>NC_067416.1:41933641-43133641 GCF_009764475.1 Pristis pectinata | reverse complement strand
CTGTTAGTCCTAATATAACATGATAGCTTCTTCTTATAACATGCTTTGGAGAAGCCCATTGTCTGAATCGGATGATGAATCAAGAGATTGCAATATCAAAAGTACAGCAAGTATAGAGGTCTCAGATTCAACTGTTTGTTACCCGTCCTGACTGGGGCAATAAATATTCTGCATAATTTGGCTAGAGAAGGGAGGTCAGTTGGAGCTTATGTTCCTGTTGGGCTGGGCTCTGCCACGTTAGAGAGTATGCGCAGATTCATAATTTGCTATTCAAATCAATAGGATTCACCACAATGACTGTCAGACATTACAGTTATCAAATATACAAACACATTTATGAGCTGCATCTGAGACATAAACCATAACAGCCTAGACCTTTGAATCCTAAATCTGTTTGCAGCATCCACTTTTTATACCTTCTTGTTACCATTTCCAGGTGACATTCCATTGGTATCTGTATTACCTCATGCAGCTCCATTCAACATGAGCTTTAAAGTTTCTTACTTTTCCTTTCGTGCTTCTTGCAAATTTGTTACTGCTCACCTGCATCGTTATACTACCAATCTTTCCTTATTTTAATTACAAATGTGCATCATTCCATTTCCATCTCCAGCATTTGATGAAGATTTTATTATCAACTAATAAGGCTCTCTGAAATGAACTGAGTACAATATCTTTTAATTAGATTAATTGCCTAAACTAACCAGTGCTTTCATCAATCTTAATTCTGCAGCCTAGTCATTGTTGCATCCAAATTTACTCATTTTCTCACAATAGGAAATTACTTACAATGTGCCAGTGGCAGCCCACGTGATGATTTGATTAATTCTCTCCTTCCCCAACAGTTGACTCAGCAGAGAGACAATTAATTTCTCACTGTGACACACTCTTTTGCTTGACCCAGCAGTGACAGATATTATTCACCTTAAACTCTACAACCCTGAACATTGTACTTTGTTACACAGCCCCACTAGAGCTAACTTTGATCGGTTTCACACTCACCTCATCCAGTTTGGTCTGTCTGCAGGGAAAGGAAAAGGTGAAACCAAGCGGAAGCTTTCTGTCTTTTATTTCCTGCTTCTCCATGAAATCTCCCAAGCATTCGGCAACATGGTCAAAGAGCTGCAGGGCAGAGTGTTAGGCACAGAGGTCAGAAAACCTTGCTCAGATCCTTATGGATTTTGGGAAACTCAAAACCTTGCCATCTTACACATTGTATGTGAGCTGCAAATGTTAACACAGCATGTTCATTCAGGTATGGGTCGGTAAAACTAAACATAAAATGATGTAATCAAATGACTTGCACAACCAGAGGATATCCCAGAGTTCTCAACTGCCAACGAGAGAGTCTAAAATGTATTTGTGGTTGAATAATTTAAAATTACAGTGAGGCCTGGTTCCTGTTTGATTGGATTGGTTCTACTGCTGTAATTCATAGAGACAGACAGTCCACCAAGTCCGTCCTGACCATCAAGTACCCAACCACATTAATCTCATTTACCAGCTCTTTGTCCATAACCATCTATGCCTTGGTGATGCAAGTGTTCATCTAAAAACATCTCTAATTGTTGTGGGAGGTTCCTGTCCCCGCCATCCATTCAGGCAGCACACACCAAACTCCAACCAGCCCCCGGGTGAAAATATTCAGACCCCCTCCAAACCCTTTACACCCTCTGCTATAGAACATAGAACTGTACAGCACATAAACAGGCCCTTCGGACCACCATGTCTGCCCCGACCATGATGCCTAACCAATCCCATCCGCTTGTACGTGGTCCATATCGCTCTGTCAGGGACCTACCACTCTCTATGTAAACAAAACTTGCCTTGCACATCTCCTTTAAGCTTTCCCCTTCTAACCCTAAACCTATACCCTCCAGTATTTTACATTTCCATCCTAGGAAAAGACTATTTATCCTCATAATTTTATGTACTTCTGTCAAGTTGTCCCTCAGCCTCTGACACTGCAGAGAAAACCATCCAAGTCTGTCCAATCTCCCCTTACAGTCATCACTCTCTAATCCAGGCAGCCTCTTGGTGAACCTCTTTTGGATCCTCTCCAAAGCCTGCACTCCTGTAATGCAGCAGTCAGAACTGTACACATTATTCCAAATGTGGTCTAATCAAAGTTTTATACAGCTGCAACATGACTTGCCAACTTTTATATCCAATACCTCAACTGATGAAGGCAAGCATGCTGTATGCTTTCTTTATCACTTTATCCACTTGAGTTGCCACTTTCAGGGAGTTATGGACTCCCACCCCAAGATCCCTCTGTACATCAGTGATCCTATAGGTCCTGCCTTTCCTCTTGCATTTGACCTCCCAAAATGTGCCACCTCACGTCTGAATTAAACTCCGTCTGCTATTTCTCTGCCCACCTATATCTTGCTGCATCCTTTTGACAACCTTCCTCACTGTCCACAAATCCACTGATCTTCATGACTTCTGCAAACTAACAAATCAGCCCACCCGCATTTTCATCCATATCATTTATATATTGCAAACAACAACCTCGTGGTCACCAACAACAGTGGTCACCGTGCTGATCCTCGTGGAAGACCACTGCTCAGGACCTGCAGTCAAACATCCCTCCACCACTACCTTCTATTGTCTAAGCCAATTTTGTACCCAACTTACCAACACACCATGGATCCCATGTGATTTAATCTTCTAGACCATTCTACCATGAGGGACCTTGTCAAATGCTTTACTAAAGTCCATGTAGACAACGTCCAATGCCCAACCCTCAAAATTTTGGATAGAATTGATAACTGGAAAAGATTCCTGCTATAAATCCTCAAAATTTTGTGTTTTTTGTTATAAGGTTTTCATTATTTGAGGTTTTGTTTTATAAGGTTATTTTTTATAAGTTTTTTTTAATATAAGTTCTCATCGGGAATAGTGGGGGCAGGACTGCGCAGGCGCGTGACGTCAACAGGTAAAGCGCTGGCAGCTTAAAAAAAAACCTGCCATATCCAGCGGGCAGCATCGGAGCGGGCAGCAGAGCGAGTGGGAGCAGAGTGATTTGGGCTTTGGCTCAAGGGGCTTCGGCTTAAAGGGGCAAGGCGGGAGAGTAGCTGGTAAGTAAAGGTAAGGTTTTACCTGTTATAAATTTTTAAGTAGGAGAAACTAGGTAGGGGGAAAATAAAGAATTAGTTCGGATGGAGGACAGGGTGGTGTGCTGCAGCTGCTTGATGTGGGACCTCGTGGAACTTGCTGTGTTCCATGATGACCACGTCTGCAGTAAGTGCTTGAGGCTGGAGGAACTTCAGCTAAAAATTAATGAGCTGGAGTTGCAGCTTCAAACACTGCGGAGCATCAGAGAGGGAGAGAGTTATGTAGATGCTGTACATCAGGAGACACTCACCCCCCCTTAGAGCAGATACTCCTGGGGTCCAGGAAGTAGACAGAAGGGTGACTGTCAGGGGAGAGAAAAGGAAAAAGAAAACGAACAGGCAGATAGTGCAGAGGACCCTGGAGGCTGTTCCCCTCAATAACAGGTTTTCTGCTTTGGAGGCTGTTGAGGGGGATGACTTGCAGGGATCAAGCAGCAGTAGCTAGGTCTCTGGCACTAGGACTGGTCCTGCTGCTCAGAAGGGAAGGGAGGAGGAGGGCAGTAGTGATAGGAGACTCAATAGTCAGGGAAACAGGAGGTTCTGTGGCAGTGAGCATGAATCCTGGATGGTATGTTGCCTCCCAGGTGCCATGGTCCAGGATGTCTCTGATGGGTCCACAGGATTCTTGAGTGGGAAGGAGAACAGCCAGAAGTCATGGTTCATGTTGGTACCAACGACATAGGTAGGAAGAGGGATGAGGTCCTGAAAAGTGAGTTTAGGGAGCTAGGCAGAAGGCCGAAGAACAGGACCTCAAGGGTAGCAATCTCGGGATTGCTGCCAGTGCCACGCGATAGCGAAGGGAGGAATAGGAGGAGATGGCAAATACATGTGTGGCTGAGAAGTTGGTGCAGGAGGGAGGGTTTCAGATTTTTGGATCATCAGGATCTCTTCTGGGGAAGGTGGGACCTGTACAGAGAGGACGGGTTACACCTGAACCTGAGGGGGCCAATATCCTTGCAGCCAGGTTTGCTAGGGTGGTTCGGGAGGGTTTAAACTAGTTTGTGAGGGGGATGGGAACCGGAGGAGTAGGTCAGAGGAAGAAGGGGATGGGGAAAAGTTAGATCTAACAGGCAGAGAGGCTTTGAGGAAGGAGAAGCAGAGTACAGGGTATAAAAGTAGAAAAGGTGGATGGGCTAAAGTGTATTTACTTAAATGCAAGAAGCATCAGGAATAAAGGAGATGAACTGAGAGCTTGGATAAGTACATCCATGGGACTACGATATTGTGGCTATTACAGAGACATGGATGACACCAGGGCAGGAATGCATATTGAATATTCCTGGTTTTCAGTGTTTTAAAAGGGATAGGGAGGGGGGGAGAAGAGGAGGAGGGGTGGCGATACTGGTCAGGGACACTATTACAGCTGCAGAAAGGGTGGATAATGTAGAAGGATCCTCCCTAGAGTCAGTATGGGTGGAAGTTAGGAAGAAGAAAGGAGCAGTTACTCTACTGGGAATATTCTATAGGCCCCCCGGTAGCGGTAGGGATACTGAGGAGCGGATTGGGAGGCAGATTTTGGAAAGATGCAAAAATAACAGGGTTATTATTGTGGGAGACTTCAACTTCCCAAATATTGATTGGCACCTACTTAGTGGCAAAGGTTTAGATGGTGCGGAGTTTGTTAAGTGTGTACAGGACGGATTCCTGTCACAGTATGTTGACAGACTGACTAGAGGGAATGCCATATTAGATGTAGTATTAGGTAATGAACCGGGTCAGCTGACAGACCTATCGGTGGGTGAACATCTGGGGGACAGCGACCACTGCTCCATAACCTTTAGCATTGTCATGGACAGGGATGGGAGCAAAGAGGACGGGAAGATAATTAATTGGGGAAAGGCAAATTATGAGGCTATAAGGCGAGAACTTGAGAGGGTAAATTGGGATGACATTTTTGAAGGGAAATGTATTGTGGAGATGTGGTCATTGTTCAGGGATCTCTTGCAGGATGTTAGGGATAAATTTGTCCTGGTGAGGCAGAGAAGGAATGGCAGGGTGAGGGAACCATGGGTGACAAGAGAAGTGGGAACAACTAGTTAGGAAGAAGAAGGCAGCATACATAAGGTGTAAGCAGCAAGGATCAGACAGGGCTCGTGAGGAATATAGAGTAGCAAGGAAGGAAATTAAGAAGGGGCTGGGGACAGCGAGAAGGAGACATGAAAAGGCTTTGGCGAGTAGGGTTAAGGAGAATCCCAAGGCTTTTTACTCGTACGTGAAGAGCAGAAGGATGACGAGAGTAAAGTAGGTCCAATTAAAGACAAAGGTGGGAAGATGTGCCTGGAAGCTGTGGAAGTGGGTGAGATTCTCAATGAATACTTCTCTTCAGTATTCACCAAGGAAAGAGGTCTCGATGACACTGAGGACAGTATCGGTAAGGGTAATGTTCTAGAGTATGTAGGTATCAAGAGAGAGGATGTGTTGGAGCTGTTAGAAAATTTTAGGACAGGTAAGTCCCCGGGACCTGGTGGAATATTCCCCAGGCTGCTTTGGGAGGCGAGGGAGATTGCTGAACTGTTGGCTAGGATCTTTGAGTCCTCGTCGTCCACAGGGATGGTACCAGAGGATTGGAGGGTGGTGAGTGTTGTCCCCTTATTCAAAACAGGTAGTAGGGATAGTCCAGGGAATTACAGACCAGTGAGCCTTACATCTGTGGTGAGTAAGCTGCTAGAAAGGATTCTAAGAGATAGGACCTATGATCATTTAGAGAATCGTGGATTGATTAGGGATAGCCAGCATGGATTTGTGAAGGGAAGATCTTGCCTCACAAGCCTGATAGGGTTCTTTGAGGTGGTGACCAGAAAGATTGATGAGGGTAGTGCAGTAGATGTGGTCTACATGGATTTTAGTAAGGCGTTTCACAAGGTTCCGCATGGTAGGCTTCTTCAGAAGGTCAGAGGCCAAGGGATCCAGGGAGGCTTGGCCGTGTGGATTCAGAATTGGCTTGCCTGTAGAAAGCAGAGGGTTGTGGTGGAGGGAGTGTATTCGGATTAGAGGGCTCTGACTAGTGGTGTCCCACAGGAATCGGTTCTGGGACCTCTACTTTTGTGATATTTATTAA
This sequence comes from Pristis pectinata, assembly GCF_009764475.1. NCBI lineage: Eukaryota > Metazoa > Chordata > Chondrichthyes > Rhinopristiformes > Pristidae > Pristis > Pristis pectinata. The sequence goes on along the minus strand of NC_067416.1, from coordinate 43,127,464 downwards.
TGACTTGGATGAGGGGGTGGAAGGGTGGGTTAGCAAGTTTGCAGATGACACAAAGATCGGTGGTGTTATGGATAGTGTGGAGAGCTGTCGAAGCTTACAGAGGGATATTGATAGGATGTAGAGCTGGGCTGACAAGTGGCAGATGGAGTTCAATCTGGGGAAGTGTGAGGTGGTACACTTTGGAAGAACAAACTCCAAGGTGGAATACAACGTAAATGGCAGGATTCTGGGCAGTGTAGAGGAGCAGGGGGTTCATATCCACTGATCACTGAAAGTTAACACACAGGTAGTTAGGGTAGTTAAGAAAGCTCATGGGATGTTAGCTTTCATAAGTCGTGGGATCGAGCTTAAGAGCCGCAAAGTAACAATGTAGCTTTACAAAACTCTGGTTAGGCCACACTTGGAGTACTGTGTCCAGTTCTGGTCGCCTCATTATAGGAAGGAATGTGGAGGTGTTGGAAAGGGTGCAGAGGAGATTTACCAGGATGCTGCCTGGATTAGAGAGCATGAATTATGAGGAGAGACTAAAGGAGCTAGGGCTTTACTCATTGGAGAGAAGGAGGGTGAGGGGAGACATGATAGAGGTATACAAAATATTAAGAGGAATAGATAGAGTAGACAGCCAGTGCCTCTTCCCCAGGGCACCAATGCTCAATACAAGAGGGCATGGCTTTAAGGTAATGGGTGGGAAGTTCAAGGGAGATGTCAGAGGGAGGTTTTTCACCCAGAGAGTGGTTGGTGCATGGAATGTGCTGCCTGGGGTGGTGGTGGAGGCTGATACGTTGGTCAAGTTCAAGAGATTGTTAGATAAGCATATGGAGGAATTTAAGATAGAGGGATATGTGGGAGGAAGGGGTTAGATAGTCTTTGGAGTGCTTTGAAGGTCGGCACAACATGGTGGGCCGAAGGGCCTGTATTGTTCTATGGTTCTAACCTCGATCAGGTCCCCCTCAGCCTCCTCTGCTCCAAGAAAACAAACCCAGCCTAGCCAGTGTCTCTTCATAACTGTAACGCTCCATCCTAGGCAACATCCTGATGAACCTCCTCTGCACCCAGTCCTATGCAATTCCATTTTTCCTATAGTACAGTGACCAGAACCATACATAGTACTTCAGCCATGGCCTAACCAATGTTTTAGGAAGTTTATAACCTCCCTGCTCTTGTATTCTATTCCCTGGCTAATCCCAAATGCCTTCTTCACTGCCTTATCTTCCTATGTCGCCTCCATGAAGGATCCTTGGACTTATACATCAAGGTCTCTCTGTTCCTCAATATTGCTTAGCACCTTATCCTTGTATCTTCCAAAATTCATCACACTTACCAGGATTTAGTTCCTGCTACCATTGATGTGCCCATCCTGCCCTGCATTCATCCTGTAGCCTAGAACTACCTTTCTCGCTATTAACAACACCACCAATTTTCATGTCATTTGCAAATTTATCAATCATATCTTCTACGTTCATATGCAAACAGTTAATGTATACAGCACACAGTAAGGGTTCCAGCTGATCACAGGCTTCCAATCACAAAAATTATCCTCCACCATCACATGCTGCCTCCCATTACCATGCTAATTTTGGACCTAATTTTCCAACTTGCCCTGGTTTATAACCTTATGGACCAGTGTCCCATCTGGGACCTTGTCAAAGCCTTACTAAAGTCCATACCAGACCAATCACACATACCTGATAAACACATTTTATTACCTCTTCAAAAAAATTCAATCAAATGGGCCAGACAGGATTCCTCCTTAGTGAAACCATGCTGACCATCTTTGTTGGTTTTGGTATTGGAAATGGTTTATTATTGTCACTTGTACCAAGGTACAGTGAAAAATTTGTCTCGCATACTGTTTGTACAGATCAATTCACTACACAGTGCATTGAGGTAGTACAGGGTGAAAACAATAACAGAATACAGAGTAAAGTGTCACAGTTACAGGGAAGTGCACTGCAGGTAGCCAATAAGGTGCAAGGTCATAACAAGGTAGTTTGAGGTCAAGAGTCCATCTCATCGTATAAGGGAACCGTTCAATAGTCTGATCACCGTGGGAAAGAAGCTGTCCTTGAGCCTGGTGGTATGTGCCCTCAGGCTCCTACACCTTCTGCCTGATGGGAGAGGGGAGAAGAGAGAATGACCCAGGTGGGTGGGGTCTTGGATTATTCTGGCTGCTTTACCAAGGCAGCAAGAGGTATAGACAGAGTCTGTGGAGGGGAGGCTGGTTTCCATGATGTTCTGGGCTTTGTCCACAACTCTCTGCAGTTTCTTGCAGTCCTGGGCAGAGCAGTTGCCATATCAAGCTGTGATACATCCAGATAGGATGCTTTCTATGGTGCATCAATAAAAGTAGGTGAGTGTCAAAGAGGACATGCCAAGTCAGTGCTACACAGCAGTGCCACACTGGCACACAGTAAATTATAAATAAATAGTCTCTCTGGTCTTACTTTAATTATAGAGGTCTCCTTTATATATTAAATAATGAAAATTTTAAGTTTCTGATTTTACTTTGCCTTTTATTTTCTTAAATCCAAACTTCTTTTAGTCAATCTTTATTTTGCCTTTTCTACATGATTTAGATCTCATTTAAAAATCCTGGAATATACTTTCTGGTTCAGCTCCCTGTGGAGATTATTTTGACAAAGCTGTGTTTACAAGTCTGGTTTCAACCTAGAATTCTGGAACTAATTACTGTAATTCAAATATCCCTGGAGTTGCAGGCTTTCACGTGCAAGCCCTGATTAGGAACAATGCTCAAAGAACAGCTTGCAGCCACCTTCAAAGGTGTACAGTGGCCCTGCTGAGCACAACTATAGTGGAACTTCAGGCAGCTGTCATGGTAGTTCTGAGGTTCTCAGCTGAAAAGGGCTGTCAGAGTGCCTCTGGTTCTCAGCTGAGCTGTCAGAGTGCCTCTGGTGCTCGAAAGTCTGTCCTACACTACGTGGTTGAGCAGGATGAGCAAAGTCTGCAATACCCTGGAAATCAGGCAGCAGGAGAGTCAGTGAAGTGCCCTGCTTGATGGAAGTAGACATAGTGGTCTCTCTCTGAATGGCAGCACTCCTGCTAACTCTACTAGTGCCCTTGCCAATGCCCGTCAATCAAACCACTGAGATGTGGCATCTGGGTGTCAAAGCTGGATATCCAAATGGTACTCTACTGCTGCCTCCAGGTTGCACTTCACAGAAGCACCAGCGCAGAAAGCAGCACTTTTTACAGTGACCACTAGTGCAGCAGAGGCCAAATAGTTTAATATCTGCAAGTGCCTTAGTTGTTGCAATGTCTGTGTGGATGTGTTTGCTCTGGAATAAATTATGATAATCAGATAGTGATGGGTGGTCCATAACATCATGTTATGGAGAAACAGCTGGAAGAATTGAACACAGAAGGTGGACCTCAAGGGATTGTTGATCCTGAATGATCAGTGGTGAGCCCTTGGTTTGAGGATGATTTCAACCAATGGTTCATAATTCCATCCAACACCCAAAGATCCAGCCATACAGATGGCAGAAATTTCCATGTGGGAGAGCTCCCATTGGGGTTTCTTCCCTTTTTCTTTCCATCCTGCCTGTTTTCAGCTTCTCTCCAAATTGGAGGTTATGTAGAAGCTCCATCCTTGTTACCTGTTACTGAGCAACAATTGAAGAAAGCCAAATAATGTTGCACTGGGAAGGAGCTTGAAATGTTGGTGTCTGCAGAATATACAAAGAGCACTCAGCAGCAAAGACAATGGACAATGGAGTTCACCAGGCACAGCAGTAAAAGATGAACGTAGCAGATACATTGGTGAAATAACAATTTGCCTACACATGGACTGTGTGGAGACATTGTCGAGGTCCCACTCTGAGGGCAAAGAACAACGTGGCCATCTGTGGCAAGAAGAAAGCAATGTCTCTGCAGGTAGAAGGGCCACAGATGTAAGAAATACATGTTCCCTAGTACATGAACAGGGCCTCTTACAAGGATATTCAAAAAATTCTGAAGGGATGTTTTAACACAGTGCCTTCAGAGATTTGAGATTTTCAACTTTAGCACATACAACCAGACACCAATAGAAACAGTGCTTCAGCTAAAGACTCCAGCAAAGAGGTGTGGAATCTCAGCACAGTCTTCATCAAATCAGTTCTGGTGCTGCAGGGACATGGCCAATAAATTCAGCCCCTGCCAAAATGAATGGCAGTTAGACCTCCTTTCTATACTAACAAAATCAACAGGCATGGCACTGAGCTTTGTGGTCACAGCAAGGTTTGGTGTCGAGTTTCCCATGCATTGATTTTGTGGAGACACAAGAGATTCTGCAGATGCTGGAATCTGGAGCAACACACACACAAAATGCTGGAGGAACTCAGCAAGTCAGGCAGCATCTATGGAGGGAAATAAACAGTCGACGCTTCAGGCTGAGACCCTTCATCAGGACTGGAAAGAAAGAGGGCAGAACCCAGAATAAAAAGGTAGGCAGGCTCCATGGATTTAACTGGAGGAGAACCTTGGGGATGAGAACAGAAGACCACAAGGAAATAGGAACAGGATTAGGCCACCTAGCCCCTCAAACCTGCCCTGCTGTACAGTTTGATCATGGCTGATCTGCTCCTGGCCTCATCTCCTTGGAGCCATTCCACATTGCCCTAAATCCCCAGATCTTTCAAAAATGTATCTACCTCCTCTCGGTACAGCTGTTGTACCCGGGGCAAGAGCAGCTGTGCAGGGAGGGGTAGGTTATCCAACATGGAGTTCTGGATGATGTCAGCTGTGGGGCAGGCTCCAGGTTTTTCTGTGAATGAAGAGGCACCAGCTGTTTTGTGGGCAGGGGGTGAGGGGCTCCAGCTGTTGAACAAATGTAATTCCATGGATGGGAGGGGATGATTCTTCAGCAGTTCTACAGGAGAAATGCCAGCTGTTCAGGGTTTCTGACAACTGTTTGGAACAGAGGGTTGACCTCCAGCTTGGCATGGGGTGGGGGAAAGTCCCATCTCAGCACTAAGATACTGGAAAATAGTAACTGATTCAAATTAACTTTACTAAACAATAGCTAACAATGACAGACAGCATCGCCACTGTGGCTTACTTCCAGATAGTGTAGTACTGGCGAAAACCAGTTGACCTGAAAAATCTCCTCCAACATATAGAAAAGTTGGTCACATGCTGCAGTATTTAACAGGATTCACACTCGATGTTATAAACAAAATATGTACATCCCTTCTTTAGTAATTAAAGTGGGAATACATATATCTGAAATAACTACCCAGTATACGTGCTTTTTCCACAAAGTCTTCCAGGGCAACTGACGGCCCTTCCAGATTTGGTGCTAACTAGTTGCAGTGTGATGTTGTTGATCTGCAGGGTTAGTGGTGCTTCCTCAGGTAGCTCCATGTCTACTTCCATCGAGCAGGGCACTTCATTGATTCTCCTGACAAAGCACTCTGATATGGACATCCTCCGATACCGTGACCTTGTACGAGCTGGGGTGTGGTACTAGTCTAGTCGCCATTATTATTTACCACATCCCTCTCCAGCTTCTTGGGCTCACTGCCTTCAGGAAGTATCCTCCAGACAGCTTTGGCGTAGTTGCTGTATGTCAATGGCACATCACGTTTTGGCTTTAATTGCACTGTCTTGAGACTGATGGCTTACAGCGCAGTGGCACGCTGCTACCTCAGTTCCATAACCCAGGTATTTAAAGAGGAAGTAGATACATTTTTTGAAAGATTAGGGAATTCTAAGGAATGGGGGACCTGGCACGGAAGAGGACCCAAGGCAGATCACCACGATCATACTGAATGGCAGGAGGAGAGATGAAGGGCTGAATAGCCTACTCCTCCTATTTTGTGTTCTTATGATCCTGACCTTGGGTGCTTTCTTTGTGGTGTTTACATGTTCTCCTTGTGACCATGTAGCTCCCCCCCAGTTATTCCAGCTTCCTCCCTTACCCAAGAACGTGCGGGTTGTCAGGTTAACTGGTTAGTATAAATTGCCCCTGGCGTAGGTGGGTGGTGGAGGAATCAGGGTGGAGCTGATGGGTACGTGAGGGAGACTAGAAATAAGAGGGGAAATGGGCTTGCTCGGAGAGCTGACAAAAACTCAATGGGCTGAATGGCCTTCTATGTTGTAAGGAATCAGGAGAAACATGCATTGTCCTTAGTTTCCCATTCACCAACATTTTGGTGTGGATGCATCAAGTAGGTACTCCTTCCTTCCACAGAACTCTCATTTGACACCAGGTACATCGAGTTCAACTGGTGCTTTTGATCAGACCTCGTTTCTTTGTCCCTGTACAGCTCATCCATTCCATTGACATTTGACACCCCTTTCATTGTGCACTCTTTGTAGAGATGATCTTTCAATCCACAACATGCATTGTTTTCCCCACACGAAGGACACTTCTTCCTCACTGAGGGAAGCCGATCCACAGATGTGTGGAAGTGGAGGATGGGGAAAAGATTCTCCAGAAAAAGGGGCTGTTGGGGAGATGAAGCTGATGCTAGAGTTAAGCAAGGAAAGGAGTGGATGGAATAAATGCAGTAGAAGAGCTAGCATCTTTTAAGTTGGCAGGGAAATTGTAAAAGCTCTGACTACAAATGTTCCATTCTCCTGAGCTACAGCAGTGGTGCCAGCATTGGAGAACTGCCAACACTGTGCCATTATTTAAAAAGTGAAGAAGGGTACAGCAAGTAATTACAGGGCCGTTCATCCACCTTCAGTGATGGGCACAATATCAGGATCCATTATAATCCCTTTCTAACCTTCCAATACAAAGGCACGGATTAAATCAGGCACAGCCAGTGCGGATTTAAGGGAAGGTCATTCCGACTAAATCAGCTGCGTATTTCTGAGAATGTAATGAGCTGTGTATTTCATGTAGTCATGGAGAATCGTATGACTCAGAAGCTAGCTCTTCAGTCCAGCACGTCCATATTAACCATTGCATCTATCTACATCAATCCTATTTGCCCACATTACGTCTGTAGCTTTCCATGTCTTAGCTATCTAAGTACCTGTCTATAGGTCCCTTAAATGTGGCATTTGTACTTGCCTCCACTACCTCTCGCGGCAGTGTGCTACAGAAATCAACCACTCTCATGTGAAAAAATTTCCTCTCTGATCCCCTCTAAACCTCCTCCCTTACACCTTAAACCAATGCCCACTTACTTTACATACCCCCACCATGGAAAATAATTCTTACCATCTACCCTCTACATTTGCCTCATAATTTTATACACCTCTGTCAGGTCACCCTTCAGCCTCCTTTAATCCAGTTAACACTCTGGTGAATCTCCAGTGTCGTCACATTCTTCCCGTAGTCTGGTGACTGGTCTGCAGGGATTATAACAAGGTTTTTGACAAGGTCCACATGATGGGTTGGTCAAAAGCCATGGAATCCAAGACCAGGTGGCAAATTGGATCTAATACTGCTTCAGCGCCAGGAAGTCAAGGACAATGGCTGATGGGGGTCTTGTGACTGGGAGGGCTGTACCAGTGGAGTTACAAAGGGACTCAGTACTTGGTCACAGGCTTTTTATACTAAATATTAATGATTTAGACCTAAATGGCCATGAGAAAGAAGATGATATATAAAAAAATCACATGTTGTTGAAGCAAGGAGGAAAGCTCTAGTTTAATTCCAGAATTCTAGTTCCAGAATAATGGCGCAAGGAATTTAAATCCAAAGAAGAATGAGGTGTTACATTTGGATACCTGCAGGAAGGCATGGGAAACCCTGATGCAGGGTTTCGGCCCAAAACGTCGACAATTTCTTTCCTCCCACAGATGTTGCTTGACCTGTTGAGTTCCTCCAGCAGATTGTTTGTTGCTCCAGAGACAGAGTATCTCGCTGCAAGTGACTCACCTCCTGATACCCCCAGAGCCTTTCAACCACCTGCAAGGCCCAAGTCAAGAGTGTGATGGAGCACTCTCCATTTGCCTGGATGAGCACAAGTCTCGAAAAGCTTGACACCATTCAGGGCAATGCAACCACTTGACTGGTAATAGGATAGTCAACATGTCAGGTTGAAACCTGGCACTGGTCCTGATGCAAGGTCTCAACTCAAAACAGTGACTATCCCTTCCCTCTCCCCCCACCCACCCCAACACATAGATGCTGCCTGATCTGCTGAGTTCCTCCAGCAGTTTGGTTTTCGCTCCAAATCCCAGTATCTGTAGTCTTTTGTGTCTCTATTCCCTCTATCACTTGGCTGCTGTGTGCACCATCCATAAAATGCACTGTAGGTACATGCCTAGGCTACATCGACATCACCTCCTAAACCTGTGACCTCTATCACCAAGGCCATGGGCAGCACCACCATGCCCCAAATCACACACCATCCTGATGAGGAAATTTATTCAACACCACTGGACTCAAAGCATGGAACTCCCTCTCCAACACACTGCAGGAGCATCTTCACCATAGTAACTGAGGCAGTTCAAGGAAGCAGCTCACCACCACCTTCAGGTGGGGTTATCAATAAATGCTGGCCTCACTGGTGATGGCCTCATCCCAAAAATGAATATAACGAGAAGACGCAGTTGGTCCCTGGTCCCATCTTCATCGAAGGCCAGTTTAGCTTAACTCCACTGTTAACCAATTCACCTCCATACCTTCAGATTGGGGAACAGAAAATATCAAAGGTCTGGATCACGCATGCAGACGTGTGCCGTTTTGCCATCAATAATCCAGTGGCCGATATAAGTTAGTATGTAACTCGTGGAGATGGGCTATTTGGGAAAGTGACAAAAGGCCGCAGCATCCGGAGTGTCGCTGCTGTGGGCTGAGGAAGAATAGTCCCAAGCAAGGAGGAAGGACAGCTCTTTCCCTTCACAGAAATTCACACAGTTTGAAATCTGTATTTTACCATGACCCGAATTATATGGAAGGGAATGGAGTCTTTATATTTCATAATTTAAAAAGAAAACCTTGGAGCTGTGGAAGGGGAAGGGTAATAGAAGGAAGTGTGATGGCTTTTCAAAAATACACTCCTGTGTAATTTTTCAACCAAAGAGAATTTATTTTATGTTGTGGTTCTCCTTTTATTTCAATTGCAACTTTGAAAAGAAGTTAAATTAATAAAAAGTGAATAAAATAAATGCATACCCGTGAGCCACTGCCATGCATAATATCTTCTGGGGTAGAATAGATCTGGGATTCCATCTCCACCTTCTGCTGTTGCTCATGAGACACCTTCACGCGCAAAATCCGAAAACAGGACCCTCCTAAATCCAAAGCAAGAAAGTCTCCTTTCTCTGTAGGGCACATCAGAGGAGAGAATGATTGTTTAGTTATGGTGGCTGCTGAACGTTGGAATTAAACCCCTGGGAACATATTCTAATTTGCATTTCTGCCACAAGGAAGAACACAAACACTTACCCCACCAATTCAAACAACCCCCCCTCCAGCCCAAGAGCATGTAGATGCCAATCAACTATATCAGCACATGTAGTTGATTGGCATCCTTCCAATTGCACGAGTGATGCACGTCCAACTTCAACCAATATTGACGAGGCTCGTCATTTACTGCAGTTCCAATGATGACCAGACAAGCCCTTCAGGAAAGGCTGAGTACTCCACAAACGCTGCAGCAGCCAGGTGACTGGGTGACGACGAGATTCTGCAGCCCTGCCTGCATGGCTGGGTCCACCGTGGAGCTGTTGAACCCACCAACCCTCAACTTGATCCACTCCTACTCAACAGCAATGTTGTCATTTGCCTCTGTCATCGGCTGCAGTTTCCCACCTGTCACAATCAACGTGGGAGGTTTTATCTTCCTCTTACTGACAGCCTTAAGTGTAGAGTGCAGCCTGGCCCAAGACACAAACCAGGTATCCACAGCTCTGTTTTAAGGGCCAAATGCAATATGCTGAATGTCTTAAAAGGGAGCACGGAGACAGTGGTAGTCAGGTGCAGGGGAGAGGAGAGCAGATTCACCAGGGGATGAGTCAAAAGTAAGGAGAGAAAGGAAAATAAAAAGGGGGAGAAAAAAAAGAGGTAGGCTAGGGAAGGGAAGAAGAAGCATGGACTCCCCTCCTCCCCCGCACCTGTCTATCACTATCTTTACCTACATCTACCTATCACCACCTTACGCCCATGCCACCTCCCCTCTTTTGTCTACCTGTCACTGCTCTGCTTTTCCCTCCTATATATTGGGCTTCTCCTTTTCCTATCTTCAGTCTTGAAGAAGGGTCCTAACCCGAAACATTGACCACCTGCTTTTCTCCACGGGTGCTGCCTGCCCTGCTGAGTTCCTCCAGCATCACCATGTTTTTCATCTAGATTCCAGCATCTGCAGTCCTTTGCTTCTCTGGCATAGAACAACACTTCTGTGTGCTATACTGGAATTCCAATGTTTTATGTGCAAATCACACAAACTCAATAGAATTGTGCAATTTACCATTGTGATGAACTGGACAACTGTGCTAGAGTTATAGTACAAGGGTCAAAGGCAGGACACACATGGCAGAGGATCCTGAACGAGAGGATCTCTATCTCCTCAGGGTTAACAGGCAGCTCTGAACCACTAATCATGCTGTCCAAAGGGCAATAAAAATGGAATCTATATTTCTCTAAGTCAGTTGTGCTAATGATCTGTGACCTTCTTTGCACAAGGCCCAGCCACACACCTGACCTTGGCCCGTGCCAGTCTCCTGAGCCTGTTACCTCATCACCTCAGCCTCCAGATCAGTGAGTGAAAGTCTGCACTCAATGAACCTCGCACTTAACATGAATCACAAGGTCAGTCATGCCCTGAAATTCCAAAGTACAAAATTCCCCAAGGATTCTGCAAGCTCACCTGGTTCATGGAATCCCCATCATATTTTAACCATTGCACCACATGGAGGCTTGGCTCTTGGTGATGGAGAGAGGCCTTCACTGGACGTGTAGCCAGAGCAGACCTCAAGAGCTCGGGATTTACTTAGCTCCACACTCCAGCAGGGAGACAACAGCACCTCCCCCTGATACTGCAAGGCTTTGGAATTACCCGTCTGCAAGGAGTTTGCATATTCTCCGTGATCATGTGGGTTTTCCCCAAGTGCTCCAATTTGCTTCACGTCCCAAGGATGGCTCGTTGTTAGGTTAATTGTCAACTATCAATAACCCCAGAATAAGATGGGAGGTGGGAGAATCAGCAAAGTGTTACTGGGCATGGGAAAGAGAAAAAGATTACAGAGAAACAAGTGGGGGAAATGGGATTGCTCAAAAGGATAGTCTCAATGGGCCGAATCTATAGTGCAAGGGGAAAAAAAATCAAAATAGACAGTATCATAATTTAGAAGACCAAGGAAAGCTACAAGGGGATCTTGTAATGTCACGCAGATCAGATAAGCCCCAGGTTTTTAAACTGCAAGTCCACATCGGGATGGTGGACCTCAGCCAGAATATCCCTTAGAGAACTGCAGTCCTGGGTTAACCAGGAGGGCAAAACAACCAGTGCTGGAGTGGGGGTATGCGTGATGTACATGTGGTGTCTGACTGACACAGGCAGGTTACAATTAGATGGGAGAAAGCGGACGTGAAATGTGTAACCGTTGTGTTACAAGCTCATTTACTTAATCTGGCCTGTTTCAGCATACACAATCTGCCTGCTTAACAGGATGTCTGGTGAAATGTTAATCTGCACTAACTGGAGGTACAGAAACTGCTGCCCTCCTTGGACTCTGTCTTTATCTCTCACTGCCTTGGTGAAGTAGCCAGCATAATCAAAAACCTCACCCACCTGGGTCATTCTCTCTTCTCTCCTCTCCCATCAGGCAGAAAATACAGAAGCCTGAGGGCATGTACCACCAGGCTTAAGGATAGCTTCTACCCCACTGTGATAAGACTATTGAACAGTTACCTCATACGATGAGATGGACTCTGACGTCACTATCTACCTGGTTGTGACCTTGCACCTTATTGCACTGCACTTTCTCTGTAGCTGTGACACTTTACTCTGTACTATTATTGTTTTTACTTGTACTACCTCAATGCAATCTGTACTAACTTAATGTAACTGCACTGTGTTATACCTGTATGATCGGTATGCAAGATAAGTTTTTCACTGCACCTCGGTACAAGTGACAATAATAAACCAATACCAATTTTGAGGAAGACTGACAGTAAATGAAGACATTCAGTCTGAGGTAGGGCAGAGGGTGTGGGATTCCGACTTTGAGTCCCAGCAAATCCAACTTAGACTCCAGGTAAAACAGGCAGCCCACCCTCAGAGAGAGAGAATATCCACTGGCTCCCACCAATCACCCCGTCACAGAAATCTGCAGTGCTGGCATCAGCCATAATAACCAGCCTCCGTTACGATGCTCCTTCTGATTGCCAGATGCTGCCATCATCCAGCTCCCAGCGTGACCTCTGCTCCCTCCCAGTGATACTCAAGCTGCTCACAAAAGCTCACGATATTGGAAAATGTTTTGAGGAGATGATTAACAGAGTGAAAACAAGACTGAAACAGTGCATGAAGGAAACGTGATAAGATAATGGACTTAATCTTGCTCATTTCAAGAGATGTATTGACTAACATTTCCCAAGCTACCTGCAAGACTCTCTCAGTTGTATTTTAATTGATCCCTCTCTTCCTTCCTCAAAAAAAATGCTGCTACACAGGGAATTAATCTGAAATACACTAACAGATGTACAAGAATGTCCTATGCACAACCTAAACATGGTAAAATAACTAAAGTTGCAATATCTGCAGTGCAATTTGTATTAAAGAAAGGATTATGGGCATGATAATGATACAGATCAAATACAACTTGTTCCTTCCCTCAGTGATGACAGTTTTTGGCTTATTTCCAACAATGTGATCGTGCTAAAAGCCAGATCAAGGATAAAACACACACCACACCAGATTGGTACACAACATTCAGCACTCAGAAGAATCAGGCAATGTTATCTGTATAAGTAACTGTGCAAAGGATAAGTGTTCCAGTTATTAATTTGACAGGCCACTTCAAGAAGCTATTGACAGCAGTAATTTTAATTGCATTAATAGTCTGTGAATAAAAGAGAACAAACAGTGAGTTGTGCATCCTCTGGAAAGCTCTGTTGAACCTGCTTTTCTTCAAATCTAGCTCTGTGCAGTGAGGCGATGCGAGTCAGCAACACCACAGCATTTCCCAGAGACACCCAGTGAAGTCCAAGCTGTCAGAATTTGATTGAAACAATGAGATAAAGTGCGAAATTATAATTCAGAAGTACAAATCTGGTAACAATAGAATGAAGGCAATGAGAACGGAGGAGATTCCTTTGAGTTACAGTGCTCAAGTTTTTAACTTTACATTTAATTCATCCAGGTGCCACACTTAAAATATTAATATGAAAAAAAATGCAGTGTAACCCTCCCAAATTGGGGAATAATGGTAAGAAGTTTGCTGAACTACCATAATGACCATGATTATTTAAAAAAAATCTATTCACACTCAGAAACCGTAATGCCCATTAATTCTATCCTACCCCATGTGACCCTTCTACATGTACCAATGACAACCCGATATTTCTACTTCCCCATCCTGAGTGACCCACCATTTGGAACAATAATTCTCCTTTAAATTTATTCTCCAGTGAAACCGGTTAGACTAATCCTGTCTGTCCAACTAAATAAAAGTCTGGGAACATGTTTCAGCTGTCTTCACCTGCCAGTAACATGGTCTGGTTTTTAAGTGGAATGCTAATGATAAGTCCAAACCTGGCCAAATATCACAGGTCACAAAGCCAGGTGCAGGACTGTCGTGGCTCTCCTGGCCTGATGGTACTCCAGTTATCATGGAACTTCTGAACAATGCACAAAAAAGTTACCAGGCAGAAAGAAGTCCATCCAATCCACCTTTCTCCATCCAAAAACAATACTGAAGTTGTTGACTAAGTGTAGCAATCGGGCTGTGAAGATTAGCCTACATCACAACCAAACAGTAGGTGAGGCAAATCCCAATATCAGAAAGCATTGTGGACCATAGGAAGCCGTTGTGCCAAATATCCTTATCACATGGACTCTTGACCTCTCAATCCACCTTGTTATGACCTTGCACCTTATTGTCTACCTGCAATGCACTTCCTCTGTAGCTGTGACACTTTACTCCATATTCTGTTATTGTTTTTACCCCGTACTATCTCAATGCACTGTGTAATGAATTGATCTGTATGAACTGTATGCAAGACAACACAAGACAATAATAAACCAATACCACACACTATATCCCAAAATGTCCTCCTCTGAAACAAGACTATCTAACAGTGGATTTGAAGGAATTTATTCACTTCTACTTCTTCTGGGACAGTCTGTGCAACAGAATGGCCCCCCAAGTTTCTGAACTGTCCTCCACCACTTTAATAGGTTCCAGATCCCTGGCAGCAACCAGTTCATTTCCTCCATGGATATTCAATCCCTGTATACCACTATCCCACACCAGAATTATGAGAGCCCTCTGTTTCGATCTTGAACCAATTCCTCTCAACAACCATCCTCCTTCACCTGGCTGAAATTATGTTCACATTGAAATTCTCAGCAACATATTTTCTCTAAATCAAAGATGCTGTCATGGGGACCAACCACATGGCTCCAATCTCTCCCGTTATATTGATGACTGTATTGGCACTGCTTCCTCATTTCATACAAACAATCATCTATTCTGCCAATTTCAACTCATTCAGACAGTCCATAACGGACCTTTCCTTTTTGAATTTCTTATGTCCATCTCAGGGCACCACTATCCACAACAAGCCCACAAGTTACTGAAGGAGACCTCATCCCACACCATGTCCAATGTCCCACGTTCTGTGGCTCTTCTACACCTGATGCAACAACACCACTTTCCACATCAGATGTCTTTGTTATTCAGCAACTGTGGTTTCCCCTCCACCCTCATGGACGACCATCAGGACATCTTCAGGGTTTCAATCCAAAACGTCAACAATTCCTTCTCCCCACCCGCCCCCCACAGATGCTGCCAGACCCGCTGAGTTCCTCCAGCAGATTATTTCTTGCTCCCTCTATTCCTTCCTGTTCATGTGTCTGTCTAAATGCCTTACATATCTTTTACCACCTCCCCAGCAGCACATTCCAGGCACCTACCACTCTGTGTAAAAAAAACTTGCCTCACAAAACTTTAAATTTTCCCACTCTCACCTCAAACTCATGTTTGACCTTTCCATCCTGGGAAAAAAAACTCAGATTATCTACCCTATCTATGCCTCTCATAATTTTATATACTTCTATCGGGTCACCCCTCTGCAACCATCAATGCAATGTCAACACCAGATGTATATTCCCCTCCCCATTAAATCACCTCCACCCACAGCATCCTCCCATGCAGGAGATGCAGATTTTTCTATTGCAAGATGAATTCAGTATAGTCAGCACCTCACCTGATCCATCAGGAGTCGATCTAACAAAGGTGGGCAACATTTTGACTGTTGCTGTTGGGTTAGTGTCCCTCCCTAGTCCTTTCTCCATCTCAGTCCTGAACCGTGCCATCACATCAAGTAGGGTTTCATCTGAGAGGCGTGCTGCATATAGATATTTGTCAATCTGTTGAAAATAATAACAATATTTTATCAAGTTGTATTTACAGCCAAGAACACCTACTGAACAAGATGAATATAAAACGATGTGGTGCGCTTGTGCAGTGGCATAATGTGGATTAGAATGACCCACCACAGAAACCATTCTAAGCTTTGTGGTTAAAGCTCCTCCCTCATGAAACCCGAACTTTTCACAGTTCTGGGAGTTGCCTCATGACTTGTAAAGTCCACAGTGCAAAGGTGCAACATGTTCCCTTGTGAGTTCAAATTGAAAATCATGTATGTATACACACACACACGCAAAATCTCACTTAAGATGGACCTAATATAACTCAATGTAATAGCATGTGCAGAACAATCAGACTCTGATTCAATTTAATCAGAAGTTATCTTCATCTAATAATAGATAAAAATGTTATAGTTCCTCAGTGCTCTTTTTCACATTAATAACATTAATTCAGTCTCTGCTCAGCTTACTTCCCTACATCCAAGTACCTCCAAAAACAATTCCTCTCTAAAACTCCATCTCCCCACATCTGTATTTGAGGTTTTATTTCTCACTGTACAGAGCGAGATTCACTGGGAGTTTATATTACTACCGTAAATGGGGACAATACAATAGCACAACAGATATTGCTACAGCCTCACAGCTCTAGTGACTCAGGTTCAATTCCAGCTGCTGGTGCAGTCTGAAGGGAATTTGCATGTTTTCTTCACAACTGCATTGGTTTCCCCCGGGTGCCCTGGTTTCCTTCCATATCCCACAGACACTTTGGACGATGGGTTAATTAACCACTGTAAATTACCTCTTGCTGTAGGTGGATAGCAGGAGGATCAGGGTGGAGTTGATGGGTATGCAAGAGAACAGGTTACAAGGAAATAAGAAGGGAAAGAGGTTGATGGGTTTGCTCTGAGAGCTGGTATAGACTCAGTGGGCCAAATGGCCCCTTTCCACGTCATGGGGAAAATATGGAAAGATTACCCCTCACTGCAAGTAAGTAGCAAAATGAATCAAAGGGGAGTAAGTGGGTCTGTGAGAGAGAGCAAGAAGGTGCAAGAGTGCGAAGAATTGGAACTAATGGGATTTCTCTGCTGGGAGACAATATGGGCCTGATGGAACAAATGGTCTTCTCGGCTGTAATACTTAACAATGCAATGAATGTGAAGTATTTCAGTTGCTGAGGAAAAACTATAATACTCCTTCAATATACAGAATACCAGCTCATTAACAACTTATTTCTAGTGGAAAAACATGCATTATAGCATTATGCTTCTTCAAACAATGTAAAAGTAATGCTTTCTCCTCGATTGCCTTTGTGCGAGGTGTGCCAAGGTTTCTGCGCCATTACAAAGCAGTAGTGAAACCTCATTGACCCACGTGGCGATATTCCAATCATGCTAAACTTGTCAAAGTAAGAAGCTGCTTGAGATTTAAAAGAACACCTCTGAAATTTACCAAGCTTTTCCTCTGAGAAATAACCAAACAGATTGCAAAATAGACCAAGTAAATTATTTGACTGACTAATATCCTAGGAACAGATAGACTATTTAGCACCTGAAGTGTCTTGAACTGTTTGACCATAGCAGGATGGCTTTATACCCTCTTTACCCACATGGGTTCCACATCCATACCAAACAATAGTCTTTCAATCTCACCTGAAAGTTCCCATTGGCCTCAGGTATCCACAGCTATTGGTTCCAAATTCCCTCACCCTTCTTAGGTTCATTCAGAAATTAAACATCTCTAACTAAAGATGATGGAACCTCGTTCCGGATTTCATCAGATCATCCCCATCTTCCAAACTCAATGAAGTACAAGCTATTGTCTGTGCAACCTGTTTTCCAATTTAATCTCAGCATCTCTCTGGTCAGAGTGCAGTACCACCCTAGACCAATGCACCTCCACCACCATTCCATGCCCACAGTGCTTCAAGTGGGATCTGACCAAGACTACGTACAACTAGAGCATCACCTCTTCTCCTTCCCCTTGCATTTCAATCCCAATGGATAAAGTGTGGGGAGTGCATGTTTCCCAACAAGTGGCATGGGGTCAGGTAGCCCTATATTTATGGGGTTAGGCCCAAAGTTCACATTTTTATGACACAGGAGGCCATTCAGCCCATCAAGTCCATGCCAGTTCTCACAGCAATCCCATTCTTCCACTTGTAAATTATTCTCTCACACATGCCGATTAATATCCCCTTGACTCTCCCACCAGCCACCAATACTTGCAATGGCCAATTAACCTAACAACCAGCATATCTTTGGAATTAGCAAGGAAACTGCAGCACCCAGGAAAAACCCATACAGTCACAGAGAGAACATGCAAACTCTACACAGGCAACACCCCAGGTCAGAACCAAACAGGTCACTGGAGCCATGAGACAACTGGACTATCTATTCTCCATCAGGATGGGGCAGGGAGGAGGTTTGATCTGTACTCAACTGGAACAGGAAAGTTCAAGTTAATTGGAAATTTCCTTCCATTGTTACACTGAGGAGGTGAGGGTATTTGCTTTTGATGGAATCAACATGGATTTTATTAAGACTGTTGACAAAACCCCACTTAGCAGACCGGTCAAAAAAGTAGTCGTCCAGGAGAAGGTGACAAATTGGGTTCGAAAGCATCTCAGTGGCAGGTAACAAATTGTAATGGTTGTCAGGCTTTTCTATGACTGGAAGGCTGCTCCACAGGGCTCAGTTCCTTGCTTTTTGCAACACATGTTAATGATTTATACTGGAATATAGGGGAATTGATAAAATAAGTTTGCAAATTATACAAAAGCTGGCCATGCAGTTGGCCACGAGGAAAGCTTTAGACTATAGACTATACATGGCCTGGTCAGTTCCACAGAAAAGCAGTAACTGTAATTTAATACAAAGAAGTGCTATATATTTTACATAGAACAGTACAGCCCAGTACGGGCCCTTCAGCCCATGATGTTGTGCCAACCTATTCAATTCTTTCAATTCAACCTTATCCCATTCAACCTATCCCCCTCACTACTTCACCTTCCATAACCCTCTATTTTCCTTTCCTCCACGTGCCTATCTAAGAGTCTCTTAAGTGACCCTATCGTATCGGCCCCTACCACCACCCCCAGCAGTGCATTCCAGGCACCCACCACTCTCTGTGTGTGAAAAACCTTCCTCTGACATGTCCCCTGAACTTTCCTCCACGCACCTTAAACGGGTGACTTCTAGTATTGTGCAGTTGCAACGAGACAAGGAAAAAATACAATAAACCAAAGGGCATTGAGAGAGAACATGTCCACAGATCCTTAAAAGGTAGCAGGATACGTCGATAAGGTGGTTGAAAAGACACATGGGGTGCTTTCCTTCAATTAGCCTCAACAAAGAATACAAGAGCTGGGAGGATATGCTCGAACCGTATTCAACATTGGTAATGTGGATGGTCCTGGTCAGCGCAATAGAGGTGCAAGACAGGATGTAAAGGATATTTATGAGGATGTTAAGGATATTTATGAGGATGTTAATAGAATTGAGGCAGGAGTTATTTTCTTTGAAACAAAGGAGGCAGAGGAGTCTAGGTAGAAGAAATCAGAGGGACCTAGGTGGAGGAAATCAGAGGGACTTATGGTTTTTAGCTCAACAACCAGGAAGCTTCAATACCGGGAAGGCACGGTAGTGTAGTGGTTAGCATAACGCTATTACAGCGCCATCGACCTGGGTTCAATTCTGGCCGCTGTCTGTAAGGAATTTGTACATTCTCTCCATGTCTGCGTGGGTTTCCTCTGGGTGCTCCAGTTTCCTCCCACATTCCAAAGATATACGGGTCAGGAAGTTGAGGGCACGCTATGTTGGCGGCGGAAGCGTGGTGACACTTGCGGGCTGCCCCCAGAACACTCTATGCAAAAGATGCATTTCACTGTGTGTTTCGATGTACATGTGATTAATAAAGATTTCTTAGCTTACTTAAAGTAATTGGTAGAAAAATTTATATGGAGCTGAAGAAGAAATGTTTTCATCCACAGAGTGGTGTGGGTCAGGACCTCGGCCTTAAAGGACGGTGGAGGCAGAAACCTCAAACCCTTTTGACCAATAAGGATGCTGAAAGTAGTGCAGCTGCCTCACAGCTCCAGTGACTTGGGTTCAGTCCCTGCCTCTTGTGTTATGTGTGTTGAGAGTCTGCGTATTCCCTCCATGACTGCATGGGTTTCCCCCAGGTGCTTCGTTTTGCCCTACATCCCAAAGAAGGTTGGTAGGTTTAACTGGCCACTGCAAATTGCCCCTAGTGTAGTATGATGGTTGGAGAATCAGGGGTCATTAATGGGCAAGCGAGAAAGGATAGGTTACAGGGAAGTGGGAGAATAGGATTGATGGGGGTCGTTTGAGGAGCTGACACGAACTCGATGGCCTCTCTCAGTGTCTCAAGGAGATGTGAATGTGAATACCACAGTTAACTAGTGCAAAAGTAGTTGAAGACTGACATGGAACAGCCTCGTTCTGTGTTGTCAATTTTCTACGGTACACTGATTGTCACTGTGTTCAAGAAGACTTTGCTGTTGTTTTGTACACAGGTTAACAGGTTTCCTGTTCAACAAGAGGGGACTGCAAAAGACTAAGGTTCCTCTGCCATGCTTTGCTGCTCGCTGATAGGGAGAATTATGCTCAGCCAAGCCGATGCAAGGGGTAAATTTTAACCTGACTGACCACAATATCTAGCTTTTCAATGTTGAGAAACATCTTCCCAGCAACAAGAAAAGCGAATATGAATATATTCAAGAGTTAGGTGAAAATTATCCAATCACTATTTTAACCGTCTAGGTTCCTTGCTCTTACCAGCCAGGTAGCAACTAAGTATGGCTGCAAAATTTTGCCACAAGTTTCATTGTCCAAGTTTTGGATTAACTTCTCTGCACATCACCCTGTCTCCACACAATACAGTTCTCCACACAAACACTGCCCCTTTTCCTTGTTACAGAAGTTAGTGTATTGTCCCGAGGCCAAAGAGAGGGAACCATACCTGTGACTGTGCTGTAATGTCACTGTTTAAAGCGAGTCTCTGAAATGCTCCACAGCTTATTCAATACACTCACCATCTTAGTTCAGCATCAGCCATTTCATTTAACTATGTAGTGAAGATACAGGCTGTCCCTGGGTAATGAACAGGTTCTGTTTTTGCAGATATATATGACTCAATTTTGTCTACACGTCAAAAAATTGACAAAAATCACTCGATATGCTAACCATACCTCCACAGTATTGTAATGAATGGCGCTAAAAGTACACAAGACCAATAAGGAAGTACAATTACTAAAAGTGGACACAGAGCTTGTTTGTACAGTATGGGAATCCATCAGTCAGGCATTCGTAACTCAGGAATGGCCTGCAACAGAGTTCTGCTGTGATGATAGGAGATACCTGCTGAATGGCAGGCAAATGTAATGTCCCCAGATCAATAGTGTGTCAACATCTTGATTTGTAAATGATGAAAGACAACTGCTAAGGTTTGAGGATGTACAAGATGCTCAATGAATCCAAAACAACCTACTTAGGGAAGGCATAAATTGGCTAATGAACTGAAAATAATGGACTTGATGAACTGAGAAGAGCTGGGGCGTGAAAGCTCCATTTCCTTAGCCACATTTAACTGGCAATTCATTCTTTACCACTCTTGGTTGTTTCACTATCAGAATTTTGAGCTGATTGCCAAGTCCACCATTCCATTACAGTTCTGAGGGAGAGATTTATTTGTTCAAGGAACATGAATATTGTTGACAAAGCTCTTCATCCTTAAACATCCCCCTAGGGCATTAAGAATCATCGGTGTTGGTGGATCTGGTGTCACATGGGCCAGACTGGGTAAGCATGCCTTTCTGTGGTAGGGAACTATATGAGATGTATGATTATAGTAATATGGTTGCTTCACAGTCACTGTTACTGTGACTAGATTTTATTCCAAATTTATTTATTAACTTGGACTTAAATTCCAACTCATATCTTAGTGGTCCTTAACCAGGGCTCCCATTCTCCTAGTTAAGGTCACGTTCCAAATGTCTGCTGCCTGCATCCAAATTGTATCCAGTTCTAGTCACTTAATCACACTTGTGGTCCAGGCTGACAAAAATGGTACAAGCACATTAGATGCACTGTATTAAATTCTCGTCTTCATATCCTTTTAAAGCCTAGCCCTTCCATGTCTCCATAACCTTCTCCAGTCATACAATGCTCACATCACCTGTTCTCCTCTCAATCTGGCCTCTTGATGATTCCGTTTTAATTATTACCCAATTACTGACTCATTTACAGTTGCTAAGGCCCTAAATTATGAAATTCTTTCCTTAATCATGTGTTCCTTAAAAACGGTATCTTTGACCATCCTTTTTAAAAACACTTGCCCTTGGCATCAAAATTGGTTTCTCATAACTCTCTTTTGTTAGAAGTGCAACATAAATACAATTTGTTTTTTAGTTAAAAATTCTGTGATGATTCCTCCCTCAACCAACAGGAACTGTTAACTTGAATTTTCATTTCATTTTTGCATACATTATTAGCATTAACACACAAGCACAGATATTACATTGTCACATTTTAATTGCATTAACACTGTATTCTGGGTCATCCTGGTGCTATGGAACTTCCCACAAAAATCAAGATCTTCAACAGGATGGTTCACAGAACACTGTTGTCAGGTGTCCCTGTGTCAGCAAAACTCAGCCAGTGTGATCTCACAGCCAGTTTCAAGAGGAATATACCACAATTCAAACAGCATTTCTCCAGTTACAGCTCCTTAACGAATGTAATGATGGGAAGGTAGGGTGTCACAGAAGAGTGCTACCAAGAGGTCAGAGCCAAAGCTTGGTGAAGAACAGTGTCTTCAGGGGACATGTTCTTTCAACGAGGGGGTCATGGTGATGATCTAGGAGGTTACCAGGGAGATCTCTGCAGGGACAATACCTTGAGTGCAGCAAATGACTCATAAGTTGTGTCCCTGGAGAGATCACCTCAGGGCAACCTCAGGGATCACAGGCCCTCTCTTCCTGCTCCTGTGGACTAAAGGAAGGATAGATAAATGAGCACAAAGCTTGATGATCATCCTGATGCTGCAGCAAACATGAGATTGGAGAGATCAGAAGCAAGAACAGCAGCCTGAAATGACCCAATGCAGCCACACACAAAGTGGCCATCAGGATGAGAGTGAGTTGGGCAGGTGCACAGGCAAAAACGTGAGGCTGGTTTGAGGTCACAGTGATAAATTAGAACTGTCGTTAGAATTCTCAGTAAATTAAGAACTGTAATTTTGGATTCCACACTACTGTTGACGTTATTTGGAGATCTTCACACTAGCAAAAGAAGGTATCAATATTGCTGACAAGTCAGGAGTAGATTTTCCTGAGAGTGGAAATGGGTAAAATATTGCTCAACACCAAGTTAAAATGATTTTGAATTCCAAAGCTTGGAGTTGTGCAAAGTCACGGAATGAAAACTAAACTATCAGCTTATAATCATTTTTGAAAAGGAATTATTTACAGATTATAAAAACTGAGAAAGAGACTTAACAAATGCAGCTGCACTGTGCTCACATGTTACATACTCTTCTCATTCAGAATACAACACTTTGGATGCACTAGGCCACAATAAGGAGATGAAAGTTCAAGTAGCTGAATGGGTTTTCTGTAGGGACAATATATTGTGCAAAAGTCTCAGAAAACTGTGTGAGCTTCCCACTATATACAGGCAGCACAACTGATATGGTCAATATCAGATCAACTGTTTGAGCTCCATGGACTGAGTTAACAAATGCGATTGCTTTAAAGGTCAGAGGTGGGGAATCCTCTTTCTCCAGTTTGTGAAGTGGTTTATTAAACCAAATATTGCAGATGAATAATTAAAATCACATTCCTTTGTCAGATTTAGTCCAGCATGGGTTTGCAAGCCAGTGAAAGTGTGTCATTCAAACCAATGAGCTAAACAGCAGGCTATAGAGGGTACAATAGCTGCGTTAAAAAACTACTTGGCCTGAAGAAAAGGGAGTGGTGAAATGACCTCACGAACAAACTACTGGCATTAAGATGGTGCATAAAGGTCATCATTTGTTAAACAGGCCCAAGGCAAAGCAGAATAGAATAGTTCGGAATTCTTCCATAAATCCTTTGTTTCAGCTTCTTTGGAGTAAATCTTAATACTGTTTTGTGACAATTGCTGTTTTATTTTAGCTGTAGACACTTGTTTCTGTTTCTCAGCTTTCATAATTTACCTAATATAACATAATTATTTAAATTAGTGAGAGTTATGGCAATATCTCTCCCAGGGAAAAAAAACAGTATTTACATTGGTTTAAACGGTATCATTCAAATCAGTTAACTCCCATTAATAATGAATTTGATGCAGCTCAGCCAGTATTTCCTGCTTTCATTTTAGGTTTTCCAGCATCCAAATTATTTCGTTTTTGAATTCATTAATAATGCTGCTTTCTGGCACATCCAACACTGAAATGAAATTTGGTGGGCAAGAGTTAAAGCTTTTTAAACAGGAATCCTAAGCAAGGCCCTTGTGCGTTGGTACTTACTATGGAAAGAAGGGCAAAAGCCGGCAGAAAACAATTCCGTAGATTTTAAACTTCCAAAAAAAAATAATGTATACACACATGATCTTTGGTCACCACCAGCCCCTAGATTATAAAAAGCAAAGCATCCGCCAACATAAAACAGCCCTCTCTGTACAGTATGAATGACACCGCCATGCTGGTTTCAAGGACACTGCAGTGAGATTAAGGAAGCCATTACAAATCCTTTCAGAATTATATTCCTAGATCAGATTGCAAAAGTAGCAATATAAATTTAACAGATAAACCCCCGTTTCACTCGTTATACCTCATTTCCTGCGACTAACAGGGCATTCAAATAAAGTAGATCCCCTGGCTTAAAATTCACATATAAAGGATACATTGACGCAAATAATGATGCGAACAAGAAAGCTCACCTTTTTAACTTGATCGGCCTTTAATTCTGTGAAGAAATAGGCCAAAACTTGTGCGGCTATCATCCTGCCGGGGTTGTGAAGGGCTCAAACGCCTGGAAGGGGAAGTTCGGGGCGGCCCTCGGTGAGCAGGAAGAAAGGGGGGGGGGGGGTGTATCCTCTTCACAACCCTGGCACCCACTTCCTTCTCCCCGCCACAGGTCGAGATGCAGCGACCGTTTCGGGACGATATGGCAGCAGCCCAGAAACAACTCACTTCCTGTGTTGTAATCGGCTTGTAGAAAGCGCCCTTGCTGTATAAGGCAAGAAGAAGTCTGGAGCTGTGAGTGGCTGCACCCACCGTCTCCACGCAGGAAGCCACTCAGCTGTGGGGGTGAGTGAATGCACGTTCCTCACGTCCGAACACCAATGCTTGGCATCCAGTGACCGTGGCTCCAGATGCTGTGGCCAGTTTCACCAGGTCTTCTGAATTATAGAGCCAAATTAACATAAGGCTATCAAACAAGTATCGCTGGTGCGTGTCTTGAATAAAAAGACTTCTCTTCAAAAATGATTTGGCACAATTTATTCCTCGACTCCCTACCATCCAAGACAGTCTGGAACTTATGATTTTTGAGACCTAATTTGTTTGCACTACAGCTAACCTTGCAAAATAAATGATTTGGACTGTGAAGTGCGTGGCAGGCACAGGGTTATAAACACCACATTGTAATCTGAGAACATCTCGGGACCTGGTGTTCTCCAGATGGACGGGCGACTCCGGACAACAGAGGGGAAAAGTATACCCAACATCACCCTCATCCTGATGGCCACCTTCACGTATGGCTGAGTCAAGCTCTGTGTAGGATAACTAAGGAGAGGGTAGGTCACGGATAAAGGAGAGAATTTGTGCTTGGAGTCAGAGCAAGTGGCTGAGGTACTAAATGAGAACTTTGCGTCAGTATTTACCAAGGAGAAGGAATTGGAGGATAGTGAGAATAGAGTGGGGCGTGCTAATGTGCTGGGACATTTTGAGGTTAAGGAGGAGGTAGTGCTGGGTCTTCTGAAAAGCATTAAGGTGGATAAGTCCCCAGGGACTGATGGCATAGATCCCAGAATATTGAAAGAAACAAGTGAGGCGATTGCTGAGGCTTTGACAACAATCTTTGTGTCATCACTAGCAAAAGGCGAGGTTTCGGAGGACTGGAGAGTAGCAAATGTTGTGCCTTTGTTCAAGATGGGAAGTAGGGATAATCCAAGTAATTATAGGCCAGTGAGCCTCCTGTCAGTGGCAGGGAAGCTATTGGAGAGGCTACTGAGGAATAGGATTTATGCACATTTGGAATGGCATGGCCTGCTTAGTGACAGTCAGCGTGGCTTTGTGCAGGGCAGGTCATGTCTTACAAACTTGATTGATTTTTTTTGAGGAGGTGCCAAAGGAGCTTGATGAGGGTAAGGTAGTGGACGTTATCTACATGGACTTTAGTAAAAGCATTTGACAAGGTCCCTCATGGTAGGTTGATTCAGAAATAAAGATGCATGGGATCCAGGCTGAATTGCAAATTTGGATTTGGAACTGACTTGCCCCTAGAAGACAGAGAGTAGGGGTGGAAGGCTGTTATTCTGGCTGGAGGTCCGTGACCACTGGTGTTCTGCAAGGGTCGGTGCTGGGACCTCTGTTGTCTGTGATATATATCGATGATTTGGATGAAAATGTAGATGGGTGGGTCAGCAAGTTTGGTGGAGTTGTGGACAGTGTAAAGGACTATCAAAGAAATATAGATCAGTTACAGAGAAGTGGCAGGTGGAGTTTAATCTGGGCAAGTGTGAGGTGTTGAACTTTGGCAGGTCAAATGAAAGGAGAAAGTATACAGTTAATGGTAGGCCCCTTAATAGCATTGAGATACAGAGGGATCTTGGGGTCCAGGTACGTAATTCACTGAAAGTGGCTACGCAAGTGGATAAGATGATAAAGAAGGCGTATGGAAGCTTGCCTTCATTGGTGGGGGTGTTGTGTAAGGAAGCCATGCTGCAGCTATGTAAAACTTTAGTCAGACTGCACTTGGGGTATTGTGTGCAGTTCTGGTTGCCCCATTAGAGGGGGTATGTAGAGATTGTGGAAAGGGTGCAGAAGAGGTTTACTAGGATGCTGCCTGGATTAGAGGATATGAGCTATAAAGAGAGGTTGGACAAACTTGGGTTGTTCTCCCTGGAGCATTGGAGGCTAGGGGGAGACCTGATAGAGGTTTTTTAAATTATGAGAGGCAGAGACAGGGTAGACAGTCAGAATCTGTTCCCCAGGGTAGAAATGTCAAAAACCAGAGGACATGCGCTTAAGGTGAGAGGGGGGATGTTTAAAGGCAACGTGAGGGGCAGGATTTTTACGCAGAGAGTGGTGGACGCCTGGAATGGGTTACCAGGGGTAGTAGTGGAGGCAGGCAGTTTGGTGGAGTTTATGAGACTGTTAGATCAACAAATGAATATGAAGGGAATGGAGGGATATGGATAATACACGGGAGGAGGACATTTAGTGTAAATTGTCATCAAGACCACAACATCGAGGGCCGAATGGCCTGTCCAATGCTGTACTGTTCAATGTTCTAGAACCACTGAGGTTCTACCTGTCCACAGTGTTACAAAAGATGGGCCAGTATTCTACCTGCGGACTCTATAACCCGATGGGATGAATATTAAATTCTCCATCTTCTGGTAAACTGCTCCCCCTCGGTCCCTTTTCTCCCTCCTCCTGATCTACCCAGTTTTTCCCACATTCACCCCCAGCCCCCATCACCCTGTTTCTTACCCCTCCTCCACCCAGTCCATCTGCCCGTCACCCACGCACTCCTCCACTGGTTCCCATCTGCTCTCCCCACCTCCCTTACCTGATTCCATGCTCCCTTTCTTATCAGATTTCAAAATCTGCAGCCCTTTGTCGCCTCCACCTGCCACCTCCCAGCCCCTGTCGCTATTTCCACTCCACCCTCCTCCATCTCCCTACAACCCCTTCTCACCTGGATCCACCTGCTAGCTCTTGCTCCACCCCTTCCCTTCACCATTTTTATACTTGTCTTTCAGTCCAGATGAAAGATCTCAAACCGAAATGTTGACTGTCCACAGGTGCTGCCTGACCCGCTGAGCTCCTCCAGCATCTTGTTTGCTGCAATATTTGATTCAGTTGGACATTGCCACACTGCCTGTCCTTCCTGGGAAAGTTCCTTCAGAAAAACACCTTTGACCGCCGGCCAAGCAGTGGTCGGCATGGAATATCCTGCAGGCCCTGTGGGAGAAGGACACATTGGATCCTGTGGCTTGGCTCCCTGAGTTGACTGTCAAAGTGTTTTGGCGGAATGCCTCATCGACAGAATTCCCCAACAAGCACCAAACCTCGCTTGGCTGGCAGTGAGAGGGGCCCTCCTTGTCAGATCCTTCCCGCGTGATTGGAGTCTCACTCCCAAAGCACGCTGCCCTCGAGACAGCTGAGATGAGGATGAGATGATTGCTCTTCTCTTCACAAACTGTGCATTTGCAAAGAAGGTCTGGAAAAGGACGCAAGTGCGTGTAACAGCCATCTGATCTCAGATCAGGGACCCATGCTGACATCGAGTGCCACTGGAAAATTATCAACTCAGTGAAAGATGCTCTTTGGTCTGCCCAAAACTTGTTGGTCTTGCAGTACAGTAAGACATCCATAAGGGAATGCTGCTGACTGGCACATTCCAGGCTGCAGCAGTATGTGCTGAGGGACGCACTGAACCTCAGTGCAGCCACAGTCTAAGTTCCTGCCGCCACTGGAATGTTAGGGCTCTGGGGTGCGTATTGGAACAGAGGGACGTAGGAGTATAAGTGCAGAGTTCGTTGAAGGTTGCATTACAGGTAGACGGGGTGGTGAAAAAGGTGTTTAGCACGCTGGCCTTCATCAGTCAGGGCACTGAGTATAGGAGTTGGGACATTATGTTGCAGTTGTATAAGTCATTGGTGAGGCCACACTTGGAGTACTGTGTACAGTTTTGGTCACCCTGTTATAGGAAAGATGTGGTTAAAATGGAAAGAGTGCAGAAAAGAAGGATGTTACAAGGATGTTGCCAGGACTAGAGGGCCTGAGTTACAGGGAGAGATTGGCCAGGCTAGGTCTTTATTCCTTGGAGCATAGGAGAATGAGGGGTGACCTTATAGAGGTTTATAAAATCATGCGGGGCATAGATAAAGTGGATGGTAGCAGTCTTTTCCCTAGGGTAGGGGAGTCCAAAACTAGGGGGCACTAGGGGGTGAGAGGGGAAAGATGTAAAAGGGACCTGAGGGGCAACCTTTTCATGCCGAGGGTTGTGAATATATGGAATGAGCTGCCAGAGGAAGTGGTTGAGGCAGGTTCAATAGTATCATTTAAGAAGCATTTGGATAGGTACATGGAGGGGCGGGACTTGGAGGGATATGGGCCAAACGCAGGAAATTGGGACTAGCTGGGTGGGCACCGTGGTCAGCACGGACTGGTTGGGCCGAAGGGCCTGTATCCCTGCTGTATTGCTCTGTGACTCTATGACTCTATGACTCTGAGGGGCTGGGTCCTGTGTAACTGCCTCTCAAGCACTTGAAGGATGTATTGGAGAAGCCACATGAGTGGCACTGGAGCTTTGAAGATAGAATATATTAACTCAATGACACCATGGACTTGACAACACTATGAACATTCAGACTGGACGATGCTACTTTTGTGCATATTTTTATGAATAAAGTTTATTGAAAGTGGACGACAAAATTCTGTTCAAATTTATCACCAATAGATTCCCTGAGGCAGGTGATGTACCCAGACCAGACCTGCACTGTACCAGGCAGGAAAACGTCTGCCCGCCTTGTGCTGCTCAGGGATTCCATTCCCTCCGTGCGGGAGAGGGGATTGGTACGTGCCTGATCAGCTTGGACCAGGAAAAGGCCCTTGATGGATTATCACACACGTTTACAATCGATGTGCTCTCCAAAATGAGTCTCGGGGAGGGTATCAGCGATTGGACATAATTGCTTTACACAGGCGATAGCACAGTCCGAATTAATGAGTGGGCAGCAGAAAGCTGCCCCATCAAATGCAGAGTCAGGCGAGGTTGTCCACTTCCCCTCGCTACTTGGTATATTGATTAGGAAGAGGAGTGACAATGCCAGGCAGTGGAGACACTCAGGCCAAAAGCTCCCTGTACACGGAGGACATCACCGACTTCTGCTCAGACCCACAGTCACCCTGGAGATTGATTAGCACCTGCAACCAGTTTGAACTGGACTCAAGGGGCCAGAGTCAGCTGGAGCAAGAGTGACGCCATGTTCCTTGACAACTGGCCCCAACTGAACCTTCTCTTCGTTGTCAGATCCTGAAGGTGCTGGCAATTTGGTTCAGAGGAGCCAGGGCCTGTGACAAGTATTGACCAGAGCAGATAGCCAAGATGAAACAGAAAATGGGACTGTGGGAACGGCACTCCCTCTCAATGGCGGGCAGGAACCCGGTCAGCAGGTGCAAGGTGCTCTCAGCATTGCTGTAGTACTGGGGTGGCCCATACCCCACCTCTCTGCCGTGGCAGTCACCCAAGCCTTCCCTTTCATCTGGAGATCCAAGACAGGGTGTGTTCCACAGGTCACATTGCGCCAGCTTTATGTGTGGCTGCAATAAGCTGTGTTCAGTTGAAGTACACAAGTGTCAAGTGTTGCTACCTGCTGAGGTTCTACCTGTCCCCAGTGTTGCAAAGGATGGGCTTGGCCTCATTGCCATACAATCTTCCATTCAGGTGGACCTGTTCTTTGAAGAAATGTTTCTGCAGAAAGGAAATGGAGGCTGTTCCCCTCAGTAACAGGTTTTCCACTTTGGAAGCTGTTGAGGGAGATGACCTGCAGGGATCAAGCAGCAGTAGCCAGGTCTCTGGCACTGAGACTGTTTCCTGCTGCTCAGAAGGGAAGGGAGGAGAAGAGGAAGGCAGTAGTGATAGGGGACTCGATAGTCAGGGAAACAGATAGGAGATTCTGTGGAACTGAGCATGAATCCCAGATGGTATGTTGCCTCCCAGGTGCCAGGGTCTGGGATGTTTCTGATCGGGTCCACAGTATCCTTGAGCGGGAGGGAGAACAGCCAGAAGTCATGGTACATATTGGTACCAACAACGTACGTAGGAAGAGGGATGAGGTCCTGAAAAGTGAGTTTAGGAAGCTAGGCGGAAGGCTGAAGAGCAGGACCTCAAGGGTGGCAATCTCAGGATTGCTGCCAGTGCCACGTGATAGTGAAGGTAAGAATAGGAGGAGATGGCAGATGAATGCGTGGCTGAGAGTTGGTGCAGGAGGGAAGGTTTTAGATTTGTGGATCATTGGGATCTCTTCCAGGGAAGGTGGGACCTGTACAGAGAGGACGGGTTACACGAGGTATACAAAATATTAAGAGGAATAGATAGAGTGGACAGCCAGTGCCTCTTTCCAGGGCACCAATGCTTAATACAAGAGGGCATGGCTTTAAAGTAATGGGTGGGAGGTTCAAGGAGATATCAGAGGGAGGTTTTTCACCCAGAGAGTGGTTGGTGCATGGAATGCACTGCCTGGGGTAATGGTGGAGGCAGGTACACTGGTCAAATTTAAGAGATTGTTAGATAAGCATATGGAGGAATTTAAAATAGGGGGATATGTGGGAAGAAGGGTTTAGATAGTCTTAGGCGAGGTTTAAAGGTCAGCACAACATGGTAGGCCAAGGGGCCTGTATTGTGCTATATTGTTCTATGGTTCTATTCTATGGCTCTAAAGTCAAACTAGCGTAGGATTTATACTGTATATGGTAGGGCACTAGGGATTGTATTGGAACAGAGGGATCTAGGAGTACAAGTGCATCATTCGTTGAAAGGAGCATCACAGGGTGGCGACAAAGGTGTTTAGCACACTAGCATTCATCAGTCAGGGCATTGAGTATCAGACTTGGGATATTGTATTGCAGTTGTATAAGTCATTGGTGAGGCTGCACTTGGAGTACTGTGTACAGTTTTGGTCACCCTGTTATAGGAAAGACATGGTTAAACTGGAAAGAGTGCAGAGAAGACTTACGAGGATGTTGCCAGGACTGGAGGGCCTGAGCTGTAGGGAGAGGTTGGCCAGGCTAGGTCTTTACTTCTTGGAACATAGGAGAATGAGGGGTGACCTTATATTATGAAATCATGAAAGGCATAGATAAGGTGGATGGTAACAGTCTTTTTCCAGGGTACAGGAGTCCAAAACTAGGGGGCATAGATTTAGGGTGAGAAGGGAAAGATTTAAAAGGGACCTGAGGGGCAACTTTTTCCACACAGAGGGTGGTGAGTATATGGAACAAACTGCCAGAGGAAGTGGTTGAGGCAGGTACAAGAAGCATTTGGATAAGTGCATGGAGGGGCGGGGCTTAGAGGGATATGGGTCAAACGGAGGAAATTGGGACTAGCTGGGTGGGCACCACGGTCAGCATGGACTGGTTGGGCTGAAGGGCCTGTATCCACGCTGTATTGCTCTATGACTCTAAAAATATTTTTTCCCACACTTCCAGGAGGTAGTGGTTAGCACAGAATATCCTGCAGGCTATGCCTTCTGGACGGTGGATCCTGTTTCCCAGGTAGACCGTCAAAGTCAATTGATAGAATGTCTCATCACCAGAGCTCTCAACAAGCACCAAGACCTCACGTGGCTGGTGGTGAGAAGGGCCTTTCCCATCAGCTCCGTCATGTACAACTCGAGCCTTAATCCCCCCGCAATCTGCCCTTGAGGTGCCTGCTTTGCAGATGAGACAATCATCCACCTCTTATCTGCCTCTGCATGGACTGTGTGTTTGCCAAGAGTGTCTGGAAAGAGATACCATGGTATTTGCTGAGATCCATCCTAAGCACCTGTGTAACACTGTGCTCAAGGAAACACACTGAGACAAACATTGACTGCTGCGGGGAGATCACAATCTCAGTGAGAGGTGCACTTGGGTCTGCCTGCAGCTGTTGATCTTCCAGTGCAAGGAGATGCCTGGAGACCAGCACTTCCCAAGGAGCAGGAGTTGCTGAAGCTTGGGCTTCAAGCCTGAAGCTTGGTGCAGCCACAGCAAAGGCTCTGTGGGGAAAGATCCCAGTCTGTTGGACAGTGAGGGGCTGGGCCCTGCGTAACAGCCTCTGCATGTTTTACCCATGCAGTGTTCGAGGACTGAACATTAAACATTGTAAGTACTGAACTGTTTCATATAGTGAATGGAGAGAATGATATCTCCCCATAGATTTACTGTATGTTTTATGAATAATGCAGATATTTGATAGGTGTCATTTGATATTCAACAATCATTCGATATACAAAATTATTTGCTATATGGGAGAACGATTGGGCTGTATCAATTCTCTTAAAAGAGAAGATTTCTTTATTAGTCACATGTACATCGAAACACGCAGTGAAATGCATCTTTTGTGTAGAGTGTTCTGGGGGCAGCCCGCAAGCGTCGCCAACGCTTCTGGTGCCAACATAGCATGCCCACAGCTCCTAACCTGTACGTCTTTGGAATGTGAGAAGAAACCGGAGCACCCGGATGAAACCCACTCAGACACGGGGAGAACCTACAAACTCCTCACAGACAGAGGCAGGAATTGAACGTGGGTTCCTGGCGCAGTAATAGCGTTATGCCATTCACTGTATCAAGCAGTTCATTACTTACATAAACAGCAAAGACTGTGCCTGCACTGTTGTGTGGGGAAGCAGGCCGCGTTACAGAGCTTGCCCCGATGTTCCTTCAGCTACACATCAGCAATAAGAAGGAGAGCTGGCAATACGCCCTCCAGGGAGGAAAACCTCCCTCTCCTCTGCTCTGTCCTCTCTGAGGCTCCAGCTGAGAACATCACCAGTAAAGAGAGGCATGTCCATCCATCTCAAGCTGTCAAGGTGCAGGGGACAGACCCAACCTCTTCTCCAGGAGGTAGTGAGGAGGAGGCCTCAGGGGGTGAGCAGGTGGTAAAGAGGAAGAATGTGCAAAGTGCCTTCCGTAAGTAAACTGGCTTCTGACCACAGCAAGACAAGAGGAAAGAGAAGCAGATACTGTGGATGAATGCTCTCAGCTACTTATCCTCTGAGGATGAAGGCACACATGCAGGGCAGTGCTGCCACCGTTCTCTGGGAGACTGAGAGTAACAGCATCCGACAAACAGGATATTGTGTCTCCAGCTCTGGGAACGGGAATGACACAGTGTCCAATGGACCCTGCACCAGGGGTCCAGGAGTAACGCAGTGTCCAATGGACCCGAGCTGTGGGGGACCAGGAGTAACACAGTGTCCAAAGGACTCAGGCTGTGGGGCACCAGGAGTAACACAGTGTCAAATGGACCCCAGCTGTGGGGAACCAGGAGTAAAGAAGTGTCCAATGGACCCCAGATCCGGGGGATCAGGAGTAACACAGTCTCCAATGGACCCTGCACCGGGGGACCAGGAGTAACACAATGCCAATGGACCCCAGCTATGGGGGACCAGGAATAACACAGTGTCCAATGGACCCCAGCTCTAGGAGACCAGGAGTACCACAGTGTCCAATGCATCCCAGCTCCGGGGGACCAGAAGTAACACAGTGCCCAATGGACCCTGCACCAGCGGACCAGGAGTAACACAGTGTCCAATGGACCCTGCACCAGCTGACCAGGAGTAACACTGATTATAAGGGACCTTGCCATGGGGGACCAGGAGTAACACAGTATCCAATTGACCCCAGCTCCAGGGGAACAGGAGGAACACATTGTCTTTTGGACCCTGCTGTGCAGGACCAGGAGTAACACAGTGTCCAATGGACCCCAGCTGTGGGGGACCTGTGTTATTATGTGTTATTATGTAGTTATAATAAAGAACTACAGTTCCCAGCAGGCAATGCAAGGGGTCACATGAGGGAACAGGAAGTGGCTGGAAAGAGCGGGAAAAGCCAGCCAGCCTGGTGGTGTAAGTCTGTGTAGTTTGCTGTTTTGTTGTTTTTAATAAATGTTCAGATGTTAAACAAGTTTGTCTCGTGATGAAGAACAAACATAACATGGTGTCAGAAGTTGGTGTGAGGTCTGAACACGGAAAGTAAATGAATACTGTGTGCAATTGAGAAAGAGACTCAGTGAGTACGAAAGAAAAGCTGTAAGAAGATGGAGAAAAAGCCAGCCGGCGTGGCAAAGGAGCACATTGTTCCTGAAGTTCAGCAGTCACTGGATTTGTCAAGAGTGATTCAGGCGAGAGGCCGAGAGTTCCCGTTATGGACAAGCCTCTGGCATGTTGGAACATGGAGAAGGGTTCCATGTGAACAGCAGTTGAACATGGGTCAGTCGGTCCTAAGAGATGGGCGAGCGCCGTTCTGAGGGGACGGGCGATGGCCTCCGTTGCCCTGGGCCGATCGAAAGGGAATCAGGTTCAGATCCCCGAATCCGGAGTGGCGGAGACGGGCGCCTCACGGCGTCCAGTGCGGTAACACAAACGATCCTGGAGAAGCCAGCGGGAGCCCCGGGAAGCGTTCTCTAAGTCCTCCCAAGCCTATGCAGTTTACTGGCAATCTAGCCGATAATTGGAAATGCTTCAAACAGTGATTCAACATATATTTAGATGCTAGTGGAGCGGGAAGGAACGATGAAAAATTGAAAGCGTCTATTTTTCTGTACGTGATTGGGGAAGATGCTTTGGACATCTATAACAGCTTTCTAATTGATGAGACAGCTTTTGAGTTGGGCACCTTGATGGAAAAATTTGAGGGATATTTTATCCCAAGTAAAAACATCACATTTGAGAGATATAAATTGTTTTCCTGTGATCAGGAACAAGCTGTTAGCTTCGACCAATACTTAGCTGAGCTTCACACACTGAGTAAGTCTTGTGAATTTGGAGATTTGAGAAACTCACTAGTTAAAGACAGAATAGTTTGTGGAATTCCAGATAACGGACTCAGAGAAAGACTGTTGCGTGAAAAAGATTTGACCCTGGAAAAGGCAGTGAATATGTGTAGGTCAGCAGAAACCACACAAGCACAAGCTAAAGAGCTGTACAGAGTAGACACAACAGTACATGCTGTGAAAACAGAGAAGCAGCTCCCAAGGCGTTTCCGAAGGCAACAGCAAATCAAACATCAAATGCAG
Source organism: Pristis pectinata (assembly GCF_009764475.1). Classification (NCBI taxonomy): domain Eukaryota; kingdom Metazoa; phylum Chordata; class Chondrichthyes; order Rhinopristiformes; family Pristidae; genus Pristis; species Pristis pectinata. Next base: position 43,091,953 of record NC_067416.1, on the reverse strand, counting down.
CAGATGTGGAGATAAACACCTTCCAAAGATGTGCCCTGCTTATGGGAAGTCCTGCAATAGCTATGGGAAGAAGAATCACTTTGCAAGGTGCTGCAAAGCTGGGGCTAACAAGAGAAAGGTGCACACAGCTGATGAGGAAATGGAGGAATTCTTTGTGGATTCTGTACAGACTGTGGCTGCTGGTAAAACAGAATGGGTTGTTCCAGTAACTGTGAATGAGGCAGTAATTCCATTCAAGCTTGGCACCGGAGCTCAGGTGAATCTGTTATCCATGGCTGATTATAAGACTCTCACAGTAAAGAGTAAGATTTACCCTGTGAAGTTAAAAGTGACAGGCTACCCTGGAGGGAAATTTCCAGTAAAAGGGGGCTGTATGGTGACCTTTAAGCACAAAGGGCAGCACTTAAAATCACAGCTACTGATTGTAGAAAAGAGAGTAAAGCCAATATTAGGTCTGAGTGCATGTGAAAAGCTTAACCGAGTGAAAAGAGTTTTCATAGTAGCTTCACATACCAAAGATGACCACACAACACTCATGGAAGAGTATGCAGATGTCTTTGAGGGGCTCAGATGCTTACCTGGTGTACACAAAATTCACATAGATGAGGCAGTAGCTCCTGTTGTCCATGCATGCAGGAAAGTTCCGTTTCAACTTAGAGATAAACTTAAACAAGAACTAGCATGCATGGAACAAATGAATGTCATACAGAAAACTGAAGAACCAACAGATTGGGTGAGTTCGCTGGTCATTGTGCGAGAGAAAAATGGAGCATTGCGGATATGTCTAGACCCAAGAGATCTCAATAAAGCCATCAAGAGAGAGCATTTTAAATTGCCAACATGGGAGGAGATCATGTCCCGGTTTTCAGGTGCCAAATGGTTTAGCAAGCTTGACGCATCGTCTGGGTTTTGGCAGATGAAGCTTGATGAAGCAAGTTCGAGACTGTGCACTTTTAACACACCACATGGAAGATATCGCTATTTTTGGCTGCCATATGGGATCCTGTCCGCACCAGAAGTCTACCATAAAACCATCCACATGATTTTCGAGGGCATACCTGGTGTTGAGACCATGATCTTCTGGGGGTCCACCAAGGAGGAACACGATACTCGACTGAGACAAGTGCTTGACGTGACAAGGAATGTCAATTTGAAATTAAATAAAGAGAAATGTGAGTTTGGTGTGAAGACACTGACCTTCATAGGAGATGTCATATCTGAAGAGGGAGTGAAGCCTGACCCAAGAAAGACGTCAGCCATTAAAAACATGGAAAGGCCTCAAAACAAAGAGGACATGAGATGGTTCTTAGGGATGGTGACTTACCTGGCCAAGTTCATCCCTCAACTGTCAACAGTGTCAGCACCACTTAGGTCACTCTTTGAGCAACAAAATGAATGGATTTGGTCTCATGAGCAAGAAGAGTGGTTCCAGACATTGAAAAGGGTCCTAACTGAAGAGCCCGTGCTGAAGTTTTATGATCCGGAAAGGTGTATCAGGATATCAGCTGATGCGTCCCAGCACGGCCTTGGATCAGTACTACTGCAGCAGCATGATGGCAAATGGCAACCTGTGGCCTATGCATCAAGGGCTTTAATAAGTGTGGAAGCCAACTATGCACAAATAGAGAAAGAGCTTCTCGCCACTACATATGCATGTGAAAGGTTCCATCAGTACATTTATGGGCAAGCTATTGAAGTGGAGACAGACCATAAACCATTGGTCTCAATTATGTCCAAACCAGTGAATGACTGTCCCATGAGGATACAGTGCATGTTGATAAGGCTGCAGAAATATGATGTGAAGATGATCTACACACCGGGAAAATATATGTTTGCTGCTGATGCTCTGTCTTGAGCAGTTGACAAGACAGAAAAAAAGTGACCAACAGGTTACTGCAGATATACAGGCCTATGTTGACATGATAGTCACCTCTCTTCCAGTATCTCCAGATAGAACAGAGCAGATTAGGAAAGCAGCAGAGGCAGATGAAACAATGAAAGTACTCAAGGATACAATATGGATAGGATGGCCAGCAGCAAAGGATGACTGTCCAATGTGTATTCGGGATTATTGGGCATGCAGAGCTGAACTGTCAGTAGTGAAAGATATGGTTTTCAAAGGGAACAGGTTGTGATTCCAGTGTCACTACGCAAGGAGGTACTCCAGAAGATACACGAAGGGCATCTTGGGGAGGAAAAATGTAAACGTAGAGCACATGAAGTGACGTACTGGCCAAGAATGAACCAAGACATAAGCCGGACTACTGCTTCATGTGAAATATGCCTTACCTACAGACCAAAGCAGCAAGCAGAACCACTTACACCACACCCTGTACCAGACAGGCCGTATTTCAAAGTTGGAGTGGATTTGTTTGACTGCAATGGGAAGAGACATATTGTTGTAACAGAAACTTTTCCAATTACCCAGAGGTTGCGACACTGCAATCAACGTCCAGCAAAGCAGTTACCATGTTCCTGAAAGCTGTGTTTGCGAGGCATGGAGTTCCATGTGAAGTAGTATCAGACAATGGTCCACAATTTTCGAGCAGTGAATTTGAATCCTTTGCCAATGTTTGGGGGTTTCAACATATAACCTCAAGCCCATGTCACCCAAAATCTAATGTCCTAGCAGAGAGTTCAGTTAAGGTGGTGAAGGTGTTGTCCCAGTGTCCAATGGACCCAGCTCCAGGCGAACAGGAGTAACACAGTGTCCAATGGACCCCAGCTCCGGGGAACCAGGAGCTGATAGTCCGATAGTCCCAGCTGCGGGGGACCTGGAGTAACACAGTGTCCAATGGTTCCAGCTCTGGGGGACCAGGAGTAATACAGTGTGCAATGGACCCAGCTCCGGGCAGCCAGGAGTAACACATTGTCCAATGGATCCCAGGTGTGCACAACCAGGAGTAACCAGTGTCCAGTGGATCCCAGCTCCGGGGGACCAGGAGAAAGACAGTGTCCAATGGACCCTGCTGTGGGGGACCAGGTGTAACACAGTGTCTGAATGAACCCTGCTGTCGGGAACCAGGAGCAACACAGTGCCCAATGGACCCCAGCTCTGGGGGACCAGGAGTAACACAGTGTCCAATGGACCCTGCTCTTGGGGACCAGGAGTAACACAGTGTCCATTTGACCCTGCTGTGAGGGACTAGGAGTAATGCAGTCTCTTACATTACCCTGCTTGGTGGTGCGATCGTTCTCAGTGGAGTGAAGGAGGGTTGACCTTATCGAGGTCTATGAAATTTTGAGGGACATAGATATTCTAGGTAGTCACAGTCTTTTCCCAAGGGCAGGGGAGTCTAAAACTAGAAGGCATGGGTTTACTGTGAAAGGTGAGAGATTCATATGGATGATGGTGGGTGTATGGAACAAGCTGCCAGAGGAAGTGGTAGAGGTAGGTGCAGTTACAACATTGGACAGGTATATGGATAGGAAGGGAATGGAGGGATATGGGCCAAATGCAGGAAATGGGATTAGGGTAGATGGACATCTCAGTTGGCATGGACGAGTCCAGTCTGCTGTATGGACAACTCTGTGACACCAGCAGACAAAGGATTGAAGGGGGAGCAAGTGCCACAGTGTGTGTGGGAGGTAAGCTGTGTCCAGTGCCTGCCCCACATGTTCCCTCGACTGTACACAGGCGAGTAACAAGTCCTCCAGGAAGGGAAAATCCTTCCCTTGGACTGACCACCCATCTTCAGCTGAAAGGGGGGGGAATCCGAGAGCAGAGCAGTGTCTGCACATCCCAGGTCTGGGAATCCGGGAGCAGCGCAGTGTCTGCACATCCCAGGTCTGGGAATCCGGGAGCAGCGCAGTGTCTGCACATCCCAGGTCCGGGAATCTGGGAGCAGAGCAGTGCCTGCACATCCCAGGTCCAGGAATCCGGGACCAGTGCAGCATCTGCCCTTCGCAGATCCAGGAATTGGGGAGAAACAGAGTGTCGGCGCATCCTGGCACTGGGAATCCGGGAGCAGTGCAGTTTCTGACCACATTTTCGGACTTGCTGAACGGCTGAATCCCACGTGTGAAAATCCCCTCGGGAGGCTTTGTTGAGGGAACACGTAAAGAAATAATATTGTCCTGCTGATGTAATGTAAATACAGCTATTTTAAAATGGTGACATATAAATGTACCGTTATACATTTGCAAATTTTATGAATGGAGCAATATTTCTTAAAACAACGGGTCCAGTTAGTCATAGGTCCGGCTGTGACCCTCACTGTCGGTCCACTCTTCCCTCCCCATTCACTCCATGGTTTAATATGCTGTGCAGTAGAGGTGTAGGGTCTCAGCTTCTTATTCCGCCCTGCTGCTGTTTCAGTACTTGGTGTGCAGTACCAAAACTATCTTTTACTCGAGTCAAACAACCAGTATGTAAACAGTGGCAATGTTGAGGGTATCCAGATTTAAACCAAACACTTCCAAATGTTAACATTTGGAACCATTAGAACCATAGAACCATAGAACACTACAGCACAGAAAACAGGCCATTCGGCCCTTCTAGTCTGTGCTGAAACATTATCCCGCTAGTCCCATTTACCTGCACCCGGTCCATAACCCTCCAGACCACTCCCGTCCATGTGTCTATCCAATTTATTCTTAAAACTCAAGAGTGAGCCAGCATTTACTACATCAGATGGCAGCCCGTTCCATACTCCCACCACTCTTTGAGTGAAGAAGTTCCCCCTAAACCTTTCCCCTTTCACCCTAAAGCCATGTCCTCTCGTACTTATCTCTCTTAATCTAGGTGGAAAGAGCCTATTCGCATTAACTCTGTCTATACCCCACATAATTTTGTAAACCTCTATCAAGTCTCCCCTCATTCTTCTGCACTCCAAAGAATAAAGTCCTAACCTGTTCAATCTTTCCCCGTAACTCAACTCCTGAAGACCCGGCAACATTCTAGTAAATCTCCTCTGCACTCTTTCAATATTACTGATATCCTTCCTATAGTTAGATGACCAGAACTGCACACAATACTCCAAATTTGGCCTCACCAATGTCTTATACAACCTCACCATAACATCCCAACTCCTATACTCAGTACTTTGATTTATGAATGCCAGAATGCCAAAAGCCTTCTTTACAACCCTGTCTACCTGCGACACCACTTTCAGGGAATTATGTATCTGAACTCCCAGATCCCTTTGTTCCTCCACACTCCTCAGTGCCCTACCATTTACTGTGTATGTCCTACCTTGATTTGTCCTTCCAAAATGCAACACCTCACACTTGTCTGCATTAAATTCCATCTGCCATTTTCTGGCCCATTCTTCCATTTGGTTCAGATCCCTCTGCAAGCTTTGAAAGCCTTCCTCGCTGTCCACAACACTTCCAATCTTAGTGTCATCAGCAAACTTGCTGATCCAATTTACTACATTATCATCCAGATCATTGACGTAGACAACAAACAACAATGGCCCCAGCACAGATCCCTGAGGCAAACCACTAGTCACAGGCCTCCAGTCTGAGAAACAATCGTCCACTACCACTCTCCGTCTTCTCCCAAACAGCCAATTTCGAATCCAATTTACAACCTCTCCATGGATACCTAGTGTCTGAACCTTCTGAACTAACCTCCCATGTGGGACCTTGTCAAAGGCCTTACTAAAGTCCATGCAGACAACATCCACGCCTTTCCTTCATCTACTTTCTTGGTAACCTCCTCAAAAAACTCTGCAAGATTCGTTAAACACGATCTACCATGCACAAAGCCATGCTGACTATTCTTAATCAGCCCTTGATTGTCCAAATACTTGTATATCCGATCTCTCAGAACACCTTCCAATAATTTACCAACTACTGATGTCAGGCTCACTGGCCTGTAATTACCTGGCTTACTTTTAGATCCTTTTTTAAACAATGGAACAACATGAGCTTCCCTCCAGTCCTCCGGCACTACACCTGTGGCTAAGAACATCTGCCAGGGCCCCTGCAATTTCTACACTAGTCTCCCTCAATGTCCGAGGAAATATCTTATCTGGCCCAGGGGATTTATCTACCTTTATTTGCTGTAAGGCAGCAAGCACCTCCTCCTCTTTAATCTCTATATGTTCCATGACACTACTGCTTGTTTCCCTTCCTTCCATATCCACTATGCCCGTTTCCTGTGTAAATACTGATGCAAAAAAATTGTTTAAGATCTCCCCCACCTCTTGAGGCTTCACACATAGATGACCACTCTGATCTTCTAGGGAACCAACTTTGTCCCTTACTATCTTTTTATTCTTCATGTACTTGTAGAAACCCTTCGGATTTACCTTCACATTATCTGCCAAAGCAACCTCATGTCTTCTTTTTGCCTTCCTGATTTCCTTTTTTAGTATTTTCTTTTTCTATACTCTTCAAGTACCTCATTTGTTCCTAGTTGCCTATACCTGCTATACACCTCTCTCTTTTCCTTAACCAGATCGCCAATATCCCTTGAAAACCAAGGTTCCCTATGCTCCTTAACTTTGCCTTTAATCCTGGCAGGAACATGCAAACTCTGTACTCTCAAAATTTCGCCTTTGAAGGCCTTCCACTTACTGAGCACATCCTTGCCAGAAAACAACTCATCCCAATCCACTCTTCCTAGATCCTTTCTCATTTCCACAAAATTGGCCTTTCTCCAATTTAGAACCTCAACTCGAGGACCAGACCTATCCTTATCCATAACTAACTTGAAACTAATGACATTATGGTCACTGGACCCAAAATTTTTTGCCTACACATACTTCTGTCACCTGACCTGTCTGGTTCCCTAATAGGAGATCAAGTATTGCATCCTCTCTCATTGGTACCTCTATATATTGATTTAGAAAACTTTCCTGAACACATTTGACAAATTCCAAGCCATCCAGCCCTTTCACAGTGTGGGAGTCCCAGTCAATATGTGGAAAGTTAAATTGCCCTACTATTACAACTTTCTGTTTCTTACATCGGTCTGCTCACTACAGATTTGTTCCTCCAATTCTCTCTGACTATTGGGTGGTCTATAATACAACCCTATTAGTGTGGACACACCTTTCCTGTTCCTCAGCTCCACCCATATGGCCTCTGCAGACGAGCCCTCTGGGCTGTCCTGTCTCCACACAGCTGTGATACTTTCCCTGACCAGTAATGCCACTCCTCCCCCTTTCATCCCTCCCCCTCTATCACGTCTGAAACAACGGAACCCTGGAACATTAAGCTGCCAGTCCTGACCCTCCTGCAACCAAGTCTCACTAATAGCAATAATGTCATAATCCCATGTGTCAATCCACACCCTAAACTCATCTGCCTTACCTACAATACTCCTTGCATCGAAATAGATGCACCTGAGAACATTTCTATCACGTACAAACCTTTGATTTCTGTTTATACCTGCAGTCCTCACCTGACCTTTTTCCTCCTCCACCTCACTATCTGTTCTAACTCTCTGGTTCCCCTCCCCCTGCAAATCTAGCTCAAACCCCCTGGAGCAGCACTAGCAAACCTACCCGCAAGTATGTTTCTCCCCCTTCAGTTCAGGTGCAAACCGTCCCATCGGAACAGCTCCCACCTTCCCTGGAACAAAGCCCAATTGTCTAGAAACATGAAGCCCTCCCTCCTGCACCATTTCCTTAGCCACGTATTTAGCTGCATAATCCTCCTATTTCTAGCCTCACTAACTCGTGGCACAGGTAGCAATCCTGAGATTGCAACCTTGGAGGTCCTGTCCTTCAACTTTGCACCTAATTCTCTAAACTCTCTTTGCAGGACCTCCTCCCTTTTCCTATCCACGTCATTGGTCCCTACGTGGACCACAACATCTGGCTGCTCACCCTCCCTCCTGAGATTATTGAGAACTCGATCCGAGATATCATGGACCCTGGCACCAGGGAGGCAACAGACCATCCGGGATCCTCGATCTCTCCCACGGAACCTCCTATCTGTCCCCCTAACCATCGAATCCCCTATCACTACCGCTCTCCTCTTTTGCCTCCTTCCTTTCTGAGCTGAGGGTCCCGTCTCAGTGCCAGAGACGGGACCACTGCCACTCATCCCTGGTAGGTTGTCCCCACCAGCAGTATCCAAAACAGTATACTTATTGTTGATGGGAACGGCCACAGGGGTGCTCTGACCTGTCTGTCTATACCCCTTCCCTTTCCTGACAGTCACCCAGTTACCCGTTTCCTGACTTTCAGGGGTGACTATCTCCCTGAAACTCCTGCCTATTTCTCCCTCTGCCTCACAAATGATCATTAGGTCTGGAAGTTAACCATTCATGCCTCCCCACAACACAATGACTGCAGACAAACTGCCATTGCAACCCCCATCCAATCAGTTCACAAACACTGGTCAAAGGATAAAAGGAATCCTGTCTTTCATGTACTTGGTACATCACCCTGTGGAACACACACACACACCACACACACACACCACATACACACCCCCCCACACCCCCCCCCACACACACACACCACATACACCCCCCCCACACACACACCACATACACCCCCCCACACACACACACCACATACACCCCCCCCCACACACACACCACATACACACCCCCCACACACACACCACATACACACCCCTCACACACACACACCACATACACACACCCCCACACACACACACCACGCACACCACATACACACCCCCACACACACTCTTACACACATGCCACACACACTACGTACACACACACACTCACACCTCACACACCACACATACACTCGCACACACCACACACACACACACCACATTCACACACTCATATACACACACTCACATGCATCACACACACCACGTACACACACACACACCACACACACACACCGCATGCACACACCACACACGCACCACACACACACACCACATGCACACACTACACACACACCACATGCACACACCACACACACACCACACACACTCACACGACACACACCACACACACACATTCACATACACACTCACACACCACACACAAACTTACACCTCACACACCACACACATTCACACACACTGCATACACACATACCACACCCATGCACCACACACACTCATATACACACATTCACACACACCACACACACACACCACACATACCACGCACAGACACACACACACCACACACACACATACTACACACATGTACCATACACACGCACCCCACACACACACACACACACACACACACACACACTCACATGTTCTTTTTACCTCTACTCCTAAAGAGCTAGGATTTTCAAAATGATTTCCCAGGACTACTCAGGAGGGTTTAAATTAGTCTGGCGGTGGGGTGGGGACCAGAGCACCAGGTCAGTACGTGGAGGGACTGAGAGGAAGGCAAATGTCATGATCATAAGTCTGTAAGGAAGGATGGGCAGGAGCAAGTTCATAGACAGGATGGGACAGACGGGTTGAAGTGTCTTTATTTTAATAGTAGGAGTATTAAGAGTAAGGGAGATGAACTTAGAGCATGGATCAGTACATGGAACTATGATGTTGTGGTCATTACAGAGACTTGGTTGAGAGAGGGACAGGACTGGGTGCTTAATGTTCCAGGGTTATGATGTTTTAGAAAAGATAGAGAGGGAGGTAAAGCTGGGGGAGGGGGGGAGAGAAGTTGCACTGTTAATGAATATCACAGCTGCACTCAGAGGGGACATAATGGAGGGCTCGTCCACTGAGTCTACACGGGTAGAATTCAAAATCAAGAAAGGTGCAATCACACCGATGGGATTATACCACAGACCCCCCTCCCCCACCCCCCCAGTAGTCATCGGGACATTGAGGAACAGATATGCAGGCAGATTAGGGAAAGATGTAAAACCAACAGGGTTGTTGCTGTGGGTGACTTCAACTTCCCTAATATACACTGGGACCTCCTTAGTGCAAGAGGTTTAGACAGAGCAGAATTTGATGCATCAGATGCATCCAAGAGGGTTTCTCAAATCAGTATGTAGATAGTCCAACAAGATGAGGGGCCACACTGGACCTTGTGTTGGGAAATGAGCCTGGCCAGGTGACCAACATTACAGTGGGACAACAGTTAGGAAACAGTGGTCACAACTCTTTAAGTTTTAAGATAACTATAGATAAGGATAAGTATGGACCTTGTGGGAGAGTATTAAATTTGAGCAAGGCAAATTATAAGAGTATTAGGCAGGAACTTGGGAGAGTTAATTGGGAACAACTGTTTTTGGGCAAGTCCACGTCTGACATGTGGAGGGTGTTTAAAGACCAACTGCACAGAGTAAGGACAAGTACGTTCCGGTAAGAAGGAGGACAAGGATGGCAAACTAAGGGATGCTTGGATTACGAGAGAGGTTGTGAATTTCATCAAGAAGGAAAAGGAAGCTAATGTCAGGTTTCAGAAGCTAAAATCAAACAGAGCCCTTGAGGGTTATAAAGAAGCCAGAAAAGAACTCAAGAAGTTATGAAGCATCTCTATAGAACTCTGTTTAGGCTGCATTTAGAGTATTGCTTGCAATTCTGGTCACCTCATTATAGGAAGGATGTCAAGGCTTTAGAGAGGGTGCAGAGAAGGTTTACTAGGATGCTGCTTGAATTAGAGGGTATGTGCTATCAGGAGAGGCTGGACAAACTTGGGCTCTTTTCTCTGAAGCAGCGGAAGTTGAGGGGTGATCTGTTGGAAGTGTATAAAATTATGAGGGGCATATGAGGGGGGGGAGAAGCAATATCTTTTTCCCATTATTGAGAGATCCAATACCAGAGGGCATGCATTTAAGGTGAGAGGGGGTAGGTTCAGAACAGATGTGAGGGGTATGCTTTTTACTGAGAGAGTGGTGGATGCCTGGAATGTGTTGCCTGATAGGGCGGTGGAGGCAAACTCATTGGGGCCTTTTAAGAGGGTCTTGGATAGGCACATGAATGAGAGGAAAATAGAGGGATATAGGCATTTTGTAGGTAGGAGAGAATAGCTATGTTGGCACAACATTGTGGGCCAAAGGGCCTGTTCTGTGCTGTACTGTTCTATGTTCTAAAGGGATTAGGAGAGCCAGGAGGGGTCATGAAAAGTCCATGGCAAGTAGGATTAAAGAGAATCCCAAGATATCTTGCACCTACATTAAAAGCAAGAGGATAACTACGGATGGAGTAGGACCACTCAAGGATAAAGGAGGGAACATGTGCTTGGAGGTGGAGGATGTGGGCGAGGTCCTAAATGCCAAGGAGAAGCAAGTGGTAGATAGTGAGATCAGTGTGGAGCATGATAACGTACTAGGGCATTTTGAGATTAAGGAAGAGGTAGTGTTAGGTCTCTTGAAGGTAGGTAAGTCCCCAGGGCCTGATGGGATATACCCCAGGTTATTGAGAGAGGCAAGTGATGAGATTACTGGGGCCTTGACCAAGGTCTTTGTATCTTCTCTAACCACAGGCCAGGTCCCAGAGGACTTGCGAGTGGCTAATGTTATGTTGTTTAAGAAGTGTAATGGGGTAATCCTGGTAACGATAGACCAGTGAGTCTCACGTCAGTGGTAGGGAACCAATTGGAGAGGATTCTTAGGGATAGGATTTATGAGCATTTAGAAAACCATGGCCTAATTAGGGACAAGTCAGCATGGCTTTGTGTGGGGCAGGTCGTGTCTTACTAACTTAATTGACTATTTTGAGATGACGAAGGTGATTGATGAAGAGATTGATGGTTAACTGAGAGAGTGGTGGCTGCCTGGAATGCACTGCCAAGGGTGGTGCTGGAGGCAAATACGATAGAGGCGTTTAAGAAGCTCTCAGATAGGCACATGAATATGCAGAGAATGGAGGGATATGGACTTTTGTAGGCAGAAGGGACAAGTTTAGTAGGTTTTACTAGTTTAATTAGTTCAGCACAACATTCCCTGTTCCTGTGTTGTATGCTCTGTGTTCCATGCTGATCATGAGTCATCAGAACAATTATTTTTAACGTTTTGTAATCAAAGATGGAGATAATGTGGATGTTAAAAACTGTGATTTAGCAAGGAAAAAACAGTTTTTGGGTGGCTTTACCTCCAAGACTGTTCCAGACTCTCCAAAGATTAAAGATTCATCTCCAGCACCCTGCTGAATGCAAACCCATGAAAGAATCATACATTGGATGTTGTTTTTGTTTACTTGGAGTGTTTTTTTTTATCTATTAACAAGAAGTTGTAGGCAGGAGATCTTCTAATGAAGCTTCCAGGGGTATGACATAGAACATAGAACACTCCAGCCCACAATGTTGTGCCGACATTTTGTCCTGCTCTAAGATCTATCTAACCCTTGCCTCCCACATAGTCCCCTATTCTTCTATCAACCACACGGGATGTGGACATCACTAAACTGACCAGCATTTGTTTCCCTTCCCTATTGCCTCCACACTGAGTGGTTTAACATCCATTTCAACAGGCTGTTAAGAGTCACCCACAGGCCAGACCACATAAGATGAGTGAACAGTTGGGTTTTTGCAACAATCCCATCGTTTCACTGCTACAAGCTTTTCCCTTTCCAGAAGCATTTGATTACTTGAATTTTGAATTCCACCACACCCGTGGTGTAATTTGAACTTGTCTCTCCAGCTCAATAGTCCAGACCTCTAGACCAAAACTTAACCAACCATGCTACCACTAACATTCACCTCTGGAGTATCAGAGGCACCAGTATCAAGGGTGACATTGTCAAAGCAAATAAATCTGGGAGAACAGAATAGAATTCCTCCAGGGAAACATGTTGCCAAGGCAACTGTGAATCAGCAGGCTTATAGTCAATGCTGTTGAACACTGATACAAAAATACTGAAACCAAATAAAGATGATGGAAAGTCAAAGAGTTATAGAATCGTAGAGTCATACAGCACGGAAACAGGCCCTTGGTCCCAACTCGCCCATGCCAACCATGGTGCCCACCAAGCTACTCCCATTTGACCATCTTTGGCCCATGTCCCTCTAAACCCTTCCTGTCCGGGCACTCATACAAATTTTGAATGTTGTTTTTAAAATATATGTCTCCAGGGCACTGCCACGTCCAATTATTCCATGCAAATATATGGTTCCACAAAAGATTCCTGGAGCCATATATCTGCATGGAATAATTGGATGTGGCAGTTATCAGAAAGAAATAACAAACCCACAAACTTAAATCTAATTCTAACACTGGAAGCAAGGGAGCAAAGTAATGCCAGGCCACTTGGTTAAAAGATTCTTGCTGAAAGCCGAATGGAAGATTAGCATCAAAAAGAACCAATCTCGGAATGACGGGGAAATGAAATTCAATGACTTGGAATAACCCAAATCAGAGGAATGGAAGTTAAAATGGAAAGAAGTTAGTTACATGTTCTATGCCACATTCCAGGAAGGGCCTGCTACCTGGGCCTGAGAAGTTGCAAAGAGCTACAACTGATTTAGTAAACCACGAGATGGAAGAGGCAAAATTGAAATGACCTGCTGACTCAGGAGTACTGTCCAAAAAGAAGCAAAAGAGACTGATTTCAAATGTCTGCTGAATGTTTAGATGAGGCAATCAGATTTTATTTTGAAGATTTTCACTATCATGTATTTCTCCCCAAGTCATACACCTCCCTGTAACATCCCCACTCACCAAGCCAGCATACTGAGTGAACTCCCTTGTGGTCAGGGGCAAAGGTAATGAACAGCTAAGGATGAGCCCTGACTCCAAGGGCATGAATCAAGCAATGAAGGGGGACCACCATCCAGCTCAAACGCTGGAAGAATTCACACCAACACTGACAAGGATTTTCAGCAAAACTGGAATGTAAGTTTTGATTATATTATTTAACACACAATTTGGTAGTTGGTAGTTGGTTTATTAATCACTTTCATGATAGTTTTAACATATATCTTTTTGTTCATGCAGGAAATAGGTAAAATCTGCAGAAGATGCAAAGGAGCAGCAGGCATAACAGATGACATGCAGATGTATGGAGCAGTTGACAACGCCCATAGCCACCCTCTTAACAAGGTGATAGAAAGAACCAGAAGACTGGCCTCACACTGAATGGAGAAAAATGCATCATAAAGGAGGAAGAACGCCAGCTTTTCGGGATGGTTTGCTCACCAGACAGAGCGAAGCCAAACCCAGCTGTCACCACTGTCGCCAAGATAGAAGCAGCAAAGGACAAGGAAGACAAAGGACAGGCATGCTAGTGTAGCGGTTAGCGTGACGCTGTTACAGAGCCAGCGACCCAAGTTCAATTCCTGCCGCTGTCTGTAAGGAGTTTGTACGTTCTCCCCGTGTCTGCGTGGGTTTCCTCCGGGTGCTCTGGTTTCCTCCCACATTCCAAAGATGTACGGGTTAGGAAGTTGTGGGCATGCTATGTTGGCGCCAGAAGTGTGGTGACACTTGCGGGCTGCCCCCAGAACACTCTGCGCAAAAGATGCATTTCACTGTGTGTTTCCATGTACATGTGACCAATAAAGATATCATATCTTAAAAGGTTTTTTTAATGGAGTTTCAAAAAAGTAACGGAAATGGTGTCAAAGAATTTCCAGTCATAGAGAACAGGAAAAAAACCTCTCATTTCACAGTTTTCTGCCTCTATTAAAGGCATGGGAGTAGCTCTTGAAGTGGAGGATACTCAGAGGACAGAGGTAGTCAACATATGAGGGGCATGGATAGAGTAGATGATAGGAACTTTTTCCCAGAACAGAGCTGTCTGAAACTAGAGGGCAAAGGTTTAGGGTAAAAGATAAGAGGTTTAGAGGGGATCTGAGAAAGGTTGGAATCTGGAATGCACTTCTCGAATGGGTGCTGGAGGCAGGTACTCTCGTAACATTTAAAAAGTACCTCCATGATTTGTCAAGGCTTTGGACCAAGTGCTGGGAAATGGGATTTGCAGAGATAGGTACTTGATGGTCGGCATGGACATGGTGGGAAAAAGGGCCTGTTTCTCTGCTGTATGACCCCATGACAATTTGAGGATGGCAAGCGTTCATGTTAGTAGAAGACAGAAGCATATTATCTAAATGGTGAGAGACTACAGCCAATACTGTGGATGATCAGAGATGGCACATCTGTGGAAGATGCTGGTCTACTAGCTGGATCCGGAATGAAAGTGTATGAATGTAACAAATTCCACACCTTTCTCTGGGGCAGGACATCTGGAGTAGAACTGGTCAACTGACCTCTAGAGCAAACTATAAGATCAAGCAATGTAAGTCAACACCACAAAGGTTACCTTTGAACTTAAGAGTTGTGTCTTAACTCTGCTACATAAACCAGGAAAAGAAATGCAGTATCTCAGATGTTACTACAAGAGGCACATGAGATGTGAGATCCGGGAGACACAGAGCCATACAGGTTGGCGTGGTGGGGCAGCTAGTGCAGCTGTCTCAGAGCTTCAGCAACACAGGTTCAATCCTGACCCCTGATGCTGTGTATACGTGGAGTTTGCACATTCTCCCTGTGACCAAGTGGGTATCCGCCGGGGGGTTCCAGTTTCCTCCCACATCCCAAGGACATGCAGGTTGATGGGTTAATTACCAATCAGAATCAGAATCAGGTTTATTATCACTGACTTATGTCATGAAATTTGTTGTTTTGCGGCAGCAGTACAGTGCAAGATATAAAGACATAAACATTGCTATAAATTACAAAGATAAATGAATAGCGCAAAAGAGGAATAACGAGGTAGTGTCCATGGGTTCATGGACCATTCAGAAATCTGATGGCGGAGGGAAAGAAGCTGTTCCTGAAACATTGAGTGTGGGTCTTCAGGCTCCTGTACCTCCTCCCCAATGGTAGTAACGTGAAGAGGGCATGTCCCGGGTTGTGAGGGTCCTTAGTGACGGTTGCTGCCATCTTGAGGCACCGCCTCTTGAAGATGTCATTGATGGTGAGGAGGGTTGTGCCTGTGATGGAGCTGGTTGAGTTTACAATCCTCTGCAGCCTCTTTCGATCTGCACATTGGAGCCTCCATACCAGGCGGTGATGCAGCCAGTCAGAATGCTCTCCACCGTACATCTGTAGAAATTTGCAAGAGTCTTTGGTGGTGAACCAAATCTCTTCAAACTCCCTAATGAAGTAGAGCCACTGGCGTGCCTTCTTCATGATTGCATCAATATGTTGGGCCCAGGATAGATCCTTTGAGATGTTAACGCCCAAAAACTTGAAGCTGCTCACCCTTTCCAACGCTGACCCCTCAATGAGGAATTGTGCATGTTCTCCCAACGTCCTCTTCCTGAAGTCCACAATCAATTCCTTGGTCTTGCTGACGTTGAGTGCGAGGTTGTTGTTGACACCACTGAACCAGCCGATCTATTTCACTCCTGTACACCTCCTCGTCGCCATCTGAGATTCTGCCAGCAACAGTGGTGTCATCGGTGAATTTATAGGCCCAGGTTTGAAGCTTGTTGATTAGTACTGAGGGGATGATGGTGTTGAACGCCGAGCTGTACTTAATAAACAGCAGCCTGACACGTTTTGCTGTTGTCTAGGAGCTCCAAAGCCGAGTGGAGAGCCAGTGAGATTGTGTCCTCTGTAGACGTGTTGTGGCGGTAGGCAAATTGCAGCGGGTCCAGGTCCTTGCTCAGGCATGACCAACCTCAAAAAGCACTTCATCACAGTAGATGTGAGTGCTCCCGGGCGATAGTCATTGAGCAGCTCACCCTGCTCTTCTTGGGCACTGGTATGATTGATGTCCTTTTGAAGCAGGTTGGAACCTCCGACTGCAGCAGTGAGAGATTGAAGATGTCCTTGAATACTCCATCCAGTTGGTCAGCACAGATTTTCAGTACCCAGCCAGGTACACCGTCAGGTCCTGATGCCTTGTCAGAACACCCTGAAGGATGTTCTGACATCGGCCTCTGAAACACAGGGTTGCCAGATGCTGTGGGGATTCACACAGGTGTAGTGTTATTCTCCCTTTCAAAGCATGCATAAAAGGCATTGAGCTCATCAGGGAGTGAAACGTCGCTGCCAATTATGCTGTTAGGTTTCACCTTATAGAAAGTAACGGCATGCAAACCCTGCCAAGACTACTGTAAAGTTGCCCTTAGTGTAGGTGGGTGGCAGGAGGATCAGGGTTTTTCCACAGACAGCAAGAGAACAGGTTATGGGGAAGTGGGTGAGGCAGGTGATTGATTGGATTGGTCTGAGAGCTGGCAGAGGGTTGATGGGCCAGATGGCCTCCTTCTCTGTGGTAAGGAAAATGTGAAAAACTGAACCTACTAAAATGAAACCAACAAAGAGGGGAAGGAAGTTACAAAGCTGAGGAATATTGGATGTTCTTTCAACAAGTGATCCAGGGACGGTGGAAATTGATTGGACACACTCGGCCAACGTACTCAGCCAACTATACAGCACACACATTACTGGGTGATCACAGATGCCATGTCCATGGAAGACGGCATTCTACTAGCTGGATCCAGGATTATCATAGGCAGAGAAATGCAAGGTCAGAAGATGCATAAAAGGCCATGAGGTCCTGATGATGTGCGAGCTGAGAGCTTGATCCGCTGCAGACTGGAATGACACCCACAGAATGTAGCGAGAATGGTGCTGATGTGCACAATGTGCCAGAAGTACAGAAACTCACAACTAACGGAAGAGATGCACAGAACACAGCACAGGAACAGGCCCCTCAGTCCACAATGTCTGTCCCGAACACGATGCCGGATTAAGCTAGTTCTCTTCTCCCTGTACACGATCCATATCTACCCATGATCCATATCTACGTTAAGGTGCTGTCTATCCAACAGCCTCTTAAACGCCACTATCAAATCTGCTTCCACCGCTCTCCCTGGCAGCCTGTTCCAGGCACCCACCAATCTCTGTGTAAAAAACGTGATCCCGTACATCTCCTTTAAATTTCCCCCTCTCACCTTAAATGCACATCATCTAGTTCTACCCTGGGATAAAGATTCTGGCTGTCCACCCTATCTACCCCTCTCATAGTTTTATAAACTTCTATCAGCTCTCCCCTCAGCCTCTCCCGCTCCAAAGAAAACAACTCCAGTTTGTCCAACCTCTATTTTCCTGCCTAAACAATACTAGGAAAAGACTTTTGTAGCAATAGATAATCTGAGCAAAAGATAAACTGAAGAATATAAAGGAGTCTTACTTATTGGAAGAATAAGTGTGTAATAATAGGTAAGAATGCTGGGTGAGTTACTCGCCAGTTTCTTAGTCTCAGATTTCTGATAACCCTCAAGGTTGTTGGTATAAAATAATTGTAAGTCTCACACAGTGGGTCTGTGAAAAGGCTTGCATGGCTTGGAACTACCTTTGGTGTGGTTTCTGGAATCATGCAAATCAGGCACAGTAGTGTAACAGTTAGCGTAACGCTTTACAGCGCCAGCGACCCAGGTTCAATTCCGGCCGCTATCTGTAAAGAGTTTGTACGTTCTCCCCGTGACTGCGTGTGTTTCCTCCCGGTGCTCCGGTTTCCTCCCACATTCCAAAGACGTACGGGTTAGGAAGTTGTGGGCATGCTATGTTGGTGCCGGAAGTGTGGCGACACTTGAGGGCTGCCCCCCAGAACACTCTATGCAAAAGATGCATTTCACTGTGTGTTTTAACGTACATGTGACTAATAGAAATATCTTATCTTATCTTACTGAGGTTATTCCCAGCACATGCACTCCTGGGAATGTGCACAAGTTGTTATAATGTCACCACATTGGACTGCTTATGGTCACTTCATCTGACACATTCATGCAAATAAAACCTTCACTTACCTTTGTGAACAGTCTGTAATAGCTGTCTGTCTGAATGTGAAACCTAACATTTTAAAATGTAACATTTTAAACCAATCAAAATTAAATCTTGCATTCTTGGAAGTGTCCTAAAGTCTTGGCATGCATTTTATCAGCTGAGCTTCAACAAGTGACAGATTGCAACTCAACTTTCAGGATACAGTTTTAAGAGTTCTTTTATTTCAAAAATAAATTTTATTCATAAAAATATATACAATAAATACAAAAAGCTGAACATGGCTTTCTTTACTTTCATACTGTTATTCAGTCTATAGTGTTATTGGTTCTATACATTGGTAGTGTTAGCATATTCTGAGTACAGAGCACCATTGCCGCTTGTGACCTCCTGGGACAATGCAAACTTAAAGTGTGTGAGAGGCTTCTAAACAGGGCTTAGGCTTTCAATGTCAAGTGACAGAAGGACCTTAGGCTGCAGTCCTTCCCCACAAAGCCTTTACATTGGCCTTACCAAGCTTCAATGTGTCCCTTAGCATGTACTCCTGCAACCTGGAATGTGCCAGTCAGTATCATTCCTTTACACACATCTTGCTGTACTGGAAGTCCAACAAGTTTCAGGCAGACCAGAAGGTGTCTTTCACTGAGTTGATTTTCCAGCAATACTTGGTGTTTCTCTCGGTATGTATCCCTGGGAACAGCTCATGGATCAGAGAGACCTCTGTTACACAGCTGCACAGGATGGACTCTGACGAGGACCCTTGCATCCTCTTCCAGACCTTCTTAGCGAACGAACAGTCCACAAGGAGGTGGGAGATCATCTTATCCTCAACACAGCCATCCCAAGGGCAGCATGCATGGGGAGTGAGGCTCCGATCACCTGATGGGGAGGCCCCCTCTTGCTGCCTGCCAAGCAAGGCCTTGGTGCCAGTTGGTGAGGCTTGGTGATGAGGCATTCTGCTGAATAGTTTTGACAAGCTGCTCGGGGAACCATTATTTTAAACTTCCAACCATCAGAACTTTCAGTACAAAATCCTGAAAGTCTCCATTTCACATGCTTGTTCACACTGAAGACATTATCCATTAAAATGACCCTGAATAATGGGTAAGAATATCTTTACATAAGTGCTATGTTTTATACAATTGTGGACTTTCAGTTAGGGCCCAAACTGAATTGAATCAGGTCACAGGATATTTATGAAATTTCAGAGTTAATTCTGAAGAGTAATTGGGGCCTCAGTTAATGCAGATAGTATGGGAGATATTGCAGGTACACAAATGTCAAGATTACATTCCCACCCGGTGACAGCTGATTTATTACTATCTTCATTTAACACATACAGCAGTGCCGGTTACACGAGCCAACTCCTCTTCCACAAGGTGTCAAAAATAAATATTTCACTTCCATTGAGGAGAAAAAGTCAACTGAGAAGTTTAATGTAAATGCATTATTAAAATGTCTCCCTAGTAATAAAGTACTGTTGATTTTCTGACAGACTAATATGTCAGTTTAGTAAGGACTCACAATGGGCAAGCACAGTAGGGTAACGGTTAGCGTAATGCTTTACAGCGCCAGTGACCCGGGTTCAATTCCGGCTGCTGTCTGTAAGGAAGTTTGTACGTTCTCCCCATGTCTGCATGGGTTTCCTCCAGGTGCTCCGGTTTCCTCCCACATTCCAAAGACATATGGGTTAGGAAGTTGTGGGCATGCTATGTTGGCACCGGAAGCGTGGCGACACTTGAGGGCTGCCCCCAGAACACTCTACGTAAAAACGATGCATTTCATTGTGTGTTTCAATGTACCTATGACTAATAAAGCTATCTTATCTCATCTTATAAAAATCACTTCTTATTTCAGAGCATTTTTTAACGCTTACTTGGCTTCACCAGCTTACCATATTTACAAACATATTTAAACCACTCAGCTTCCCAGGAATGGATTTTAAACAAAGTAAAATCTAAAGAACACCACAATTGTACAAACACAGTTTTGACCAGAATCAGTCAGAAGCCCCATTTGGTTCCTGCTCATTTAGACTGGAAGCTCTGAGGACCCGAGCCACTCCCAGCTGAAATCAAAACACGCGGTACCCGAAAACTGTGGAAATCTGTGACTAATCTTCTTCTCCTTCTCCTCCAATCAACTAACCCAAACTTTGTGATACCTATCAAAGTGTCCTGATTTACTCAGACACAAGCGATTCTGTAGATGCTGGAACCTGGAGCAACACACACAGAATGCTGGAGGAGTTCAGCAGGTCGGGCAGCATCTATGGAGGGAAATAAACGTTCACCATTTTGGGTCGAGACCTTTCATCAGGACTCATTTGATTTACTTCATTGCTCAGGGGAAATTCCTTGACCCTAATCTCACAATGTGAAGCCCATGTTCGAGAATTAATGTGATAGGCAAATTTGCCTTGCTTTTGATTGTGGCTCCACACAAGATCAGTGGATTATCACTGAACCTTTGGGAAGCTTCTCCAATTCTGGTCTCTCGATCATCCTGGAATTTATTCTCTCCCCCTGCCTCTCAACTTCCAGCTGCCTTGCCTTCTGATTCCAAGGCCGCAAGCTCTTGCAGCTGAACCTTTGGCCTGGCTCTTCCCCATTACTCTTTAAAAGGTTTACCTCAATATCTTCTTTCATGTCTTGATCTGAAATGTTGAATTAAAACACTCCTAATGATACACCTGGGATGTTTCATGTGGTTAAAGGTGCTACATAAATATAAGTTGTTATGGTTTCCAATCCAAGTGGGATTTGCTTTTAAAAAAATTCATTTCAGATCTTTTCAAAAAATTTATTTAAAATCATTGAAAATCAAAACAAAGCTATAGTTTACCTTATCAGCTCTTTAATACAGTAGTGTACAGAAACTATATCACTTCCACCAATCACTTCCCAGCTTCTGACATCATTCCCACTCTCCCCCCTCCCTTACCTGCCTACCATCCCCTCCCAACAACCTGGATCCACCTATCACCCACCTATCACTCCACCCCTTCCCCCTGTAGCGACTCACCGCACCGGCATCGAACTGGCTCCCGACATCGCAAACGTCGGCGGAGACCCCAATCCAAGATGGCGCGGGGCCTTCCTTCTTCCCCAATATTGGGCTGGGAAAGTCCGCACGCGGGAAGGTCAGGTCACCCGTGCGTGACATCAGCACGGGAACTGTAGCGCGGGAAGTTTTCGGATATTAAAGGTGTTCATTCGACTTCTGATTTCGAACCAGCGACTCTGTGTCTTCATTTCGTAGTGTGTAGCTAGCTGCTACATTGGTGACCCCGATGGGCCCAAACGTTTTTGGAGCCACGATGTCTGCACAGCAAGAGGTACAGGCAGTAACTTTTAAACTGCCCACCTTTTGGACCCTCAGGCCCTGTGTCCAGTTCGACCAGGCCAAGGCCCAGTTCCAGATTTGCCAGATCACCAGGGACGACACCAAGTACTATTATGTGGTGAGCGCCCTCGACCAAGACACCGCAGCCCAGGTCGAGGACTTCATCCAGGTGCCCCCCGGAGGAGGAGAAGTACGATAAGTTCAAGACCCTCCTTCTCAAGACTTTTGGCCTTTCCCGATGCGAACAGGCCTCCCACCTCCTCCACCTCGATGGGTTGGGCGACAGATCCCCCTCTGCGCTCATGAATGAGATGTTGGCCCTGGCAGATGGGCACAAACCCTGCCTGCTGTTTGAACAGGCCTTCCTGGAGCAGTTACCTAATGACATCCACCTGCTCCTGGTGGATGCGGATTTCAGCGACCCCCAGAAGGTGGCCGCCCCTGCGGATGTCCTTTGGCGGGCGAAAAAGGAGAGCGGGACATCCGTCAAGCGCGTTGCCACGCCATGTACCCAGTGGCCCAGCAGGCCAGAGCCGGCAATTGAATGCACCCCACCCGCCACCAGGTCTGAGACACCGACTGACCAATGGTGTTTCTACCACCAGCGGTGGGGCGCTGACGCCTGCGGATGCTGGCCACCATGCAGGTTTCTGGGAAATGCCAGAGCCAGCCGCCGCTGATGGCTACAGCGGCTGGACACCCGGATAGCCTCTTGCATGTGTGGGACAGCCGTTCTGGACGTCGGTTCCTAGTGGACACCAGAGCCGAAGTCAGCATCATGCCTCCCAACAGCCATGAGACTCACAACTGCACACCAGGACCCGCCCTCAGAGCCGCCAACGGCAGCGCCATTTGGACCTTTGGCACCCGTTTGGTACACCTCCAGTTCAGCACCTGCAGTTGTGCAACTTTACTTGGAAGTTCATCCGGGCCACCGTCACGCAAACACTCCTCGGGGCAGACATCCTTCGCACCAACAGTCTGCTGGTTGACCTGCAGGGTAAGCGTTTGGTACATGCCAGGACCTTCCAAACGTTCTCGTTGGGTGAGGCCAAGCTACTGGCCCCACACGTCAACTCCGTCACCACGTCGACCAACGAGTTCGCCAGGGTCCTGGTAGAGTTCCCCTCCGTACTAATGCCCCAGTTCTCCACCACCTTGCCCAAGCATGGCGTCCAGCATCACATCCCCAACCAGGGCCCTCTCCTGCATGCCCGCGCCCGGCAGCTACCCCCGGACAAGCTCCACCTCGCGAAAGAGGAATTCAAAAAAATGGAGGAGTTGGGGATCATCTGCAGATCATCATCGGATGGGCCTCTTCGCTACACATGGTCCTCAAGACAGCCGGAGGCTGGTGACCCTGTGGCGATTACCGATGCCTCAACGACATTACTACCCCGGACCGTGCCGCATATTCAGGACTTCGCTGCCAACCTGCACGGGTGGTCCATTTTTTCCAAGGTCAACCCTGTCCGCGGGTATCACCAGATCCCGGTGCATCCGGACGACATTCTGAAGACGGCGCTGATCACACCTTTCGGCCTCTTTGAATTCGTCCGGAAGCCCTTTGGTCTCAAGAATGCTGCTCAGTGCTTCCAACGACTGAGGGACGCGGTCGGGCGTGACCTTGACTTCGCCTTCATATACCTCGACAACATCTTGATCGCCAGCAACAGCCGCCAGGAACATTTCACGCACCTCCGCCAACTCTTTTCTCGCCTGAGGGATTTTGGCCTGACCATCAACCCAGCCAAATGCCAATTCAGGCTTGAGACAATCGATTTCCTGGGCCATCGGATCGACAAACACGGCGCTACGCCCCTGCCTGCAAAGGTCGACGCCATCCGCCATTTCGCCAGACCCACCTCCATCAAGGGCCTGCAGGTATGGTAAACTTTTATCACCGGTTCATACCATCCGCAGCCCGCATCACGCGCCCGTTGTTTGCTCTCCTGTCAGGTGGAAGCAAGGACATTGTTTGGTTGGAAGAGGCTCACACCGCGTTTGTCGAAACCAAGCAGGCCTTGGCGGGTGCGGTCATGTTGGCTCATCCTTGCACAGACGTCCCGACTGCCCTCAAGGTCGACACCTCCAGCACAGCGGTCGGAGGCGTTCTAGAACAGCTTATCGAAGGGCGTTGGCAACCACTGGCGTTCTTCAGCAGGCACCTTCGACCACCAGAGCTCAAATATAGCGCCTTCGACCGCAAGCTGTTGGCGTTGTACCTGGCCATCAGACACTTCTGATACTTCTTGGAGGGCAGGCCTTTTACAGCTTTCACCGACCACAAGCCGTTGACCTTCGCTTTCAACAAGGTCTCAGATCCCTGGTCAGCACGGCAGCAGCTGCACTTGTCGTATATCTCAGAGTTCACCGCTGACGTCTGCCATCTGTCTGGGAAAGAGAACGTGGTTGTGGATGCACTGTCACGGCCCATCATCCAAGTTTTGTCCCACGGGGTGGATTTCGGCAACTTGGCGGAGGCACAGCGAACAGACATGGAGATGCCCAGCTATCGCACCGCAGTCTCGGGCCTGCAACTGCAAGACCTACTGGTAGACCCCGGTGAGCGCAACCTGCTCTGCGATATCTCCGCAGGTAGACCCTGCCCCATCGTCCCAGCTGCCTGGCGCCGACGGGTGTTTGATGCCATCCATGGCCTTGCACACCCATCCATCTGGACAATAGTCCGGATGGTGTTCGACAAGTTCGTCTGACATGGCCTGCGTAAACAGGTTTCCGAATGGGCCCAGTCCTGCACACACTGCCAGACCTCAAAAGTACAGCAGCACGTCAAGGCCCCCCTGCAGGATTTTCAACCTACCCGCCGGAGGTTCGACCATATCCATGTCGACCTGGTCGGCACCCTCCCTGTCTCCCGAGGAGCGCGGTACCTCCTCATGATTGTCGACCATTTTACCTGCTGGCCTGAAGCCATTCCCCTCACAGACACCTCCACCCAGTCCTGCGCATGGGCCCTTTTGTCAACTTGAGTGGCCCGTTTCAGTGTCCTGGCACATATCACCTCAGGCAGGGGAGCTCAATTCACCTCCGGCCTGTGGTCTGCCGCCGCCGACTTGTGGGGTTCCCGGACCCACCACACCACCGCCTATCACCCACAATCCAATGGGCTGGTGGAGAGGTTCCTTTGACACCTGAAGTCGGTACTCATGGCCCCCCTTAAGGGGCCCAACTGGGTAGATGAACTCCCCTGGGTCCTGCTGGGGATATGCACCGTGCCAAAAGAGGACCTGCATGCCTCGTCTGCGGAGATGGTCTACGGAACGCCCTTAGTCGTCCCGGGCGAGTTCCTACCAGCCCCTCAGGGGCCAGAGGAAGAACCTGCTGCGGCGCTCAACCGGCTGCACGAGCGGCTTGGAAACCTGGCCCCGATTCCCACCTCGCGACACGGACAGGCCCCAACCCATACGCCGACTTCCCTCCAAGACTGTCTTCATCAAGAGGGGCACGCACTGATCACCGCTGCAACGGCGTAACGAAGGGCCATTCCGAGTCGTCAGGAACAATGGGTCTACGTTCGTGCTGGACATTGGGGGGCGTGAGAAGGTGTCTAGGATTGACCGGCTGAAGCCGGCTCATTTAGACTTGGACCAACCCGTGGTGGTCCAGCAGGCACGACGCAGGGGCAGGCCACCCAAGTCATAGTTTATGTAATTCTGGCTTTCCCGACGGTATTGCCGGTTCTGGGGGGCGGTGCTATGTAGCGACTCACCGCACCGGCATCAAACCTGCTCCCGACATCGTGAACGTCATTGGACCCTGATCCAAGATGGCGCAGGGCCCTCCTTCTTCCCCATCGTCGGGCTAGGAAAGCCCGCGCACGGGAAGGTCAGGTGACCTGCGCGTGACAACAGCACGGGGACTGTAGTGCGGGAAGTTTTCAGATATTAAAGGCGCACTGCGCCCCTGTCGTTCATTCGACTTCTGATTTGGAACCAGTGACTCTGTGTCTTCATTTCGTAGTGTGTAGCTAGCCGCTACACCCCCACCTTTTATACTGGCCATCTCTCATCTTTCTTTCAGTCCTAATGAAGGGTCTCAAGCCGACCCGTTGACTGTCTACTTCCCTCCACGGATGCTGCCTGACCCACTGAGTTCCTCCAGCACTTTCTGTGTTGACTGTAAAGTAAAGTAAGTAAGATATAAAAGGAAGTAAAATATTTTCAATTTACGATATTCTGTTAGATTGGAGAGAGAAGCCAGGAACATTGATTTGTAATATGATTTTATTTCAAATGATCTGCTGTCGGTAATTATCTACAAAATGCCTCACAAGGGAGGAGAGAAAAATAACCATCCTCTCCCCCTCAGGGCATGTGGTGGAAATTGTTCAAATTCTTTTTCATTAGAGGATTTAGCAGCTCTTCAATTAATAATGACAGTTGCTTTGTTTTGTAAAACTGTGATGACAGTCTGGTTTGAAGCCACTTTATTGAATTGGTGCGGATTCTAAGATATTTAGATTGATTCATATTGGTGATACAGAGCATACGCTATTCAGCGTGTAAAATTTGAAACATTTCAGTATCTGAGCAGTGTTTTCAGACTATAAATAAGAGTTGTGTTATCTCATTATTCCCAGGTGTCTGATGGAAATTAAATGTGACCATGCCCTGAGGCTCTTCCCTTGGTGATTGGTGACCTGCACACTCCACCTGAAGTTTCCTTTGAACGCTCACCCTCACACTATAAAGCAGGGTTTATGAGTCCTGCCAAAACAATTACTAGTTTACAACCAAACTCTCAATAACAAGAGAGGAAATATTCACCAGGAGGCTCCAAGTTTGCCTGTTTATCTTGTTTTCCATCCTCTTATATTTCAGCAGACAATGACCTTTCTTTTGTCACGTAGTTACATCAGTTACAACCTTTCTTTGAAGTGCTGGACAGAAGGTATGCCCTGGAACAATTTGGCTGTTTAGAAATCAGAAACAATAGGTGTGATTGCACTACTGGGAGCCTTCTATACACTGCTAAAGCAGTGGGAAGAATATTGCACTACTGGGAGCCTTCGATATACTGCTAAAGCAGTGGGAAGAATATTGAGGAGCAAACTTGTAGGGATATTGCAGAGACGTGGAGACATAACAGTGTTAGCAGGGGTTTCCAAGAAACAAATATAATAATTTTCATAAGGGGCAAGAGAGGAAAGAGTATGTTCAGGAGAACTTTCCTGATCAGAAAGTTGCTGGTGTTACAAGGAAGACAGCATTGCTGTACTTAGTTCTGGGAAAGGAGCCAGGCCTTGTGGTGAAAGAGTCCAGGGAGTGACACCTAAAAACTGATCATAATGTCAATGTGTTTAGAGCAGCTTTGGAAAAGGATATTAATCACTCCAAGGTAATAACAGTCAACTGGACAAGAATCAGTTTCAATGGGCTTTGCTCTAATTGTGTTCTTGCTTGTAAAAATTGTGCATAATTTATGTTTAATTTACATTTTTCTTGTGATTGCTTCTTATCTGATGCTGTGTGCCTGTGCAAATAAGTTTTTTATTGCATCTTTGCAACATTTACTTGTGCACATGACAATAAACTCAACTTTGACTTTAACTTTGACATGGGCTGAGAACAGCTCTGGCTCAGGTAAACTAGAATCAAAGTTCGGCAGGCAGAACTATAGTTAAACCATGCACATGTTTCAGCTGCATGAAAATCAGAAAAAAACTGCAGATGCTGGAAAGCTGAAACAAAATCTGAAGAAGTCGGACACGCCCTGCGGACCAGGCAGTATCTGTGGAAGAGAAACAGGATTACCACTGCTGGCCAAAGAGAGAGAACAAGTCAATTTTAAATTGTAGAGAGATGGGTGGAACAAACAGGATATCTCTGAAAGGACGGGGCCTAAATCGGAGTGGGGATAAGCTGAAGATGAAGTCATTCGGTTGATAGGTTAATGAGGAAAGATGAGCTTTGAGAGAACGTAGAACATAGAACAGACAGCACAGAACAGGCCCTTCAGCCCACAATGTTGTGTCAACATAGCTAATCCCTCCTACCTACAGAATGGCCATATCCCTCCATTTCCTCTCATTCATGTGCCCACCTAAGCCCCTCTTAAAAGCCCCTGATGAATTTGCCTCCACCACCCAATCAGGGAACACATTCCAGGCATCCACCGTTCTCTGAGTAAAAAACATACCCCTCACATCTCTTCTGAACCTACCCCCTCTCACCTTAAATGCATGCCTCTCAGTAATGGGAAAAAGATATTGCTTCTCCACCCTATCTATGCCCCTCATAATTTTATACACATCCAACAGATCATCCCTCAACCTCCACTGCTTCAGAGAAAAGAGACCAAGTTTGTCCAGCCTCTCCTGATAGCACATACCCTCTAATCCAGCCAGCATCCTAGTAAACCTTCTCTGCACCCTTTCTAAAGCCTCGACATCCTTCCTATAGTGAGGTGACCAGAATTGCATGCAATACTCTAAATGCGGCCTAACCAGAGTTCTATAGAGATGATCATAACTTCTTGACTCCTATGAACAAAGAAATATAAAAGCTATCAAATGAGGAAGGTTAGAGAGAGAGAGGGAAAACACAAACAAAAGGACATGAAAAACTTTGAAATGCAGAGGTGTAGGAAGTGCCCAGCCACGCTAGAAGAGAGAAAAACTGAACCAACTTTACAAATGGACGACCTACAAGAAATACGAAGAGTTCTGATATAAGCAGAGGAACCTGAAGTTGTAAACTTTGATGTTGAATCTTGAGGCTTGAGGCTGTTCCTCAAGCTTATGCTGAGTCTCATTATGACAATGCAGAAGGCCATGGACTGATAGGTCAGAGTGGCAATGGGATGGACAATTTAAGTGGCAGGCAGCAGGAAGCTCAGGATTGTCCCTGCAGGCTGAACACAGGTGCTCCACAAAGCAGTCACCCTGTCTGCGCTGGGTTTCTCCAGTGCAGAGAACATTGAATGCAGTGGACCAGATTGGAAGAGGTCCAAGTGAATTGCTACTCCATCTGGAGGGTACTGGTATTGGTATTGGTTTATTATTGTCACTTGTACTGAGGTACAGTGAAAAACTTGTCTTGCATACCGTTCGTACAGATCAATTCATTACACAGTGCATTGAGGTAGTACAGGGTAAAAACAACAGCAAAATACAGAGAAAAGTGTCACAGATACAGGGAAGTGCATTGCAGGTAGATAATAAGGTGCAAGGTCATAACAAAGTAGATTGTGAGGTCAAGAGTCCACCTCATCGTATGAGGGAACTGTTCAATAGTCTTATCACAGTGGGATAGAAGCTGTCCTTGAGCCTGGTGGTATGTGCCCTCAGGCTCCTGTATCTTCTGCCTGATGGGAGAGGGGAGAAGAGAGAATGACCCAGGTGGATGAGGTCTTTGATAATGCTGGCTGCTTCACCAAGGCAGCGAGAGGTATAGACAGAGTCCATGGAGGGGAGCTGGTTTCCGTGATGTGCTGGGCGTATTCACAACCCTCTGCAGTTTCTTGAGGTCCCAGGCAGAGCAGTTGCCATACCAAGCCGTGATGCATCTGGATAAGATGTTTTCTTTGGTGCATTGATAAAAGTCAGTGAGTGTCGAAGGGGATATGCCAAATTTCTTGAGCCTCCTGAGGAAGTAGAGGCACTGGCGTGCTTTCTTGGCCATGGCATTTACATAGTTGAACCAGGACGAGCTATTGGTGATATTCACTCCTAGGAACTTGAAGTTCTCAACTCTCTCGACCTCAGCACCATTGATGTAGACAGGTGCATGTACACCGCTCCCTCAATGACCGGTTCTTTTGTTTTGCCGACATTGAGGGAAAGGTTGTTGTGATGACACCATGTCACGAAGCTCTCTATCTCCTTCCTGTACTCCGACTCATCATTATTTGAGATACAGCCCACTACGGTGGTTTCATTGGCAAACTTGTAGATGGAGTTAGAGCAGAATCTGGCCATGCCCACGCAGTCATGAGTATATAGGGAGTAGGGTAGAGAGCTGAGGATGCAGCCTTGTGGGGCACCAGTGTTGAGAATAATCGTGCTGGAGGTGTTGCTGCCTGTCCTCACTGATTGCGGCCTGTTGGTCAGAAAGTCAAGGATCCAGTTGCAGAGGGAGGTGTTGAGTCACAGGTCTCGGAGTTTGGTGATGAGTTTGTTTGGAATTATCATATTGAAGGCAGAGCTGTCATCAATAAACAATAGGCTAACGTAGGTGCCTTTACTGTCCAGATACTCCAGGGCTGAGTGTAGGGTCAGGGAGATGGTGTCCTCTGTAGACCTGTTTCGGCGATAGGCGAATTGCAGTGGGTCGAGGTTTTCTGGGAGGCTGGAGCTAATACGTACCATGACCAGCCTCTCGAAGCACTTCATGATGGTGGATGTCAGAACCACCAGTCGGTAGGCATTAAGGCACGTTACCTTGTTTTCCTTAGGATGATAATGGTCTTCTTAAAACAGTTGGGAACCTCGGATTGAAGCAGGGAGAGGTTAAATATGTCTGCAAATAACCCCACCAGCTGATCAGCACAAGATCTGAGCACACGGCCAGGGACATCATCTGGGCCAGATGCTTTCCTCGGGTTCACTCTCTGGAAGACTGAAAATAATGAGCGAGGTTTTTTTTTCTCTCTTTCTAGCGTTCGGGACAGCGGCGAGTGACTGCGCAGGCGCGTGACGTCACCCGGAAGCGCGCGGGCGATTTAAAAAGCAGACAAGCATATCCAGCGGGCAGCGTCGGAGCGGGCAGCTGAGTGAGAGGGAGCAGAGTGGGTTCGGCTTTGGCTCAACGGGCTTCGGCGAGAGCGGGAAAGAGGCGAGATTATAGAGAGGGGGTAAGTTATTAGTTTAGTTTAGTTTAGTTTAGTTGTTGAGCTCAGTGATATTCAGCAGTATGCATCTGGGATTAGTGTTGTGTTTGGAGTGTCAGATGTGGGGCCCCTGGGAGACGACCAGACTCCCTGATAACTACATCTGCGCAAAGTGCACCGAGATGCGGCTCCTCAAGGAACGGATTGAGAGTCTGGAGCAGCAGCTGGATGACCTTCGGTTGGTTAGGGAGAGCGAGCAGGAGATAGACAGGAGTTATAAAGAATATGTAGACAGCACCTCAGTGGCGGTCCCCTTCAAAAACCGATATCTCATTTTAGATTCGGTTGGAGAGGATGACTTCATAGAGGAAGACCTCAGCAGCCAGGACCTTGGCACCGTGTCTGGTACTGTGGTCCAGCAGAGGAAGCGACATGCAGTGGTTATTGGGGATTCGATAGTAAGGGGTACGGATAGCAGATTCTGCGATACCGACAATGAGTCTCGGATGGTGTGTTGCCTCCCTGGTGCCAGGGTACGGGATATCACAGACCGTGTCGAGAATATCCTGAGAGGGAAGGGTGAGCAGCCAGAAGTCTTGGTACATGTAGGTACCAATGATGTAGGTAGAAAAAGAGAAGAGGTCCTGAAGGAGGAATACAAGGCATTAGGGAGAAGGTTGAGAAGTAGGACCTCAAGGGTAGTAATCTCAGGACTACTACCCATGCCGCGTGTCAGTGACAGGAAGAATAGAAAGCTCTGGCAGTTAAATGCGTGGCTGAGTGACTGGTGCAAGGGGCAGGGCTTCAGATTCTTGGATACCTGGGACCTTTTTTGGGGGAGGCAAGACCTATTTGCTAAGGATGGGTTGCACCTAAACTCCAAAGTGTCCAATATCCTGGCGGGAATGTTTAATTTAGTTGTAGGGGAGGGTTTAAACTGATCTGGCAGGGGGATGGTAACCAGGATGCTAGGTTACAAGATGCTAAGGTGAGGGAGGAAGTGTATAGAAACGAATCCATTGAGGATGGCAAGAATGACAGGCAGGTGATAAGTCAGGATAATTTACTGAATAATAGAAGTACAACAAATCAGGATTTTAGGATACAGAATGTTAGGATCGGGGATGAGGATGTTAGGATACCGAATGTTAGGATAGGGGATGAGGTCTACACGAACATGTCTAAGATAGTAGGTAGCGAAGATAGTAAGAAAGATGGACAGGTAGAAAGTCAGGATAATCTGCTGAACAATAGAAGTACAATAAAATCAATAGCAGATACCAGTCTAAACGTACTATATTTAAATGCACGTAGCATCAGGAATAAAGTAGATGACCTAGTGGCACAACTACAGGTTAATAAATATGACATCGTTGCAATCACTGAGTCGTGGCTTCATGATGGATGTGATTGGGAACTGAATGTCAAGGGGTATACAGTGTATAGGAAGGATAGGCAGGTAGGCAGAGGGGGAGGTGTGGCCATGATGGTTAGTAGTGATATAAAATCAATAGAAAGGAAGGACATTGGGTCAGAGGAGGTGGAATCCTTATGGGTGGAGCTAAGAAATAGCAAGGGTAAAAGGACAATAGTAGCAGTCATATATAGGCCCCTGAACAGCAGTCAGGAAGTGGACCATAAGTTGCAGATTGAGATAGAAAAAGCATGCCAGAGTGACAATGTGAAGATAATTATGGGGGATTTTAACATGAAGGTGGACTGGGAAATCCAGCAAGACAGTAGTACTCAGGAGAGTGAGTTTGTGGAATGTCTAAGGGATGTTTTTCTGGAGCAACTTATTGAGGAGCCCACCAGGGGATCGGCTGTTTTGGATTGGGTGCTATGTAGTGAACCCGAGGTGATTAGGGAACTAAAGGTAAAGGAACCACTGGGAACAAGTGATCACAATATGATTGAGTTTAGTTTCAAGTTTGAGAAGGAGAAGCTGATAACTGGTGTATCGATATTTCAGTGGAATAAGGGAAATTACAAAGGTATGAGAGATGAGTTGGCCCAAATTGATTGGAGGAGTAAGTTAGCTGGAGGGACGGCAGAGGAGAAATGGAAGAAATTTCTACAGGAAATAAGGACAATGCAGGACAGATATATTCCAAGAAAAAAGAAGGTTTTGAATGGAAAAAAGGCACAGATGTGGATAACGAGGGAGGTGAAGGATAAAATAAAAGCAAAAGGGGCGGCGTACAAAGTAGCAAAAATTAGTGGGAAAACCGAAGATTGGAAAGTTTTTAAAAATCTGCAGAGAGAAACTAAGAAGGTCATTAGGAAAGCAAAGATGAGTTATGAAAGGAAGCTGGCGGACGACATTTGGAAGGATTCTAAGAGTTTTTTTAAATACATAAGGAATAAAAGAGAGACACGGGTTGACATAGGACCAATTGATAACGGTGCAGGAGGTATTATAATGGACGATAGTGAGATGGCAAGGGAATTGAATGAATATTTTGCATCGGTCTTCACCGTGGAGGACATAAGCAATGTGCCCGTTAGTCAGGGGTCTTACGAATTGGAACTGAGTTCAGTTGAGATTAATAGGGAGAAGGTGCTAGGAAAACTAAAGGGGCTTAAGACTGATAAGTCTCCCGGACCGGATGAGGTGCATCCCCGGGTTCTGAAGGAGGTGGCTGTAGAGATAGCGGAGGCATTGGCGATTATTTTCCAGGAATCGATAGATTCTGGCATGGTTCCGGAGGACTGGAGGGTAGCGAATGTAGTTCCGTTGTATAAGAAAGGTGGGAGGCAGCACAAAGGCAATTACAGACCTATTAGTCTGACGTCAGTGGTGGGAAAATTATTGGAATCTATCCTCAAGGAGGAGGTTACCGAATACCTAGAGGCGCAAGGCAAGATTGGACCTAGTCAACATGGTTTTGTGAAGGGGAGGTCCTGTCTGACCAACCTATTGGAGTTTTTTGAAGAAATCACAGGTAGGGTGGATAAGGGAGAGGCGGTAGACATTGTGTATTTAGACTCTCAAAAGGCCTTCGATAAGGTGCCTCACAAGTGACTGATTAATAAGATGAGAGGTCATGGAATTATGGGTAGGATAGCAGAATGGGTGGAGCAGTGGCTGGTTGGCAGGAAGCAAAGGGTGGAAATAAAAGGATCTCGTTCTGGTTGGTTACCGGTTACTAGTGGTGTGCTGCAGGGGTCGGTGTTGGGGCCTCTCCTTTTTACCTTGTACATCAATGATTTGGATGATGGAATAAATGGTTGTGTGGCTAAGTTTGCGGATGACACCAAGATAAGTGGAGGAGTAGGGAGCATAGAGGAAATAGAAAGGATGCAGAGGGACCTAGACAGTTTAGGAGAATGGGCAAGGAAATGGCAGATGAGATTCAATGTTGAGAAATGTGCAGTTGTACACTTTGGAAGCAGAAATAAGCGGGTAGATTATTATCTAGAAGGAGAGAAGATTGAAAGTACGGTAGTACAAAGGGACTTGGGGGTACTCGTACAAGATACCTTAAAAGTTAACCACCAGGTTGGATCGGTGGTTAAGAAAGCGAATGCTATGTTGGCATTCATATCGAGAGGTATAGTGTATAAAAGTAAGGAAGTGTTGATGAGGCTCTACGGGGCACTAGTGAGGCCTCATTTAGAATATTGTGTGCAGTTTTGGGCCCCACATCTTAGGAAGGATGTGCTGACGTTGGAGAGGGTTCAGAGGAGATTTACGAGAATGATTCCGGGAATGAAAGGGCTTACGTATGATGAGCGTTTGTCGGCTCTTGGACTGTACTCACTGGAGTACAGAAGGATGAGAGGGGACCTCGTAGCGACATTTAAAATGTTGACAGGAAAGGATAGAGTAGATGTGGCTAGGCTGTTTCCCTTGGTGGGCGAGTCCAGGACCAGAGGGCACAATCTTAGAATTAGAGGGTACAGTTTCAAGACAGAGATGAGGAGAAATTTCTTTAGCCAGAGGGTGGTGAAATTGTGGAACTCCTTGCCACGCACAGCAGTGGAGGCCAGATCAGTGGGGGTGTTCAAGGAGGAGATAGACAGATATCTAAATAGTCAGGGTATCAAGGGATATGGGGATAAGGCTGGAAAATGGGATTAGAATAGTTTTTTTTCCCCACCCCATTTCTTTTTCCCTTTTCCTTGGAGCAGACTCGATGGGCCGAATGGCCTGCTTCTGCTCCCTTGTCTTGTGATCTTGTGATCTTACGTCCTCGACGGTGACCACAGGTTCAGGTGCATTGGAGGCTGTCAGAGTGGGTGGTGACAATCCACTCCCCTTCTGCTCAAAGCGCACGTAGAATGTGTTAAGCTCATCAGAAAGGGATATTTGAATCCCTGGATGATGGGAAGGGAAGATGTAAAAAAACATAAAAGTGTTGCGTGGGAACATGCCCTGAGAAGGGGAATGGAGAGGGTGGAGCTGCGCAGGCAGTCACAAATGAGGAGGGGAGGGGAGGGGAGGGGAGGGGAAGATGTGTCTGATGGTGGAGGGTGTGACTGATCAAAACCAGAAAGGAAATCTACTCATGTTGGCTGAGATATTAAATGAGTACATTACCAAGGAAGTAGGTGCTGCTGGAGTCTCATTGAAGGAAGATGTGGTTGAGATTCTGGATTGGCTAAAAATTACTAAAGAGGATGTTGAAGAGAAGCTAGCTGGTCCAGATGGGGTTCACTGTTGGATGCTGATGGAAGAAAGGGAGTAAACAGCTATCGGTTCAGAGATGTAATGTGGGGACTGGAAAATCGCAAGTGTCATACCCATGCTCTGATGGGGAAAGTTCCAGAAACAATAATAAAGGATAGATTTAGGTCACCCAAGAGATCTACACTTGGGTGTGCAGATTAATTAGAGAAAAGTAGCATATTTGTTAAAGGTAAATTTTGCCTATTTTTTTCAATGAAATAACAATGAGTATCAATGATGGAAATACTGTTGGTGTGGTTTATATTCATTTTCAAAAGGTATTTGAT
Organism: Pristis pectinata; assembly: GCF_009764475.1. NCBI lineage: Eukaryota > Metazoa > Chordata > Chondrichthyes > Rhinopristiformes > Pristidae > Pristis > Pristis pectinata. The sequence continues at coordinate 43,056,266 of NC_067416.1, read as the reverse complement.
AAGATGCCACATAATAGCCTTGTCATCAATATTAAAAGCCGCAGAATAAAGTGGACGAGAGTGCCATGGATAGAAATTGACCAAATAACAGAAAACTGAGATTAGTAGTGAGAGGCTGGCTTTCAGACTGGAGGGGAGTGAACAGCGCAGTCCCTCGGGGACACCTGTTTTCATGAATAACAACTTGAACTTGGGAGCAAAGGGCACAATTTCCAAAGCTGCAGAATGACCCACAACGAGGAGGCTCAGTGAAATGCGAGGAGACTAATAAGAGACTTCAAGAAGACGTGGACAGGCTGGTGAATAGGAAGATGGGTGGCAGATGGAATTTAATGCTGAAAAACGTGAAGTTTTGCATTTTGGTAGGAAGACTGAGGAGAGGCAATATAATCCAGAGGGCATGATTCTAATAGGGGTGCAAGAACAGAGACATCTGGGAGTGTATGTTCATTGAAAGTAACAGGGCAGATTGAGGATTTCCCAGCATTATGCTGGGTGAGGTGTATTAGGTATACGTATATCATTAAGATTTGGGTGTACCATCTGGTATGACTTTTAATTCTTGCTGAATCAACCATTTCTGATAGTTGGGTATTATTAACCAGTAATAAAACACATTGGGTTAGAAGATCAAACCTTGCCCTACTAGATAACAATGTGATAGACCTTTGGATACTACACAAGAATTCCCTCTTCAATCCTATCCCACCTGGTTTAGGATTGGTTTATTTCAACGGGCCTTCTTGTGTGTGTAATAGGAACGGTGCATTTGAATTTTGTATTGTTCTTTGATGTTTAAAATGTTTGTGTTTCAAATGAACTTATTAAAATCTTTTTAAACAATTTTAGTGCTTTTTTAATTAATTGGATCAATGTTAAGATTTTTAAATGGATTTGATTTTTGGAGGTAGTTTAAACCGCTTCAAGTTTATCACTGGAGGCAAAGCTCCACCTCTTTCTTCACTGCCTGTCAAAGCCCATCAACTTGTTCTGGGGACAGTGCTTCGAAATGATGCTACATGGGGCCATTTGTGGTTTGGACCTCACTGCCTGTGGCCCAGGTGTGGTTTGGACCTCACTGTTCGAGGACCGGTTGTGGTTTGGACTTCACTGCCCGAGGCCCAGGTGTGGTTTGGACCTCACTGCCCGAGGCCCAGGTGTGGTTTGCACTTCACTGCTCAAGGACCAGTTGTGGTTTGGACTTCACTGCCAGAGGCCCGGGCGTGGTTTGGACTTCACTGCCCGAGGACCAGTTGTGGTTTGGACTTCACTGCCCAAGACCCAGGTGTGGTTTGAACCTCACTGCCCGAGACCCAGTTGTGGTTTGGACCTTACCACCTGCAGCCTAGAGGGGAAGCCATAGAGATCACCGGCTCAAGCGAAACCATGACCAGGTGCTGAGATAAAACCAGGGTACTTTCCAACATTCAGATTGCACAATGCCAGACTGCATTCCACACATGATCAACTTCCCAACAGAATCCCAGCTCTTTGGCTTTTTTTCCTACCTTCAAAGCTCTTTCAGAAGTAGGTTCCAGTACATAAGAGTGCAGAAACAGGACCCTTGGCTCACATTGTCCATGGAGATCGTCAAGTACCCATTTACACTAATCTCATTTATCTGGACTTGGTCCATAACCTTCTGTGCTTTGGCAATTCAAGTGCTCATCTAGATGTTTCTTAAACATGTGAGAGTATTTATAAATGACTTGGATGAGGATGTGGAAGGGTGGTTAGTAAGTTTGCTGGTGATACAAAGGTTGGTGGTGTTGTGGATAGTGTAGAAGGTTGCTGTAGATTGCAACAGGATATTGATAGAATGCAGAGCTGGGCTGAGAAGTGGCAGATGGAGTTCAACCCAGAAAAGTGTGAAGTGATACACTTTGGGAGATTGTATTCGAAGGCAGAATACAAGGTTAATGGCACGACTCTTAGCAGTGTGGAGGAACAGAGGGATCTTGGGGTCCACATCCATAGATCCCTCAAGGTTGCCATGCAGGTTGATAAGGTTGTTAAGAAGGTGTATGATGTGTTGGCCTTCATTAGTCGGGGTATTGAGTTCAAGAGCTGTGAGGTGATGTTGCAGCTCTATAGAACTCTGGTTAGACCACACTTGGAGTATTGTGTTCAGTTCTGGTTGCCTCATTATAGGAAGGATGTGGAAGCTTTAGAGAGGGTGCAGAGGACATTTACCAGGATGTTGCCTGGATTGGAGAGCATGTCTTATGAGGATAGGTTGAGCGAGCTCAGGCTTTTCTCTTTGGAGAGAAGGAGGATGACAGGTGACTTGATAGAGGTGTACAGGATGATAAGAGGCATTGATCAAGTGGACAGCCAGAGACTTCTTCCCAGTGCGACAATGGCTAACACAAGGGGACATAATTTTAAGGTGATTGGAGGAAGGTATAAGGGGATGTCAGGAGTATGTTTTTTACACAGAGAGTGGTGGGTGCGTGGAACACACTGTCAACAGAGGTTGTGGGGGCAGATACATTAGGGACATTTAAGAAACTCTTAGATAGACACATGAATGATAGAAGAATAGGGGGCTATGTGGGAGGGAAGGATTAGATAGATCTTAGAGCAGGATAAAATGTTGGCACAACATTGTGGGCTGAAGGGCCTGTACTGTGCTGTAGTGTTCTATGTTCTATGTTCAATGTGCTTTCCTCCGCTACCCACTCAGGCAGCGTTTCCCAGATTCCAACCAACCTCTGGGTGAAAATATCCTTGCTCAGGTCCCATCTAAACCTATGTTCTCTAGCTTTTGACACCACTGCTATGGCAAATGTTTCCTATGCCTCTCATAGTTTTGTGTACCCTAATCAGGTTCAGCCTCAGCCTCCTCCACTGCTTGGAAAACAGCGCAATCTCCTCTCATAACTGTAACACTCCATCCCAGGCCACGTCCTGCCCAATCTTCTTTGAACCCTCTCCAATGCAATCACGTCCTTCCTAGAGGTTGGGGACCAGCACTGCACACAGTACTCCATCTATGGCCTAGGTGTTTTATAAAGTTGTACTATAACCTCCTGCTCTTATATCCTTTGCCCTGGCTACTGAAGGCTAGTATCCCATATGCCTTCTTCACCATCTTACCTACCTGTGTTGCCACCTTCAGGAATCCTTGGACATGTACACCAAGGTCCCTCCATTCCTCAGAGAGTTGTGGACACAGCCCAGTCCATCACGGAAACCGGCCTCCCCTCCTTGGACTTTGTCTTTACCTCTCACTGCCTTGGTGTAGCAGTCAGCATAATCAAAGACCCCGCCCACCCGGGTCATTCTCTCTTCTCCCGTCTTCCATCAGGTAGATGGAACATACCGCCAAGCTCAAGGACAGCTTCTACCCCGTGGTGATAACGGTTCCCTTATACGATAAGATGGACTCTGACCTCACGATCTACCTTGTTGTGACCTTGCGCTTTATTGCACTGCACTTTCTCTGTAGCTGTGACACTTTGTACTGTTATTGTTTTTACCTGTACTACCTCAATGCACTCTATACTAACTCAATGTTATTGCACTGTGTAATGAATTCACCTGTACGATCAGTATGCAAGACAAGTTTTTCACTGTACCTTGGTACAAGTGACAATAATAAACCTATGCCAATATCAATACCAATACCTAGTGTGTATGTTCTTCCAAAATGTATCACCTCATCCTTATTAGGATTAAATCCAATCTGCCATTGCTCCACCCATTTTATCAGCCTGAATTATAGGGAACGGTTGTGCAGGCTAGGACTTTATTCCTTGGTACAAAGGAAATTGAGGGGTGATCTTATAGAAATTAATGAAATCATGAGGGGTATTGATAGGGTGAATGCACTCAGTATTTTTCCCAGGGAAGGGGAACCATCACAGAGTCCTTGTGGAGACAAGACCTCAGCTTTACACTGAAGGCACCCTCCATCATCTGTGTAGTTCTACAATGGTGCTAAATGGGATGGACTCATGAACATTAAATAGCCACGGGCAGCAGCAATAGAACATGATGATGTGTTAACTCATGGCTCAGCATGTTCCTCACTCTATTGTTACCAGCAAGCCAGGGGATCAATGATCAATTCTAGTTCGGTGGGTACAAAGATACATGCTGGGAGCAGCACCAGGCACACCCAGAAATGAGGAATCAGTCTGGTGAGGCTACAGCTCAGGACAACATGCAAGGTAAAGAGTGGAAACAGCATTCAGAGACACAGCTAACTGATTCCCAAACCAACGAATCAGTTCCAAGCTTTACAGTCCTGCCACATCCAATTGTAAATGGTGGTGGGCAATTAAACAACAGCTAATAGGAGGAAGACACTACATGAATATTTCCATTCTCAATTGTGACTGAGGCCAGCATGCAAATGTCTAAGATAAGGCTAAAGCATTTGCAATTTCTTCAACCATAAGAACTAAGAACTAAGTGGATGATCCATTACTCCTCAAAGGATTCTGCTATCATAGAAGCCAATTTTCAGCCAATTTGATTTCACTCTCTATGATACCAGGACACAGCTGAGAGCACTGGATATAGCAAAGTCAGTGACCCTCGACAACGTCTCAGCTGTAGTACAGAAAATTTGGCTCTGGAATGAACGGAACCACTGGCCAAGTTTATCCACGCAGTTACAACACTGGCATCTACCTGTCCAGCTGTTCAGGCAAGGTCCGTCCACAGAAAGCAGGACAAATCCAAACTGCCAAATTGTCAGCCAATCTGTCTATTCTCAATCAACAAACAAAATTCTGGAGGAACTCAGCAGGTCAGACAGCATCTGTGGTGGGAAATGGACAGTTGATGTTTCGGGTCGAAGTCCTTCATCTCCAGACCAGAAAATTAGTGAGAAGACGGAGAAAATATCAGAAAATAGACAAATATATGCAGTTTGACTTTCTCTAATGTTAATCGCAAAATGCAAACCTACAGAATAAGACAGATTTGAGGACACAGACATGTGGAAGTATGATATTTTATCTATTACTGAAATTCGACTTAAAGAGATGCAAATGTGGAAGCTAAACATTCTGGGTTACAGAGTTTTCAGATGACATGGATCAGGACATAAAAAAGGGGTAGCAATATTTTTTAAAGAAATAACTAAAGCTGCCAGAAGGGGTAATGTGTTGGAAGATCATCAGCTTTGGCACTATGGATTGAAATAAAAAACAAAATAGGGCAAACACCACTAGGAATATGCTATAAATCTCTAAACAGCCTGACCATGTAGACAAATTTCTGATGTCCAAAAGGGCAGTACTAACAAGGGTATTGGTATTGGTTTATTATTGTCACTTGTACCGAGGTACAGCAGAAAACTTGTCTTGCATACCATTTGTAAAGATCAATTCATTACACAGTGCAGATACATTAAGTTAGTACACAATGCATTGATGTAGTACAGGTAAAAAACAATAACAGAATACAGAGTAAATTGTCACAGCTACAGGGAAGTGCATTGCAGATAGACACTAAGGTGCAAGGTCACAACAAGATAGATTGTGAGGTCAGAGTCCACCTCATCGTATAAGGGAACCGTTCAATAGTCTTATCACAGTGGGATAGAAGCTGTCATTGAACCTGGTGGTATGTACCCTCAGGATCCTGTATCTTCTGCTTGATGCGAGAGGAGAGAAGAGAGAATGACCCGGGTGGGTGGGGTCTTTGATTATGCTGGCTGCTTCACCAATGCAGCGTGAGGTATAGACAGAGTCCATGGAGGGGAGGCTGGTTTCCATGATGTCCTGGGCTGTGTCCACAACCCTTTGCAGTTTCTTGTGGTCCTGTGCAGAGCAGTTGCTGTACCAAGCCGTGATGCATCCGGATAGGATACTTTCTATGGTGCATCGATAAACATTGGTGAGTGTCAAAGAGGACATGCCAAATTTCTTTAGCCTCTTGAGGAAGCAGAGGTGCTGGTGAGCTTTCTTGGCCATGGCGTCTACGTGGTTGGACCAGGACAGGCTATTGGTGACGTTCACTCCTAGCAACTTGAAGCTCTCAACCCTCTTGATTGCCCCAATGTTAACAGGGAAGCAGTGAGAATGAAGGGTATAAAGGGCACAGAATTCCTAAATGACATTCAGGAGAACTTCTCGTAGCAAGCTCAACAAGTGTTGGGACAACTCTGGATTTTGTTTCAGGGAATGAAGTTGGGCAAGTGGAGGGACTAACGTCTATGTAGTTGTCATCATAAGTCAGTTAGATTTAGCATAGTTACAGACAAGGAGAAAAATGTAATGGGAGTAAAAGTTTTACATTTCAGTTGAGAAAGAAATGATTTAGCAAAAGTGGACTGAGAACAACTGGAGTCATAGAGCAGAGTCATAAAGGAGTACAGCACAGAAACAGGCCCTTCGTCCCAACTTGTCCATGCTGTCCATGCTGCCCAACAAGCTAGTCCTGTTTGCCTGCATTTGGCCCATATCCCTCTAAACCCCTCTTATCCATGTACCCATCCAAATGTTGTTTGAATGTCATTATTGTACCTGCCTCAACCACTTCCTCTGGCAGCTCATGCCATATACGTGCCATCCTCTCTGAAGAAGTTGCCCCTCAGGACCCTTTTAAATCTTTCACCTCTCACCTTAAACCTATGCCTTCTAGTTTTTAGTTCCCCTTCCCTGGGAAAAAGACTGTGCGCATTCACCCTATCTATGCCCCTCATGATCTTACATACCTCTGTAAGGTCACCCCTCAATCTCCTACATCCCAAGGAATAAAGTCCTAACCCGGCCAACCCCTCCCTGTAATTCAGGCCCTCGAGTCCTAGCAACGTCCTCGTAAATCTTCTCTGCACTCTTTCTAGTTTAACGATGTCCTTCCTATAACAGGGTGACCAAAACTGTACACAGTACTCCAAGTGTGGCCTCACCAACGTCTTTTACAACTGCAACATAACATCCCAACTCCTGAACAATGTCCTGACTGATGAAGGCCAGTGTGCCAAACACTTTCTTCACCACTCGGTCTACCTGTGACGCCACTTTCAGTGAACCATGTATTTGTACTCCAAGGTCCCTCTGTTCCACATCACACCCACTTGAAGGTCTCAAATTAATGGGGGTCATTTAAAATAAGGTTTAAGAAATTCAGGGTAAACATGTTTCCACAAAGAAAAGGGAAAGGTTAACCAAATCTGTAGCCCTGGATGACAAGATACTTAGAGTTAAAATAAGGCAGTAGAGGAAGCTTATGCCAAACACCAAGTTTCATGCAGCAAAAAGCCTGGAGGAGTATTGAGTTGGTGACGAGGGCTGCATCATTTCTGTAGTCTACAAGGACTTCAGTAAGGTCTTTGACAAGGTCCCACAGTCCGGTAACGCCTACATCAACTGTAATGAAGTTCTTCGATAGGTTGGTTATGGTGCAAATCAACTCCTGCCTCAGAGATGACCTGGATCCGCTCCAATTTGCCCACTGCCATAGCAGGTCAACAGCAGAAATGATTTCTCTGTCTCTTCACTCTGCTCCGGACCATTTGGTCAACAGGAACTCACGCATCAGGCTGCTGTTCATCGACTACAGCTCGACGTTCAACACAATCATCCCATCCAAATCATCATCAAGCTTTAAGACCTGGGCCTCTGTACCTCCCTCTGCAACTTCCTCAGTGGCAGACCTCAATCAATGAGTTTTGGTAACAACATCTCCTCCTCACTGACCATCGACACAGGTGCACCCAAGGCTGTGTACTTAGCCCCTGCTTTACTCTCTGTACACACACGACTGTGTGGCTAAGCACAGCTCCAATGCCGTCTTCAAATTCGCCAACGACACTACTGTTGTTGGACGACTCACAGGTGGCGATGAGTCAGCTTGCCGGAGCGAGATAGGACACCTGGTTGAGTGGTGCTGCAACAACAACCTCTCACTCAACGTCAGCAAAACTAAAGAGCTGATTGTTGACTTCAGGAAGGGGAAAGAGGGTGAACATGCGCCAGTCTACATTAGGGAATCGGCAATAGAGAGAATCAGCAGCTTTAAATTCCTGTGCGTTAACATATCAGATGACCTGTCCTGGGCCCAGAACAATGATGCAATCATAAGGAAAGCGCGTCAGCATCTTTACTTTCTTAGGAGGTTAAGGAGGTTCAGCTTGTCACCGAACACTCTAACAAACTTCTACAGGTGTACTGTTGAAAGTTGCATCATGGTCTGGTACAGCAATTCAAATGCGCAGGAATGTCGGAAGTTGCAGAGAGTGGTGGACTCTGCCCAATACACCGTGGGCACATCCCTCCCCACCATCAGTAGTATCTACAGGAGGCGCTGCCTCAAGAAGGTAACATCCATCATCAAAGTATCACACAACATCACGGGCCGAAGGGCTTGTACTGTGCTGTAATATTCTATCTTCTATGTTCTGAAGATCCCCACCTTCTGGGTCATGCATCTTTTCACAGTTACTATCAGGCAGGAGGTACAGAAGCCTGAAGTCCCACACCATCAGGTTCAAAAACAGCTACTTCCCTTCAACTATTCAGTTCTTGAACCAACTTTCTTGAACCAAATCACTAGAGTTTAGCAACATTATGACCACTTTGATCACTTTGTACTAAAGTGGACTTTGTTCTTTTTGTTCTAATTGTGTTCTTTCTTGTAAAAAGGTGGTTTAATTTATGTTTTTCTTGTGAATGCTGCTTATATTATGCTATGTGCCTGTGATGCTGCTGCAAGTAAGTTTTTCATTGTACCTGTGCACACATGTACGTGCATATAACAATAAACCTGACTTTGACTATGACTTTGACACGGGAGACTGGTCCATGGGTCCCAATCTTCCAAGGGATACAGGGCAATTTGGCAAATTAGATCTGAAATTGGCTTGGTGGTAGGAGGCAGAGGGTGATGGTTGAGGGCTGTTTTGCAATTGGAAGTCTATAACCATTGGTGTACCACAGGGATTAGCGTTGAGACCCTTACTGTTTGTTATGTATATTAATGACTCTGATGTAAAGGTAGGAGTTATGAGGTTGGTATGTTCTCTGATAACACAGAAATTGACAGTGTTGTCTACAGAATGATAATGATAACTTGGTAAGCTGGGCAGCGTAGTAAGAGATGGAATTTGATCCTAAAAAATGAGAAGCGATGCACTTTGGGTGAGCTAATATGTCTGAGATACACACAATGAATGGAAGGATCTTTGGAAGCACTGACAGAAACTTGCCTGGGTAAGTGCAATTTCAACAATACTTTAGAAGGTTAATACCATCCAGGACAAAACAGTTCACTTGATTGGCTCCCCAGTCAGCACCCCAAGCAGACTGGCATGTTGTGGCAGTGGTGCATACCACTCACAAAATGCACTGCAGTTACTTGCCCGGACTACTGCAGCAGTTGTTCCCAAACCCACGTCCTCTCGCACAGTCAAGTACAGAGGCACTTAGGAACACCACTGCCTCTGGGTTCCCCTCCACATTACACACTATCCTGTTTGCCTCTTTGTTCAAAGCAGCCAATAACAGCGAAGGTTGCAGAAACTTCAGATTTTGCACTCAGGGTGAACGGCATTCAGGTAGGTCTCACACTGCTCCTTGTGTAAACACTTCACTGAATGTAAAAAGCAATTCCCATTTTGCCTTTGACCATTCTGCTTTGGCTGGTGTGACATATTTTAACGAGAAATAACAATGAGTCAGTGGTCTGTTACAGAAGTATTCACTTGTTCATATTTTTGTGCACACATGGCTTTTATTGATCAGTACTTTTGATAACTAAGCTTTAAACTAAAATCGATTATCATAACATAAGGGGCAGTCTCTCATGGAATTTCCCCACAATGGTCATATTGTTACAAATTTAAATAAGCAGGGACATTGAAGAGATCGGTGAAATTATAATTTAATCAGCTTTGTACCTTAAAAATTCCATTTTGAGGAATAAATTTATATCAGGAAAATTGATTAACTGATAACAATGTCACAACCAGGGATGATTTGCAATAAGTAATTTTTGCAGCCCTGCCTGTTGCTTTGTTGGTGACAGGTTTAATCGGGTCTTTTAACTGCTGCTGTAACAAGAGCTGCACCTTTTCCACTGCCATCTTCAGAAAGCATGAAAGTCACATCACAATTTGGAGCCAGATCCTTTACTGTCTCCTTCAAGATTGTGGCAAAACTGAAAGATAATTAAATTATTGTAAGTAAAGCATAACAAACTTTCTCTCAGGCAAGCATCGACAGGGTTAAGAGGTGGAGGGTATTGAAATTCTAGATGAGCTATTTTAATGTAGTCAGGATTAACAACTTTCAAAAAATAGAACTAAATCTTAATTACTTTACATGATACCAGAGACTTTCCCAGCTACACCTTTCTGTGCTACACTAAAGCGAATAAAAAATACTGCTAATAATGGATCTTTTCTCTGATTTACTCGCTCAGCAGAGAAATTTCTTGTTTAGTACAAACCAATGCTTGTTTTTCTACTGTAACAAATCAATAATCACATTTTCTGTAATCAAACATTTCAAATTTTGGTAAAATCAAGTTGACTATTACAATGGATAAAGTCATCCCTTTTCTAAGGCGTTCTTCAAGACCCCCCAGTAAAACACTTCCTTGAGTTTAAAATGCATTGAACTTTTTCCCTGTAATCAAATAAATCAAATTAAACCCTAATTATTCCAATAATAATGTACAGTTTGCATATCAACAAAACTGATATAAAGTTGTAGTTCAATGATTGTCTCATTCCTATGTCATTGGTTGTGAGTTTATAGTCATCAGTTTATTTTTCAAGGTTTTATCTCCCTTTGCTATCTACTAACGTCAGACGGGTTATTAGGGCTGTTAGAAATTGATTATGCTCCTTTGTCTATGTTATATGTTGCTGATAGCAGGGCTGTGGGACACGCCAAGCAGGACAGTCTGTACTAATGAAGGGAGAAAAACTGAGCCAATATCACAGATGGATGACTTATAGCAGAGTTAGTTAGTTCTGATACATGTAGAGAAAGCAAGTTACTGAAAGTTTCAGAATTTGATAGTGAGTTCAGAAGGCTGCAACATGTCCAGATGAAAGACCAAGTGTTGTTCCTTAAGCCTGTGTTGGACTCCTGTTAACTCATTTGCCTGGTCTCACCCTATCACAGTTATTCTCTTTGTCCTATCCATCCCGCCACCCACCTTCTCTGCAACTTAAAACTAACTTGTTTTTCTCTTTGCCAGTTTTGACAAAAATCTTCAACTAAAACATTGACTCTGCTTCTCTTTCCACAGATGCTGCCCAACCTGCATGGTGTTTCCAGCACTTTCAGTTTTTGTTTCATTCATACTGTTTTGAGATTGCTACTGCTACGATGCTGTCTTATACTTCAAATATTTATTTGGATTCATTATCCCTTTAGAAGATTCTTGAATTCCTTTTGTGCCAATTTAGAAAAGACTGTAAATGTTCATTTCCTTTCTTTTCTTTCACGACTTCTTGTTAATTTGGTTGGGGAACATTTGGGTGGCAGGTCATGCTGCTGCTTCACAGTTCCTGGGACTCAGGTTCATTCCCAACCTTGGGTGCAGTTTGTGTGGAGTTTGCACTTTCACCCCATGACTCTGGGATTTACATTTGGTGCCGGGGTTTCCTCCCACATCCCAAAGACGTGCTAGGCGGCATGGTAGCATAGGGGTTAGCGTAACACTATTACAGCGCCAGCAACTCCGGTTCAATTCCAGCCACTGTCTGTAAGGAGTTTGTACGTCCTCCCCGTGTCTGCGTGGGTTTCCTCCGGGTGCTCCGGTTTCCTCCCACATTCCAAAGGCGTACGGGTTAGGAAGTTGTGGGCATGCCATATCGGCGCCGGAAAAGTGGCGACACTTGCGGGCTGCCCCCAGCACATTCTCAGTAACGTGAAAAGATGTATTTCACTGTGTGTTTCGATGTATGTGTGACTAATGAATAAATATCTTATAACTATCTTATCTTATCTAGTAGGTTATTGGCTATTCTCAATTATTCCTTGACGGAGCTACATGGAAAATGAATCAAAGGGGAGTTGATGGGCATGTGAAAGGATATCATTTGTAGGAAATAGAATTGATGGGTTTGCTCTGTTGGGAGCTGGCATAAGGAAGGAAATCTCCAATAACTACTTTATGCCTGTTGAAACTTGGCTGCAGTTCCACAGAGAACCACTGCTTATATCCCATTGTAAATCAGTTGAGTCATGTATGTGCAGTGCAACATGGGAGTCAGAGACAAACTGGAGGTCAGATCCTAGTGCACCTAACTTATCTCTCTCTGCTGCTGGCTCAGAACTGAGAGCGGTGGGACACAGAAGTACACCTGAGGGGCCGGATGTGAAGTGCATCTGGCCCCTCAGCTTTACAGCAGGAATGGCAACGTATAGATACCATGGTCCCATTCATCTGAATGGGATTGCTGGTTTTGATTTAGATGTCAAGTGCAGAAAGGTGGTTTGTTTATATTTTTCTTTATTTCGTCTTTATGTTCTGAATGATTTTATATTAGTTTAACTCTTTTTAAGTAAATTTATTATTTTTTAACCTTTTAAATGTTTTAATGATTTTTATTTTACCTAGTTATTAAATCTATTTGGACTGCTTTTAAATGTTTCAAAGGCCTTTGACAGCAATGAGTTGCCATTAGATGGTTCTGAGGGCAGGGCCTTAGCAGTTATTGCCTGAGGTTTCACTGCTGCACACAACCCACAGCTTAGGCAGCTAAGAGACAGTGTCAGCAATCAGGCCTCAGGGTTAAACGGCAGCATACAAACGTACGTGCAGCAGGGCCCATGGATTTGCCAACATTTTTCTTCCTCCAGTCCCCTTTCAGTATTTGGTGAACTATAACATCCCACTGTTTGGATCCATTTTTAACTCAATCCATACTGATTCAAAAATTGACTTTCTGCTGGCTACATCCCTTACAAGCCACAAATGTAAAGTACTTGGAAGGGAGAGAAAATCAAAACAGTTTTTTTAAATCATTATGTTAGGGAAAATAGAATGGCCAGGAGCAACATAGGCAGTGCAAAGAAACAATGGTGATGTTGTAGGTGAAAATGAGAAAATGGAAGATATGTTCAATGAATACCTTGTTTCAGCATCTATAGTAGAAGAAAACACTAACATCCTGAGAAAAATATTGAATCAGAAACACCGTCTTGCTAAACCAATAACAAAGTAACAATGATAAAGAAAATAATGACACTAAAGAGTGATAATCCCCAGGACTAGATGGTTTATAACCCAGGGTTTTAAAGAAAGTAAGAAAGGATACAGATGTCCCTATTATAATTTTGCAGAGTTCTCTTTGGGGCAGATACATTAGGGACATTTAAGAGACTCTTAGATAGACACATGAGTGATAAAGAAATGGAGGGCTATGTGGGAGAGAAGGGTTAGATAGATATTAGAGCAGGATAAAATGTTGGTACAACATCGTGAGCCGAAGGGCCTGTACTGTGCTGTAATGTTCTATGTTCTTTGTTCCATAACTACTCTTTTAGATTGGGAAAACTTCATGTTAGTCCAATATTTATGGAAGATGAGAGAGTGAAGTCTGGAAATCATATGTTTGTTAGCTCACCTGTTGTCAGGAAATTACTTCAGTCCACAATGCAGTAGTTGAACATGTGGAAAAGAAGCTGCAATACTAGCCCTTTTATTTCTTCCCTTCCCGCCACCCAGGGACCTAAACGAACCTTTCAGGTAAAGCAGAAATACACTTGCACTTCTTTGGTACTTATAATGTTGTCTGCTCTTCATTGGAGAAACAAAAATCGAATCTGGTGATTGTTTTCGCGTACACCTCCCCTCAGTTCATCAGGGTAGCTCTGAGCTTCCACTTCCCTGTCACTTTATTCCTCCATCCTACTCCCACCGTGATCTCCCTTTCTTTGGCCTTCTGTCCCAAGGAATCTCAATGTTAGCTCGAGGAACAGCTCCTCATCTTCTGGCTTGGGAATTAATAATGTATTCATTAATTTCCAGATAACCAACCTTTGTTGTTTGTGTCAGAGCAGGCCAGTTCTGATATAAGATTTTCCACTTGTGACTATAGCTCAGTCTTCCCCTCTCCACAGTTTCTGCCTGATCTGATGCACTATTCTAGCATTCATTTACAGCAACTTCTGCGCTCTGCTCCCTCTGAGGCCCTGTTCATCTCCCTCAATTCATAACCCTCCAGAGAGAACTGATGTGATAACAGATGTTCAACATCTTCTCTCAGATGACACCAACAGCTTTTGTGTCCTAAGAACTGAAGAAAAAGAAGCTGCCAATTGGCCCTTTAATGCTTCACTATTAAATAAGATCATGGCTGATATAATCCTGGCCTCAACACCACTTTCCCACACCTCCCGATACCCTTGTAGTTCAAATATCTATCAATCACTGCCCTGAATTCAATGATTCTGTCTCCATAACTGTCTGGGCTACAGAATTCCAAAGATTCATGAGTTCCTGAGAGAAGAAAAAATCCTCTTCATTTAAATGTGCAGCCCCTTATTCTGAAACAGTGTGCCCCAGTTCTAGATATCCCTGTGAGGGGAAACATATTCTCAGTATCCACCATTTCAATCCCTGTCAGATTCTTATATGTTTCAATAAGGTTGCCTCTTTATGCTTCTAGACTGCAGTTAATATAGGCTCAATCTACTCAACTTTTCTTCATATGTCAATGTCCTCTTCTCTGAAGTCAACCCAGTGAACCTTCTCTGCACTGGCTTCAATGCATGTGTATTACTCCTTAATTATGGCACCTTCCTAGACTCAGTTCTAGGAAATGAACTTATGCAAAAACAAGCAGCAATAAGTGGGAAAACCTTCTGGAGATGATGATCAAAATTCAGTTAGATTTAGCATTGTTCAGGAGTGAAAAAAAATCAGAATTGAAAAATTTATGGGTTAATAACAGTTTTAATAGCACTTAATAATCCTTATACTTTTTCAATTATTCGAGTTTGGTTATTTGTTTATAAGCATTTTATTTTATTTATTTTTGTTTAATTTTAGTTGTCTTCAAGCTTTCATAGACTACTAGTCTGATCACAGGATACTTTCACAGGAAATACCATCATTGTTGCAAAATATTTTGGTCTCAAGGTATACAAAATGAGAACTTAAACTTAAGTTGGCTTTCTCTTGACCTTCCAAGATCTACTCTCTTCTAGAGGTGTCCAAAGAGACCTATTATTTTCCACTGCTCACAAGGACAGTCTGAATCAGACAGTAAGAGATGTACAAATGCGATGTAATTTTACTCATCTTCCCATCTTGCTTTCTTTCCTTGCTCCACTCTGGTTTTGTTCCCACTTGGAAACTTTCCAGTGAATTGCCAGACCTTAAAGTCTGAGAGAGCAGCTGGATTTTTTACTGTAAATTTCAGCAATTTAGTCCTGTTCTATCTTCCTGTAAATCCCCAAATGATGCCAGTGTTTGTCAGCTGGTCTTGCAACAGCACGAGTCTATGGACAACAGTGCAGTTAACCTGGGCTAGTATCGGGATGAAATAAAGAAAGGAAATTAGGAAGGCAAAGAGAGTTATAAAAATATCAGCAGACCAAATCAAAGAAAACCTAAAGGTGTTTTATAAAAACAGAAAGAAAATAACAAAAGAGGCATATCAGAAACCAAAAAAATAACCTGTATGGCACAGCAAAAATCAGCTCCAGCAACCTTGGTTCAATTCTGACCTCCAGTGTATCTGTGTGGAGTTTGCACATTTTCCTAACGACTGTGTTAGTTTCTCCCATGTGCTCCATTTTCTCCCATTCTCCAAAGACACATTGGTTGCTAGGTGACACAAGAGATTGCAGATGCTGGAATCTGGAGCAATGCACAAAGCGCTGGAGGAACTCAACAGGTCAGGCAGCGTCTATAATATCTATTGGTTGCTAGGTGAATTGGCCACGGTAAACTGCCCCCTGGCTGGTAGGAGAAGCCGAAGGGGTGTGGGATAGTAGTGGCCATGTGTGGGAGAAAGGGTTACAGGGAAATAAGTGGGGAACGGGATTGATGGGATTGCTCTGAAAACTGGCATAAGCTCAATGAGCCAAATGGCCTTCAAACTCATAGGGAAGCATAATATACCTGATGTGGTGCTGGAGGAGGGGAAGACGGCTAATGCGTTACTGTTGTCCAAGAAAGAAAAGGACGATGGTGTAATCAACAAAGTGGTCCTATGTCAGCAGCTTGCTAATTATTGGAAAAATTATGTCCAACAGTATAAATTAGCATCAAAGTGCAGCACCAGTCAATCAAAGCCAGTCAGCATAGATTTGTTAAGGGAAGGTTGTGTATCATTAATCTGAAGATATTTCTGGAGTAGATTCAAGGAGGGTTGATGATACATGGCTTTGAGCAAAATCTTTGACAAGCCTTTGACAAAGTTTCGACTCCAGTGACCTTTTCTCCAACACTGCCTCAGATTTCTGTGTCACAAGTGTTAACTACAACTTAGCAGTTTCCTTTCTCCTTTCTCCTCCTCCCCATCTTCCTTCTCCTGGTTTCTTGTGTGTACATTTAACATTTGGCATGAATTGGACTGCTGATGACCAATTTGGCATCGGTGGTATCAAATCAGCATTGCCCCAGATTAGATGTGCTCACCAACAATCTATTTCTGCTGTGTCATACCATGTATGATCCAATTTACTAAGTAATGCAAAATGCATTGAAAATGCACGCTCGTAAACAATTTCAGAATCAACCTGGCACACAGTGCCGAAAGATGTTTGTGTCAGGCAGCTACATTTCAATACTATTCTACATGGATCTTTGGGTAGTTCCATTCTAAAACAAAACACTTTGAGAGATCATTTTGATTTCATGTGGCATTTGAAAACTGATTTAGTTTTGGAAGATGAAATTAAGATAAATTATATATGAAAGGGTTACTCTTGAAAGAGCAAATGGCTTTGCAGCTGTGGAGTAGAACTACTTCTTGGCTCAGCAGTACTAAACAAATGTAAGATGAGCACTGGTCACCTGATGTACTGTCTTCTCCTCATACTGGGACAGATCTGTCTAAGTCATAGAGTCATAGACATACAGCCCCTCAGCCCAACAAAACCACACCGACCAGTAAACACCCATTTACACTAATCCCATTTTATTCTCCCCATATTCCCACCAAACACCATGGATTGTACCAGTCACACATATGTTAGAGGCGATTTACAGACGCTAATTAACCTTTGTGATGTGGGAGGAAATCGGAGCACCCGAAGGAAATCCACGTGGTCACAGGGGGAAGGTACAAACTTCACACAGACAGCACCCAAGGTCAGGATTGAATGCCAGTTGCTGGAGCTTTGAGGAAGCTGGTTACAGCAGGTCCTGCATGAGCAAGGTCCCGCACAAGAGCAGCGCCTTTTCACTCGGAAGTCGTTCATCCCAATAACATTCCAATAGCAATTATTCCAAGAGCATCCTGCCGGCTAGGTCCCCCCTCCATCTTTTCCAACAAGTGCTTGAAGTCCATCCCTCAAGGACTTATGGTACTTCAGTGCTCTTGCATGTTTTCCAAGAACTGACAGGATTATCAAGCAAAGAATCCATGACCTGGACTATGTAGTTGA
Organism: Pristis pectinata; assembly: GCF_009764475.1. Lineage (NCBI taxonomy): Eukaryota > Metazoa > Chordata > Chondrichthyes > Rhinopristiformes > Pristidae > Pristis > Pristis pectinata. The sequence continues at coordinate 43,038,729 of NC_067416.1, read as the reverse complement.
TCACTGCAGTTACAAGCATCCTCGCAGCTGACTGAATGGACCCCACAGCATTAAAGTTTGAATCACTTACCTCCTCTTTCAGATATCGCTGCTAATGAAATGATTTCCCAGTCTGTTTGCAAAATTGGTTCCAGTTTGCAATAGCTTCCTTTAGGAAATATAGCTTTGACTCCCTGCCTCTTTATGCATATCCTTATCCAGCAAGTGGCTAAGTGTCTGGCACCAACAATCCTCTTTCAGATGCTTAAGCGCTCAACGATGCTCAGAGGCATGTCTGGAACAGCAGCAAATTTAGCCCGATCTGATCTATTGGTAAGTGTCATATCAGTTTCCTTTCTTGGTCTCAATGGATCTGAGTTGCAATGAGTTGCAAGAACCCCTGACCTATTGGAATATGTGTGCAATATTGCGCTTCTTAGCTTGATGAATGATAAATAATGTGTGGTCATCTGGAAATGGGAGATGAAGCAATAAGGAGTTTGAAAATGGGATGATGGAAATAAAATGGAGGCTGGGAAACAGAACAAATAGTTTGGAAGATGATCAAGACGTCATTCAGAGAAAACTTAAATATAAGTAGCCATGCAAGGCAAGGCTCATGTTTTCAAGTGCAGGTGCAGGAAGACTGGAGGTAAATATTAGTAGTCAAGAGAAACTTCAAGAATTGGGAAGCAATGAATACAGTGCTACTTCAGACAGATGTAGAAGTCATGGGTAGAATATTTATTGACTTTGTCAGAATTTATGTGGAGCGTTAACACGGATGGGACACCAAGAAGGATGGGATTGCACTGGAGAGGGTAGAGAGAAGCTTTACCAGGATGTTCCTTGGGGTAGAACGTTTCAGGTAGGAGGAAAGATTAGAGGAGGCTGAGACGGGACCTGATACAGGCATATAGAATTATTAGCAACTTTTCCCCATCACGCAGACGTCCAAAACCAGAGGACATAGGTTTAAGAGGGTTAGGGAAGATCTGAGGAACATATTTTTCACCCAGAGGGTGGTTGCAATCTGGAACGCACTGTGCTGGAAGCAGATACTCTCAGAATATTTAAGAAGTATCTGGATATGCACTTGAACTGCCAGGGCACTCAAGGCTGTGGACCAAGTGCTAGCAAATGGGATTAAGTACCTGATGGTTGGCATGGATACTTGTTTCTGTGCCCTGTCCTTCTTTGACTCTGTACACAAATAAATGCACCTCACGCTTGCTCTATTCGTTGTTCATAACACAAGGCTGGATATTGCAGGTTGTGTGCATTCCTTCTGGACAACAAGGGTGCTTCCCCCCATTCCAACTGCCCAAGTGTGATGCCCTGCGGGAAGCTCAGTGTCACAGCAGAGGTTCTTCTAAATAAACAAGAGGTCAAATGGGAGATGAGCAAATGGACACCTGTGCCAGTTTGTCTTTCTTCCAATGATAAATGCCAGTAAGTGGGGTGAGCCCCAGTACTGATGCAGAGGAGCCAAACACTGGTGGAAGTGCAGAATGGACAGCTGATGAACTTCACCTGGTTATACTCCACCCAAAGACACATTTCTGGCCCTCCATATTTTCCTGCAATTTTAAACCAAACTGTTTTCTACATGAGTTCTTTGATGCAGCATTACACACTGCTGCCCTAAATATTTTCTTGATTTTACCTGATCTGATTTGTAGCAATGGAACTGGCCAAGGCACTTACTGTGGGTGTAGCTTGTAGAGAGTTCCATCAACAGCAACGGTGATCTCCAGGTGGTCCAAGCCCCGGTTCTCCCTTATTTTGTCAACAACAGCGGCCATTCCTGCACCACAGAGCTGGGCGGCTCTTTCGGAAACAACACCACACACCTCCTTAACGATGATACTGTCATCACAAGTGCTGTCGAGGCCAAGATTCTGAAGGATTGTGCGAACCTGGAGCAGGGCCAGGCGGTCACTGTGTTCAGATTATTTAAGAAAAGTTATTGCCTGCTTAATAACAGTAATCATAGTCCAAGCATACTCATTAAATGAATCATTTGGAGATGTCTGAGGATACAAAAGGCTTTAAGTTCATGCTGTATCTAATTTACTTTATTGAATAAAGAGTACTTAAGCATGCTGTGGAAACACCAAAGAGCATAAGACAGGTTGCTTCTTGTTTTGTTTACATACCTCTCTATCTGGGATATATAGCTGGTTTCAAAAATGCCAACAGTCTTTAGTACAGGTGAGACGAGGCCTCTAAATAAAAGCCCATGCTTTGTGAAGTTTATCAATATGTTGCGCACAATTTCCCCCAAATACATTCCACTGATCATTTTTTCATATCTGGTGAAAGAGAGGGAGGTTAATGCGGGACCTATTTTGTTACAACAAGATTTATTTCCAAATCCAGATCATCAGAGATTGGTTAGGCCTCTGCCGGGGTCCACACTGGGAAGGATGTCACAGGCTTGAGAGGCTGCAGAGGAGATGTACCAAAGTCGGGGGACCATGTGGTGTTGAGCCAGTGAGGCCAAGCAGAGAATTAAGAGAGGAGTCTTAAATTATGAACTGCTTTGACTTAGACAGGGAGAAACAATTCCCACCAGCAGAAGAGCCAGTTGCCACAAAGGAGGGTATTGGAATTTGTTTATTATTGTCACTTGTACCGAGGTACAGTGAAAAACTCGTCTTGCATACCGTTCGTACAGATCAGTTCATTACAACAGTGCATTGAGGTAGTACAAAGGGCATTAACTTTCAAAAGCGAATTTGATAAATTCCTGAAGGAATCAAAAACGCAGAATGATTTGGAAAGATAGACAGTTCTTACAAAGAGCCAACACAGACAAGAACTTGCACTATAAGAACCTATGATTCTGAATTTCAATTGTTGGGCTATGTGGCTCTAAGTGCATGCTGTTAGTGTCTGGCACGATTGAGCTCCATCTGTATTCTCACACTGTAAAATAGCATGACGACACATCCTCCAGCAAACAGGGTTCAAAGTGGACCTGCCATGATTGGCGCCACAATTCAGAAAGCCTTTGGGAGAGGAGACCAGAAAGCAGGCACGAAAACTTGGTTACCTTCTCAACAGGAAATTAATATGAGCATAATCACTGCAAATTATACTGCCCAAAAATGTGGCATTTGTTATATTAAATATTAACTTACTTCTGTTTTCCAGGATTTAATGAATTGATATCCACAAGTCTGTCAAAGGTTGTGCGGATATCGTCCAAGCACCCATTGTCACCAAATGCTCCCCACTCTGTGTTGATGCACATCCTGCCTTCATCTCCTTCCACTATTTCTATGTTCTTCATTTCTTCCATGTAGCAGGCATTGGAACCTGTTCCTGTTGTGCAGCAAGTAAACAGAAGCAGTCAAAAACACAGATTGAAAATGTTCTTCTGCGCTCACTGTGTCACTTCTCCATCCAGTTTTCCCTGCAGGAGATGCATCACACACAGTGACATAAGGACGGGAGCCCAGCACCATTGGGACTGTGCATCAGCAGAAAGGAGTCTAGGAGCCATAAAACAGAGCCTCCCAGAAGTAACATGATTTAGGCCAAAGCCTGCTCTGCCATTCAATGAGATCACTCCTGAAACATCCATTTGCCAATATCTCTCAGTAACTTCTGTTAACGAGTGTCTATTAATCTCCAAAATGTAAAAGAGTTTCCTATCTTCATTCCCGAAAGGCCTGGCTCGTCAGATTCCCTGACCTGTGCAAATAGTTACTCTTTCACTCCAGGGAGTAGGGGCCTAATTTGTATCCTCTTGCCTCATGATTTAACCCTGAGAAAAAGGAGTAATTTTGGTAAATATGCACTGCAATCCCTCCATATATTCTTTATGAGATGTGGTGCTTGTAACTTCACAATTTTCCTGGTGTGGTCACACTAAGCTTTGGCCCAGCTACAATTACACTCCTATCCCTTGTGCTCAAGTATAAAGATCAGCAACCCATTTGATTACTGTTGGATTTTCTTCCAGCGAACCAAGACAACATTGCTTAGTAAATGTTGGAGCCCCCTTTGGTTGGGTTCCTTGGGTGCTGAACTCCTTTCTGTTGGGCTAAAATTCCCCTCCCACTTTTAAACCTTGTTGATATTACTGGAACTTAGATAAGATAAGTTAAAATAAGATAAGAAAAGACAAGACAAGATTTCTTTATTAGTCACATTTACATTGAAACACACAGTGAAATACAGCTTTTTGCGTAGAGTGTTTGGGGGCAGTCCGCAAGTGTTGCCACGCTTCCTGCGCCAACATAGCATGCCCACAACATCCTAACCCATACGTCTTTGGAATGTGGGAGGAAACCGGAGCACCCGGAGGAAACCCATGCCAACACGCGGAGAACGTACAAACGCCTTACAGTCAGCGGCTGGAATTGAACCTGGGTCACTGGTGCTGTAATAGCATTACACTAACAGCTACGCTACCTTTACAAAAGTCTTACAAGACTCGACAAGCCAGATGCAGGGAGGATGTTTCCCCTGGCAGTGAAGTCTAGAACTTGGAGTCACATTCTGTTTAAGGCTGTGAGAGACTTCTTCACTCAGAAGTGGTGAATCTTTGGAATTTTCTACCCTGGCAGTCTTTGGGGGACATGGCAGCTCAGTTGTTGAGTTGTTGAGTTCATTTAATGCAGGGATCTAGATATTAATGGAATCGAAAGGATATGGGAATAGTTCAGGAAAATAGCACTGATCAGCCATGATCACGATGAATTGTGGACCAGGCCTATTCCTGCTCCCTGAGGTCTATCCAGGTCTACCTGAGCTCGATCTGAGAAAGAGGAACAGGATTAACGTATCAGGTTGGAGACCCTTTGTCAGAACTGAGTTTGAGGAGATTTACGAGGATTTTGCTGGGACTCGAAGGAATGAGTTATGGAGAGAAGTTGAGAGGTTTGGACTTCTTTCATTGGAGCACAGGAAAATGAGGGGTGATACCATGAGGGCCATAGACAGGGCGAATGCACACAGTCTTTTTCCCAGGGTTGGGGAATCCAGAACTAGAGGGCATTGGTTTAAGGTGAGAGGGGAAAGATTTAATAGGAACCTGAGGGTCAACCTTTTCACCAAGAGGGTGGTCAGTATAGGGAATGAGCTGCCAGACGAAGTGGTTGAGGCAGGTACATTAACAACTTTTAATGGGCCAAACGTGAGCAAATGGGACTAGCTTAGATGGGAATCTTGGTTGGCATTGACTAGATGGGCTGAAGGGCTGCTCTATGGCCCCAGAACGGAAGCTCCATCAACACTGGGTCAGAGGCACTAAGGCCCTCCTGATCCATCAATTCCCTTTACTGAGGCTTGAGGCCTTTGTTCGTCAGCTCAATTCCTCACACATGGTCTCTGAGGGGCCCCAATCTCCAGTATATAGAGTTTGAAATTCCACAAATGCCCTACCCAGGACTTCAAGAACCTCACCCCTATAATTTAAGATAAGATAAGATATCTTTATTAGTCACATGTACATTGGAACACACAGTGAAATGCATCTTTTACGTAGAGTGTTCTGGGGGCAGCCCGCAAGTGTCGCCATGCTTCTGGAGCCAATGTAGCATGCCCACAACTTCCTAACCTGGACGTCTTTGCAATGTGGGAGGAAACCGGAGCACCCGGAAGAAACCCACGCAGACACGGGGAGAACGTACAAACTCCTTACGGACAGCGGCTGGAATTGATCCCAGGTCACTGGTGCTGTAATAGCGTTATGCTAACCGCTACAATATGAGGCCCTGTAAGTACCCAGCTGTGGTCTCCGAGGCCCACAACACGAGGTCCATTCCTTGACCATTGTGTCTGAGCCCCACTCACTTCCTCACTCAGTTTGTTGCCCACAACATAACAACTTGAGTCTCACCACTCCTAGATCCTACATCCGCAGGCTCCAAGCTCATCCAATCACAAACCGTGAGGCTGCCCTATCCCACTACCACAGAGACAAAGGCCCACCAAATCCCTCAATTACCTGATCAGAGACGGCGGCCCGACAAATCACTCAGTCACAGACCAACTGCATTCATCACATGGCCCAGGGCCCACGTCATCCTTCAACCACAGACTCCGAGATCACAAAACATGAGGCCAACCGCATCATCCTCAACACAACTTGACTTCCCGAGACCTGTGCAGCTGGTTACCATGACACCATCTACGTTGTTGTGGGGCCAAAGCTACCAAATTACCATCTGAGCAGAGGTTGAGGAGCAATCAAACACTCTAAACCCATTAAAGTTGGAACAAAGGAAGTGCTAAAATAAAAAATCTTCAGGACGCAGACAATGTGTGTTTTTTGTCATTAACTGCCTTAGTCAGTAGATGCCATCTTAAAATCATAAACTGCTACATTTCTACTAGTGTGGGTACTCCCTCAGTTCTGCTGGGCATGTTCCAGAATTTAGACTCTGTGAAAATGGCAATATTTTTCCAAGACAAGTGAAAGGAAACCTTGTAGGCGGTAGTGCTCGACTGCAACTGTTGCCTTTGTCCTTGTTAGTGGCAGAAGGACCAGGTGTGGGCAATGCTGTCGGTGTAGCCGATGGTACACACTGATACCACACTGGTTCAGAAGTGGAGGGAATGAATGTTTAGGTGGTAGTTAGGTTGCCAATAAAGTAGATGACTTTGCCTGAATGGCGTCATGCTTTGTGAGTTTTGCTGGAGCTGCAAACCAACAACATTCCATTACTGGAAACTTCCATCAGAGGAATGTGATGACGTACTTGTCTGGACCTGCACTATCCCAGCAAGTGTTCCATCACATTCCTGACATGCGCTTTGCAGATGGTTGGGAGTCAGAAAGTGAGGCACTCACTGCAGGATACTCTGCCTCTGACCTGCTGTGGTCACCATAATATTTGTGTGCTGATCCAGCTGAGATCCTGGTCAATGGTAAGCCCCGGAATGTCAATGGTGGGGATTCGATTGTGTTAATGCCATTGAATAGCAAAGTGGTTAGATGCTCTCATGTTGGAGATTATTATTTCCTGACACTTGCCACTTATCAGCCCCCACCTGAAGGTCGTCGGGTCTTGCTACATGCTGACATAGACTGCACATTTTCTGATGGGTTGCAGATTGAATTATTGGACAATCATTGGCAAACATCCCCATTTCTGACTTAGTCATGAAAGCAACACAAGGAGAGTGCAATAACACAACAAAAAGGGAGCAGGAATAGATAACATTGCTGGGAAACGCTCCAAACTGTAGCTGTAGCAGCGCTTGTGACCAGAGGTTTATCATTGGGATTAGTGCTGGGAGCCTTACTGTTTGTTATGTACATGAATGATTTGGATCTGAATATGTGATTGGTAAGTTTGCAAGTGACATGGTAGTTCATGGTGTTGTTGATATGAGGAGAAAGCCTGAAGCTACAGGGTGATACTGATCAGTTTGTAAGATGGGCAGGGCAAAGGCAGATGGAATTTAATCCTGGTAAGGTCAAGGTGATGCACTTTAGGAGGACGAATAAAGGTGGGATATACACAATGAATGGTAGGGCCCTGTGGAGTATTGAGAAACAGAGAGACCTTGATGTACAAGGCCAAGGTGGCATCACAGGTAGATAATGTGATGAAGAAGGCACACTTGCCTTCCAACATTAGCTGGGGTAGAAAATATAAAAGCAAGGTTATGGCTCAACTTTATAAAACATGAGATAGGACACAGCAGAACTACCGGGTGCATTTCTGGCCACCAATCTATAGGAAGGACGTGATTACACTGGAGAGGGTGCAGAGGAGATGCGCCAGGACATTGCCAGGGAGTGTTTCAGTTTCGAGGAGAGACTCCATAAGCTGCGTCTGTTTTCCTTGGACAGGAGGAGGCTGACAGGGGACTTGAGAGAGGTAGACAAAATTATGAGGAGAATTGATAGGTAGATAACAGGAATCTTTTCTCCAAAGCAGAGGTGCCTAGAACCATAGGACATAGAATCAGGGTAAGCAGCAAGAGGTTTTGATGGGATCTGAGGAGGAATTTTCTCACCCAGAGAGAGGTTTGAATATGGAATGTACTGCCTGACTGGGAGGTGAATGCAGGTACTGTCACCACATTTAAGAAGTACTAGACAAGCATTTGAATCACCAAGGCATAGAAGGCTATGGACCAAGAACGGCTGAATGGGACGGCTTAGGTGGATATCTGATGGCTGGCGTGGGTAGAAAGTCATAGAGCACTATCGCACAGAAACAGGCCCTTCGGCCCACCTAGTCCATGCCGACCTGATCTTCTGCCCAGTCCCATCTGCCTGCACCCAGACCTTAGCCCTCCAAACCCCTCCCATCCATGTACCTATCCAAACTTCTCTTATATGTTACAACTGAACCCACATCTACCACTTCCACTGGCAGCTCATTCCACACTCACACCACCCTCTGAGTGAAGAAATTTCCCCTCAGATTCCACTTAAATATTTCACCTTTCACCCTAAACTTTAGTTCTAGTCTCACCCAACCTTAGGGGAAAAAGCCTTCATGCATTTACCCTATCTATACTCCTCATAATTTTGTATATCTCTGTAAGATCACCCCTCATTCTCCTGTGCAGGGAATAAAGTCCTAACCTATTCAACCTATCCCTATAACTCAGGTTCTCAAGTCCCGGCAGCATCCTTGTAAATTTTCTCTGCACTCTTTCAAACTTATTGATATCTTTCCTGTAGGTAAGTGACCAGAACCGCACACAATACTCTAAATTTGCCCTCACCAACATCTTGTACAATTTCAACATAACATCCGAACTCCTGTGCTCAATACCCTGATTTATGAAGGCCACTGTGCCAAAAGCTCTCTTAATGACCCTATCTACCTGTGATATCACTTTCAATGAATTATGGATCTGTATTCCCAGGTCCCTTTGTTCTACCACACACCTCAGAGCCCTGCCATTCACTGTGTAAGTCTTACCCTGGTTTGTCCTCCCAAAGTGCAACACCTCACACTTGTCTGCATTAAATTCCATCTGCCATTTTTCAGCCCACTTTCCTAGCTGGTCAAGATAATACTACAAGCTTTGGTAGCCTTCCTTGCTGTTCACTACGCCCCCATACTTGGTGTCATCCACAAATTTGCTGATCTAGTTTACCACATTTTCATCTAAATCATTAATATAGATGATAAACAACAACGGACCCAACACTGATCCCTGCGGCACACCACTAGACACAGGCCTCCAGTCAGAGAGACAACCGTCTACTACCACTTTCTGGCTTCTCCCACTAAACCAATATTGAATACAATTGGCTATTTCATCCTGAATTCAAAGCGACTTAACCTTCTGGACCAGCCTCCCATGCGGGACTTTGTCAAAGGCCTTGTAGACAACAACCAGCACCTTTCAACCTTCTTGTAACTTCCTTGAAAAACTCTACAAGATTGGTTAGACATGACCTGCCACGCGCAAAGCCATGTTGACTATCCCTAATCAGGCCCCGTCTACCCAAATACTTATATATCCTGTCCCTTAGAATACCTTCCAATAATTTACCCACGACTGATGTCAGGCTCACCGACCTATAATTTCCCGGCTTATTCTTCGGGCCTTTCTTGAACAATGGAACAACATTAGCTATCCTCCATCTTCTGGCACCTCACCTGTGGCTAAGGACATTTTAAATATCTCTGCCAGGGCCACTGCAATTTCTACACTAGCCTCTTACAAGTTCTGAGGCGACACCTCGTCAGGCCCAGGGGATTTATCCACCTTCATTCGCCTCAAGCCAGCCAGCACCTCCTCTTCCATAATCTGGATATGGTCCATGACCTCACTACTCTTTTGTGTCAGTTCTATAGTCTCTGTGTCTGTCTCCAGAGTAAAAACGGATGCAAAATATTCATTTAAGATCTCCCCCATCTCCACGCATAGATGCCCACGCTAATCTTCAGGAGGACCAATGTTGTCCCTTGCTACCCTTTTGCTCTTAATATAGCTATAGAAACCCTTAGGATTCTCTTTCAGCCTGTCTGCCAGAGCAACCTCATGTCCTCTTTTTGGCCTCCTGATTTCTCTCTAAAGTGTTCTCTTGCATTACACCTCAAGTGCTTCATTAGATCCTAATTGCCCATTCCTGATATGTGCCATCTTTGTTTTCTTTCCTAAGGCCTCAATATCCCTCGTTAAGCAAGGTTCCCTAAACCTGTTAGCCTTGCCTTTTATTCTAACAGGAACATACAGATTCTGTACTGTCAGTATTTCACTTTCTAAAGGATGTTGGGTAGGAGGAATTGTTTCTGTGCTGTATGACTCTATAACAGAACAAAGCCAACAAAATCGTACCTGCAATCATTCCGACTTCACAGTTAGGGTTCTCATATGCACAAGTCATCATGGTGCCGACTGTGTCATTCAGAAGCGCCACAATTTCCAGATCCAACTCCTGGAAGCGGCATAGCAAAAAACATAAAGAGCACTATTACTTAAATGTTTCCTATTTAAGACATAAGAGAAGGAGAGAGAAAAGGAGAGGCCAAATATGGAAGTACTCACTGGCTTGTGTTACATCAGTTGGAGTAATAGATTTATACAGCATGGAAACAGGCCCTTCAGCCCAACTCCAACATGCTGACCAAGTTGTCTGCCTGAGTTAGTCCCATTTGCCTGTGTTTGGTCCATATCCCTCTAAACCTTTATTTATGTACCTGTCTAACTGTCTTCTAAACATTGTAATTGTACCTGCCTCTACTACTTCCTCTGGCAGCTCGTTCCATATACTCACCACCCTGTGGGTGAAAAAGTTGCCCCTCAGTTGCCCCTTTAAATCTTCCCCCTCTCTCCTTAAACCTATGCCCTCTAGATTTTGACTCCTGTACACTGGGAAAAACTATGACCATTCACCTTATCTCTGCCCCTCATGATTTTATAAACCTCCGTGAGGTCGCCCCTCAGCCTCCTATGCTCAAGGGAAAACAGTCCCAGCCTATCCAGTCTCTCCTCATAACTCAAGCCCTCCAGTCCCAGTCCCATCTTTGTGAATCTTCTCTTCACCCTCTCTGCTTAATGACAGCCTTTCTGTAGTTAGAACCATAGAACAATACAGCACAATACAGGCCCTTCAGCCCACCATGTTGTGCCGACCTTCACTGCACATAGTGCTCCAAGTGTGGTCTCACCAGCATCTGGTGCAGTTGTAAGATGATGTCCCAGCTCCTGTGCTCAATGCCCTGACCGATGAAGGCAAGCATGGCAAATGCCTTCTTCACCACCCTGTCTAACTGTGTTGCCACTTTCAAGGAACTATGTACCTGTACCCCTAGGTCTCTCTATTCTACAAAATTCCACAAATTCTACATTCTGCCATTTACTGTGTATGCCCTGCCCTGGAGAGTATTATAGACACTCAACTCTCAACCCAACTCCCACCCTCTCTAAACCAGGTTCTACCAAACATCTACCTACTAGGGGCAATCTACTGACCTACCAACTTCTTTGTTTTTGGAATGTGGGAGGTAACTGGAGCACCCTGAGGAAACATACAGAGATTAAAGAGGAGGAGGTGAATAAAGGTAGATAAATCCCCTGGGCCTGACATGATGTTTCCTCGGACCTCGAGAGAAACTAGTGTAGAAATTGCAGGGGCCCTGGCAGATAAATTTAAAATGTCCTTTGCAACGAGTGCGGTGCCGGAGGACTGGAGGGAAGCTCATGCTGTTCCATTGTTTAAAAAAGGCTCTAAAAGTAAACCAGTTAATTACAGGCCGGTGAACCTGACATCAGTAGTAGGTAAATTATTGGAAGGTGTTCTGAGAGATAGGGTATACAAGTATTTGGACAGCCAAGGGCTGATTAAGGGTAGTCAGCATGGCTTTGCACATGGTAGGTCGTGTTTAACGAATCTTGTAGAGTTTTTCGAGGAGATTACCAAGAAAGTAGATGAAGGAAAGGCTGTGGATGTTGTCTACATGGACTTTAGTAAGGCCTTTGACAAGGTCCCACATGAGAGGTTAGTTCAGAAGGTTCAGACACTAGGTATCCATGGAGAGGTTGTAAACTGGATTCGAAATTGGCTGTGTGGGAGAAGACAGAGAGTGGTAGTGGATGATTGTTTCTCAAATGGGAGGCCTGTGACTAGTGGTGTGCCTCAGGGATCTGTGTTGGGGCCATTGTTGTTTGTTGTCTATATCAATGATCTAGATGATAATGTAGTAAATTGGATCAGCAAGTCTGCTGATGACACTAAGATTGGAGGTGTTGTGGACAGCGAGGAAGGCTTTCAAAGCTTGCAGAGGGATCTGGACCAACTGGAAAAATGGGCCAGAAAATGGCAGATGGAATTTAATGCAGACAAGCGTGAGGTGTTGCATTTTGGAAGGACAAATCAAGGTAGGACATACACAGTAAATGGTAGGGCACTGAGGAGTGCGGAGAAACAAAGGGATCTGGGAGTTCAGATACATAATTCCCTGAAAGTGGCATCACAGGTAGACAGGGTTGTAAAGAAGGCTTTTGGCATCCTGGCATTCATAAATCAAAGTATTGAGTACAGGAGTTGGGATGTTATGGTGAGGTTGTATAAGACATTGGTGAGGCCAAATTTGGAGTATTGTGTGCATTTCTGGTCACCTAACTGTAAGAAGGATATCAGTAATATTGAAAGAGTGCAGAGGAGATTTACTAGAATGTTGCCGGGTCTTCAGGAGTTGAGTTACAGGGAGAGACTGAACAGGTTAGGACTTTATTCCTTGGACCGCAGAAGAATGAGGGGAGATTTGATAGAGGTTTACAAAATTATGAGGGGTATAGACAGAGTAAATGTGAGCAGGCTCTTTCCGCTTAGATTAGGAGAGATAGGTACGAGAGGACATGGCTTTAGGGTGAAAGGGGAAAGATTTAGGGGGAACATTAGGGGGAACTTCTTCACTCAGAGAGTGGTGGGATTGTGGAACAAGCTGCCATCTGACGTGGTAAATGCGGGTTCACTCTTAAGTTTTAAGAATAAATTGGATAGATACAAGAATGGGAGAGGTCTCGATGGATATGGACTTGGTGCAGGTTAACGGGACTAGCGGAATAAAGTTTCAGCACAGACTAGAAGGGCCGAATGGCCTGTTTTCTGTGCTGTAGTGTTCTATGGTTCTATGAAAACGTGGATGGGTGGGTTAGTAAGTTCACAGATGACAGAAAGATTGGTAGCATTGTGGATAGTGCAGAAGGTCGCCAAAGGATACAGCAAGATATCGATCAGTTTCAGATATGGGTGGAGAAATGGCAGATGGAGTTTAATCCGGGCAAGTTAAAAGACAGGACCTCCAGGGTGGTGATCTCAGGATTGCTACCCGTGCCACGTGCTGGTGAGACAAGAAATAGGATGGTAGTGCAGTTTAACACGTGGCTAAGGACATTGTGCAGGAGGAGGGCTCCAGATTTTTGGTTCATTGGGCTCTCTTCCAGGGCAGTAGGGACCTGTACAAATGGAATGGTTTGCACCTGAACTAGAGGTGGAACCCAATACCCTTGCGGGAAGATTTGCGAGTGCTGCTTGGGGGTGGGGGTTTAAAGTGCAGTTGGAGGGGGTTGGCAACCAGAGTGGCAGGGCAGCAAGCTGAGTGACTGTGGGGAAAGCAGATGTTAAGCCTACAAGCAAAGACAGACATCGACAGGTTGATGAGCATGGTGGGACTAATGTTCTGAGATGTGTCTATTTCAATGCAAGGAGTATCGTAGGTAAGGCAGATGAATTTAGAGCATGGATCAGTACGTGTAGCCATTAGTGAGACTTAGTTGCAGGAGGGGCAGGACGGGCAGCTCAATGCTCCAGGGTTCTGATGTTTGAGACATGATAGAGGGGGAGGTATTAGAGGGGGCGGGGTGGCATTACTCATCAGGGAAAATGTCACGGCAGTGCTCAGAGAGGACATACTGGAGGGCTCGTCTACTGAGGCCATATCAGTGGAACTGAGGAATAAGAAAGGGATGACCACGTTAATGGGACTATATTATAGACCTCCCAATAGTCAGTGGGATTTAGAAGAACAAATTTGTACAGAGATAGCAGACAGTTGCAAGAAAAATAAGGTTGTGATAGTAGGTGATTTCAACTTTCCACATATTGACTGGGACTCCCATACTGTAAAGGGTTGGATGGGATAGAGTTTGTCAAATATGTTCAGGCAAGTTTCCTCAATCAATATGTAGAGGTCCCAACGGGAGAGAGAGCAATACTGGATCTCCTCTTAGGGAACGAGATAGGGCAGGTGACAGAAGTGTTTATAGGGGAACACTTTGGATCTAGTGATCATAATTCCATTAGTTTCAAGATAATTATGGAGGAGGATAGGACTGGTCCTCGGGTTCAGATTCTAAATTTGAATAAGGCCAATTTTGATGGCATCAGAAGGAATCTGGCAGATGTGGACTGGAATAGGCTGTTTTCGGCAAAGAGATGCTTGGTTAGTGGGAGGCTTTCAAATGTGAAATACTGAGATTACAGAATCTGTCAGAATAAAAGGCAAGGCTAACAGGTTTTGGGAACCTTGGTTATTGAGGGATATTGAGGCCCTGGTGAAGAAAAAGGTGGCACATATCAGGTATAGGCAGTTAGGATCAAATGAGGTGCTTGGGGAATATAAGAAAAACAAAAGGACACTTAAGAGAGAACTCAGGAGGGCAAAAAGAGGACATGAGGTTGTTCTGGCAGACAGGCTGAAAGAGAATCCCAAGGGTTCCTATAGCTATATTAAGAGCAGAAGGGCAGCAAGGGACAAAATTGGTCCTCTTGAAGATCAGCATGGTCATGCCATGGATGAGGTGCCAGGGCACTGGAGGATAGCTCATGTTGTTCCATTGTTCAAGAAAGGTTCTAAGAATAAGCCGGGAAATTATAGGCCAGTGAGCCTGACATCAGTCATGGATAAATCACTACAAAGCATTCTGAGGGACAGGATATATAATTTGGATAGGCAGGGCCTGATTAGGGATAGTCAACATGGCTTTGTGCATGGCAGGTCATGTCTAACCACTCCTATAGAGTTTTTTGAGGAGGTTACCAAGAGGGAAAGGCAGTGGATGTTGTCTACATGGACTTTAGCAAGGCCTTTGACAAAATCCCACATGGGAGACTGCTCCAGAAGTTTAAGTTGCTTGGCATTCAGGATGAAGTAGCCAATTGGATTCAACATTAGCTTAGCGGGAGAAGCCAGAGAGTGGTAGTAGATGGTTGTCTCTCTGATTGGAGGCCTGTGACTAGTGGTGTGCCACAGGGATCATTGCTGGGCCCATTGTTGTTTATCATCTATATTAATGATTTAGATGATAATGTGGTAAACTAGATCAGCAAATTTGTAGATGACACCAAGTTTGGGGGTGTAGTGGACAGCAAGGAAGGCTATCAAAGCTTGCAGGGTGATCTTGACCAGCTAGGAAAATGGGCTGAAAAATGGCAGATAGAATTTAATGCAGACAAGTGTGAGGTGTTGAACTTTGGGAGGACAAACCAGGGTAGGACTTACACAGTGAATGGTAGGACTCTGAGGTGTGCAGTAGAACAGAGGGACCTGGAATACAGATCCATTCTTCCTTGAAAGTGGCATCGCAGGTGGATAGGCTGTGAAGAGAGCTTTTGACACATTGGCCTTCATACAAGAGTACAAGAGTTGCGATGTTATGTTAAAGTTGTTCAAGACATTTGTGAGGCTGCATTTAGAGTATTGTGTACAGTTCTGGTCACCCACCTACAGGAAAGATATCAATAAGCTTGAAAGAGTGCAGAGAAAATTTACAAGGATGTTGCCAGGTCTTGAGAACCTGAGTTATAGGGAAAGGTTGAATAAGTTAGGACTTTATTCCCTGGAGTGCAGGAGAATGAGGGGAGATCTTACAGAGGTATACAAAATTATGAGGGGAATAGATACGGTGAATGCATACAGGCTTTTTCCCCTCAGGTTGAGTGAGACTAGAAATAGAGGACATAGGTTTTGGTTGAAAGGTTAAATATATAAGTGGAATCTGAGGGGAAACTTCTTCCCTCAGAGGGTGGTGCGAATGTGGAATGAGCTGCCAGTGGAAGTGGTAGATGTGGGTTCAATTGTAACATTTAAGAGAAGTTTGGATAGGTACATGGATGGGAGGGGTTTGGAGGGCTATGGTCTGGGTGCAGGCAGATGGGACTGGGCAGAAGATCAGGTCGGCATGGACTGGATGGCCCGAAGGACCTGTTTCTGTGCTGTAATGCTGTATGACTCTATGACTCTAAGTGTAAGGTGTTGCACTTTGGGAGATCAAATGTAAAGGGAAAGTACAGAGTTAATGGCAGGACCCTTAACAGCACTGATGTACAGCGGGATCTTTCAGTCCGAATCCACCGCTCCCTGAAAGTGGCTGCATAGGTCAATAGGGTGGTAAAGAAAGTGTAGGGCATGCTTACTTTTATTAGTCAAGGCATTGAGTTCAAGAGTCATGGAGTTATGTTGCAGCTTTATAAAACACTGGTTAGGCCACATCTAGAGTATTGCATTCAATTCTGGTTGCCCCATAAATAGGAAGGATGTGGAGGCTTTGCAGATAGTGCAGAAGAGGTTTACCAAGATGTTGCCTGGATTAAAAGACATGTGATATGAGGAGAGGTTAGACAAACTAGTGTTGTTTTCTCTGGATCAGCAGAGGCTGAGGGGAGACCTGATAGAAATTTATAAAATTATGGGAGGCATAGACAGAGTAGGTAACCGGTATTGTTTTCCCAGTGTCAAAATGTCTAATACCAGAGGAAATGTATTTAAGGTGAGAGTGGGTAAGTTCAAAGGAGATGTGTGGGGCAAGTTTTTTACACAGAGAGTAGTGGGTGCCTGTAATGCATTGCCAGGTGTGGTAGTGGAGGCAGATATGATAGGGGTGTTTAAGAGGCTCTTAGACACATGAATATGCAGAGAATGGAGGGATATGGACCTTGTGCAGGCAGAAGGGATTAGTTTAATTAGACATCATTTGCTTAATTAATTCGGCACAACATCGTAGGCCAAAGGGCCTGTTCCTGTGCTGTACTGTTCTACGTTCTATAAATTCTCCAACAGACTAGGTAGGCAAGTTTCCAAGTAGTGCAAAAATAACAAGTTGTTAAATAAAACAAGAGTCTGTGAGTTTGGGTGGATCAAGATTTGGTTAATCAACAGAAATAAATTAATCGTTTAGAAAAATGAGAGGTGATCTTATTGACACATGAAAGTCTGGAGGAATATTGACCCTCTGCTGCGAAGATGCCAGTTCTCCTTAGTGGAGAGTCCAGGACTAGGTGGTATACCTCATGATAAGGGGATTATTCTTTCCACAGAGGACGACAAAACTTTGGAACTCACTACTTCAGGAGCAGTCATTGAGTACATTCAAGACTATATAAGATCAGTGGGTTTCTTGACACTCAGGGATATGATGATCAGGCAGGAAAGTGGATGATGGAAGGAATAGCCATGAAAAAGAATGGAAAGTAGGCTTGATGGGACATATCTCCTTCCCTTGCTTACGTTCTTAGAACACGTTTTCATTCATACTCACTCCATGTCTTTTAATGGCTTCTTTTAATAGAGTAACAACATCATTTCCTTCTACATCAGTGGCCTTAAAGCCTTTGGTCCAGTTAACAAGAAAACCCTAAAATCATAAAATGTCCATTTAACTTAAACCTGTGAACACATACAGCTAAAAACTACTTGGCAGGATAAGATAAACATAACTTATAACACTTTTGCACTATAGGGATTATAGTATTCTAAATTAATGTGCTAGACAAACAATTATGGACTGTGAGTTAAATTTCACTGTAGCATTTACACAGTGGGCAGTGTTCAATACAGTAGAGTCACCAGTAAAGTCTGGGTGGTCCAGTACAATTGGTGCTACGTCCTAGATTACAGAGGAAAGTCAGAGTGGAGGATCTGGTCATTTATTCTTAAATAGGGGAATGGTGTCAAAAATCAGGACAACTGTTTCAGCTTGCCCATAAAAGGCGAGATGAATAAACCGAGCAAGTATAGAAAAGTCAGCTTAATATCAGCAGTGGGAGAACTTTTACAAAGATGTCCCAAAAGTCCCTGTCTGCCCATGCTCACAGCTAATCTTCCACTGACAACAGTGGATTTTCAAATGAGCGCTTCCTCAATCAAGTCAGTTCTACCCTTCACCAGAAAGGGCCTGTGCAGTGCAGGAATTTCCTGATGGGCAGCTGAGGAAAGTAAGCCCTGCCCGCAGAAATGTTGAAAAGTTATTGACAGCTGGAAAAGCCATGCACCCAAGCTTAGCCAGCTGTCAAAAACAGGAATATTTATCAACCTCTTTGACATCAAGAAACATTCAGTGTTTAAGGTAGTTCACAGGACCCATATGCCAAAAGATAAGCTAGCTCATTTTTATCAACATATAAATCCTATATGTGACAGATGTAAACCAATGTGGCTTCTTTGACACATATGTTTTGGTCCTGTCCTAATTAAAAAAAAAGAAACATTCAGAGGGAAACAATCAAAAACATTATAGATTAATGAAATCATTAAAAAAATGAAAATGCACTAAAACAAGGTTGTGAGATGAGAGGAGCAGTAACTGTGCCAAAATGGAATTAGCTAAGGGACAGAAAGCAGAGAATAGTGGTGAATTATTAGTTCATCATGATATGGTGGTGCCCCTGGTCCAGTGCATGCTAAAAAATCTGGATTAATGTGTACAAGATGTCATTTCAATGTTCACAGATACACAAAACATTGAAGAGGGCGGTAACAGACTTCAGGAGGACCTGGAACAATGTAATAAGATAAGATAAGATTTCTTTATTAGTCACATGTACATCGAAACACACAGTGAAATGCATTTTTTGCATAGAGTGTTCTGGGGGCAGCCCGCAAGTGTTGCCATGATTCCGGCGCCAACATAGCATGCCCACAACTTCCTAACCTGTACGTTTTTGGAATGTGGGAGGAAATCGGAGCACCCGGAGGAAACCTACGTAGACACGGGGAGAATGTACAAACTCCTTACAGACAGTGGCTGGAACTGAACCCGGGTCGCTGGCACTGTAAAGCGTTATGCTAACCGCTACACTACTGTGCCTGAGAAATTTAACACAAAGCGTGAAGCCACTTATGTTAGTGGAACCAGGTAACAGAAATCAGGGGATGCGATTTTAAATGGGTTCCCCCAACGCAGAGATCTTTGGAAGTATGTCAACAAAACTTTGAAGGTGGCAGAACAACCTTACTTATACTGGAAGCTCACCTTTATAAATAAAGGTGCAAAACACAAAACAATGAAATTGTGCTGAAGTTTTACTAGTCACAGGTTAGGCCACAGTTAGATTATTAAGACTGATGCTGTGGGTCACCATTTAGAAGGAGGCAGATGAAATTGGCTGTCATGGTATCAGTCATGAGGAACTCCAGTTGTGTTTAGAGATGGGAAACGGTTTAGGGGGCATTTGATAGAGGTCTCAAAATCAGTTTGCTAGAATTTTCCATTTCTTAGAAGGATCAGGGTCAGAAACCAATGTACAGATCTAAGATCATTGGCAAAAGAAACTGAGGCATCCTAAGGAAACTCTCAAAAGAGAACAGAACAATTATCTTATGGAAGGAATGTTGCTGGGCTGTAGGGAAAGAGCACAAGGACACAACTAATTGGATGGCTCTTGAGTGGGGTTTTATTTAATACATTTCGGAAATTGAAAAAAATAAACAGCTTGCTCCTCCAAACTGAATTGACTTCCCTATGTAAACTAACCAGTTTCATAATATCACTGAACACTGGGGCAAACATGCCTTAACATTCCCTGCTGCTGTGGCCTTGAACTGGCATCGTGCAGTAGATTCTGTGCCATGCCTTGTTCACTCACAATTTAACTTGTCTATGACATTCACTTCTTATTGCCTTAATACTACTCCAACAAGATTCCCAACACTCTGTTATCTGTTGTTATTGACAGTTTCCATCAGCACGTTACTAAACACCACTCTCATCCCATTCTTCAGAATCCACCACAGCCTTGACCCGATGTAGGCTAAAAGTCCATTCATTTGGAGGTTTGATGTTGCAAATACCATCTTTCATTGACAGCACCATAACACTCACATCCTCACCACTGCTATAATGCTCACACACCTCATGACTGACACACACATGCATTCAGCTGTTCCACAGAAGTCACTAACTCTGGAGTTGTTTTTCCATCCGCCTTGGAAAAGGAATCGTCAGCTGCTTCAAAATATCGAGCACAATATGTTACCCGGATGGGAGAACAGGGATCATTGGCTAGACCAGCACAGATCTGGTAATCCAATGGAGAGTCTGCATTGATAGTGGGTGATGGTACATGCGGAGCTAATCTGCTCTCCTCCTCACAATGCACTTTACATTCTGTCTCTCCCTTGTACACAAATCACAAAGGCAGCAGCGTGGCGCAGCACTTAGTGCGGCAACCTGGCTTCAATCGCGTCCATGTTCCTCGGGTGCTCTGGTTCCCTCCCACATCCCAAAGATGTGCGAGTAAGTCAATCGGTCACTATGAATTATCCCCAGTGTAGGTAACTGGCCAAAGAATCAAAGGAGAGTCAATGAGCAAATTGGAGAGAGTTAGAACTACAAGGGGAAGAAAGAGAGGTGAGGGGAAGGGACTGATGGGATTGCTCTACTGGGACCAAGCCTGGACCCAGTGGGTCAAACGACCACATCTGAGTTCTACTAAGTCTGAGCAGCCCGTTTACTATCTGTTAGAGACTGAATCCCAAAATTCTGTTTTTTTTGGTGCAATGCAAGTGAACATCACTGTTTGTGAGGGGAAATGGTAAAAACATCGCCAATTCTGTGCAGCTTGTAAAATGGGACCCATCCCTTCTGATCACAGCAGTTGTTTTGCAGAGGAATCACACCGAGTGACATCAGCTGTTTTGAAAACACTGCTTTGGAGCATAAACAGCTGAAATTAGGTCACATTTCTATGCGTCAGATAAATCGAAGGACTCTCAGGGGAGGGGGTGGAGTTTACACAGCGCTCCATTCATTGCAGTTGCGCTGTTTGAAGGGCTGCTCATGCATAGAGAATGCAGCATGGAAACAGGCCCTTCGGCCCAACTGGTCCATGCTGACCATGCTGCCCACCAAGCTAGTCCCAGGCAGATTGATGAGGTAGATGTGGTCTACATGGATTTTAGTAGGGCATTTAACAAGGTTCCAAATGGTAGGCTTCTTCAGAAGGTCAGAGGGCATGGGATCCAGGGGAGCTTGGCCGTGTGGATTCAGAATTGGCTTGCTTTTGTCGGCTCTTGGACTGTACTCACTGGAGTACAGAAGAATGAGAGGGGACCTCATAAAAACATTTAGAATGTTGAAAGGACTGGACAGAGAAGATGTGGCTAAGCTGTTTCCCTTGGTGGGTGAGTCCAGGACTAGAGGGCACAGTCTTAGAGTTAGAGGGTACCTGTTTAGAACAGAAATGAGGAGAAATTTCTTTAACCAGAGGGTAGTGAATTTACGGAATTCTTTGCCACATACAGCTGTGGAGGCCCGATCATTGGGGCATTTAAGGAGGAGATTGATAGGTATCTAATTAGTCAAGGTATCAAGGTATATGGGGAAAAGGCCAGAAATTGGGGCTAGAAAGGAATAGTTTTAGCTTAGCTCACGGAGCAGACTCGATGGGCTGAATGGCCTACTTTTGCTCCTTTGCCTTGTGATCTTGTGCCTGTAGAAAGCAGAGGGTTGTGGTGGAGGGAGAGCATTCAGGTTGGACGGCTGTGACTAACGGTGTCGCACAAGGATCGGTTCTGGGACCTCTGCTTTTCATGATTTTTATTAATGACTTGGATGAGGGGGTAGAAGGGTGGCTTGGCAAGTTTGCAGACGACACAAAGGTTGGTGGTGTTGTGGATAATGTGGAGGATTGTTGAAGATTGCAGAGGGACATTGGTAGGATGCAGAGCTGGGCTGAGAAGTGGCAGATGGAGTTCAATCTGGAGAAGTGTGAGGTGGTACACTTTGGAAGGACAAGCTCCAAGGCAGAGTGCAAAGTTAATGGCAGGATTCTGGGGAGTGTGGAGGAGCAGAGGGATCTGGGGATTCATATCTGCAGAGCCCTGAAAGTTGCCTCACAGGTGGATAGGGTAGTTAAGAAAGTGTATGGGGTGTTAACATTCATAAGTCATGGGATCGAGTTTAGGAGCCGCGAGGTAACGATGCAGCTCTACAAAACTCTGGTTTGACCACACTTAGAGTACTGTGTCCATTTCTGGTCACCTCATTATAAGAAGGATGTGGAAGCGTTGGAAAGGGTGCAGAGGAGAATTACCAGGATGCTGCCTGGATTGGAGAGTATGGATTATGAGGAGAGACCAAGGGAGCTAGGGCTTTACTCTTTGGAGAGAAGGAGGATGAGGGGAGACATGAGAGAGGTGTACAAAATATTAAGAGGAATAGATAGTGTAGACAACCAGTGCCTCTTTCCCAGGGCACCAATGCTCAATACAAGAGGGCATGGCTTTAAAGTAATGGGTGGGAAGTTCAATGGAGATATCAGAGGGAGGTTTTTCATCCAGAGAGTGGTTGGAGCATGGAATGCGCTGCCTGGGGTGGTGGTGGAGGCAGGTACATCGGTCAAATTCAAGAGATTGCTAGATAAGCATATGGAGGAACTTAAAATAGAGGGATATGTGGGAGGTAGAGGTTAGATAGTCTTAGGCAAGGTTTAAAGGTCGGCACAACATTGTGGGCCGAAGGGCCTGTATTGTGCTGTATTGTTCTATGATTCTATGATTTGCCTGCGTTTGGCCCACATCCCTCTAAACTCCTCCTATCCATGTACTTATCCAAACGTCTTCTGAATATTGTTATTGCACCTTCCTCAACTACTTCCTCCGGCAACTCGTTCCATGGACACACCACCCTCTGCATGAAGAAGTTGCCCCTCAAGTCCCTTTTAGATCTTTCACCTTAAAACTAGGCCCTCTGGTTTCCCTCCCCTGGGGAAAAGACTGTGTGCATTCACCCTACCCATGCCCCTCATGATTTTATACACCTCGATAAGGTCATGACACTTGACCTTATTCCTGCAATCTGCAGCAGAGCTCTCTGGGGGGTTGCCTGGCGACTCCGATAGCTGCTGAATGATAACAAAGTAACTTTGGGTGAGCTGTACTTATATTTACAGAGACTTATGGAGCCATAGAGTCATACAGCACAGAAACAGGCCCTTTGGCCCACCACGTCCATGCTATCCTCTTTGCCCATCTAATTCCATTTGCCTGCATTAGGACAACTTATAGTCCACATTTTGCAGAAAACTGAAGCTTGATGATCCACAAATGATCTTCAAGTAATTGTTGACAGATTTTCTGGAGCATATTAATTCTTTGGCCTCACCATTGATCTCAGTCAGATCAAATATTATTTCAGTGCCCTGCAATTGACATCTTTATTCCTGACACACAACTGAAAAATGTGGACAGCTGTTCAACACCATTGCTGCTGCTCTGGGCCACTTCTAGAATCTCTAAAGCCTTGACTGATTCCAAACAAAGTCCTAAACCAACAAAACATCCCTCAAACTGAGGATCCATACAGCATTGGTCCCAACAATAATGTAATAATGGATACACAGGACACTTTCAGAGTATGATACTAGATACAGTGTGTGACAATCCAGATACTGGAGAGTTACATAGAACAGGCCCTTCAGCCCACGATGTTGTGCCAAACTAATTAAGCTAATGATGCCTAATTGAACTAATCCCTCCATTCTCTGCACATTCATGTGCCTATCTAAGGGCCTTTTAAACTCCTCTTTCATATCTGCCTCCACCACCACCCCTGGCAGCGCATTCCAGGCACCCACCAATCTCTGTGTAAAAAACTTGCCTCGAACATCTTCTTTGAACTTTCCCCTCTCACCTTAAATACTTGCCCTCCAGCCAGAATAAGTCCCATTGACCACTACCCTCTGTCTTCTATGGGCAAGCTAATTCTGAATCCAAGCAGCCAAGTCACTGTGGATCCCATGCATCTTAATCTTCTGGATGACCCTCGCAAGACAGGCCTTGTCAAACACCTTACTAAAATCCACAGCTCTACCTTCATCAATCACCTTTGTCACCTCCTCGAAAAACTCAATCAAGTTAGAATGTAAGACACTACTTGCCCATCACATGGCCATGCTGACTGTCCCTAATTAGACCATGGTTTTCCAAATGTTCATAAATCCTATCCCTAAGAATCCTCTCTAATAGCTTCCCTACCACTGACGTGAGACTCACCAGTCTATAGTTTCCAGGATTATCCCTATTTCCCTTATTGAACAAAGGAACGTTAGCTACTTGCTAGTCCTGCAGGACCTTGCATGTGGCTAGAGAGGTCACAAAGATCTTTGTGAAGGCCCCAGCAATCTCATATCTTGCCTCTCTCAATAACCTAGTGTATATCCCATCAGGTCCTGGGGACATCCATCTTAATGGTCTTCAAGAGACCCAACACCACCTCTTTCTTTATCTCAAATTGCCCTGGCATATTAGCACGCTCCACACTGATCTCATGCTCCTGCACGTCCTTCTCCTTGGTGAATACCAAGGCAAAGTATTCATTTAGGACCTGGCCCACATCCTCTGCCTCCAAGCACATGTTCTGTCCTTTATCCTTGAGTAGTCCTACCCTCTCCCTAGTTACCTTCTTGCTCTTGATGTATGTACAGATGTATATGTAGTTACAGAGAGTAATAATGAATGGGCAGCTGAGTTATAGAATGTAATAATGCATAATCTGGAATTACAGAGTTTATTTACAGTCATAGAGTGATAGAGTGGTACAGCACAGAAATGGCTTTAATGGATAATGGATATGTAGAAGTGATACAGTGTTAAATAATGGATACACAGGAAAGCTACAGAATGTACTAATGGATATGTAGGGTATTAGAGAATACAAAAATCAATATATAGGAGACTTACATAATGTATAATGGATACATTGGGAAGTTACAGAATCTAATGATGGATATGCAGAATTACAGAGAATGGATATTCTGAAGAGTTACAGAATGTAAAAAGGCATTTAATGGAGAGTAATGGACATGCAGGAGAGTAACAGGATTTAATACTAGGTACACAGGAGAGTTAAAGAGTGTAATTTTGGACATATAGGGCCACATAATGTAATAATTGACACACTGGGGCAGCTGCAGAATGCAGTAATTGATAAAACTGAGCACCACAGAATGTAATAATGGATTTATTGGAGAGTTAAGTTGTTGGAGAGTCTTCAACACCTCAAACCTGGCTCAAAGCTCGTGGTCCACTGAGCAGGAGTGATGTTTCCTGTGTATTTCTGAGATATGGACCATCTACAGCAGACATCTCAAAGCACTGGAGAGATATCACCAACAATGTCTCCACAGAATCCTTCAAACTCACTGACAGGATAAGCAAAGCAACACGTCAACATCCCCAGCACTAATTACATTCGGTTGGCTCCAAAGGGTAGCTCAGATCATTTCCATTCATGGCATCAGCCCCAAAACAGACACTCCATTCAGAGGTATTATCAGGTAGACAGAGGAAGAGATTCAAGGATGTTCTTAAAGCCACCCTGAGAAAGACTGTCATCCAATTGACTCATGGAAGTTCCTGGCTCAAGTGGAGAAGGAATATTCGGGATGACAAAGAGAACCTCAGGCCAAGCATTATGAGCACAAAGAAACCCAGCATAACCAGCAGCTGGAGAGCACCATCTGCAACACTATCAACCTACCCACCTACCCTACAAAGCACCGGCTGCTTCACTCAGGCTTCTTCCCAGGGTTGGGGAACCAAGAGCTGGAGGGCAGAGGTTTAGGGTGAGAGGGGAAATATTTAAAAGGGACCTGAGGGGCATTTTTTTCATGTCATCGAGTCATAGAGTCATACGGCACATAAACTGGCCCTTCAGCCCAACTGGTCCATGGTGACCAAGGTTCCCATCTAAGCTAGTTCCATTTGGACACATTTGGCCCGTATCCCTCTGAACCTTTCCTCTCCATGTACCTGTCCAAGTACCTTTTAAATGTTGTTAATGTACCTGCCTCAACCACTTCCTCTGGCAGCTCATTCCATATATGGACCACCCTCCGGGTGAAAAGGTTGACCCTCAGGTTCCTATTAAATCTCTCACCTTAAACCTATGCCCTCTAGTTCTTGATTCCCCAGCCCTGGGAAAAAGACTGCATTCACCCTGTCTATGCCCCTCATGATTTTATACACCTCTATAAGATCACCCCTCATTCTCCTACACTCCAATGAAAAAAGTCCCAACCTGCTCAACATCTCTCTATAACTCAGTCCCTCAAGTCCCAGCAACATCCTTGTAAATCTCCTCAGCATTCTTTCCAGTTTAATGGTATCTTTTCTATAGCAGGGCAACCAGAGCTGAGCACAATATTTCAAATGCAGCCTCACCGACATCTTGTACAACTGCAACATAACATCCCAACTTCTATTCTCAGTGCTGACTGATGAAGGCCAGTGTGCTAAAAGCCTTCTTCACTGCCCTGTCTACCTGTGGCACCACTTTCAGGAAACCAAGTACTTGTACTCCAAGGTTCCTCTATTTTACAACACTCCCCAGGGCCATACTGTTAACTGTGAAAGTCTTACCCTGATTTGTCTTCACAAATGCAACACCTTATCCAAATTAAACTCCATTTGCCATTCCTCGGCCCACTTACCCAGCTGATCAAGATCCCTCTGTAAATCCTGATAACCATCTTCACTGTCAATAACACCACCTATTTTAGTGTCATCTGCAAACATACTAACCGTGCTTTGTACATTCTCATCCAAATCATTGATATAGATGACAAATAGCAATGGGCCCAGCACCGACCCCTGGGGAACACCACTGGTCACTAGTCAGAGGGTGGTGTATATATGAACGAGCTGCCAGAGAAAGCAGTTAAGGCAGGTACACCAACAACATTTAAAAGACACATGCATGGATAGGAAAGGTTTAGAGGGATACGGGCCGAATGCAGGCAAATAGGTCTAGGTTAAGTGGGAGTTGAGCTGAAGGGCTGTATTACTCATCGACTCTATGACCTGTGGACACAGTAGGTTCCACATTGGCCTCATCAACTACTTTACTGAACTGGAGTGGAAGTAAGTCAAGTCATCCTTGATTCTGAGAGTCTAGCCAAGACGACAGAGCATGTTATTGGTTACAGCAGAGTTACAGACTGTAATACAAAGGGGAGTTATAGAGCGCAGTTATAGATGTGAAGGACAACTGCAGAATGTAGTGATGGATATTTTGGAAAGTTACAGAGTATAATGATGGATGCCAAAGGTCCCAGCACTCCCATCAGATTCTCCGGAGCTGCACTGACCTCGGCATGGCAAGAATTCCTCTGCTCCTGTCTCCATGATAACGCTGCATTCCATTGGAGGCCGAGAGCTCCCCTCCCCCCACTCTCAGCATCCTGCACACACACACACACACACACACACGCACGCACGCACGCACGCACGCACGCACACACACACATCTGTCCCTGCGGCTGGAGGGCACAGCTGGGGCCCTCCCCGGTTGGTGTACAGTAACATAAAGTTACATTACTGAATACAGCAATGGACACCAAGAGAGTTGCAGACAGAATTGATTGTGGGCTACAATGTATCTAATGGCCTACTGGCCATTTAACTAATTTCAAATACTTCATTTTAAGGGCGGGGCTTGGAGAGATATGGGCCGAACGCAGGAAATTGGGACTAGCTGGGTGGGCACTGTGGTTGGAATGGACTGGTTGGGCCGAAGGGCCTGTATCCGTGTTGTGTTGCTCTATGACTATGACTCAGTTAAATCTGCCCTCAGCCTTCTCTATCCCAAAGGAAACAATCCTGATTTATCCATTCTTTCCGCATAGCTACAAATGTTTAGTCTTGGCAACTTCCTCATAAATCTCTTCTGCACCCTCTCTAGTGCAATCATATCTTTCCCATAATGTGGTGACCAGAAGTGCACACTTAATTCACGGTGTGGCCTAATTATTGTTGATACATACCTTCCTCCTCATATATTTTATGCCTTAACTCATAAAGGAATGCATCTTGTTCACTTTATTAACTTGTCCTACCTAAAAGAATCTGTGGATATTCCCCCATGCCTCTACAACATTCAATATCCTCCTATTTATTGTGTATTTCCCTGTCTTGTTGCACCTCCTGAAATATATCACCTCACACTTCTAAGTTTCAATTCCCTAACCAGACCATTCAAACCTTTCTGCAGTCTAAAGCTA
This sequence comes from Pristis pectinata, assembly GCF_009764475.1. Taxonomy (NCBI): domain Eukaryota; kingdom Metazoa; phylum Chordata; class Chondrichthyes; order Rhinopristiformes; family Pristidae; genus Pristis; species Pristis pectinata. The sequence goes on along the minus strand of NC_067416.1, from coordinate 43,010,534 downwards.
TCCTCCTCACTGTTAACCACATGACAAGTCTTTATAACACCTGTAAACTATCATCCTCACTGAACTAAATCTGATTCATTCAGATATGGGTGACCCTGTGTTATGGGGGAAGGGTTGCATTCCGTGAAAACGTATCATGATTTTCCTTAACATGAAGCTGCGCCATCCACGCATGCGCCAAGAAATGTTGCAAGAGTGCCTGTCTCCAAAACCTTCCCACGCAGTGCATTCCAGATTGCAACCACCCTCTAGGTGGAAAAAGATGTTTTCTCACATCCCCTCTCGCTCTCTTACTCCTCACCTTAAGGTCCAACATGGAAGTTTGGTCCAAAGGGTTAGATGCAAGTTGGCAAACTAGATCCAAAGGTGACTTAGTGATCGGAGATAGAGGGTGTTATGCCCTCTGATTTTAATGTCCCCATTAAGAGGAAAGGTTTCTTGACATTCACCCTAGCTATGCCACCCATAATTTTGTGCACCTTTATCAGTTCGCCCTTCAGCCTTCTTGCTCCAAGGAAAACAAATGCAGACTGTCCAGTCTTCCGTCATAACTGAAACATTCCACCCCAGCTAATGTTCTGGTCACCTCTTATCTTTTCAGGAACACATTAGCCCTGAATTCTAGTTCACTTTTAATAGACTCTCATTTGCAGATCTAGATTTATCTGCAAGTAGCTGCTCCCAGTTGACTTTTGCCACATCTTGTCTTGTACTGAAATCAGCCTTCTCCCAATTTCCAGATCACCTTCATCCCTTTCCATAACAACCTTGAAACTTACAAAGTTATGGTCAATATCCCCAAAATACTCTCCCACAGACACTTCAACTACTTGCCTGGTTTCACTACTTAAGACTAGGTCCAGTCCTGCCTCTTCTCCGATAGGACGTTCTATATTCTGCCCCATCTTGCATAATACCAAAATACAGTGGAGATAGGCATAGGGGCATAGGTCTGCCTCTGTGTAACCAAGCAGTACTTAATCAGGTTGGATTTATCCTTTTAGTCATACGGGCAATTTTCTACAACATCAGGTAGATGCCAGTAATAAAGTGATACTGGAATAGTTTGGCTAGACATTGGGCTAGTTCTGGAGCACATTACTGAGACTGAGGTACAGGCTATTGAAAGTCACATTTAAGATTGATCTCAAACTGTTACAAGAATCATAAAGGAAGGAAGCCTGGAGACTTTCACAGTCAAATGCTGTGAGTGCTGCAGGGAGCGATGGTCTAAGGTGCAGTAAGTGGCTTTTCTGTTGTTAATTTTGAGAGGGGGAGTAGATACTAACACTGGACTGGTATCATTTCAAACACTATTCATTTATAATAGAAGAAAAAAATGACATTGCATGGACTTGCCTGATCCAACTGATGCTGAACACAAGGGAAGGAGAATGTAAAGCCCAAGGGTAGCTGAGCACACTTCATACCCATATAGTCGAGGAATTCAACGATGCACTCCGCAATGTAGTCAAACAGCTGGAATCAAAGCACATCATGCACCATGTTACAATCTGACCTTTCTTTGAGAACAGAAGAAGTGGAAGGATGAGTGGGACTTCTGGCTCTTTGAGTTGTTCCTCCATTCAGTGAGATCGTGGCTGATCTTTCACCTTTCTTGCACCATCCTAAAATTTCTTCATTCCTTCAATACCCAGAAATCGATCAATTTCTTTTTTATTGAATGCAGTGACTGAGCCTCCCCCGCCACCTGGAATCAAGACTTCCCAAGATTCACCAACCTCTGTGCCAAGAAATTCCTTCTCATCTCAGTTCTAAATGGCCTTCCCTTATTCTATGTTTGTTTCCCTCATTTTTTTAATTAATACGAGGTGGAAACCAAAGGGCAAAATGTAAAAAACCAATGGCTAATCACCCAATCCTCTCAACAGGTATACTGTCTGTATGGGAACAAGAACTGCTAAACTAAAACATTCAAATTCCAGCTACTATCCTGGAAAAAAATCCACAAAATTAAGCAGTTGAGTTTCCTTCTGTCACAGACATAAAGACATAAGGCAAGGAATGCTCAAGTGGTGGAAAGCTTTGGGAACCATAAAGCCAGAGTCAACAGTTTCTCCAAGCATGCTACAACAATCGTTCCCATGTGGTTATAGCATGCTTGGAGAAACTGTTTCTCCACTTCCCATGTTCTAAATTACCCAAACAGCGTATCCCAAAATGTTGGATCTGCAGTGGCACACACTCACCTCTTCACCTGTTCCCTGCATTATCTCCATAGGAATACGATAGCTTTTCTGGTATACTTGAGTGGATCGCCTTGGCCTTCTCTGCAGCACAAGAAGCAGGACACGGAGGTTGGTTCCACCCAAATCAAGTGCAAGGAATTTGCCTCTTTCTGCAACAGAAATGTGCATCAGCTTGTTACTGACAGACAAAATGCTTTCCGTTTCACTGTAGACTCATGCTTGTGAGAGGCACAAGATGCTATTCAAAGAACCCATCCATTGTACCACTGTTCACTGTGAAGGATAAGGTGGAGATCGATAAATCTGTCTCCACCTAATCCCCCACCAGCCACAGTCTCAGACTCCACCCTTCCTCGTCGCCACCTGACTCCATCTGCTCAACATCTCCCTCCTCACCCGGTTCCACCTATTGCCTGCCACTCCCTGATGCACCCCTCCCTCTCTCCTCTTTACACTGGCTCTACTCTCTCTGATGCAGGGTCTCAGTCTGAAATCCCTTTGCCTCCACAGATGCTGCCTGACCCACTGAGTTCCTCCAGCAGTTTGTTTTTCACTCCATTGTAAAGAATGGTGTTGATGTGGACCAATTATTGCCTTACCCTGCCCAGTTATAATGGTACAGAATCAGGATGCCTCATGCTCAATGGCTGGTTTTGATGTGCGTGAACTATCAGTGAATGTTACATTGTCTAATCGAGTATCATTGCTCAGGTATCAGTAGAAGTGATTGTTTTCAATTTCGAAGTGGCCTCCTGTGGTGAAACTGGCAGACTGTGTTCTTAAGAGACAATGGTGCCTGATTACTGCAGGGAGGTTACAAAGAACCATAGAACCATACAGCACAAAACAGGCCCTTCGGCCCACCGTGTCGTGCCGTCCATCAGACCACCCTCACACTACCTAACCCCTTCCTCCCGCATATCCTTCTATCTCACGTTCCTCCATATGCCTATCCAACAAGCTCTTGAACCTGTTCAATGTATCTGCCTCCACCACCACCCCAGGCAGTGCATTCCATGCACCAACCACTCTCTGGGTGAAAAACCTCCCTCTGACATCTCCCCTGAACCTCCCACCCATAACCTTAAAGCCATGACCTCTCATCTTGAGCATTGGTGCCCTGGGAAGGAGGCGCTGATTGTCTACTCTATCTATTCCTCTCAATATTTTATATACCTCTATCATGTCTCCTCTCATCCTCCTCCTTTCCAGTGAATAAAGCCCTAGCACCTTAAGCCTTTCCTCATATTCAATACTTTCCAATCCAGGCAGCATCCTGGTAAATCTCCTCTGCACCCTCTCCAATGCCTCCACATCCTCCATATGTAAACAAGTTTTTTGCCCCCGGACTGGTTCTCGCTTGAGTTTAATAATATTTATGGGGACTCGCTCATATGTCCAGGGTGTCCATAGCCCAGCTGTCCATAACCTGGGGAGGGCATGTGTAGGCTTCTCTATGTGGGTGCAGTAACATTGCGGATAAATTACTGGATTAGAAACTAGAAGCCCAGACCACTGATTTGGAGACAATAATTCAGATCATACAATGATAGCTAGAATACTTAAATTCAAGGAAGTAGATAGACCTGGAGTAATAAGATAGTGGTCTAGAAATTTAAGATGCTGAATGCAGTGGGAATCCTAAGACCCAATGGCATTGCATACTTTTAGTTCAGAAATAGACTGATGGATCTAACACTTTTGGAATCAAAAGTGTATGAACCATGATTATAATCTGAGGACAGCTTCAGGAGGTCAGAATTTTCATTGGGCTTTTGGTAGTAGGCAAATGAGCACTTTGGAGGTGAAATGGCATCAGAAAATATTTTGGGAGGTTCTGGGGAATGGTTGGGGGATACAGGGACAGAGGAGACATCAGGGGCCTTGGCTGTGGTGAATGGGTAGTATGAAAGGTCAAATTGGTGGAGATAAGGTTGCACAATGAGTCAACAAATATTGTCGGAAGAAGCTGCAGAGAGGATCTCAGTGAAATATTTTGGGAGGATGGGTAAAAAATGTAGTAAGAGATGCATGATTGGAGCATTGAACTTGTCATTGTAATATGTAGGAGTATCGAGGATATCAGTGTGAATTTCAGGAGGAAGGCACATAGTAATGCTCAGGAACATGGAACAGAGAATGCCATTGCACTATTAATGAGGATGGAGCACAAAGAGTGTCAGTGCAATATTCGGTAGGACCAACAGAAAGGGTGTCAGTGTACAAAGCAGGGGAATGGTGCACAGTGGGTGCAAAAACAATGCCTGTGTAATATTCAGGAGGATCTACAGTGTGTGTCAGTGTAAGTTTCAGGAGGTCAGTGCATAGACTGTCACTGTAGTATTCAGGAATATCAAGCAGAAAATGTTATATTTCACTGAGTGTGGCAATGAAATATTGAAGCGTATAACACTTACACTTATAGAGTCATAGTGTCATACAGCACGGAAAGAGCCCCTTCGGCCCAACTAATCCATGGCGGCCGTGTTGCCCAGCAAGCTGGTCCCATCTGCCTGTGTTTAGCCCATAGCCCTCTAAACCTCTCCTATCCATGTACTTAACTAGATGGCTTTTAAATGTTGCTCATATGCCCGCCTCACGGGTTGTCGGTGTAATATTCAGGAAGGAGATGCACAGGGCATGTCAGTTCATGTTCAGGATGATGATGCAAAGAGTGTCAGTGTAGTGCTCAGTCAGTTAGAGCCTGGAGAATACTATTCAGGAGGATGATGCATTGAAGGTGCCCTCTTACCAGAATCAGGTTTATTTTCACTGACATATGTCATAAAATTTGTTGTTTTCTGGCAGCAGTACAGTGAAAGACATAAAAATTACTGTAAGTTACAAAAATAAATAGTGCAAAAGAGGAATAATGAGGTATAGTGTTCATGGGTTCATGGACCATTCAGAAATCTGATGGCGGAGGGGAAAAAGCTGTTCCTGAAATGTTGAGTGTGGATCTTCAGGCTCCTGGTACCTCCTCCCTGATGGTAGTAACATGAAAAGGGCATATCCCAGATGGTAAGAGTCCTTAATGATGGATGCCGCCTTCTAGAGGCACCGCCTCTTGAAGATGTCCTCGATGGCGGGGACGGTTGTGCCCGTGATGGAGCTGGCTGAGTCTACAACCCAAGAATGTGCTCCACTGTACATCTGTAGAAATTTGTCAGAGCCTTTGGTAACATACCAGGTCTCCTCAAACTCCTAATGAAGTAGAGCCGCCGGTGTGCCTTCTTCATGATTGGGCCCAGGATAGATCCTTTGAGATGTTGAAGATCAGGAACCTGAAGCTGCTCACCCTTTCCACCGCTGACCTCAATGAGGACTGGTGTGTGTTCTCCCGACTTCCCCTTCTAAAAGTCCAAAATCAATTCCTTGGTCTTGCTGATGTTGAGTGCAAGGTTGTTGTTGACACCATTCAACCAGCAGATCTATCTCACTCCTGTACACCTCCTCATTGCCATCTGAGATTCTGCCAACAATAGCGGTGTCCTCGGTGAATTTAAAGATGCTGTTTGAGCTGTGCTTAGCCACACTGTCATGAGTGTAGAGAAAGTAGAGCAGTGGGCTAAGCACGCATCTTTGAGGTGTGCCTGTGTTGATTGTCAGCGAGGAGGAGATGTTACTATCGATCCGCACTGACTGTGGTCTCCCGATAAGGAAGTTGAGGATCCAGTTGCAGAGGGAGGTACAGAGGCCCAGGTTTTGAAGCTTGTTGATTAGTACTGAGGGGATGACCGTGTTGAACGCTGAGCTGTAATCGATAAAGTCTGATGTATGTTTTGCTGTTGTCCAGGTGCTCCAAAGCCCAGTGGAGAGCCAGTGAGATTGTGTCCGCTTGTAGACCTGTTATGGCGGTAGGCAAATTGCAGCAGGTCCAGATCCTTGCTCAGGCAGGAGTTAATTCTAGCCATGACCAACTTCTCAAAGCACATCTTCACAGTAGATGTGAGTGCTACTGGGTGATAGTCGTTGAGGCAGCTCACCCTGCTCTTCCTGGGCACTGGTATGATTTTGAAGCAAGTGGGAATCTCCAACTGCAGCAGTGAGAGGTTGAAGATATCCTTGAATACTCCAGCCGGTTGGTCAGCACAGGTTTTCAGTACCTGGCCCGGTACATCGTTGGGGCCTGATGCCTTGCGAGGGTTCACCCTCTTGAAGGATGTTCTGACATCGGCCTCCGAGACAGAGATCAAAGGGTCACCAGATGCTGTGGGGATTCACAGGGGTGTAGTGTTATTCTCCCTATCATAAGTGTGCATAAAAGGTGCTTTCATCAGGGAGTGAAGCCTCACTGTCATTTATGCTGTTAGGTTTCGCCTTATAGGAAGTAATGGCATGCAAACCCTGCCACAGCTGTCGTGCGTCTGATTGTGTCTTCAACTTCACACAGAATTGCCTTTTCGCTCTCATGATAGCCTTCCGTAGGTCGTACCTGGACTTCCTGCTGGGTTCTGGATCATCGGTCTTGAATGCCACAGATCTAGCCCTCAGCAGTCTGTGAGTCTCCTGGTTCATCCGGGGCTTCTGGTTTGGGAAAACTCGGTATGTTCTCGACGGCACACACTCATCCGTGCAGGTCTTGATGAAGTGGGTGACGGCCATGGCATATCACACAGGAGAATGTAGCACAGTGACTGCTCTGTAATTTTCAGGAGCATATTGTACTTCACAAGTTACATCATACACAAATGAATCCCTGATTGGCAGGTGGTGGGTCCCTGAGCAGTAGTGAGGCTGATGGGGAATCGGGGGCAAATACTGCAGTCAATGAGAGCAAGCTTAGTGGACAGGATAGTCAGAGCACGGCAATGAGAGAGGAAAGACTATTGGCTTAAAATGCATTTTCTTCAATTCAAGAGGCTTAACAGGTAAGACGGATAAACTCAGGGCGTGGATTGGCTTTGAGGACTGGGATGTTAGAGCTATAACAGAAACATGGCTGAGAGAAGGGCAGGACTGGCATCTCAGTGTTCCAGGATACAGATGACAGAGGTACAGAGAGGAGGGGGAGTTGTGTTTTTGATGAGTGAGTACATAAGTGCTTAGAGAGGATATTCTTGAGTCCAGTAAGGCCATGTGGGTAGAACTTAGAAGCATGAAGAGGATATTCACTTTGATGGGACTGTATTATAGGTCACCCAGAGTCAGCGGGAATTAGAGGAGCAGATGTGCAGGGAGATTGCAGATAGTTGTAAGAATGGGGTAGTATTAGTGGGAGATTTTAACTTCCTTAATATGGGCTAGGCCACCCATAATGCAAAGGGCTTGGATAGGGTGGAATTTGTTAAATGTGTCCGAGAAAGTTTCATTTTGTTGAAGTTGTTGAAGGGTCGTATTCTGAGTGGAGGTCGGTGACCAGTGGTGTACCTCAGGGATCTGTACTGGGACCCTTACTATTTGTGATTTTTATAAATGACCTGGATGAGGAAGTGGAGGGGTGGGTTAGTAAGTTTGCAGATGACGCAAAGGTTGGGGGTGTTGTGGATAGTTTGGAGGGCTGTCAGAGGTTACAGAGGGACATAGATAGGATGCAGAGTTGGGCTGAGAATTGGCAGATGCAGTTCAACCCAGGTAAGTGTGAAGTGGTTCATTTTGGTAGGTCAAATATGTTGGCGGAATATAGTATTAATGGTAAGACTCTTGGCAGTGTGGAGGATCAGAGGGATCTTGGGGTCCGAGTCCATAGGACGCTCAAAGCGGCTGCGCAGGTTGACTCTGTGGTTAAGAAGGCATATGGTGTATTGTCCTTCATCAATCGGGGAATTGAATTTAGGAGCCGTGAGGTATTGTTGCAGCTATATAGGTCCCTGGTCAGACCCCATTTGGAGTATTGTGTTCTGGTCATCTCACCACAGGAAAGATGTGGAAGCCATAGAGAGGGTGCAGAGGAGATTTATAAGGATGCTGCCTGGAGTGCGGAACATGCCTTATGAAAGCAGGTTGAGGGAACTCGGCCTTTCTTCCTTGGAGAGATGGAGGATGAGGGGGGACCTGATTGAGGTGTATAAGATGATGAGAGGTATTGATAGGGTAGATAGTCAGAGGCTTTTCCCCAGGGCTGAATTGGTGGCCACAAGAAGACATAGGTTTAAGGCGCTGGGGAGTAGATATAGAGGAGATGTCAGGGGTAAGTTTTTTACTCAGAGAGTGGTGAGTGCATGGAATGGGCTGCTGGAAACAGTGGTGGAGGCAGATACGATAGGGTCTTTCAAGAGACTGTTAGATAGGTACATGGAGCTGAGTAAAATAGAGGGCTATGGGTAAGCCTAGTAATTTCTAGGGTAGGGACATGTTCAGCACAGGTTTGTGGGCTGAAGGGCCTGAATTGTGCTGTAGTTTTTCTACATTCTATGTTCTATCGAGGGCCCTACAAGGGGGAGCGCAACATTAGACCTCCTCTTAGGGAACGAGTTAGGGTAAGTGACTGAAGTGTAAGTGGGGGAGAACTTTGTGGCCAGTGACCATAATTCTATTAGTTTTAAATAGTTCTGGAGAAAGATAGGATGGGTCCACAGGTTAAGGTCCCAAGTTGAGGCAGGGCCAATTTTGGAGACGTTACACGGGATCTTGCAGACGTCAATTAGGTGAGACCATCTGCAAGTCAAGTGATGACTGGTAACTGGGAGACTTCCAAGAGTGTGATATCAGGAGTCCAGGGGCAGCAGCTTCCTGTTAGGGTGAAGGGCAAGGCTGGCAAATTTAGGGAACCTTGGTTGACAAGAAATGTTGAGACTCTGGTTAGGAAAAAGGAGGAGGCATACATCGGGTTTAGGCAATTGGAAATAAGCGAATTCCCTCAGTGTGTACAAGTGTAGGAGTACCCTTAAGAGGGAAATCAAGAGGGCAAAAAGAGGGCATGAAGTGGATCTGGCAGGCAAGGTTTAGGAAAATCCAAAGAGATTTTACAGGTATATTAAGATTAAAAGGGTGGCTAGGGAGAGAATAGGTACCCTTAAAGATCAGCATGGATATCTACGTGTGGAGCCACAGGAGATGGGCGAGATATTTAATGAACATTTTCTCAGCAGCTTTTTCTGTTGAGAAGATCATGGATGCAAGGGAATTGAGGCAAATGAGTTGTGACCACATATGAATTAGCAAGGAGGAGGTATTTGCAGACTTACAGCACATTAAGGTGGATAAATCCCCAGGGCCTGACCAAATGCATCCTCGGACCTCATAGGAAGCTAAGGAAAAAATTGCGGAGGCCTTGAGGTTGGACAAACTTAGGTTGTTTTCTCTGGAGTGGTGGAGGCTGAGGGAAGAGCTTATAGAAGTTTATAAGATAATGAGAGGCATGGATAGAGTAGACAGCTGGTATCTTTTTCCCAGGGTAGAAATGTCTAATACTAGAGGGCATGCATTTAAGGTGAGGGGAGTAAGTTCAAAGGAGATGAGTGGGGCAAGGCTTTTTACACAGAGAGTGGTGGGTGCCTGGAATGTGCTGCCAGGGGTGGTGGTGGAGGCAGATGTGACAGAGGCATTTAAAAGACTCTTAGATCGGCACATGAATGTGCAGAGAATGGAGGGATATGGACATTGTGTAGGCAGAAGGGATTAGTTTAATTAAGCATTTAATTACTAGTTCAATGAGTTTGGCGCAACATCGTGGACTGAAGGGCCTGTTCCTGTGCTGCATGTTCCATGTTCTATATTTTTAACTTTAGCCAAATTTGAAGTTCCGGAAGACTGGAGGGTGGCTGATGTATCATTATTTAAGAGGGCCAGCAAAGACAAGTCTTTGTTGTTTAAAAACAGGTCACTGACATCAGCAGTGGGTAAGTTATGGAGGGGATTGTGAGGGACAGGATCTACCAGCATTTGGATAGACAAGGACTGATTAGGGATCGTGCATGGGAAATCATGTCTGACAAATCTCTAGAGGTAACCAAGAGGACAGATGAGGGCAAGGCAGTGGATGTTGTCTATATGGACTTCAGCAAGGCCTTTGACAAGGTCCTGCATGGAAGGCTAGTCTGGAAGATTAGATCACAAGGGATCCAGGAAACGCTAGCTAAATGGATTCATAATTAGCTCGATGGTTGCAACCAGAGGGTGATGGTGTAACGTTGTTTCTCTGACTCGAGGCCTGTGTCTAATGGTGTGCCACAGGGATCAGTACTGGAACCTTTGTTGTTTTTTATATAAATTATTTCGATGAGAATGTACAAAACATGGTTAGTAAGTTTGCGGATGATACTAAAATAGGTGGTATTGTAGACAGTGAAGAAAGTTATCAAAAATTAGAGGGGTTTTTGATCAGCTAGGTAAGTGGGCTGAGGATTGGCAAATGACATTCAATCCTGATAAGTATGAAGGTGTTGCGGTTTTGGAAGTCAATCCAGGGTAGGACTTGTACAGTGAACTGTAGGGCCCTGGGGAGTGTTGTGGAATAGAGGAACCTAGGAGTACAGGTACATAGCTCGCTGAAAGTGGCGTCACAGGTAGACAGGGTGGTGGAGGAGATGTTTCATCAGTCAGGGCACTGAGAGTACAGGAGTTGGACATTACGTTGCACTTTTTCATGCAGGGTGGTGAGTATATGGAATGAGTTGCCAAAGAGAGTAGTTAAGGCAGGTACAATAATGACATTCTAGAGACATTTGGAAAAGTATATGGACGGGAAAGGTTTAGAGGGATATAGGCCAAATGTGGGCAAATTGGATTTGTCCACATGCTAGTGATGCTGGAAATAGGAAAATAATGCAGCTAAATAAGGAGATGGTGCAGGAGGGAGGGCTTCATATTTCTGGACAATTGGGCTTTGTTCCAGGGAAGATGGGACCTGTTCCGACGGGACAGTTTGCACCTGAACTGAAGGGGGACTAACATACTTGTGGGTAGGTTTGCTAGTGCTGCTCCGGGGGGGTTTAAACTAGATTTGCAGGGGGAGGGGAACCGGAGTGTTAGAGCAGAGAGTGAGGTGGAGGATGATAAAGGTCATGCGAGGACTGCAGGTATAGACAGAAATCAAAGGTTTGTACGTGGTAGAAATGTTCTCAGGTGCATCTATTTCAATGCAAGGAGTATTGTAGGTAAGGCAGATGAGTTTAGGGTGTGGATTGACACGTGGGATTATGACATTATTGCTATTAGTGAGGCTTGGATGCAGGAGGGGCAGGACTGGCAGCTTAATGTCCCCGGTTCCATTGTTTCAGACGTGATAGAGGGGGAGGGATGAAAGGGGGAGGAGTGGCATTACTAGTCAGGGAAAATATCACAGCTGTGTGGAGACAGGACAGTCCGGAGGGCTCGTCTGCAGAGGCCATATGGGTGGAGCTGAGGAACAGGAAAGGTGTGACCACACTAATAGGGTTGTATTATAGACTGCCCAATAGTCAGACAGAATTGGAGGAACAAATCCATAGTGAGATAGCAGACCGATGTAAGAAACAGAAAGTTGTAATAGTAGGGGATTTTAACTTTCCACATATTGACTGGTACTCCCACACTGTGAAAGGGCTGGATGGCTTGGAGTTTGTCAAATGTGTTAAGGAAAGTTTTCTAAATCAATATATAGAGGTACCAACGAGAGAGAATCCAATACTTGATCTCCTGTTAGGGAACCAGACAGGTCAGGTGACAGAAGTATGTGTAGGCAAAAAATTTTGGGTCCAGTGACCATAATGTCATTAGTTTCAAGTTAGTTATGGATAAGGATAGGTCTGGTCCTCGAGTTGAGGTTCTAAATTGGAGAAAGGCCAATTTTGTGGACATGAGAAAGGATATAGGAAGAATGGATTGGGATAAGTTGTTTTCTGGCAAGGATGTGTTCAGTAAGTGGAAGGCCTTCAAAGGCGAAATTTTGAGAGTGCAGAGTTTGCATGTTCCTGCCAGGATTAAAGGCAAAGTTAACAAGCATAGGGAGCCTTGGTTTTCAAGGGATATTGGCGATCTGGTTAAGGAAAAGAGAGAGGTGTATAGCAGGTATAGGCAACTAGGAACAAATGAGGTACTTGAAGAGTATAGAAAATGTAAGAAAATACAAAAGAAGGAAATCAGGAAGGCAAAAAAAACATGAGGTTGCTTTGGCAGATAATGTGAAGGTAAACCCAAAGGGTTTCTACAAGTATATTAAGAGTAAAAGGATAATAAGGGACAAAATTGGTCCCCTAGAAGATCAGAGTGGTCATCTATGTGTGGAGCCTCAGGAGATGGGGGAGATCTTAAACAGTTTTCTTGCATCAGTATTTACACAGGAAACGGGCATAGTGGATATGGAAGGAAGGGAAACAAGCAGTAGTGTCATGGAACATATAGAGATTAAAGAGGAGGAGGTGCTTGCTGCCTTACAGCGAATAAAGGCAGATAAATCCCCCGGGCCTGACATGGTATTTCCTCGGACCTTGAGAGAGACTAGTGTAGAAATTGCAGGGGCCCTGGCACATATATTTAAAATGTCCTTAACCACGGGTGCGGTGCCTGAGGACTGAAGGATAGCTCGTGTTGTTCCATTGTTTAAAAAAGGCTCTAAAAGTAAACCAGGTAATTGCAGGCCGATGAGCCTGACATCAGTAGTAGGTAAGTTATTGAAGGGTGTTCTGAGAGATCGGATATACAAGTATTTGGACAGCCAAGGGCGACATGGTAGCGTAGCGGTTAAGGCGACGCTATTACAGCGTCAGCGATCGGGGTTCAATTCCCGTCACTGTCTGTAAGGAGTTTGTACGTTCTCCCATGTCTGCATGGGTTTCCTCCAGGTGCTCCGGTTTCCTCCCACATTGCAAAGACGTACAGGTAGGTTAATTTGGGTTTAAAATGGGTGGCGCAGACTCATTGGGCCAGAAGGGCCTGTTACCACGCTGTAAGTAAAAAAAAACTATTTTTTTTAAATTTAAGAGGGCTGATTAAGGATAGTCAGCATGGCTTTGTGCATTGTAGAACATGTTTAACGAATCTTGTAGAGTTCTTCAAGGAGGTTACTAAGAAAGTAGATGAAGGAAAGGCTGTGGATGTTGTATACATGGAGGCCTTTGACAAGGTCCCACATGGGAGGTTAGTTCAGAAGGTTCAGTCACTAGATATCCATGGAGAGGTTGTAAAATGGATTTGAAATTGGCTATGTGGGAGAAGACAGAGAGAGGTAGTGGACGATTGTTTCTCAGACTGGAGGCCTGTGACTACTGGTGTGCCTCAGGGATCTACGTTGGGACCATTGTTGTTTGTTGTCTATATCAATGATCTAGATGAAAATGTGGTAAGTTGGATCAGCAAGTTTGCTGATGACACTAAGATTGGAGGCGTAGTGGACAGCGAGGAAGGCTTTCAAACTTGCAAAGGGATCTGAACCAACTGGAAAAATGGGCCAGAAAATGGCAGATAGAATTTAATGCAGACAAGTGTGAGGTGTTGCATTTTGGAAGAACAAATCAAGGTAGGACATACACAGTAAATGGTAGGGCACTGAGGAGTGTGGAGGAACAAAGGGATCTGGGAGTTCAGATACATAATTCCCTGAAAGTGGCGTCACAGGTAGACAGGGTTGTAAAGAAGGCTTTTGGCATTCTGGCATTCATAAATCAAAGTACTGAGTACAGAAGTTGGGATGTTATGGTGAGGTTGCATAAGACATTGGTGAGGCCAAATTTGGAGTATTGTGTGCAGTTCTGGTCACCTAACTATAGGAAGGATATCAGTAAGATTGAAAAAGTGCAGAAAAGATTTACTAGTATGTTTATGGGTCTTCAGGAGTTGAGGGAAAGATTGAACAGGTTAGGACTTTATTCTTTGGAGCGCAGAAGAATGAGGGGAGATTTGATAGAGGTTTACAAAATTATGAGGGGTATAGACAGAGTTAATGCGAATAGGCTCTTTCCACCTAGATTAGGAGAGATAAGCATGAGAGGACATGGCTTTAAGGTGAAAGGGGAAAGGTTTAGGGGGAACATTAGGGGGAACTTCTTCACTCAGAGAGTGGTGGGAGTGTGGAATGAACTGCCATCTGATGTGGTAAATGCGGGCTCACTCAAGTTTTAAGAATAAATTGGATAGATACATGGATGAGAGAGGTCTGGAGGGTTATGGACTGGGTGCAGGTCAATGGGACTAGCGGAATAAAGTTTCGGCACAGACTAGAAGGGCCGAATGGCCTGTTTTCTGTGCTGTCGTGTTCTATGGTTCTGTGGTTCTAATTGGGACTAGCTTAGGTGGACACCTTGGTCAACATGGACTGAAGGGGCTGTTTCCATGCTGTGTTACTCTTCGACTTGATTTCCTTGGAACATAGTATTTCCCATATATAGGGAGATATTCCTGTAATACGGAAGCAGGCTCCTTGGCCCGCTGGGTCCACGTTAACCATCAACCACCCACCAATCCTCCATTAATCCCATTTTTATTCTCCCCGCATTCTCATCAACTTCCCTGGATTCCTCCACTCACCTACATACTAGGAGCAATTTACAGTGGCCAATTACTCTACCAACCTGTGCTCTTTGGGAATTGGGAAGAAATCAGAGCACCCAGGAGAATTCCACACAGTCACAGTGAGAATGTACAGGATCAATAGAGATGTGCACCCAAGGTGAGGATTGAACCTGAGTCCCTGGTGCTGTGAGGCAGTGGTTCTATTAGTTCCACCACTCTGCCGCCACTGTGTCTCACAAGTAGAACTTGCATGGTTTGTGGAGTGGAGGTGGGAGGAGTTTGCTCACTCCTGCTGAAGCAGCCTTCTGTTGAACAATTTCCCTGTATTGTTTCATGTTGCACCGGTTTTCAATGGCACATGACAACTGATTTCACTCAGCTGGCTCTTGCAGCTTGTTCAGCTGTGTGTAAAGTTTCAAGTCCTTTAAAGAACAGGCAGCACTAAGCCACACACACTACACTGCTGCTGGTGATCTGACTGAGATACAGATTATCAAGCATTTGATGAGGTGCTACTTAAAGATCTTTAAAAAAAATAAAAGCTCATGACGCAGGAGATAACATTGGGGTAAATAGAAGACTGGCTGGCTAACAGGAAACAGTATGCATAAATGGGTCTTCTGATTATCAAGAGGTAACAAGTGGTGTGCCACAGGGACTGGTGCTGGGGACTCAACTTTTTACAATGCGAATGACTCAGATGAAGGCACTGAAGGTATGGCTGCTAAGTTGTCTGACAACACAAAGGTAGAAAAGTAATTTGCAAAGAGAAAATAAGGAGACTTTGTAAAGAGATAGAGATGGGTTGTGAGTGGGCAAAGATCTGGCAAATAGAGCTTAAATTGGAAAATGTGAAATTCCCCATTTTGGCAGAAAAATTAAAAAAACATTATATAGATGGTGAGAGACTGTAGCAGGATCTTGGTGTGCTAGCACATAATTTGTGGAATACTGTTGTATGCCTGTACAGCAAGTAACTAGGAAAGCCAACAGACGGTTATTGTTTATTGCTAAAGGGGAAATGAATGCAAAAATAGGGGAGTTACGCTTCTGTTACATGCTTCAGGGCATTGGTGAGCTCATAGCTGAAGTAATAAGGATGTAAGTGTGTTGCAAACAGTGAGAGGTTTACAATAACTAATAGCTGGAATGGGCTGGTTATCTAATCTGGACGGTTGGACTTCCATCTTCAGAAGAGTGAGAGGGGACTTGACTGACACTCACAAGACAGTGAGGGCTCCTCACAGAATGGGTGTGGAGAGGATGTTTCCACTTGTTGGAGAATCTAGAGGAGTGTAAGGGGCAGTGTTTGCCGGCTGCTGCGAGGCAGAGGTGGCGGTCTGGCAGGTGGGTGCAGGGGATTTTGCTGGTACTTGGAAAGGCTGTGGGAGTGCCGGGGGCTGTGTTTGCCGGCTGCCAACCAAGAGGAGTCCGAACAGTACCCGGACGGGCTGCCTAGGGCCGCCGGGGGGCCAAGAAATGGGCTCGTGAAATCAACCGCTGAAGTCCTGTGGCAGGAGCAACTCCTTATCCAGGACAATTCACTAACCGGAGCAACTTGTTGACCTGGACAACTCATAAACAGCAGTAACTCGTTAACCAGGACAATTCATTAACCACAGCAACTTGTGGTCACTATTTAAGACAGAGGTGAAGGGAACTTTTTTCTCTCTCAGAAGATCAGGAGTCTTTGGGACTCTTTTCCTCATAGGGCAGTGGAAGCAGCATCATTGAATATATTTGAGGCAGAGACAGACACACTCCTTCATCACCTAAATGGTTGCAATGGGAATGCGGATTTGAGGTTACAATCAGATGGTATACAAAGATGGAGGAGGTTTAAGGAGCCGAGTGGCCCACTCCTACTCCTACTATGTATGTTTACATATTTGTAACAATCTGTCTTGAATAGACTCGGTGATTGAGCCTCCACAGCCCTTCTGGGTGGAGAATTCCAAAGATTCCAAGTCTCTGGGTACTGACATTTCTTCTCACCTCAGTCCTGAATGCTCGACTCCTTATTTTGAGATTGTAGCCTGGTTCACTCAGAACCACTCAGGGCAAAATCAAAGTTTCAGTACTAGCACCCAAAACGTGGGAGCTACATGGTTTCATTTCCAGACTCAGGGTTCTGAAGGGGAGCTCAAGCCACTGGAAGAGTGACCACTATCGCAGCCTGCACTTTGGAGAGCTGCAAGCTGTCAAATCCCCACCCTGGCTCAGCCCCAACTTCAGTTCCTGAGGAAAAGTAGACAAAGTCCCTTAGGGTTAGGCACGGAACATCAGTGACATCCGCAAGAGTGCAATGATCAGCAAACTGTGAGGCATGGCATAGATCATCCTGGAATAATCTGAAGACTGGGAAGCTGAAAATGACCAAGAGAAGCAGAATAGTCCAGATGTGGTGCACACCCATAGGCCTATCCACAGAAGATCAGACTTCTCTGGTAACTGCTTTTGGTGAACCTTAGCTACCAAAAACACTCCCCTCACAAAAGTCAAGTCAGGAATGTGAATCCCTGTTTGGGGACACAGACGTGCTCACGTTCACAGACTGTGTCTCTTTCCTGCCTGCAATACCTCCAACACCTGCCCTGCAGCTTCAAGTCATCCAGCAGAACAAACAGGACCATCGTGCTAGCACCCGCTGTAAGGTTGTTCCAAGTATTTAAATAGCAATGTGGCTGAGTGGCCAATTGGAGCAGAAGTCAGGCTGAGCAGTAGCCTCCTAAGATTTCCAGATTCACCAATGTGGTTCACAATTATCTGTCTTCTTAGTTCAGGGGCACTTAGGGATTGACTTGCCAAAAAGTCACTGGCAAGTCCATCCCTAAATGCCCCTCAGCTAAGAAGACAGGTAATAGTGAACCACACTGGTGCATCTGGAATTGCATATAACCAGATCCAGAGGAAGGATGGCAGATTTACTTCTCAAGAGGAAAGATTGGATTTCTCAAGAGGAAACCAGTTGGATTTTACAATACTGTAGTTCAATGGTCACTAATTCTGGTTTTATTTTATTCCAACTGTATTTAGTTACTTGAATTCAAACTTCCCAGCTGCTGTGGTGATGGAGCTCTTGCCTCTAGTTCAAAGGCCCAGGCCTCCAGGGCTGGGCTAACACTATGCTACACTGCCCATAAAAATGTCACATAACTACCGAGAACCGTACAAAGCAAAGAGCTTTGCTCAGAGCTCAGAACTTCTCTGATGAAAGATCATCAGTCTGAAATTCTAAGCCTGCTTCTTTATATGCAGAGTGAGGAACAAACTGCTGGAGTAACTCAGCAGGTCAGGCAGCATCTGTGCAGGGAAAGGAATGGTTGATGTTTTCTGTTGAGACCCTGCATCAGTACTGAGAGCGTAGAGGGGGGATGGCAGGTGTAAAGGGGAGAGGGGGAGGGGTGAGGCAGGGGCTGGCAGGTGATAGGTGGAGTGAGGGAGGATGGGCGGATGGAGCCAGGTGGGGGAGGGGGAGGGGGAGGGGAGCGGAGTGGAGTAGATAAGTGGAGGCACTAGAGGTGCAGGTACTGTACTCTGTTGAGTGAGGAAGGTGATGAGTTGAACCAGATAAGGGAGGAATGAGGAGCAGATGGAACAGGCTCCACCTAGGTCCACCCTATAGTCTACTCAGACGCAGCCTCACCCCTCCCCTTTACACTGGCTATCCCCCCTCTATGCTGTCAGTCCCAACACAGGGTCTCAACCTGAAATGTCGGCCGCTTCTTTCCCTCCACAGATGCAGATATTTCTGGGGGATCGTCCAGTGAAGCTATATGGGTAGTATTTAGAAATAAGACGGGGTTGATCACTTTGATGGGATTGTACTATAGGCCTCCAAATGTTCAGGGGGAATTAGAGGAGCAAATATGCAGGGAGATTGCAGATAACTGTGAGGATGATAGGGTTGTAATGGCAGGTGATTTTAACTTCCCTAATATTGACTGGGACTGCCATAGTGCCGGGGGACAAAATCTGTGAAGCGTGTTCAGGAAAATTTCCTCATAGACAGCCTCACTAGAGAGGAGGCAACACTTGACCTCCTATTGGGAAATGAGGCAAGTGTCAGTGGGAGAGCCCTTTGGGACCAGTGACCATAATTCTATTAGTTTTAAAATAGTTATGAAAAAAGATCAGGTTGGTCCACACGTTAAAGTCCTAAATTTGGGGCAAAGCTGATCTTGATGGCACCAAACAGGAAATTGCAAAGATTGATTGGGAGGGACTGTTTGCAGGTAAAGGGATGTCTAGCAAGTGGGAGGCTTTTAAAAGTGTGATAGGGAGTTTTCAGGGCCAGCATGTTCCTGTTGGAGTGAAGGGGAAGGCTGGCAGGATCAGGGAACCCTGGGTGATGAGGGATATTGAGGTTCTGGTCAGAAGAAGAAGGAGGCATGTGTCAGGTATCAAATGAATCCCTTGAGGAATATAAGGGATGTAGGAATACACTGAAGAAGGAAATCAGGAGGGCAAAGAGTGAACATGAGAAAGCTTGGGCAGATGAGGGAGAGGAGAATCCTAAGAGATTCTCTGTATATTAAGAGCAACAGGGTAACTAGGGAGAGAACAGGTCCCTTAAAGGTCTTCTATGTGTGAGGTCACGGGAGATGGGAAAGGTCTTAAATAAATATTTCCCATCTGTATTTACCATGGAGAAGATCATGGAAGCTGGAAAATTCAGGGAAGAGGATAGTGATGTCCTGAAACATATCCACATTACAAAAGAGGAGAGCTGACGGTCTTAAAGCACAAAAAGCTGGAGCAATCCCTGGGGCCTGACCATGTGTATTCATAGCTATCTACACAAACAGCAGTGAGATAAATGGCTCGAACATCGGTGTTGTGAATTGGGGGATAAATATTAGTCACATCATCCAGAAGAATTTCTCTGCTCTTGTATGAATTGTGCTATGGTTTTGTTTTTCCAGTCAGATTGGGCTTGAATTTCAGTTTATTCAAAAGTTAGTTCTCACCAGTGCAATATTTCTTTAATACTAAACTGGGGTATCAACCTAAAGTGGGTTGAACCTACAAAGTTCTGACCCTGAGAGAAGAACTACCAGCTGAGCTTTGTTAACAATGGTGGCAGGGGCTCAGCTTCTCATTAGTAAAGCTAATACTTAGCATCCATTTCTCATTGCCCTTGAGAAGACAGTAGTGATCACGAACTGGAACTACAATTATAACACAGTGAAAGTACTTCAACAGTGTTATTGGGTCAGGTTGGTAAATGGTTCGTTTAGATTTGGCTGATATCTGTGAATAGGACATTATACATAGACAATTTTCCACATTGTCAAACAGATCTCTGTGTGCTCATTATACAGGAATTTGGACAACTAATTCTGGAGCACAGCTGGGATATTATCAGGTTTTTGGTCCCACGTGATAAAGAAACGGCAATATACCTTTACCAGATTTACCAGGATGCTGCCTGGATTGGAGAGCATGTCTTATGAGGATAGGTTGAGCGAGCTCGGGCTTTTCTCTTTGGAGAGAAGGAGGATGAGAGGCGACGTGATGGAGGTGTACAAGATGATAAGAGGCATAGATCGAGTGGACATTCAGAGACTTTTTCCCAGGGCAAAAGTGGCTGTCCAAAGGGCCTGTACTGTGCTGTAATGTTCTATGTTTTATAATATACTTCCCATTTACTCCAGTGCATCTTGCAGATAGTACTACAGTGTGGGGGAGGACATGAATCATTAAGGTAATCAAGAAGGCTACTACATTGAGTCAAGCTGAGTGTTGTTTGGGCTGCACTCATCCAGACCAGTGGGGAGTGTTCCATTATAACCCGCACCTTATAGATAATGGAAAGGTTCTGTAGAGTCAGGAGGTGAGTCACTCATCACAGCCTTTGACTAACTCCTGCAGAAAAGTTGGAAGTGAACATTGGCCAGCACTTGTATGGTGCAACCAGTCCACATCTGAATGTTGACTGGGTCTGGAGATCTGCAGACATCGACCGTTTTGTGATCCAAGTTATTGAAAGTGCAGCCATACACCCTCACTTCCTGGGACTGAGGTGATTGATTTCCAATAACCACAAACACAACCTGTGTGCAAGTATGAGTCCAACCACTGGATTGTTTTCCTTTGATCTCATTGGCGTCAGTTTTATCAGAGGTTCTCGAATGTAAAGAGCAGCCACTGTCACCTTATCTCTGGAATTCAGCTCTGTGGTACCAACTTGAGCCAAGATTATAATGAAGTGTGTGTCAAATGGTCCTGGTGGAACCCAAACTTAAGCCATGTGCCGGTTACTGGTGAGTGAGTACCACTTGGCTGTATTGTGGACAATGTTCCCGTCACACTGTTGACAGTAAACTACTAAGTTTAAACCTGGAAGTTATTGGAAAAAAAAATCTGAGGGACAGGATTAATCAGCACGTGGAAAGGCAGAGATTAATCAGAGATAGCCAGTATGGATCAGTGAAGGGCAGATCTTGTCTAACCAATCTGAATAAATTTTTTGAGGCGGTAACAAAGTGTATTAGCCAGGACAGTGAAGTAAATATAATTTACACAGATGTTAGTAAGGCTTTGTCAAGGTCCCAGGTGGGAGTCTGGTCCAAAAGGTTAGAGTCCAAGGGATCCAGGGCAAGTTGGCAAATTGGATCCAAAATTGGTTTGGTGATAGGAGACAGAGGGTGATGGTGGTGGGTTGTTTTTGTGATTTGATGCCTGTGACTAGTGGTGTTCCATAGGGATCAGTGCAGGGACCCTTGCTGTTTATAACATAAGTGAATGGTTTGAATGTGGATGTAGGTGGCATGATCAACATGGTGGTGTTGTTGACAGTGTGAAGGGTAGCTTTAGGCTACGAGGTTGTTGATGTGTTGGTGAAATGTGCTGAGAAACAGCAGGTAGAGGTTAATCCTGACAAACGTGAGAAGATGCATTTTGCGAGTAGTACTGAGGCTAAGACATACACCGTGAATGGTAAGGTCCTTGGGAATGCTGAGGAACAGAGCAACCTTGGTGTGCAAGTCCAAGGATCCTTGAAGGTAGCAGGCAGCACAGGTAGGTAACATGGTTAGGAAGGCATATGAGATACAGGAGACACACCCCAGATGTGGGCATTGAATACAAGAACAGAAAGGTAATGTTCCAACTTTGTAAAACATCGGTCAGACCTCAGCTGGAGTACTGTTTGCAGATCTGGTCACCACGCGATAAGGATTTAGATGTGCTGGAGAGGGTGCAGAAGAGATTCATCAGGATGTTGCCCGGGATTCAGCGTTTTAGCTATGAGGAGAGACTGGAGAGATTAGGTCTGTGTTACGTGGACAGAGGAGATTAAGAGGAAACATGATTGAAGTATATAAAATTATGAGGGATATATTGTTTATTGTCTATTGTTTATTGAGTACAGGTCCAGCTTCAATGCTATACTTCCAAGCAAATTCATCTCCAAACTCCTAGACCCGGGACTCAACACGTCCCTCTGCAACGGGATTATTGACTTCCCGACCAACAGACCGCGATCAGTAAGGATGGGCAGCAACACCTCCAGCGTGATTATCCTCAACACTGGTGCCCCACAAAGCTGTGTCCTCAGCCCTCTACTATACTCCATAGACACTCACAACTGCATGGCCAGATTCTGCTCTAACTCCATCTATAAGTTTGCAGATGATACCACCATAGTGGGCCAAATCTCAAATAACAATGAGTCGGAGTACAGGAAGGGGATGACGAGCCTAGTGTCATGGTGTCATGACAACAACCTTTCCGCCAATGTCAGCAAAACAAAAGAGCTGGTCATTGACGTCAGGAAGGGGGGTGGTGCACATGCACCTGTCTACATCAATGGTGCTGAGGTCGAGAGAGTTGAGAGCTTCAAGTTCCTAGGGGAGAACATCACCAATAACCTGTTCTGGTCCAACCACATTGACACCATGGCCAGAAAGCTTAGCAGCGCCTCTACTTCCTCAGGAGGCTAAAGAAATTTGGCATGTCCCCTTTGACCCTCACCAACTTTTATCGATGCACCATAGAAAGCATCCTATCTGGATGCATCATGGCTTGGTACGGCAACAGCTCGGCCTGGGACTGCAAGAAACTGCAGAGAGTTGTGGACACAGCTCAGCACATCCTGGAAACCAGCCTCCCCTCCATAGACTCTGTCTACACTTCTCGCTGCCTTGGAAAAGCAGCCAACATAATCAAAGACCCCACCCACCCGGGTCATTCTCTCTTTTCCCCCCTTCCATCGGGCAGAAGATACAAAGGCCTGAAAGCATGTACCACCAGGCTCAAAGACAGCTTCTATCCCACTGTTGTAAGACTATTGAACAGATCCCCAGTATAAGATGGACTCTTGACCTCACAATCTATCTCGTTATGACCTTGCACCTTATCGTGTACCTGCACTGCACTTTCTCTATAGCAGTGACACTTTATTCTGCATTCTGTTATTGTTTTATCATGTACTACCTCAATGCATTGTGTAATGATTTGATCTGTGTGATGTTTTTCACTATACCTCAGTACAAGTGACAATAATAAACCAATTCCAATTCCAATTCATTCTGTATTGTTATTGTTCTCCCTTATACTACCTCAATGCACTGATGTGATGAAATGATCTGTATGGATGGCATGCAAAACAACTTTTTCACTAAAGCTCAGTACACGTGACAATAATAAACCAATTTTCCAATTTATCGATAGGGTAGATGGCAGGAATCTTCTCCTCTTATCAAAGGTGAATAAAAGTAGAGGACATAGATTTAGGGCAAGGGTAGGAGATTGAGAGAGGATCTGAGGAGGACTGTTATCACCCAGACTGTAGCGAGAAACTGGAATGCACTGCTGAGAGAGTGGTGGAAGCAGAGTCATTGACAACATTTAAGACGTGTCTAGACAAGCACTAGAACTGCTTAGGCAGAGAAGGCTACAGGCAAGGTGCTGGAAGGTGGGATTAATACACATGGGTGGCCATGTACGTACATGGGTCAGTATGGACATGGTGGGGTGAATGGCCTGTTTCCATGCTGTATGACTTTATGACTCTATCTTCTGGCTGAAGAGGGTTGCAAGTCCTTCAGTCTTGGTCTGTGCACGCACAAGTGATTGTTTAATTAGGCACCTTTATTAACAACTGATTGTAACAGGACTGCAGAGTTTTGACTAAATCTTTGGCAAGGAGTTGTTAAGACCTATCTAAGCTTTAGCTAGCACATATTGCAGCTGGAGTCTTTTTGTGATACTTCTAGTGGTCCTGGGTGTTAAAAATTGAATTTGTGATTAAAAAAAAGCCCTGCGACTTACCTGTCCCATCAGGAAATTTCTGAATGAAGGTGGGTAGCATTTTAACTGTGGCAGTGCTGTGGGTCTCTTTTTTCAGTCCTTGTTCCATTTCACTCCTCATCATTTTCATTACCTTCAGCAGTTGTTCCCGGGTGAGCTTCAATGGTGCCAGTGTCTTCTCCTGGTATTTACGTTGATGCACTAGCCTGTAGGCTACTGCAGTCACCATGGCAGCACCCTTCCCTGTGCCAGTCTCAACCAGAATGAAACGTACATCACACTCAGGAGCCAACCGTCTAACCATTCTGTGCAGGTTTTTTGAGTACCTATTGCAGAACGTCACAGTGTTACTTCCCACAGAGTGACCTTAAGGAAGCAAATACATTGCTCAATGAATCAGTGAAACCAAGCTACACATGACACAATATCATCCATCTTGTCCTAGACACCTGCTGCTTGCAGTATGGTTGGGAGATGAACACATTAGTCAGGTAGGAAACTACAACAGGTTATGTCACAGCATTTGTTCGGCTACAAGTGTGGTCAATCGCGGGAAACCATACCCCGAGGAAGAGATGATACTCTAGGGATGAAACAGTGCTCCAATAAGGTAAACCTATCTCAAGAATGGAACAGTGTACTTAGGGAGAGTGCAGTACTCCAAGGAGAGAACTGTAAGCCAAAGAAGGAATTGTAATCCAAGACAGAGGATACCGCAGGGAAGGGAACTGATTCCCACAGAGGGAAAACTTTCCCAGCAGAAATATCTGTTGGGACGTTATATCCAATAGGAGTTGGGACATTATGTTGCAGTTGTATAAGTCGTTGGTGAGGTTGCGCTTGGAGTACTGTGTACAGTTTTGGTCACCCTGTTATAGGAAAGATGGGGTTAAACTGGAAAGAGTGCAGGGAAGATTTACGAGGATGTTGCCAGGACTCGAGGGCCTGAGTTATAGGGAGAGGTTGGCCAGGCTAGGTCTTTATTCCTTGGAGCATAGGAGAATGAGGGCAACCTTAATAGAAATGTTTAAAATTATGAGAGGCATAGATAAGGTCGACGGTAATAGTCTTTACCCCAGGGTAGGGGAGTCCAAAACTCGGGGGCATAGATTTAGGGTGAGAAGGGAAAGATTTAGAAAGCACCTGAGGGGCAACTTTTTCACAGAGGGTGGTGAGTATATGGAATGAGCTGCCAGAGGAAGTGGTTGAGGCAGGTACAATAGTATCATTTAAGAAGCCCTTGGATAGGTACATGGAGGGGTGGGGCTTGGAGGAATATGGGCCAAATGCAGGAAATTGGGACTAGCTGGGTGGGCATGGACTGGTTGTGCCAAAGGCCCTGTATCTGTACTGTTTTGCTCTATGACTCTAAGTAACAGAGAAGGTAACAGTATCCCAGGCAGGAGACAAAAGCCAGGTACAAAGTGATAAAACTGCACCCAGAGGAGGGAGACACATTGGGGGTGAGGGGAAGAGGAAGGAGGTTGTCCTGGAGCAGTAACTGGCCCAAGTTAGTGCCCTTCATTGCTAAGGTTAAGGACACTTTGGGGAGTGGACCATATTCGGGTGTGGAACGGTACCATACCACCTGCAGGTAACGATCAACGAGGTGGAACCATACCCTGGAGGGGGAGGGCACCATACACTGTACCCAGGACAAAAATGATACACCAGGAATAGGAGCTTTTCCCAAAGGATAGGTACCACATGCCAACAAGAGTCACCACCCTGCAAAAGGTTAATTGGTTCGGGAAAGAGAACTTACTTGGAACTGATACATGGAATCGGAAGTAAACTTACTGGGGCACGGTTCTGTACACCGTCCCATCAATGCCCACGGTTGTTCTGAGTCGCTTCACCTTCTTATTTCTTTTCAAACGGATCAAAATGGTAGCCAGTGTGGCTGCACAAAGACTGACCGAACGAGACAATACAATCGTGCAAATGTGTTGCACAGCCAGGCAGTCTTCTTCAGAAGGGTTAAGATCCAGATCTGTCAGTATCTGCATGGCATTCTCCAACCCAGATTTATGGCTAAAAGGTGACACAAAAATATGAAATGTCACATCCACTATCTGTAACAGCATGAACTATATCTATGCATGGAACAAACTCCAAAAGAGTCAGTGACTCCTACTTGCCCAGTTCAGTACACACCTGTACGGATGACATTTCCACTTCCCCAAACCCTGTTGTTTGGGAACAGTTGAAATAAGTAAAACAGATGTGGGCATGAACTCAATGCACAAACAAATACTGCTGATTAATTATTTTTCCACACTGTTGGACAGCAATACTAACTGCTCCAAAAGATGAGTGTGTAGATGTTCCATGTTTGCAATTGAGTGTGCATCTTATCTACATAGCAGAGCTAGAATCAGAATCGGGTTTATTATCGCTAACATTATGTCGTGAAATTTGTTGCTTTATGGCAGCAGTACATAAAGACATAAAAATTGCTATAGGTTATAAAAATAAATAGTGCAAAAGAGGAATAATGAGGTAGTGTTCATGGGTTCATGGACCGTTCAGAAATCTGATGGTGGAGGGAAAGAAGCTGTTCCTGAAACATTGAGAATGGGTCTTCAGGCTCCTGTACCTGCTCCTCGATGGTGTAATTTATTCCGTAAACACTGTTAAATAAATTACAGCATTCAGTGCCTCCTCTCAGTCTTCATGTGGGTAATGTTGATTTACTGCTGTATGCTCCACAACACCTGTTCAGTTCCATTGTCTCTCTTCAGGATATACAATGTTCTTAGTCAAGAGATCAGATACCCAGTTTCCTGTGTTTCAGTAGGTGACCACTATGTATATGCCTAGCCATCCATACTATGTTGTTAGATATTCCTGGGATTGGTTACATTGGAAGGCTGCAATGCTTTTCCTTCTCTCTTTCCCCAAGGTGATGGACACTTAACGGTTGCTTGCACAGCTGAGTGACTTACTAGGGTAATTCAGAACCAACCGCATCCTTTATTTATGCATCCACAGGCTTTTCTGAAAGTGCCAGCAACTTTTATCCATCCCTAAGTGGCCTTATGAAGGTGGGAGCCCTTGATATTCTTGAACCACCATGGTTCTTCTCAGTGTTGTTGACTTCCAGGATTAGGTTGGGTGATGGAGAAGGAATGGCGATGTATTTCCAAGTCAAGAAGATGTGTGAGCTTCAGGGGAACCTGTAATTGGTGACATATTATGCATCTTCTGATCTTGCTCTTCTCACTGGTAGAGGTCATGGGTTTAGGAGGTGCAGTAATGATGCCTTACTGAGTTGCCATAGTACATTTTACAGCTGGTATACTTCTTCTCAGACAGTGCCTCAGAGTCGAGGATGACTTGTTGGCACTCCTGTTCTGTGGGTTGTGAGCTGCTTGAGGAAGCCGATGTGGGAACCCTGAATTCTGCCACAGGTGGGGCGGGAGGTGCTTGACAAAATGGATGGGTAGGTCGTTTGTGAGAAGGTACCTATTTTCTACCACTTATAAGCTGCAGTTCTCTGTGTTATAGGAAGGATGTGATTAAGCTAGAGAGGGTGCAGAAAGGATTCACAAGGATGTTGCTGGGACTGTAGGACTTGAGTTAGAAAGAGGGACTGGATAGGCTGCAACTGTTTTCCCTGGAGTAAAGGAGGCTGAGGCGTGACCTTGTTTAAAAAAATCATGAGGAGCATAGATAGTGTAGGGGAGTCTAAAACTAGTGGACATAGGGTTAAGGTGAGAGAGGAAAGATTTAAAGGGGACCTGAGTGACAAGTTTTTCATTCAGAGGGAGGTGGGTATATGGAACAAGCTACCAGAGGAAATGGTAGAGGTGGGTACAATTACGACATTTAAAAAGCATTTGGACAGTTACATGGATAAGAGAGGTTTAGAGTGAGATGGGCCAAGCGCAGGCAAATGGGACCAGCTCAGTTAGTCAACTTGATCAGCACAGATTAATTGGGCTCTCTGACTTCAGAGGGACCTTAGAGTCCAAGTCCATAGATCCTTGAAGGTGGCAGCACAGGTAGGTAAAGTGGTTGGGGAGACATACTGGATACTGTCCTTCATTAGTAGGGGCATTGAATACAGAATTAGAGAGGTTATACTCCGACTTTCTACAACCTTGGTGCAGCCTCATCTGCAGCCCTACCTGTATACTATAGGAAAGACATGATGGTGCTGGAGAGGGTGCAGAGGAGATCCACCAGGGTGTTGCCTGGGATGGAGCCGTTCAGTTATGAGCGGAGGCTGAAGATGCTAGCTCTGTTCTCCAGAGTGGAAGAGGTTAAAAGAGGGCGTGATTGAGGTATATAAAATATTAAGGGTAGACTGCAGGAAATTTATCCCCATCACAGGTAGATAAAACCAGAGGATATAGATTTAGAGTAAGAGGGTAAGAGATTTAGAGGATTTGTGGGGTCTTTCTTCACTCAGAGAGTGGTAAGTACCTGGAATGCAGTGCCTGAGAGAGTGCTTGAGGCTGGGTTGCTGAGAGTACTTAAAAAGTGTCCAGATGAACATTTGATTCACTTCAGCACGAAGGCTACGGGCCAAGTGCTGGGAGAAGGGATTAATGCAGAAGGGTGCCCACTGTTCGGCATGGACAAGGTGGGCCAAATGGCCCGTTTGCATGCCGTACGATTCTATGACTCTGTGAATCTCCGACCAGCGCAGAGTGGATTCACGAGATTTATTCCCGTGAAGAGAGGCTAAGGAAGCGCAACCTACACCCACAGGACTTGCAAAGTTTGGGAGATGATCTCACGAGGTTTGTAATTTTCCAAGGTGGGGGGTGGGGGGGGGGGGCTGACAGAATGGATGTCAAGTGGCTGTCGTCTTACTGTAAAAAGTCTAAAAATGTGGTCACAATGTCAGAATTAGGCTTTGATAATCTCAGCCACTTAAAGGTATTTTTAAGCAGACGGAGAGGTCTGTAAATCTATGGAATTCTACACCTATGTGCACAGTGGCTGTGTAATCATAGATTTTTGGGCACCGGGGGGAACGAATGGGAAAGTTGATGAAGGATAAAATTAGCATTATCTCAGTGAAATGTGAAGCGGGATCGTGGGTCCCGTGGCCTTCTCCTGCTTCTGCTTTCTATGACCTTATATACTGTGATGTGGGAGTCTGGAACAAAGATTGTAAGGTACCTTCCTGTGAGTACATTAGGTTGTTGTTTGACCAGTCTGTGAGACAGCTCCCCCCATTTAGTTCCAGACATTCATGAGGATGATTTTACAAGATTGACAGGGCTGGACAGTGACCTTCTGCATTCAAATCCCACACAAGTCTTATCAGTATTTTTTTAAACATTGCTCTTTGACTTGCTACATGATTTTAGAGAGCAGTTAAGAGTTGATCGCACTTGGTGTCTGAGGTCACAAGTAGGCGCAGCTGGGTAAGGGTGGCAGATTCCCCTCCCCAAAGGAACCTGACAGGTTTGTTATAACAGTCCCGTCGTTTCATGTTCACCATATCTTTTGACAAATTTTCCAGTTTATTTAATTAATTAATTGAAAGTGTCTCAGCTGCTTTGCTAATATTTGAATTCATGTCCTGGGATTGTTAGTTCAGGCCTCTGGATTACTGGTCCAGTAACTTCACAACTCTGACCTTTGTTCAACTCTGACCTTGAAATCTGCAACCCCCTCCCAACCCCCCATCCCCACCCACCTCCACTCCCCCTCTCCCGCACCTCCCACCCTCTCCCACTTCTGCCCTCCAGTGTCAAATTCTTACTTCATGATGGCAGACACATGTTGAATGCCAAATGATCTCTCAGTGAGGAGTTTCAATGAAGTGTTGCCTTTGAACAGCATACCGTTTTGAGCTATTTTGACCAGGATGAGTCTTACTATTTCTCCCAGGTACATTGCAGAAATCATTTTCTCAAACCTGAATAACCACAAGAAAACAAGGTTTTAAGAAGGATTCATACCAAGTGATCTTTCTGAACAATCTTTCCCTCCTCTTGTCAGTTTATAAGCCATACACATATGCACATAAAGCAATAGGTGCCAGGAGTCCAATGGGAAGCAACCAGTTATTCTTCACACATAAAATGGGGCAATGAGGACTGATTGCTCCAATAAAGATCAATCAAATACGTGCCTTTTTGCACCCAATATGCTCACACACCTTGACTGAGGACTTGGGCAGCCAACTGCAGTGCTGAGAAGTGCACAATTAACAACAGCAGTTTGAGCCTGTGAAGGGCACACCAAAGCTCAGCAAGGCAGCTACTAACCATGTTGTTAATTGGCCAAGTGGTATTCATGGGATCTAGTTTCCTGAGTGACTGGTTCTGAATGAAGCCATGCAGTTACCTCCAAGGGCAAAGGTGCTCATTGGCTGCTTATTATCCACCACTAGTGCCACTTAATATAAACGTTTAAGAAGCCCCAGCAGAGCAGTGGCTGAAGTGAGTACCCTAATAATGTTCAAGTACAACTCCACATATCTTGGTGGACAAGACAAAGAGGAGAGGTTCTCCAGGAGCAGGAAGCCCTTTAGGTCTACACTGCAGCAGCCTAGGGAGGAGTGTGCACTCAAGGTGAACAAAGTGAAGAACCTTTGCCCAGCTACATGGAAAGACACTCACTAATTGACTTCCTTTGCTTTTGCAAAAGAAGTTGGCGTGGCAACAGCAGACCAGCAAGTAGCCAACCAGTGTGTGTAGGCTTAGGGATCTGGAGCCATGAGAGATGCAAATTATTTGTACCTGTGACTTAAGTTGGGAAGGTGCTGTGGGTGATATGTGTGCACATCTCACTTCTTGCTCTGCCCCTGGACTCGCTGTTGAGTGAGGCGTTGGACACACTCTGTATCTGATTCTTCAGCTTCATGTCTCACACAGCTGGCACAGCCCCATTCACTTGAAAGGAGCCACCAACCTTCATTAAAATGGTAAATTAAGGGAAGTTTATCGTTCTTTATTTCAATAGATCCTGCAGAAGAAGGCTGATGGGTGTGTAGGTCAAGATGCCTAGACATTGGCAGGTCGAGCTGAAAAACTACCTAAGTTGTCTAGATGACACGACTGCTTTCTGACCCATCTAAGAGGGGGAGATGATCTGCCTGGAGAGGTGCCTGGAGGCAGATGAACAAGGCGAGTAGAGAGAAGCAAAAAAAAACACATGTTGGCACCGTGAGATGCAGAACACAGCAGATGCTGGGAATCTGAAATAAATGAGAATGCTGGACATGCTCGGCAGATCAGGCAGCATCTGTGGAGAGAGGACAACAGAGCTGATGTTGCAGCTGGGTGACCTTGTATCAGAAATGGACAATTCAGGCCCAAACAGGAAAGGCTGGTTATCTGAAATAGCTAGATTCAGTATTGAGTCCCAAGGCATAGAAGGCTATGGACCAAGTGCTGATTAAAGGGATTAGTACAGACGGGTGTTGATGGTCAGCAAGGACATCCAACAACTCTGTTAACTCCATTCACTTTCTTCAAATCAAAGGTGTCTCTATGTGAACTTGCAAAAGCCCAATCCGTGCCTGTCTCCTTGTGGGTTGCTTGGAGCAGTTCTTGTCTCAGTCCTCCTCAGTTAATCCTCCCTGCCCCACCTGCTTTTCCAGTACATTAATGACTATAGCTCTTTCCTGCACTCATGCAGTACTCCAAAATTTGTACTCATAAGGTACTCAGAAATCTCACTGCTTTTAGTGTGAATTTCCAGCCCTGGTCTCACTTTCACATGGTCCATATCTGACCCTTTTTTGACTTCTCCATCTCAAGGGATCAACTTTTGATCATTCTGATCAGCAGTTAGACTGTAGTCAAAACACTCGCTCAGAGGCTGAATTGACCTCTGCATGTGGACTTTGCACCAGAGCAATCGGCAGTAAATCCCAGACCAGTTTTTCTATGCCTGGTGCAGAGATACTGAGGACAAATTTATAAAAATACATTAAATATTTGAACAAGGTAGCTTTTACATTAGACTCAGTGGATTCCACAATATCAATAAATTTAGCAAGATCTATAGTAGAATATCACCCTGCCATAAAAGCAGGTCACCAGAAGTCTTGAGCATTGCACAGTATTAGTAATGAACTTAGGTTTGAAATTCTTCTTTCCTCCAATTATTAAAGTAGTTAACTTATTTAAAAAAAATGGAACAGGTGCCTTTATTAAAATGACATTAAACACATTTTATAAGAAGGTTTGGCTCAGTGACAAAGCAGGCAGTGCTGCTGTCTCACAGCTTCAGCAACCTAGGTTACATCCTGACCCTCAGTGCTGTCTGTGTAGGGTTTGCATGTCCACCCTGTGACCACATGGGTTCCCCTTGGGTGCCCCTGTTTCCTCCCACATCCCAAAGGCTACTGCAAAATACCAGAGTGTAGGTGGTTGGAAGGAGAATTGTAATAAGTTGCGAGAGAATAGGTTACAGGGAAATGGGACTGATGGGAATGATCTGAGAAGTGGCATGGATTCAATGGGCTGAATGGCCTTCTGTGCCATAATAAATATGAGAATAGGAGAAAAATATTCATTTCTAATACCGTCTGGGCATTTTTTTCTGTTTTGGAAGAGAAAACTATATTGATTCTTGCAAAGTAATTTATAATCATATCATCTGACCAAATAAGCAGTAACATTGAGTTCAGGCAATGCTTAATGCAAATAAAGAATATGCATGCAAAGAGTAATCATGGAACTAATTATTGAATATTTATTTTTCTGGCCGTTCTTTCTAAGTTACATGGATACCGAAATAATAAGTATGTCAATTGAAGTTTAGACCTTTCCAACTTTGATTTTCTTTTCAAACTTTTTCTGGAGCTTTGTCTTTGCCAACGTTGAACTAGCAGGTGCAAGGACCCTGGGGAGACTACAAAGCCCACAGCAAGTGCTGAAGGACACAGGTGTGCTGCTGCACAGCACCAGTGCAACCCCGTCTGCCCTTTAAGCACATATCAGAACAAATCAGCAGTAGCAACAGACATCTTCACAAACCAAACATTTGGTTTAATTACTAACAGCTGAAAGTGCATCTCATCTCATTAGCAAGGCCTATTTAACTACTTTGCAATGGTACTGCTTTTCCTTCATTTAATGAGATATTCACTCTTTGAAATGCTCAATGTACAAAATGTGACATCTAACTTTGCATTAATCTACTCGCTGTACACATTGAACCATTTGTTTGAAATATATATAAACAGGCCAAAGAAAGTAACTTCCAAATGTCTGCAGGTGTCTCTCCAGAGAACCACAACTTGATTTTTGTCAAAAAGCTTTGAAAGCAGTGCTCATTGCCCTGTCTCAGAGCCCAGTTCATTATTCCCACAGGATTGCCAGACTAATTCTTCACATGAAGGGTGTAGTAGGTCTTCAGAATTCTCCACTTCACAAGGCAGTGGTTGCTTCATTGTGTATTCACAGCTGATATCATAAGATTTTTGGACAATATTGGAGTCAGAGGATGTGGGGTTCAGGCAGTAAAATGGATGAGGCACTGAATCAGCCAGCATCTTATTGAATAGCAGATTAGATTTGAGAGGTCTCGTGGCTTCTATTTCTTGTTGAGTGCTTCATCTCACTTTGTCTTGACCATTCTTCTTCCAATTCACATGGTTTTAAATCCTAGAAAATGTCCTCTATCCATTACTTATGCTGAGAATGGAGGAATATGGACATGTAGGCAGAAGGAACTAGTTTAGTAGGCTCTTAATTGCTAGTTCGGCAGAACATCATGGGCCGAAGGGCCTGTTCCTGTGCTGTACCATTCTATGTTCTATGTACTAACTTGCAACCACAGACATGGAAGTTCACAGATTCTCATAGCTACCTTGATTACACCCTTCCACCCTGCTTTCCTGTGAGGACTCCACCACTCTCCCAGCTTCTCCACCTGTGCCGCATCTGTTCTGATGACAAGACTTTGTACACCTGTGTTTCTGACACATCTCCCTTTTTATTTAAACATGGCTTCCCCTCCACCACAGTTGATAGGATTCTCAACCACATCTCCTCTCCTTCCCACACTTCTGCTTTCACCCTCTCCTCCTTGCCAGAGTGAGGTCAGGATTCTCCTTCTCCTCATCTTCCACTGATTTTCACCACCGTTAATGAGCGAGACTCATCTTCCCTTCCCCTCCCTTCCCCTTTCGACATTTCAGAGAGGCTCTTCCCTCAGTGACTCCTGGTTCATCTACACACACCACTTTCCCAGGCAACTGCAGCAGGTACAACACTAGCCCTTTACCTCATCTCTTCCTACCAGCCAGGAACCAAAGCAATCCTTTCAGGTGAAGCAACAATTCACTTGTATTGCTTTGGAAACTTAAAGAACAGCAGTCATCTTCTATCCAAGCACATTGCAGTCCTCAAGATTCAATACTCAGTTCAACAACTTCAGATAACCTGCCTTTCCTGTTGATGACAAAACTGCCTGTACTGATAGAATATCATCAACCTGTAACATGAACTCAGTCTCTCTGCCTCTGCGAATGCCACCTGATCTGCTAAGCAATTCCAATGTTTCCTTTTACCCCACAACTCCAGCAGCTGCTACGTTCAGCATCTCAGCCATAGCATGTTCTTTGTCTCTCTAATGCCCTCACACACCTGCCTCATGAGACAGATCTATTCCCTTTCATCGTCAGCATCAAAAGTAACTGCGTCACCTGGACAATCTTGGTCTCCATTATATTGCAGTCACTGCCTGGTGTTGTCTTCACTCCTCCACAACTTCAAAGGTGTTTGTTTTATAACGAGGCTCATCGACTTGAAATGTTAACTCTGTTGCTCCCTTCAAATATGCTCCCTGACCTGCTGAGAAATAAAGTCATACAGCACAGACACAGGCCCTTCAGCCCAGCTGGGCCAAGCTGACCAGGATACCCATCCAAGCTTGTCCTATTTGCCCACGTTTGGCCACATCCCTCTAAATCTTTGCTATCCACGTATTTATCCCAGTGCCTTTTGAATGTTATTAATGTACCTGCCTCGACCCCTTCCTCTGGCTGCTCATTCCATTTCACCCTCTGGATCAAAAGGTTGCCTCTCAGGTTCCTATTGACCCTCTCACCTTAAACCTATGCCCTCTAGTTCTTGATTCTCCAACCCTGGGGAAAAGACCGTGCGCATTCACCCCATCTATGCCCCTCATGATTTTATACACCCCTCTATCACCCCTCATTCTCCTATGGTCCAATGCTCAACCTCTCTCCATAACTCAGTCCCTCGACTCGATGATGTTGCTCAAGTCCCAGCAACAACATCAAAAATCTTCTCTGTGCTCTCTCCAGCTTAATGACATCTTTCCTATAGCAGGGTGACTCAAACTGAACACAACATTCCAAATGCAGCCTCACCAAGGTCTTGTACAACTGCAACAAAACATCCCAGCTCCTATACTCAATGCCCTGACTGATGAAGGCCAGAGTGCCAGAAGCCTTCTTCACCACCCTGTCTATCTGCACTGCCACTTTCAGGGAACCATGTACCTGAACAGTAAAGGTCCCTCTGTTCTACAACACTTGCCAGGGCCCTACCATTTCCCAGAACTTTCCCAAAATTTTCTGTTTATATTTCGGATTTCCAGCATCCGCAGTTATTTGCTTTTCAATTACGGGGAGAACTGCTTGGAAGCAAAACGACAAGCAAAGAAAGCACAAGAGAGTTTGGAATGATTAGTTTGCCTCTTTTATTCGTGAACTGTAATCAATCAGATTCAGAGATGTCAGCAGCGGAAGGGAGGTCAGATGGGAACTGTGGTGAAATGAGAAACTTCTTAGGAAATCTTTATCGATGCACCATTGAAAGCCAATCCAGATGCATCACAGCTTGGTATGGCAACTGCTTTGCCTGGGACTGCAAGAAACTGCAGAGTGTTGTGGACACAGTTCAGCACATCGCGGAAACCAGCCTCCCCTGCATGGACACTGTCTACGCTTTTCACTGCCTCAGTAAGGCAGCCAACATAATCAAAGTCCCCACCCACTCCGGACATTTTCTCTTCTCCCCCTCCCATTGGGCTGAAGATACAAAAGCCTGAAAGCACGTACCACCCGGCTCAAGAACAGCTTCTACTCCCACCGTTATAAGACTATTGAATAGTCCCCAGTACAATAAAATGAACTCTTGACCTCAAAATCTACCCTGTCGTGGCCATACACCTTATTGTCTACCTGCACTGCACTATCTCTGTAACTGTGGCACTTTATTCTTCATTTTGTTATTGTTTTCCCTTGTACTACCTCAATGCACTATTGTAATGAATTGATCTGTATGGATGGCATGCAAAACAAAGTTTCTCGCTGTACCTCAGTACATGTGACAATAATACACCAATTTACCAATTTTCCTATTTAAAATTTACCAACTTAACTATTTTTAAATTTAATTACTTGATCTAGAAACTTCTGATCAACAAATAATGATCATCCTTCAGAAACTAGTGAGCGGCTGTTTTCTTGGTTCCCTGTCTGGGTGAGGAACTCCTACAGTTCTGTTACGTTGAGAGTTACATTTTGTTTTAAACTCAATGGCAAAGGTAAAGTGCAGATATATTCTGAGAAGGGCATGAACCTTGGAGGTGATCATGACATTGCTACCATCTTCCTTCTTGGTGGTAGAGACCAAAGGCGTTCCAACTACCATTGTACACTTGGTAAGTTGCTGCTCTGAATTCTGCAGGAAGTACAGGCTTGTGCTGGTCATGGGCGGAGGAAATGTTTAGGCTTGTGGTTGAGATACCAGTAAGGCAGGCTACTTTGTCCTGGGTCGTCTCAAGTTTTCAGACAATTTCATTGCACACCAGTGTGTGCCACATAGACTGCTTCAAGGAGTTGGGAGGCAAGTTCTTCATCACAGTGCTCTTGAAATCTCAGTTATCCCTCAATGAACATCAACAAGAACGTTGTCCATGCTTTCCTGGATGCATGGACTATCTCACCACTCAGAGTTTATAATTGCACTCAGGCTTTTCCTCACAAAGAACAATATTATCGTGGATGAAATTATGAAGCAAACTCCAGGCAAAGATAGGCTTTTGGACTATAAGCATATTGGGACTTACTGGATAAGACAGGAAAGTGGAGTTGAAGCCAACAATCAGATTGGCCATGACCTTATTGAACGGCAGGAAAAGTTCAAGAGGGCGGAGGCCTATTGCTGTTCCTATATGTTGTGTTATGACATGGAACACAGAAAGCGCTTGCCAGAGCTGCCTCCTCCTGATCCTCCAGCACTTTCCTGCTAATGGCAATGCTTAAGCCTCGTGATTCCCTGCTTTTTATTGGATGCCACAGACACAGATGAAGTTGGACACCTGCTCTCCACACCCTCTGCCGATCCTTCTAGGATGCCAATTATCAGTTGAATGATTTACCCCACCCCCAATACTGGCTCCTCCCCGTCTCTCTTGGCTTTCATTACATCCTTGGTTCCCTCTTGTGTGCAAGCTTCAGATGGCTGAGGAGAGCCAGGGAGGGGCAGGTAACCCTCGGCGTCTTTTATCTGACTCTGTAATGAAAACCAGCAGGCACAATACAAAATCACCAAGGCAGTTCCAGGGCACTGCGTATTCACCAAGGTTGATGAGGCGATATACCTTTATGTTTTGGAACATCTTGGGGTATGGTATGACGCTGTCAGTGCACTGTGGAGCAATAACTCCTCGAGCCACTTGGATGCCCATTATTTTAGAAAAAAAATGCTGCACCCACTCTGCCTTATTTTCTCATCCCATGGAGGAGGACCTGAATTTGGCTCATCCCAGGTGTAGTGCCTTTGAGTTCCTTTCTGCAGCTATGTACAAGAAACTGGAGTATACATAACACGTCTCCAGCATAAAAATTCGTTTGGAACACGACTGGGTTTGCAGTTCTGGCCCTGCTTTAAAGATGCACCACAGAAATGATTTCCTGAAAAAGGGTCCATGGGCAAAGAGACTCCTGGAGAAGGCCCCAGCCCCTACACCCTTCCCCTTCCTTTTCTTCCTTCTCCCAACCATTTCCTACCAACATCTACCCACCACCTATGGCTCACCCACCAGCAGACCTCCAGCATGTTGTGTAGCTCTCCGGGCCACCTGCCTCTCCTCCTCCACCATGCAGCCAACCGCTATGACTAGTAAAGTCCCAGATCAGGAAAGAACGGGTGTGCACTCTAACCTCTGCCAGAGTGCTTCCTCACACCTTCTGAAATTCCAATCATCTCCAACAATCAGAAGTGCACAACCAACACTCCTTCCAATAAATCCAAAATTAACCTGAAGAATCCCATTAACTAGCACAGAGGGTGGGTCTTCATGTGCTGATCTCCAGATCCCCATGAAGAATCAACACCTTGTCAGCTATACCATCAGAACCCAGTTTGGGAGCCCTGGCCTCAATATTGTACAAGGATTGACATTACCAACTGCCTTTTCCATGTATTTCTGGTGTGAGGGCATAATGCAAAGACCATCATGCAAAAGCAAGTAGCACAAGTCACGATGAAAATTTGCACTTATGATTCATACGTGGGCAAATTGTCAACTGTTATGCCAAGAACACAAGTGCTCCATGGCCCAATTTCATGGCCATATTGCCCACAAGATGAACTTGCTTAGCCCAGGTCAGGGGGTCACCCGCAGCTTTCAGGTGAAGACTGCAAATCAGTTCCACCAGGCCAATTTTGAAGTTGTGGAAAACAATATTTCTAATGAGAGAGTTATCAGAACAAAGCACAAAGAAAACTTACAATTGTTTCCCTGGATTGAGGGAGCCAGAGTCCAATTCCCGATCAAATTCTGTCCTGATGTCTTCCAACGAGCCGTCATCGCCAAATGCTCCCCACTCCGTGTTAATGCACATCCGTCCTATGTCACCTTCTACAGATTCTATGTGGCTCAGTTCCTCCATGTAACAGGCATTAGTTCCAGTACCTGGACATGACAGATTGGCAGTTCAGCACGTCTAGTTTGCAAATGAATGGAATATTCAGAAACCTAAAGTGATTGCAGCCTGCTCATTACCAACAATAACACCAACTTCACAGTATGGGTCATCAAATCCACCAGACATCATGGTTCCCACTGTGTCGTTCACCAAAGCCAGAACATCCACATCAAAGTCCTAATAAGTCAAAGCAATAAAAATGCAATAAATCAACAGAACTGCAATTAATTCCCCTTTTTATGAAATTACCCATTTCCAATTTTATGCTCAGAATCAGAATCGGGTTTATTATCACTGACTTATATATCGTGAAATGTGTTGTTTTGCAGCAGCAGTACAGTGCAAAGACATAAAATGTCTGAGCGGCACGGTAGCATAGCGGTTAGCGCGACACTATTACAGCGCCAGCGATCGGGGTTTGATTCCCGTCGCTGTCTGTAAGGAGTTTGTACGTTCTCCCGTGTCTGCATGGGCTTCCTCTAGGTGCTCCGGTTTCCTCCCACATTCCAAAGATGTACGGGTAGGTTAATTTGGGGTTTAAAATGGGCGGCGCAGACTCGTTGGGCCGGAAGGACCTGTTACCATGCTGTAAATAAATTTTTTTTAAAAATTAAAAAAAAAATTGCTATAAATTACAGAATAAATAAATAGTGCAAAAAAAAATAATGAGGTAGTGTTCATGGGTTCATGGACCATTCAGAAATCTAATGGTGGAGGGAAAGAAGCTGTTCCTAAATCATTAAGTGCGGGTCTTCAGGCTCCTGTACCTCCTCCCTGACGGTAGAAACATGAAGAGGGCATGTCCCGGATGGTGGTCATCAGACATGTTGGTGCTAAAAATGTTACAATTGTACCTTGCCTGTCCATTGTCCTATCAAACTCTCTCAAAATGGCTGCAGAGCAGGTTTAATATAGAATAAAGTTATCTCTACAATACTCTTGAGTGAAGAATACCCCCAGTAGACAACTGGAATGCTTTGTCCACACTTCAGGCCAGAAGTCCTATGCTGACTCACATTGGATTGTACCACTCAGCTTCTCAAGTCTGCTCCATCATTCAATAAGTCATGGTTTATTTGGTGTAAACTATATTCCTCCTTACCCCCGGTAACATTTCACTCCCTCACTACGTCAAGAATCTGTCTACCTCAACCTTAAAAATATTCAAAGACCGTGCTTTCACCATCCTTTGAGGAAGAGAGTTCCAAAGACTCATCCTCTGGAAGAAAAATTATCACCATGTCTCTGTCTTAAACAGGCAACATCATATTTTTCAGCAGTAACCACTAGTTCCAGATATGACCAGAAGAGTGGCTAAGTTCCCAGGGCCAGATGGGATATACCCCAGGTTAATGAGAGGGGCAAGAGATGAGATTGCTGGGGTCTTTGTGTCTTCTCTAGCCACAGATGAGGTCCCAGAGGACTGGTTAGTAGCTAATGTTGTTCTGTAGTTCAAGAAGGGAAATAGGGATAATCCTGGAAACTATAGACCAGTGAGTCTCAAGTCGGTGCTAGGGAAGCTATTGGAGAGGATTCCTAGTGACAGGATTTATGAGCATTTGGAAAATCATGGCCTAATTAGGGATAGTCAGCATGGCTTTGTGCGGGGCAAGTTGTGTCTATCTAATGATTGAGTTTTTCGAGGAGGTGACACAGGTGATTGATGAAGGTAGAGCTGTGGATATTGTCCACATGGATTTTAGTAAGATGTTTGAGAAGGTCTCTTATGGGAGGCTCATCCAGAAGATTGATATACATGGGATCCATGGTGACTTGGCCGTTTGGATTCAGAATTGGGACTTATGGGACTTATTCTGGCTTGAGATCCGTGACTAGAGGTGTTCCACTGGAGTCCCCACTGGGACCTCTGCTGTTTGTGATGTATAAATGACTTGGATGAAAACATGGATGGGTGGGTTAGTAAGTTTGCAGATGATACAAAAATTGCTGGTGTTGTGGATAGTGTAGAAGGATACAGTGAGATAGTTGCAGATATGGGCAGAGAAATGACAGATGGGGTTTAATCTGGCAAAGTGTGAGATCAAATGTAAAGTGACAGTACATAGTTAATGGCAGGGCCCTTAACAGCATTGATGTACAGAGGCACCTTGGGGTCCAAGTCCACAGCTCCCTGAAAGTGGCTGCACAGGTTGATAGGATGGTAAAGAAGGGGTATGGCGTGTTTGTCTTTATTCATTGAGGCATCGAGTTCAAGAGTCAGGGAGTTATGTTGCAGCTTTATAAAACTCTGGTTCGGCCTCATCTGGAGTATTGCATTCAATTCTGGTCACTCCATTATAGGAAGGATGTGGAGGCTTTGGAGAGGGTGCAAAAGAGGTTTTCCAGGATGCTGCCTGGATTAGAGGGCATGTGCTATGAGGAGAGGTTGTTTCCTCTGGAGTGGCAGAGGCTGAGGGGAGATGATAGGTTTTTAAGATTATGAGGGGTATAGATAGAGTAAACAGCTGGTATCTTTTTCCCAGGGTTGCAATGTCTAATACAAGAGGGCATGAATTTAAGGTGGGGGGGGGGTAAGTTCAAAGGAGATGAATGGGGCAAGTTTTTTTACACAGAGAGTGGTGGGTGCCTGGAATGCACTGCCAGGGGTGGTGGTGGAGGCAGATATGATAGAGATGTTTAAGAGGCTCTTAGATAGGCACTTCTGTTGTACCCTTCTGTGGTACCATGATCCCAGGAATGACACATGCAG
Organism: Pristis pectinata; assembly: GCF_009764475.1. Classification (NCBI taxonomy): domain Eukaryota; kingdom Metazoa; phylum Chordata; class Chondrichthyes; order Rhinopristiformes; family Pristidae; genus Pristis; species Pristis pectinata. The sequence continues at coordinate 42,969,103 of NC_067416.1, read as the reverse complement.
AGAATGGAGGGATATGGACCATGTGCAGGCAGAAGGGATTCGTTTAGTTTGGCATTTGATTACTAATTTAATTAGATTGGTACAACATTGTGGGCCGAAGGGCCTGTTCCTGTGCTGTACTGTTCTGTGTTCATTGCTGCTTTTTATGCTCTATCTAAGCATCTGGCCTGCCACCAGTCTTTGTGCAACTGGTTTTTTGCTAACGACTGATAGTGGGTCCTCGGAAACTTTCTTTCTCGTTGGTTTGTTCTGTGTTTTCTGAACATTTCCCTTAAACGTCTGCCATGGCATTACCGTTGACCAATCTTGTAACCAAATCTGACAGTTCACTTCAGCCCGCTCTGCGTTCATGCCTTCACATTAACCTTACTTAAGTTTTAATGTTAGTCTTGGACACATTACTCTCTACCTCAGACTGAATGTAAAATTAACCCATATCATGATTGCTGCTGCCTAGGGCGGCCTCCAGCATGAGATCATTAATTAATCCTGTCTCATTGCATAATACCAGGTTTCATGTCACCTATTTGCTGGTTGACTCCAAAACATGGCTTTCTGGGGACCTATCCCAAGTATGTTCTGTGAACCTCTCATCTGTCTTTGCCCATTTGTTCTTTCCAGTGCAGAAGTAGATCAAAATCCTCTGTGATTATCAACATATCGTTCTCACAAGCTCCCATTATTTCTCCCTTTATACCCCGTCCTGCCACACGCGTATTGTTACCTCCCTCAAAAATGATGCCTTGTCCTAAATATTACACATCTCCACCCAGACCTCGTCAACATCCTGAACTTAGGACATCTCTCTCTATTGGAGTAAGACTATCATTAATTGACAGAGGCATTCCTCCACCGTTTCCTTGCCCCCTACTCTTCCTAAATGTTACGCTGCCAGTGCTTAATTATGGCCATCAGACAGTTAAGACTTTCAGCAACCAGAAACATCAACTCTGTTTCTCTCTCTCTCTCTCTCTACAGATGCTGCCTGACCTGCTGAGTATTTCTGTTTTAATTCTGGGCCAATTCTGTGGTACCATGATCCCAGGAATGACACATGGGTATATAGGCTACCGAACTAGAAAAATAAATACAGAATTTAAAACACAGATTAATCTTCTACTGCAGTTCCCTTTCAGAGCGAGTGATCAGAGGACAGGATTCTCCCTGGAGATAGGTGTGAGATTGAAATTAGCAAGAAACTAGAGAAAAGGAATGAATTGCCGACTTTCTGTAATAAACAGCTCAAGGCGCAATTGGTTAGTTAAGTGTAGGGCTGCCTGTTAAGTTTGAAACAAGTCAAGTCTACTCTGCAATGGGGATATTGAAGGGGAAGTAAGATTTTCAGATGTGGTCACATCTGATTATAGCCAGTTTCAGAATAACGGTGGCTAAATGTGAGGACTTTACAGCAGGAACTTATAAGTCTGGAATTTTACAGGAAGTGTTGGAATGTGGGATTTTCCTTAAATACATCAAGACTATGTTGTGCTGAGATTCAGCCCACTGATGTGTCCAACATCAAGGACCTCGCATGGTGCTCATTCCACAAGGGCACACACAAGGGACCCTATTGGAGCTGGTATGTGTCACTGTTAATGGTGGGACACCAAGTAACCCTTCAGACAGAATGAATTCTGCTTAAGCATCCAGTTGATTTTCATTTCAACTGTCCGAACTCAGTGGAATATTTGAAATCAGTGGACAAGTTCCACAGTTTTAATGTTCTACAGTGGGTATGTTCTACTGTGATTGAAGAGGCTACCTCATGCCCACTGACTGAAATCTTTACCTGGTACTGTTTTCATTGGCTAAAACTTCTCAGTGAAAGCCTTTTATAATATTTTGCTGTGACATGGACTGATTTTAACCACACCCATTTAACACAGATGAACAGACCCCTCAAGAAAGTCAAAAGCCTGCTCTCGAGAACCTGGTCTGAACCTTAATTAAAAGTCTCATAATCTGGTGCACCCACTCTCCAAATCCCAATGGTACTGATTGTCATAGAATTCAAGGTAAAACGGACAATGTTAAATTAAATTCACCCCCTGCTGTTCAATTCCTTTGCGTAACAGAGAGATCACATTTGCTCCTTTGGTTCCTTTGATCTTGAATCCCTTACCCCACGAAATGAGAAAAGCCTGCAACAAAAAGTTAGCACATTATGAATTACTTGACACAGAATGTAAAGCCTCTCCTTAGTCTCTCATTCAGTCTGCATTTAAGAATGGAGATTAATCAGCTTCTTCATTCTTCACCCACTTTCTTTACAGCCAGGACACCTCTGAATGCTCTGAAAATCAATAATCCTGCTCTCCTCAACTCTCGGAGGAGGAAATAGATCATGCAGCAAATATGCCTTGGGAGATCCTTGGCAAATAAAAATCTTCCAAATACATTCAAGAGTTTACAATTTGTTTCCCCAAGTTTCTTTTACTCATTGGCACGACTATACTGAAACAGTCAGTGACTGATGCTCCCAGGTTAGACAGGGGCCTTGGATTGTTATTGCTCCTATGGAGCACCTTGGGAACATTTTACCACATTAATAAACTTGCGCAAATGCAAGGGGTGAGATGTCCTCCATAGCTAGACCATCACTATTCCCACCTTCCACAGTCAAATCTCAGGAAATCTCCTCAATTCTGATCTGTTTCCATTTCCTCCCAGGTATCAGTGTTGTCATCCTTCCCTGAACTTCCAATGCACTAACATCCTTGAAATCTGTGCCCAATGCTTCAGGTACAGTCTCTCCATTATGTCACTGGGATCGTGATATCCGGTTCCCCATCACAATGGTATGAATGCCCAGTTCCGTCACCAGCAAATTAAGACTCGTTTGCCTTTCACAGGAGAATGACATTGAGAATTATTCCATTCACAACTAACATTTTCCCTCTGCTGGTTGAACAAGTAGTTTGGGTGACTTTATTCCATGGAGTCATACGGCACACAAACACACCCTCCAGCTCACCACACCCGTACTGAGCATCATGTACCCATCTGTCCTCATCCTACTTCCCATCACCTGGTCCTACCCTTTGCAATTCAGGTGTTTGTCCAGACACTTGTTAAATGTTGTGGCTGCCTCCATCACCCACTCAGGCAATGTGTCTACCCTCTGGGTAAAAAAATTCTTTCTTATGTCCCCTCCAAACCTCTTAACCTCTACCCTGAACCCCCCTAGTTTTAGACACGTCATCCATGGGGAGAAGTTTCCAGCTGTACCTTATCTATGACCCTCATAGGCATGGTAGTGTAGTGGTTAGCGTAACACTTTACAGCGCCGGTGACCCGGGTTAAATTCTGGCCACTCTCTGTGAGGGGTTTGTAGGTTCTCCCCATGTCTGCATGGGTTTCCTCCGGGTGCTCCAGTTCCCTCTCACATTCCAAAGACGTATGGGTTAGGAAGTTGTGGGCATGCTATGTTGGCGCTGGAAGCGTCAGCATGCTGGTGGCATAAAATATCAGCACAACATCCTGGGCTGAAGGGCCTGTACTGTGCTGTAATGTTTAATGTTCTATGTTCTATGTTCTATGAATTTCTTCACAGAATCTATGATCCGAAGTCACTGATATTCTGCAACACAACGATTAATGAGGATAAACAAAGTTTTAAGCCTCAGCAGCTGAAATCCAAACATCAGAATCAAAGGTCAATTTCACAAGCCCTTCTTCAAACTTGCCCACCTGATTTGGGGATACATCGATCAGAATACAGTGGCTGCAGCTGGAACAAGGAACACATTGAACTATTGCACAGTGCCAAATCACTCATTAGATCCTGAGCAGCACCTTTAGCAATGGGAAAGTTATTGCAGTTTGTATGTTATGGGTGAATGGCAGAATAATGACAGGTAGATTAATCGGTGGGACTTTTATGCAAGAAAGAAGAGAACAAATTGTGCATTAGTGCAGAGGACAAAATAGTGAGGACGGATACCGAGAGAGAGAATGGAAACAGCAAAACAAAGAGAGTTATGGAACAGCTGGCAAAAAGAGAAGAATGTATAGCTGTCAAATCCAGAGAAAAAGAATTGTAGGATAGTGTGCAAAGACAGCAGTGTGGGCAGTGTGGGATGTGTTCAGGATGTGATGTCCTACACATATACTTAGTGCACACGGACGCAGGAATTGTGGGCTAGCATGAAAATTGCAGGGTAGTGTTCAATACAGGTGAGTGGGAATTGTGGGGTAGTACCGAGGACACAACATTGGGAACGGCATTGCAAAGCGGGTATTGTGAGAACATTCAAAGCAGACACACTGGCCAGTTTTAATCTTGTCTACCCAACACGCTTTGAAATGTAATTGATTTGCTATTTATCAGGATTAGGAGCCCAGGCTAGTATTCCTCTGTTTTAGCCCAGGGTCCTGAGCACCCAACCACCATCAGTCTAAGATGGAGCAGGACTGGACAAACATCAGAAATCAAATTGCACTGCCAGTGGCCAAGTAGCTTGGTGAAGACCAAATGGCATATTTACTTGTGGAACTCTCAAGAAGCTAAACTTCTCATTGTAGCTGACACTCACCTCATCCAGCCTGGTCTGTCTGCAGGGAAAGGAAAAGGTGAAACCAAGCGGAAGCTTTTTGCCTTTTATTTCCTGCTTCTCCATGAAATCTCCCAAGCATTCGGCAACATAATTAAAAAACTGCAGAGCAGAGAGAGGACATGTGCATGAAGTTCAGCAGTGTGTAGTTAGTGGGGCGTTCTCCTTCAGACACAAGCTGTAAGTGAGTAGGATTACCTCTGGGGCGTTGCCTTGCTTCATTTCGTCTGACATGGGGTACGTCTGTCTCTCTGTGTGTATCACCTGCCGCCCATCTTCTGATACCTTGACCCGTAGCACCTCAAATCTGGAGCCTCCTAGATCCAATGCCAAAAAATCTCCCTTTTCTGAGACAAAATGTAAAGTTTGCAGACATTCAGGGAGAAATACAACTAAGTAGGTAAATATCAACATAGAGCAGAACAGGACCATTCCAAACCAGCTCCTAGAATAGAGAGCAGGAGTAGAGGCCGACGGGTAATCGTACTTCAAGCTGCAGGAATACCCAGCAGCAACGTATGGCCACAACCAGACCTTTTGGCCTTTTTAATCTCCTGCCTTGTGCAAGCAGGGTGGGCCGTGGTGAATGAGTGCAGCTCCTCTCTGTACTGACTTCATTTACAATGTTGATATAGTCATAGAAACACCTCCACTGCAGGATATTGTACGGCGTCATCAACTAACAGTTTTGGCTGAGCAAAGAAAATCCTGGTCGTGCACTTGTAGATTTGGTAAAAAGCTCATAGGATTGAGTGAGAAATAATGGAGGATGGCCTGTGGATGTAGAGGAGCAGAGGGGAAAAATACCAGAAATCTGAAATAAAAGCAGAAGGTGCTGGAGATACTGAGAAGGTCAGGTAGTATTTGTGGAGAGTGGAAAAAATTAACATTTCAGGTCTTTGACAATCAGAACTATTAATACCTGACCATAGAAATGTAGGTAGCACCTTAACAGATGACTCAGCGTCAATTCCGATGCAAGGTCAGTAACCTGAAACATTAATGCTGTATTCACTTTCCTCAGCAGCTTCAGTAACAGATTTAGGCAACAGCAGAAGCAACAGACATGGAAATTACAACTGGTTGGGAGTCACATCTGGATTATCTAGAAGCGTGCAAACATTTCTAATTGTGCAAAAATAATCATATCCTTAAGACTATCCATATTCTGCTGACATGCTACAACAATGACAGTCATTGGTGCATAAGGATTGCCTGACAAATCCTGAATTAATAAGTTCCAGCCAAGTCACATGACTTTGATTAGAAATTATTGAGAAGCTTCAGTATTAACAATTTTCATTTGTTCTTTGACTTTGAAAACAGACAGCTAATTGGGGGTGTATATGATTCTAAGTGGTCTCTGTCACATACACTAATGGTCCAACTGGTCAAATGAGATTATGGTATCCACCTCAGGCCTGCCCTAACTCAGCAGAGATCAGAGACGGTGAAGGAAAATGCAAACCTTCTGGTCCACATCAGACCGCGAGGGATTCTGCCACATCCAGGATAGGTAACATGGTGCAATTTTCTGCTTCAAACCCATGTGACTTGGACAGTAATTTCATTCTGCAATACCTGTCCCATCAGGAGTTGACCGTACAAAGGTAGGCAGCATTTTAACAGTCGAAGTCTCAATGGTGGATAGTCCCTTCCTCATCTCATTGTCAAATTGAGCCATGATGTCTTGTAGCTGCTCAGAATTGAGATGCATGTTGTAGAGGAAGCGATCTACCTAAAAGACCAGGAGAGTGTAAATCCAACAAAACCATTACTCCATTTATTCCTCACTCTCATCCCACTGCTTGGGCACCACCAAAAGCCCCTTCCCAACCCTAACTCCCCATTCTCTGCCCATGTTCAGGCATTCCTTCTGTGCCCAAGTTGGCACAGTCTGCATCTAGGGAAAGCAGGTGCACATATAGAAAGAGTGCAGAGACATGGTTGAAAGGTTTGCCCACCTTTAAATGGGAAACCATACCACTGAGTCAAAAAGTGATCAGATCAGTGAAACATTTCACCACAGTGAAAAGCAGCAACTCACAAATGTGCCAGGGTGAAAACTCTTTACCTCCTGCAACAGATTTCCACACAGTGCTGGCACAGCGCATACCAGCACAGCCTGATGAGGCTGAATGATGTGTTCTCTGCGGTATGTTCTGAATGATCTGATGCATTCATACTTATTGACTACATTGACTTTTAATGCAAAACTAACTTTGAATCCTCAGGAGATTATTTTATATTGCTCTGATCGAAGAGAGAAAGCAGCATTTGTCTAAGTGGAATCTAAATGTGTGAACCAAGCTTCAATACATTCGGAAGTGTGGAAATCAACAATTCAGCACCAGTAACATCAGTATCAGCAGGATACAAATGGCAGAGAAAAACCACAGAGAGGGAAAACACAGCAAGCATACTAAAAGCACATGATGGGAAAGGAGTGGAGAAAGGCACAGCGTTTCCTTTCAAAGGAAAGCAATCTACCCCATTCTCTTTCTCTAGTTATCCCTCCATTCTAACCTCCCTGTGAGTTTAACCCCTCAGTACTTCTGATCCCTCTTCCACAATCTTCCCTCAGAACCTCCCCCACAATAACGTCTCTCCTGCCCCACTCCAGTGATTCCCCTGATCCCCAGCTGGTGTTTTCTCCTGTGTTTTTTTTCCAAACCGTCTGCTTGCCAGGCAGAAAAATGAAGTAAAAAAATTCCTTTAAGGTCTGTCATCAAATTTGACAGGAACTTCACAAACCCAATGTTTCCAAATTTCTCACTAAGGAAATATGCTCGGGGGAAATCGTACCTCATGAATTTGATTGAGAAATATGCCTGTGTTCTGTGGAATTATACTTCCACCATGATGAATTAATAGAATAAAAGGAATCTCAGCAAAGGAAGCCATTTGGCCCAGCAATTCTGTGCCAACTCTTTTGGAGAACAATCTGGTTAGACACTCACATTCCCCATATCCCTATATCTTTTTCTCCTTCATGTATTTATTTAAATTTCTTTTTGAAGGCTTCTCCACCCTATAGACAGTGAATTTCAAATCCTAATCACTCACGGCATATAAAAGTCTGTTCCCATGGTTGCTCTAGTCTTAGAGCTACACAGCACGGAAAACAGCTCCTTCGTCCATGCCGACCAAGTTGCCTAACTGAGCTAGTCCCATATGCCTGCTTTTGGTCCATTTCCCTCTAAACCATTTGTATCCATGTACCTGTCCAAATGTCTTTTAAAGTTGTACCCGCCTTGACCACTCCTTCTGGAAGCTCGTTCCATATATGCACCACTCTCTGTGTGAAAAAGTTGCCCCTTAAGTCCCTTTTAAATCTTCCCCCTCTCACCTTAAACCTAGACCCTCTAGTTTTGGGCTTCCCTACCCTGGGGAAAAAACTGTGTGCATTCACCCTGCCTATGCCCCTTATGATTTTATAAACCTCTATAATTCTCCTCAGCCTCCTACGCCCCAGGCAAAAATGTCCTAGCATATCCAGCCTCTCCTTATAACTCAAATGCTCCATTCCTGGTAACATTCTCGTAAATCTTTCTTGCATCCTTTCCTGTTTAATGACATCCTCTCTATAGCAAGGCAACAGAACTATATGCAGTCCTCCAAATGTGGCCTTAACAATGTCCTGTACAGCAGCAACACCACCTCTCAGCTCCTGTACTCAATATTCTGACCGATGAAGGCCAGCATGCCGAATGCCTTCTTCACCACCCTGTCTACCGATGTCACGACTATCAAGGAACTTTGTACTTGCAACGCTAGGTCTCTCTGTTCTAACATTCCCCAGGACTTGACCATTTACTGTGCAAGTCCTGCCCTGGTTTGTCTTACCAAAATGCAACATATCGCATTTATGTCAATTAAACTCTACTTGCCATTCTTTGGCCCACTGACCCAGTTGAAAAAGATCAAGTTGTAATCTTAGATAACCTTCCTCAGTGTCCAGTATACCACCAACATTAATGTCATCCACAAACAAATTAACCATGCCATCTACATCCTCATCCAAATTGTTAATATAAATGAAGAACCACAGTGGACCCAGCACCGATCCCTGCGGCACAGCTAGTCATAGGCCTCCAGTCCGAAAAGCAACAGTCTGCCTCTACCCTCTGTCTCCTACCATGAAGCCAATTTTGTATCCAGTTTGCCAGGTCGCCTTGGATCCCATGTGATCTGACCTTCTGGACCAGCCAACCTTGTCAAAGGCCTTGCTAAATTCCATGTAGACAACAACCACCGCGCTGACCTCATTTCTTTCTTGGTTGCCCCTTCAAAAAAGCTCAATCAAATTCGTCAGACATGATTTGCCACACACAAAGCCATGCTGACTATCCCTAATCAGTCCTTGTCTTTCCCAATGCATGTAGATCCTGTCTCTCCAACAACTTATGCACCACTAATGTCAGGCTCAGTGGCCTGTAGCTCCTGGGCTTTTCCTAGCAGCCTCTCTTAAATAAAGGCACAACGTTAGCCACCCTCCAGTCTTCCAGCACCTCACTCATGACTATCAATGATACAAGTATCTCTGCTAGGGCCCCAGTAATTTCTTCCTGAGCTTCCCACAATGTACCAGGATACACTTGATTAAGTCCTGGGGATTTATCTACCTTTAGATAAATAGTTATTTTGCTTATCAAGTTAAATATTTAAATACCCTCTTCAAAGCTTTCATATTTTTCCTAAACTGAATTAAATAAAATTGGTAACTTATGGATAACACAAGAAAATGACCATTTCAATGTTTAAAACGAAACAACTCACACTGTTTGTAACATAAATTGAATGTAGGAGGTCTGATTAGTAAGTTTGCAGACAACACAAAAATTGGTGGAGTCATGGATAGGGAATTGCCTAAGGATACAGTGGGACCTATAGATCAGTTGGGTGAAGCAGTGGCAGATGGAATTTAATCCAAACAAGTGTCAATTTCTGGTCGGACATAGAGAATAAATGGCAGGGACCTTAGGAGCATTGATGTACAGAGAAACCATGGGGTGCAAGTCCGTAGCTCCCTGAAAATGGCAATACAGGTGGATAAGGTGGTGAAGAAGACATCAGGTGTGATTGCCTCAAGAGGCCAAGGCATTGAGTATAAGAGTTGGGGCATCATGTTGCAGTTGTACAAAACATTAGTTAGATCGCACTTGGAGTATTGTGTACAGTTCTGTTCGCCACACTACAGGAAGGATGTGGTAACAACAGAGAGAGCGCAGAAGAGATTCATCGGAATATTGCATGGGGTAGAGGGCTGTAGTTATAAGGAGAGATTGGACAGGCTGGGTTTATTCTCATGGAATGTGGGAGGCTGAGGAGTGACCTTAGAGGTTTATTAAATTTTGAAGAGCATAGATAGGGTACATAGAGTCTTTTTTCCCAGGGCAGAGAGTCTAACACTAGAGAGCACAGGTTTCAGGTGAGAGGGGACAAATTTAATGGAGATCTTAGGGGTAAGTTTTTCCACACAGAGGGTGGTGCTTATCTGGAATGACACACAAAAAGCTGGAGGAACAGAATGGGTCAGGCAGCATCTATGGAGGGAAATGGTCAGTCGATGTATGGGTTCAACCCAAAATGTCGACTGTCCAGTTCCCTCCGTTGATGCTGCCGGACCCACTGAGTTCCTCCAGCATTTTGTGTGTTGCTCCAGATTCCAGCGTCCACAGTCTCTTGTGTCTCCTCTTTTCTGGAACAAGCTGCCAAAAGAGGTGGTAGAGAAAGATGCAATTAAAACATCTAAAGGGCAGTTGGACAGGAAGGGCATGGCAGGAAACAGGCCTAGTGCAGGCAAGTGGGATTAGTGTAGATAGGGATCACGGAAGGCATGGTGAGGTGGGCCGAGCGCCTGTGTTGTGCTGTATGACTCTATGATTCTACTAAGTGTCTTTCAGGCAGGGTGCTACATAATAGGAGTCCGGTTCTATATTGTAATGCTCTCCAGTGTGCCCCACACTATTCTGGTGGCAAATTCTGTTATAAACACACAACCCCACTTTCACCCTTATCCTCAGAACAAATAGAACATCACAGAGCCATTCACCTGGCTCACTTACCTTTCGAACTTGATCTTCCTGAAGTTTTTTAAGATAAAAGGCCAAGAGATGTACTGCAAACATTCTGTTTTTGGAGTTTCAGAGTGTTAACTTCTGAGAAAGCAAAAGAAAAAGTTTTTGAGAATATCAATTTTTATCCAGTCAATTTTATGGAAGTTTGAAATGAGATTCACAGCCCCACAAACTTGCTGGATTCAAATTTAATCCAAGTTTCTCCTCCTCTCTTCATTCATTCTCAGTTGAACAAGTTTTGGCACTTGTGCATTTGGATGAAAGAGGTGCTTGGAAGACCTTTCATATGCCGTGTAAGGTTATTCATGTGCCTGAGAGAATTGAGGTACTGGGGAGGTCAGGATGGAAGTGGTAGAGAGCAAAGCAGGGAAGAAATGGAAGGGTGAGGCAGGGCAGGGGACACACAGGGAGGGCAGGGTGGAGGAGGGGTGTGGAGAGCAGAGTAGGGGGGTGATGGAGAACAAGACAAGGTGGGGAAGAGACAGGGAAGGCAGGGCAAGGAAGGGATGGGGAGGGCACAGGAGGACAGGGCAAGGTAAGGAGAAATAGGGATGGGGCCAGAGCATGGCAGAGATGGGGGATAGCCAAACCAATGGAATTGGGGATGGCAGCAGTTGCTGGGGAGATGAGAGTGGGAGAAAGTGTCAAATGATCGAAGGATTGTTTGGGCACATAAAGCACTATATTCTACCAGGAACAGGCTGTGAGGGTAGAAGTGAGGTGAGGTGGGGGAGTGAAGGGTCATAGGAAAGAGGTGGCAGTAGAGAACAGTGGTCAAGCTGACAACTGGGGAGCGAGGGAGGGTGGGTGCTTCATCAGATATTTGTGCACCCCCCGCCCGCACTTTGGGAAATCAGACCACCGGGCTGTGCTCCTTCTCTCTGCGTAAAAACAGAAACTGAAACAGGAGGATCCAATACGTAAAGCCATACAGAGCTGGTCTGAGGAAATAGACGAGCTTCTATGCGATTGCTTTGAGTTGGTAGACTGGTCCATATTAAAGGACTCAGCAGACAACCTAAATGACTACAGCTCTACCTTCAATACTCTAATTCCAAACAAACTCATCTCCAAACTGCTAGGCCTGGGACTCAACACCTCCCTCTGCAACTGGTTCCTTGACTTTCTGACCAACAGACCGCAATCAGTGAGGGTAGGCAGCAACACCTCTGGCACAATTATTCTCAACACTGGTGTCCCACAAGACTGCGTCCTCAGCCCTCTATTCTTCTTCCTATACACTCATGACTGTGTGGCCAGATTCTACTCCTGCTCTGTCTACCAGTTTGCAGATGATACCACCGTAGTGGGCTGTATCTCAAATAATGATGAGTCAGAGTACAGGAAGGAGATGGAGATCCTAGTGGGATGGTGTCATGACAGCAACCTTTCCCTCAATGTCAGCAAAACTAAAGAGCTGGTCATTGACTTCAGGAAGTTTGGTGGAGTACTTGCCCCTGTATGTACCAATGATGCTGAGGTGGAGATGATTAAAAGCTTTAAGTTTCTCAGTGCAAACATCACAAATAGCTTGTCCTGGTCCAAGCACATAGACACTATGGCCAAGAAAGCTCACCAGCACCTCTACTTCATCAGAAAGCTAAGGAAATCCAGCATGTCCCCATTGACCCTCAACAATTTTTACAGATGCACCATAGAAAGCATCCTACCTCAGCTTGGTACAGCAACTGCTCTACCCAAGACTGCAAGAAATTGCAGAGAGTTGTGGACACAGCCTAGTCCATCATGGAAACCAGCCTCCCCTCCAGGGACTCTGTCTAGACTGCCTCAGTAAAGCAGCCAGCGTAATCAAAGACCCCACACACCTGGGCCATTCTCTCTTTTCCCCCCTCCCTTCGGGCAGAAGATACAAAAGCTTGAAAACCCACACCATCAGGCGCAAGGGTAGCTTCTATCTCGCTGTTATAAGACCCTTGAACGGACCTTTTGTACGTTAAAGATGAATTCTTGTCTTCACAATCTACATCGTCATGCCCCTTGCACCTCATTGTCTACCTGCACTGCACTTTCTCTGTAACTGTAACTATAACATAATATTCTGCATTCTGTTATTGCTTTTCCCTTGTACTATGTCAAACTACATATGTCTTGAAGTGATCTGAATGGATGGCGTGCAAAACTAAGTTTTTCACTGTATCTCAGTACACATAACAATAATAAACTCATACCAATACCAAGACCAATAATGGCTAGTTTGTTGATTAGGAAAATACATGTCCTTAAACAGTGCCTTTAATCATCTTAGCTGAACTGATGGATCCAGCATGTTGCCTCATTTTAACTCCCAAATCCACATGAAGTCCAGCTTCTATTGATTCAAAACAAAATGCAGTTAAAACGGAGGTGTACAGCGTCTTTATAACTTTCTGAGACAGACCCATCTCCTGAGGGTGGGTACCTCCTCTCCTAAATCTGACCCACAGAAGAAATTGATTGCTTGCCAAGCCTAATACACTTCTTGATAATGGTTAGGATGCCAGTCAGAGCAGCAGACATCTGGAAGCATGGCCACAACTGTAGGGCAATTACAACTGGAAACTATCGTCAGAATTGGATGAGCTGAGACATCTCAGCTAGTGATGGATTGCAGGAGATCACAGAGGAAGGCAGTGTTGAGGGGATGGAGGGATCAGAAAATAAGTTGAGGCATTGTTGAACCAACCATTGTTGAACTAACTAAATGGGTGACAGGTGGTTGAGACTTTGAGCAAATCAGACATTAGGAGCAGTGTTTTAAGTTTTGGGAAGAGGTTGGAATGAGGGAAAGCTGGTCCAGAATCTGAAGTCATGTTGAAAGGTTACAAAACCAGAGATAACCACTTCATCAGCTGATGAGTTGGGACCGGGGTGGATTTGAGCAATGTTATGGAAATACGTGGCCTCCATGATAAAGCAGGTATGTGATCCAAAGTTCATCTTTGACTCAAATATGACAAGGGTTCCAAACAGCTGGTTCATTTTCAAGTCGATGCTAATCTGTTCCTCTCCAACACATTCTTCATTCCCCATTGTCCACTATCCCTATAGCTCCAACCTCTTCTTTCTCGTGTGCTCAGTTACTGCTCACAATCTCTGCTCCTCTCATGTAAGGCTGGACCTACATTTAGATCTCCTTGAAGCCCCTCAATCAGTGTAAGAAAATGTTATTCTTGAGTGGAGCCATTGTCTCATAGCACCAGAGACCTGGGTTCAGTCCTGACCTTGGAACCTGTCTGTGTGCATGTTCTCCCTGTGACTGTGTGGGTTTCCTCCAGGTGCTCCAGTATAGGTTGGGAGGTGACCTGGACAATGTCAATTGCCCCTCTAGTGTGTAAGAGAGTGGTAGAATCTGGCGGGAGTTGATCAGAATAGAACGTAGAACAGCACAGGAACAGGCCCTTCAGCCCACCATGTCTGCACTGCCCGTGATGCCGTTAAACTAACCCCATCTGCCTGCACATGGTCCCTATCCCTCTAATCCCCCCCTGTTCATGTGTCTGTCTAAATGCTTCCTAAACAGCCTCTTAAAGAATGTGGGAAGAATAAAATAAATGGGATTAACGTAGGATTAGTGTAAATCAGCAGGGTCTCATTGGGCCAATGGGCCTACTTCCGTGTTGTATCTCTCCAAGACCCTATTAAAATATAGCCTTACATACTGCTATTGCTTGTCCCTCCTTCCTGCCTCAGTCCCTCGTTATCGATTCAGATTCTTTCCTTCATTGTCTCCATTCTGCAGCCCCTCCACTCTCAAGCTACCTCCGAAAATTTTGACTTCTTGATACGGGCACAGTAAGCCACTGTTTAAACATGTCATCATTTGACTGGAATTATAATGACAGACATCTTGCAATTTATCCCTGGAAGCTCCTTGGCATCCCGACACTCGGTAGAATAAGCTGAAAACACAGAGGTAACAGGAGCAGCATCTGAAACAGCCTTCTGTCCCCTTTGTCAAATTGAAGGTTAGTTACTAATAGAACATAGAACATTACAGCACAGTACAGGCCTTTCAGCCCACTATGTTGTGCTGACAGTTTATCCCGCTCTAAGATCTATCTAACCCTCCCCTCCTACATAAGCTTCCATTTCTCTATCATTTGTGTGTCTATCTAAGAGTCTCTTAAATATCCCTAATGTATCTGCCCCACAACCTCTGTCGGCAGTGCGTTCCACGCACCCACCACTCTCTGTGTAAAAATCTTACCTCTGACTTCCTCCTTATACCTTCCACCAATCACCTTAAAATTCTGCCCCCTCTGGAGTGATATTTTCATCAGCAGCTTCGTCTTGGAGCTCTGACTTTAGCAGGTTGGTATCCACCAGTCTAGACTGTAACTCAAACAAGAACCAATATGACGAGCAGCACTCCTGCCGGATAAAGGCAGCAGGAACAGCATCACCATCACCACCTGGATCGGCACCACAGTCACCAGCACTGCCAGCGGCACTGGTGGTGGCTCCTTCACCAGCTGCACTCCCACCAGAATGCCCACACGTGGCAGCATCGCCCTCAGTGACAGGACTTTTACCACCACTACCACCAGTGGAGACATCGCCACCACCAGCAGTAACACTGCTGGTGATACCAACAGCAGTAGAGCCAGCAGCTGCAGCACTTCCACTACTCACAGAGCTGATCGTCTGCATGGATTAGCAGCTTGCAGAAAGCCACAGCCAGAACACAGGATATTCAGGCAGAAGATAAGCTGACAGGAGTCACTATGTTATGTCATGTGCTGACAAGCACTTGCAGCCTTCAGGAACAACTCCTGCTGATCACTGGAGCTGCTGGCCATATTTGTTCAGAGGCTGTGAAAGTCCAAAGCTCTCAATGTTTGTCTCTGAATAGTTCAATGGATCTTTCATTGTAAGCTGCAGGATTTTGCAGCTTGTGGAACACACGTAAGATAGGTAATAATGGAGTCTTTGCCAATTGTAAAAACACACAACGTTGCCACCTGGGTAAGTGGGTTTACAATGCTGGTCAACTTCAAACTGGTGTCAAGTAACAAAGATGGATAAGTAGCATCTAAGGTGTTCCCACATCACACAGGAGTATTGATCCATTGCAAAGGCTTCACTCCATCCAGCTGATTTACAACCATTCAATAATTCTATAAGTCTGCTCAAGTTTCTCTGATGGTGCCAGGATATATTTGTCCTGAAATAGTCCAAACTCCTTGATTTTTTTGTACCTTAAGCTGAGAAATAGCTGCCCGCTCACTTGAAACATAGCATTTGGCACTTGAAACATAGCATTTGGAATGAAGCCCTGAAGACTGCAATGAATACCATACGACCAGCAGATAATTTTTGTACCTGGACACATTTAGTGATGCCCATCGGCAAACAACAGCCAGTGTTATTCCAAGATGGTTCAGTTCACTTGGCTCAACATTGCAAAGCAGCAAAATCTGGACCTACAAGTTTAAAGTCTAGGATGGGGAAAAAGGATGCACAAGGATGTAAACTGATTAATTGAATGGGACAAAAAGGCAGTAGATGGAATATTTCAGGTAAGTGTGAGCGTATTCACATTGATAGCTGGAATATATAACATAATATTTTCTAAGTTGATAGAAAATAAAGGTTGACATTCAGAAGCATCCAAAGTACAGGTGTAATTAGGTAAGTAAAAGACATGTTGACCTTTATTCCGAGGAACATGGAGAACAAGATTAAGGTAGTCTTATTTCCAGTAGGGTTTTCTGACAGAGTATGTTGATATTCCAACCAGGGAAGGGGTCATACTAGACCTTGTATTGGGAAATGAGCCTGGCAAAGTGATCAGAGTTTCATTGGGAGAGCATTTTGGGAACAGTGATCATAACTCCATAAGTTTTCTGATAGTTTTGAATAAGGATCAGATTGGACTTCAGGGGAAGATACTAAATCGGGGAAAGGCTAATTACGACAGTATTAGGCAGGAGCTAGGGAGAAGTTGGGAGCAGTTGTTATTGGGTAAGTTCAGAATTGATGTGTGAGTCATTTAAAAGCCAGCTGGTCAGAATTCAGGACCGACATGAGGAAGACAGACAAGGATGGTGAGGTTTGGGAACCTTGGATGACAAGAGATCTTGCAAATTTAGTCAAAAAGTAAAAGAAAAAAAATGTAAGGTTTAGGGAGCTGAAATCGGACAGAACCCTTGAGGAATATAAGGAAGCAGGGAATCAGGAGAGCTAAAAGGGACTGTGAAATTTGGCAAGTAGGATTGAGGAAAATCCCAAGGGTAACTAGGAAGAGGATAGGACCACTTAAGGACATTCATGCCTGGAGCCAGAGGACAACATACTAAATGAGCACATCAGTATTCACCAAGGAGAAGGACATTAAGGATAGTGAGATCAGGGATGGGTATACTGATATTCTAGCGCATGTTGATATTAAGAAGGAGGTGGTGCCATGTCTTTTGAAGAACGCTAAGTGGATGTGTGCGCAGGACCTGATGCATCCTAGCTTATTGAGGGAGATAGGAGAGGAGGTTGCTGGGGCCTTGCCAAAGATCTTTGTATCATCTTTAGCCATAAGCATGGTCCCAGGGGACTGGAGAATAGCCAGCGCTGTCCTTTTGTTTAAGAAGGGCAATCGGGATAATCCAGCAAATTATATGCTGGTGAGCCTATATCAGTGGTAGAGAAATTATTGGCAAAGATTCTTAGGGATAGGATCTACTTATATCTGGAAAAGCACAAACATTAGGGATACCAGCTGCACATTGAGGGAGTGGAGTTCTTTTGAATTCAGGAAAATGGTTCATTTGACATTTGGTGTGATAAACACCTACAATCTGTGCAAACCCTTATGCTTGTTCAGGGCCCTGAGGAGTGTTGTAGAACAGAGAGCACTCGGGATACAAGAGCATAGTTCCCTCAAAGTGGTAGCCCAGGTAGACAGGGTGGTGAAGAAGGCACATGGCATGCTGGCCTTCAACGTTGGATTATGTGGTAGAGAGTGCAGGAAATATTCACAGGGATGTTGCTGGGACTGAAGGCCTTGAGTTATCAGGAGAGACTGGATAGGTTCCCTGGAGTGAAGAAGGCTTAGGGATGACCTTATAGAGGTTGATAAAACCATGAGGGGCATAGATAGGTAGTCAGAAACATTTTCCTAGGGGAGGGAAGTCCAGAGCTAGAGGGCATAAGTTTGAGGTGAGAGGGGCAAGTTTTTCTACACATAAAGTCATAGAGTGGCACAGCATGGAAGCAGGCCCTTCGGCCCAACTCATTCATGCTGACCAAGATGTTTACCTGAGCTAATCCAATTTGGTTGCGTTTGGCCCATATCCCTCTTGGCCTTTTCTATCCATGTACCTCTACAAGTGTCTTTTAAATGTTGTAATTGTACCTGCCTCTACAGTTTCCTCTGGCAGCTCGATCCATATACCATCCACCTTCTGTTTGAAGAAGATGCCCCTCAGGTTCTTTCTAAATCTTTCCCATCTCACTTCAAGACTATGCCCTCTAGTTTTAGTCTCCCCTATCCTGGGAAAATTACTGTGACCATCCATCTCATCTACACCCCTCTTGATTTTATGTACCTCCATAAGGTCACCCTCAACCTCCTATGGTCCAGGCAAAAAAAGTCCCAGCCTATCCAGCCTCTTCTTATAACTCTAGCCCTCCAGTCTCAATAATATCCTTGTGAATCTTTTCTGCACCCAAACTAGCTTAGTGACGTTCTTTCTATAACTTGACGACCAGGACTGCACACAATACTCCAAGTGTGATCTCACCAACAGCTTGTACAGTTGTAACATTATGTTCCCAACTCCTGTACTCAGTGCCCTGGCCGATGAAGGCACGCCTGCCATATGCTTTCTTCACCACCCTGTCCACCTCTGTGGCCACTTTTAGGAAACATTGTACCTGTACCCCTGGGTTTCTCTCCAGGATCCTACCATTTACTGTGCAAGTCCTGCCCTGGTTAACTAACCAAAATGCACACCTTGCACTTGTCCGTGTTATTCTTTGGCCCACTTCTCCAGTACATCTGGATCCTGTTGTAATCTTAGATATCCTTCTTCTCTGTCCACTACACCATCAATTTTGTTGGCATCGGCAAACTTATTAACCATGTTAACAACACTGTCATCCAAATCATTAATATGGATGACAAACAACACCAATCCCTGTGGCACACCACCGGTCACAGGCGTCCAATATGAATAAAAACCCTCCACTACCACCCTGACCTTTTACAAAGCCGATTGTGTATCCAATTGGCCAGCTCACCCTAGATCCCATGTGATCTGACCTTCCAGACTCTCATAGGGTGGTGGGTATATGGAACCAGCTACCAGAGCAGGCGGTAGAGGCCGGTACAATTACAATGCTTAAAAGACATTTGGACAGGAACATGGACTGGAAAGGTTTTAAGGGATATAGTCTAAACATGGGCAAATGGGACTTGCTTAGGAAGGCACTTTGGTTGGTACACATGAGTTGTGCCAAAGGGCCTGATTTTGTGCTGTTTGACTCTATGACGTTCTTTTTAAACTACAACCCCTTTGGAACAAAGGCCAAAGTGCTGCTTGCCTTTTTAACTATTTGTTGGACCTGCCTGCTGGCATTTTATGATTCATGCACTAGAACATCTAAGTTCCCCTGTACTTCACTCCATTGCAGTCTTTCTCCTTATAGATAATAATCTGTCTATTGATTTCTCTTACCAAAGTGCTTACCTCACATTTCCCCACATCAAACTCTATTTTCAGGTCTTTTGCCCACATCACTCAATATCCTGCCATTTATTGTGCGTCCTCCTGCTTATCGCATTTCCCTAAATGCATCACCTCACACTCCTCTGGATTAAATTCTATTTCCATGTTTCTGCCCAACTGACCAGACCTGAAATCAAAAACTTTCCTCACAAATATTAAACACAAGGCAAAATTTTGTATCATCTGCAAACTACTTTATCATGCATACATTTAAATTTAAGTCAGTAGTAGGTGCATCGGAAAGAATAGGACCGAGTACTGAACCTTGAAGAACCCTGTGGTGACAGTCTTTCAGTCATAAAAACTAAATCCAGAACTACCCCACCACTTATAGCTTGCTAGGAGTTCTATCACCTCCATATTTTTTAATATTGACTGCATCCAAATTAATATTTGGCTATTATACCCTTAATTTTGGGCAGCACATTGACACAGCTAGTAAAGCCATTGCCTCAGAGCGGCAAAGACCTGGTTTCAATCCTGACCTCGGGTGCTTACTTTGTGGAGTTTGCATGTCTTCCCTGAGAATCAGGGGACTCCAGTTTCGTCCACATCCCAAAAAGGTGTGGGTTGGTAGGTTAATTGGCCAATGCAAATTGGTACTAGTGTGTAGGTGAGTGTAGAATCCAGGGGCAGTTGAGAACATGGAGAGAATAAAAGAATAATTAATGTAGAAGTAGTGCAAATGGGTATTAATGGTAAACGTGGACTCTGAGGCAGAAGGGCCTAGTTTCCTGCTGTATCTCTATGACTTTATTTTTGCACTCATCAGAAATTTGCTCTTCAATTTTACTCATACTGTTTTGATTCATTCCATTTAGTATGTATGCCACACAGCTAATGGAATAAATATCCCCTTTTTCTTTTTTTGGCTCAATCTATACAGTGTCATTTTATGATCTTTCTAATATATCATCCCTTCCCAAAGCTGTGCTTGTTTCTTGAACTAATACTGCCACTCCCTTCATGTTTTATCTCCCCTCTTTATCTCACCTGTAAACCCTATAACCAGGAATATCAATCTGCCATTTTGTTCCTCTTTAAGCCAGGTCTCCGTTATGGCTACAATAATACGTCTCTCAGTGCCTTCAGCTCATCTGCCTTATACACCTTGCATCTAGGTACCTAATGCGGTAAATACAGCCAGGCTCCTTTTTCATCTATTTTCCAACTTTGCTCTGCCTTCCATTCTCTACTCTTCTGTCTTATATTTTCAGATATGTTTTTCTTCCTTCTGAATCTTCACTCAGCCTGATAAAACTGATTTAAACCACCCCCAACAGGACTTACAAACCTGCCTGTGAGGACATTGTTTTTGGCTCTGCTGAGATGCAATACATCCAGCCTGCTGATGAGATCTGAAGCCCTCCCTCCTGCATGCAGTGCCAGGTGCCAGTGGGTCCACATATAGGACTGTACAATCCTATATGTGGACTCACTGGCACCTGGCACTGGGATTAATCCAGAGATCAATATTTTTTGAGTTCTTGCTTCTTAAAATCTTTTCCCTAACTCTTTAAAATCTGCCTGCAGGACCCCATCTCTTTCCCTATCGATGTTATGGTTACCAATACAGTCTCTGGCTGTTCACCTCCCCTTCCTCCAGAATATAATGCAGCCACTTGGGTTTCTAGTTACAGAACAAGATGCTCTCAGGGCTCTTCTGAAATACCTGCCTGTTCTTTTTATTTTGTCTGTCTGTCAGTCACCAAATCCCTCTCATACTTCTCTTGAGAAGCTTAAAACCCAGTGGTATGAACACTGAATTTTCCAGTTTAGGTAACCCACTACCCCACTGCTCTGTCCCCACACACAATCAGCTGTCGACCTAGTTCACTTTTCTCTTTTCCCATATGGTTCCATCTGCCAACCTCCCCATCTGGTTCCACCCATCACCTGCCAACCTCTATCCCACCCCCTTCATCCTGCTATAAAACAGCGACCTTTCCTCTTCCCTCTCAATCCTGATACAGGGTCTCGACCTAAAATGTGGACAAGTCTTTTGGCTCTGTGGATGCTGCTTGACCCACTGAGTTCTTCCCGTGTTTACTTACCAGAATCAGAATCAGGTTTATCACTGACATATGTCGTGAAATTTGTTGTTTTACAGCAGCAGTACAGTGTAAGACATGAAGACATAAAAATTACTATAAGTTACAAAAATAAACAAATAGTGCAAAAGAGGAATAACGAGGTAGTGTTCATGGGTCATTCTGTCCTAAGACACTCAGCCCACTGGATGGATCAAATGCTCCAAACCCAGAGTTCAAGTTCCTCCAGCTGGTGACATTTCCTGCACCTACTCTCCAGGACACAGGAACTATCCTTGGGCTCCCACACGGCACAATTCAGGTAGACAACTTGGTCGGCAAGGACAAGTTGGGCCGAAGAACTTGCTGTATAACTCCTTAAAATTACTTGCTGCTTAGCTTCCAGATCAAACATTTTGAATTTCCTGAATTTCCTGTTTAAGTCAAATAATTGTTTAAATTCCCTGACCCTACTGGGGTCAATATAACCCTATTATAACTTCAGAGGCTTCGTGGGCTTCGCTTCAGAGGACTTTGGAGCAGATAAGTTTTTCTTTATCTTTTTATTAGGGTTTTAAGTATAAGGCTTAGTTTTTAATAGGGTTGTAATTTATTAGGGTTAGTGTTTTTATAAGGGTGTAAAAGTTTTAAGTGGTAGAGTGGGGGCTGGACTGCGCAGGCGCAGCGCAGGCAGTTTAAAAAGCCAACCGCCATATCCGGCAGGCAGCTTCGGAGTGGGCAGCAGAGTGAGAGGGAGCAGAGTGTTTTGGGCTTTGGCTCAAGGGGCTTCAGCATAAAGGGGCGAGGAAAGGTAGGTGACTTGAGTTAAGGAAGGAGTATGAGTGCGGTTTCCTGTACTCTGTGTCAGATGTGGAAGTTCCCGGAGTCTCCCTGCCTCCGGGAAGGCTACGTCTGCGCCCGGTGTGTCGAGCTGCAGCTCCTGAGGGACCGTGTTAGGGAACTGGAGATGCAGCTTGATGACCTACATCTGGTCAGGGAGAATGAGGAGGTGATAGAGAGGAGTTATAGGCAGGTGGTCACACCGGGACAATCGGAATCAGGCACTTGGGTCACAGTCAGGAGGGGGAAGGGGAAGAGGAAGAGTCAGGTACTAGAGAGTACCCCTGTGACTATACCCCTTGACAATAAGTACTCCTGCTTGAGTACTGTTGGGGGAGACAGCCTATCTGGGGGAAGCAACAGTGGCAGTGTGGCAGAGTCTGGTCCTGTGGCTCAGATGGGTAGGGAGGGAGAGAGGAGGCACTAGTGATTGGGGACTCTATAGTTAGGTGGGCAGACAAGCGATTCTGTGGACGCAGGAAAGAAACTCGGAAGGTAGTTTGCCACCCAGGTGCCAGGGTCCGGGATGTTTTGGATCGCGTCCAAGATATCCTGAAGGGGGAGGGAGAACAGCCAGAAGTCGTGGTACATATTGGTACCAACGACATAGGTAGGGAAAGGACTGAGGTCCTGAAAAGAGACTATAGAGAATTAGGAAGGAAGTTGAGAAGCAGGACCTCAAAGGTAGTAATTTCCGGATTACTGCCTGTGCTAAGTGACAGTGGGTATAGGAACAGAATGAGGAGGAGGTTAAATGCGTGGTTGAGGGATTGGAGTAAGGAGCAGGGATTCAGTTTTCTGGATCACTGGGGACACTTTTGGGGCAGGTATGACTTGTTCAAAGAGGACGGGTTGCACTTGAATCCCAGGGGGACCAACAAACTGGCGGGGAGGTTTGCTAAGGCTACTGGGGAAAGTTTAAACTAGAATTGTTGGGGGGTGGGATCTGTACTGGAGAGACTGGGGAAGAGGTGTTTGGCTCTCAAACAGAGGAGGCTAGGAGTAAGTACCATAGGCAGGTGATAGAGAAGGGGAGTGTTCAGACAGGCTTGAGATGCATCTATTTTAACGCAAGGAGTATTGTGAACAAGGCGGATGAGAGAGCTTGGATCGATACTTGGAGATATGATGTGGTGGCCATTACGGAGACTTGGATGGCTCCAGGGCTGGAATGGTTCATTCAAGTGCCGGGTTTTAGATATTTCAGGAAGGACAGGGGGTGGAGGCAAGAGAGGTGGGGGAGTGGCACTGTTGGTCAGTGTCACGGCTGCGGAAAAGGTAGATGTCGTGGAGGGATTGTCTACGGAGTCTCTGTGGGTGGAGGTTAGGAACAGGAAGGGGTCGATAACTTTGCTGGGTGTTTTTTATAGGCTGCCCAATAGTGACAGGGTTATTGAGGAGCAGATAGGGAAGCAGATCCTAGAAAGGTGTGAGAATAACAGAGTTGTTGTGATGAGGGATTTTAATTTCCAAAACATCGATTGGCATCTCCAGACAGTGAGGGGTTTAGATGGGGTGGAGTTTGTTCAGTGTGTTCAGGAAGGGTTCTTGACACAGTATGTAGACAGACCTACAAGAGGAGAGGCTGTGCTTGATTTGATATTGGGAAATGAACCTGGTCAGGTGTCAGATCTCTCAGTGGGTGAACATTTTGGTGATAGTGATCATAATTCTATCTCCTTTACGTTAGCACTGGAGAGAGATAGGAACAGACAGACTAGGAAGGTGTTTACTTGGAGTAAAGGGAATTATGAGGCTCTCAGGCAGGAAATTGGAAGATTAAATTGGGAACAGATGTTCTCTGGGAAAAGTACGGAAGATATGTGGCAAATATTTAGGGGATATTTGTGTGGAGTTCTGCATAGGCATGTTCCGATGAGACAGGAACCGTGGTGTATGAAGGCATAAATCTAGTCAAAAGGAAAAGAAAAGCATACAAAAGGTACAGAGAGCTAGGTAATGTTAGAGATCTGGAAGAGTACAAGGCTAAAAGGAAGGAACTTAAGAAAGAGATTAGGAGAGCCAGAAGGGGACATGAGAAGGCCTTGGCGGGCAGGATTAAGGAAAATCCCAAGGCGTTCTACAAGTATGTGAAGAGTAAGAGGATGAAATGCGAAAGGATAGGGCCTATCAAGTGCAGCAGTGGGAAGGTGTGTATGGATCCAGAAGAAATAGCAGAGGTACATAATGAATACTTTACGTTAGTATTCACCACGGAAAAAGATCTGGGGGATCGTAGTGGAGATTTGCAGCGGCCTGAAAAGCTTGAGCATGTAGATAGTAGAAAAGAGGTGGTGCTGAAACTTTTGGAAAGCATCAAGTTGGATAAGTCACCTGGACCGGATGAGATGTACCCCAGGCTGCTGTGGGAGGCAAGGGAGGAGATTGCGGAGCCTCTGACGATGATCTTCGTGTCGTCCATGGAGACAGGAGAGGTTCTGGAAGATTGGAGGGTTGTGGATGTTGTTCCCTTATTCAAGAAGGGGAGTAGGGATAGCCCAGGAAATTATAGACCGGTGAGACTTACCTCAGTGGTTGGTAAGCTGATGGAGAAGACCCTGAGAGGCAGGATTTATGAACATTTGGAGAGGTATAATATGATTAGGAATAGTCAGCATGGCTTTGTTAAGGGCAGGTCCTGCCTTACGAGCTTGACTGAATTTTTTGAGGATGTGACTAAGCACATCAATGAAGGGAGAGCAGTAGATGTAGTGTATATGGATTTCAGCAAGGCGTTTGATAAGGTACCCCATGCGAGGCTTATGGAGAAGGTGAGGAGACATGGGATCCAAGGGGACATTGCAGTGTGGATCCAGAACTGGCTGGCCCACAGAAGGCAAAGAGTGGTTGTTGAAGGGTCGTATTCTGAGTAGAGGTCGGTGACCTCAGGGATCTGTACTGGGACCCTTGCTCTTTGTGATTTTTATAAATGACCTGGATGAGGAAGTGGAGGGTGGGTTAGTAAGTTTGCGGATGACACGAAGGTTGGGGGTGCTGTGGATAGTTTGGAGAGCTGTCAGAGGTCACAGAGGGACATAGATAGGATGCAGAATTGGGCTGAGAAGTGGCAGATGCAGTTCAACCCAGATAAGTGTGAAGTGGTTCATTTTGGTAGGTCAAGTATGTTGGCAGAATATAGTATTAATGGTAGGACTCCTGGCAGTGTGGAGGATCAGAGGGATCTTGGGGTCTGAGTCCATAGGACGCTCAAAGCAGCTGCGCAGGTTGACTCTGTGGTTAAGAAGGCATATGGTGTATTGTCCTTCATCAATCGGAGAACTGAATTTCGGAGCCGAGAGGTATTGTTGCAGCTATATAGGTCCCTGGTCAGACCCCACTTGGAGTATTGTGCTCAGTTCTGGTCGTCTCACTACAGGAAAGATGTGGAAGCCATAGACAGGGTGCAGAGGAGATTTACAAGGATGCTGCCTGGAATGCGGAGCAGGCCTCAAGAGGTGGCCTTAAGGTGCTGCGGAGTAGATATAGAGGAGATGTTGGGGTAAGTTTTTTATTCAGAGAGTGGTGAATACGTGGAATGAGCTGCCAGAAACGGTGGTGGAGGCTGATACGATAGGGTCTTTCAAGAGACTGTTCGATAGGTATATGGAGCTGAGTAAAATAGAGGGCTATGGGTAAGCCTAGTAATTTCTAGGGTAGGGACATGTTTGGCACAGCTTCGTGGGCCGAAGGGCCTGAATTGTGCTGTAATTGTTCTATGTTCTATGTTGTCCACACTCTTTGTAAACTCACAAGTCCTCTGTTTACTGCACTCCTTTTAAGCTCATGGGGCCTTTCTTTCCCATCCTCTCTCAAACTCACAAGCTCTTTTCCCATGCTCCTTTTCAACTCTCAAGCAGTGTGGCTGAGAGAAGGGATTAGGGAAGAGTGAAACTTAGTGCGAGGCAGCTGCATTTCTTGGATGGAGGGGAGAAAATAAGATAGTATTGGTGTAATTTAGACTCAAGGTGACAGAAGTCTATTTAAGGGTGTAGGTGACAAAGGTCAGCAGTTGCAAGAGAGGAAAAAGGTTGCTTAGTGATGGATTGAATACAGATTGTAAAGCACAATTCAAAAGTTATTCATCTGTTCATGAAGGTTGAACAGAATTCAAATAGCGCAAGGATTAGATGGGCATAAACCTAGCAAACATAAGATGAAGAGAAAAAATTGAGCTGGTCTAATATTCATCGGTTTGGGGTGTGGTGTTTTTTCTGAGTAAATATTTTGATGGCGTATCGTGAGGATGGGAGAAGAATATAAAATAAGTTAACAAGAAGCCTGAATTTTCTTCACCCTCATGGCAGCCTGGAAAGAAATTTTGTGTGGTGCAGATTAAGATAAATAAGATTTCTTAATTAGTCACATGTACATCAAAACACACAGTGAAATGCATCTTTTGCGTAGAGTGTTCTGGGGGCAGCCCGCTTGGTTAAAAGCTGCAATCTCATAAATGAAAGAACGGCCAAGAGATAAGACCAACAGTCTGTAGTAGGTTTTTAATATCAAATGAGATCTATCAGCCCTTCGCATCTTAGACTGAAAGGAAGGCTGAAGGGATTAGGAGTGTTGGTAAAGCCTGGGACAGTTGAGTGGACAATTGAGATGATATTATCATATCATCATAATATGAGGATGGACAAGTGAGGGCCAGAAACACCTCAGCTCATGTTCCTTTGACGAGGAAGCAAGGACTTTATTCCCTGGAACGTAGGAGATTGAGGGGTGACCTGATTGAGACCATGAGGGGCATAGACAGGGTGAAACCACATAGTCTTTTTCCCAGGGAGGGGGTGCTATAAACAAGAGGGCATAGGTTTAAGATCAGAGGCAAGAGATTTAAAATGGACATCAGGGCCAGCTTCTTCAGGCAAAGGCTGGTGCGTATTTGGAATGAGCTGCCAGAAATAGTGGTTGAAAAGGGCACATTAGCAACATTTAAAAGCCATCTTAGCTAAGTACATGGATAGGAGAGATTTAGAGGGCTATGGGCCAAACATGGGCAGATGAGACTAGCTCACTGGACAGCACAGTCGGCATGGACGAGTTGGGCCAAAGGGCCTGTTTCTATGCTGGATGACTCTATATGAGGGAAAGAAGATAGAAGCTGGACTCTGGGCCTTCATTGTGGGACTAAAGTGAAAGACCATTAGATATACCGGGGCAACTTTGTGAATGACATTCCAAGTGGGGTAGTTTAAATGATGAGTCAAAATATTGAGAGAGTTGGGAAGTTTAGGTGTGTTTTGAGAACAAGATGAAATCACCACTGTGATTATTCCAGGTAACAATAATTCACCATAAAGAATACAAAACTAGTACAAAGTAATACATGATGGCCACAGGACCATTGAGGCAGGAGATGGTGCCCAGGCGAAGGAACAGAGTTCAGAGGCCATCTTTTAGCAACTTACTGCACTTTATCAGCAACCTATTAAAAGAAATTGGGTAGCTGTAGCTCATTAGTTAAACATTGCCACCCACTTTTCAGTCAGTTCCACTAATACAAGTGCAAATAATGTTCTCAATTAACAATCTCACTTCCAGTATGGCAAGTGCTGGAAATTCTTTCTTCAAGGTACAAAAAAACCTTCACAAGTAATTGAGGAAATTGCCCTGTCCTTACCACTACACAGTAAATGGATGGGAGCAGCATCAAGACAATAAAAGGCAGGTGTTAGTCACAGGAAGCTCTGGTCAAAAATGCTCCTTCTAGACTGACACTGAACATTGCGTTTCGACCTCAGTCACCTCCCAGAGCTGAGATCAAGTTCCCACTCACTGGCTTCCATTGTGATGTGACAATCATGGTCACACGTGTTACCTTGGATTCAATTGTTAGAATGAGTCACTGTAGGTATTGCTCCGTAGTTACTGCTCTTCAGTCAGATGCACATGGATACACCCTCTAGGGTGATTACCTTTTTGATGGAGTGGGTCAGATGTATTTAAGGGTTATGCCATAATCATGTTTTATAAATGGATAGAACCAGAACAAGCCCCTTGTGATGGTTCTATGGTACAGGAGGCCCTGTCGACATGCAAGAGAGATTGAGGTTACTCCACATTGTTTCTGTGAGTAATAATGCAATTTTGCAAATAAAAGCCTTTTTCTTTCCAAACACTGCTGGCAGTGATGTTGAAGTTGGCAGGTTCCATCCGGACTTCCGATACTCTCTGTATGAAGCTTGTACATTCTCCCTGTGAGCTCGTGGATTTCCTCTGATTCCTCCCCTATCCTAAAGAAGTAGGGATTAATAGGTTAATTGGCTACTATAAATTGCCCCTAAATGTAGGTTCATGTGCCTATCTAAGAGCTTCTTGAACACCCCTATTGTATTTGCCTCCACCACCACTCCAGGCAGCACATTCCAGGCACCCACCACTCTCTGTGTAAAAAACTTGCCCCACACATCTCGTTTGAACTCTCCCCCCTCTCACCTTACATGCATGCCCTCTGGTATTAGACATTTCAACCCTGGGGAAAAGATTCTGGCTGTCTACTCTATCTATGCCTCTCATAAACCTCTGTCAGATCTCCCCTCAGCTTCCGCTGCTCCACAGAAAACAACCCAGGTTTGTCCAACCTATCCTCATAGCACATGCCCTTCAATCCAGGCAGCGTCCTGGTAAACCTCTTTTGCACCCTCTCCAAAGCTGCGACATCCTTCCTATAATGGGGTGACCAGAACTCCAGATGTGGCCTAACTAAAGTTTCATAAAGCTGCAGCATAACTTCCTGACTCTTGAACTCAGTGCCTCGACTAATGAAGGCAAGCATGCCATATGCCTTCTTTACCATCCTATTGACTTATCAAACTTTCAGGGAGCTAAGAACTTGGACCCCAAGATCCCTCTGCTCATCAACACTGTTAAGGATCTTGCCATTAACAGTGTACTGTCCCCTTACATTTTAAAACTGAAAGAAAATATTTACAAAAAAAAAGCTAATACAAGATCCTGGGGATCAGGAAAGACAAGTACTAAAAGGTGATATAACAGATGGCAAAAGCTACAAAAAAAAAGAGAAGAAAAAAAATAACAAAATCAACATGCTGCCTGGATTAGAGAGTATGGATTATGAGGAGAGACTAAAGGAGCTGGGGCTTTACTCATTGGAGAGGAGGAGGATGAGGGGAGACATGATAGAGGTATACAAGATATTAAGAGGAATAGATAGAGTGGACAGCCAGCGCCTCTTTCCCAGGGCACCAATGCTCAAAACAAGAGGACATGGCTTTAAGGTAATGGGTGGGAAGTTCAAGGGAGATGTCAGAGGGAGGTTTTTCACCCAGAGAGTGGTTGGTGCATGGAATGCGCTGCCTGGGGTGGTGGTGGAGGCCGATATGTTGGTCAAGTTCAAGACATTGTTAGATAAGCATACGGAGGAATTTAAGATAGAGGGATATGGGGAGGAAGGGTTTAGATAGTCTAAGGTGTGGTTTGAAGGGCGGCACAACATGGTGGGCCGAAGGGCCTGTATTGTGCTGTATTGTTCTCTGGTTCTCTCTGGTTCTCTGGTAACGCAATGATATTAGAAATTAAACAAGGCCAGGAACAAGGAAGACCCTTTAAAATGGAAAACACATTATCGTAATTGGAAATAATGATATGGTGGACTGCAGATAAAAAGGACAGCATGTCGGACAGCCCAGGAAAATAATAGTGAATTGGGTCTGAGTAAGTACTCACCGTAATAAATGGCTAAGTAGCAGTAATAATAAATAAGGTACCAAAAAAAAGATGAATTTCAGGGAGTTGATTTCCATCCCAGGGTTTAAAAAAAATGGCAAATATTATAAATGCCCCCATTTTAATTTTCCAAGATTCTCTCAATTCATGAACTGTCCCGGCAACCCCATTTCATGCAAATAGCCATTATACATGATTTCATATCCCTTTTGTTATTTTAAACACCTCAATTAGATCACTCCACAACTATCAAAACAATGAAATGTAAACCGGTTTGCATGATGTGAGCTCTTGATTTATATCCCTGGTATAATCCTTCTGAATTTATGATGGATTATCTCCAAGACCAACACAATCTCCCAGGTTGTTGCATTTAGAACTGAATGCAATTGGCCTGATAGAGCCCGACCAAGGCTCTATTCAACCGAGGCACAATTTCCTACCCTGATTATTCCAGTTCATGCAAGATAAAAGTTGACAATCCATTAAACTTTTCTGGGTACTTGCTGCACCTGGCTATTAATGGATCTGTGCATGAATCACTATGAAACTAACTAATCCGATTTGTCTTTCTCCAATCCACATTGAACTATATGTGCCAGAGGTTTAACCATTCAGTTAATCTGCCTTCATGCTCATCCCCTTCCTCCAATTAATGCTATTTTAGAGTCATACAGCACAGAAACAGGCCCTCCAGCCCACCATGTCCATGGCAACGATCCAGTACCCAGCTACACTAATCCCAATTACCAGCATTTGGTGCATAGCCTTCTATGCCTGGGAGCTTCAAGTGCTCATCCAGATACCTTTTAAAACATTGTGAGAGTACCCGCCTCCACCACCATCTCAGGCAGTGCATTCCAGGTTGCAACCATCCTCTGGGTAAGACAAAACTTTCCTCAGATCCCCTCTAACCCTCTTACTCCTCACCTTAAACCTAGGCCCTCTTGTTTTAGATGGCCCCATACAGAAAAAAGTTTATTTCTCTTCACCCTGTCTATGTCCCTCAGAATTTATTCCAATCCAGGCAACATCCTAATATGTGCTGCCAGGGGTGGTGGTGGAGGCAGATACATTAGGAGCATTTAAGAGGCTCTTGGATAGGCAGATGAATGTGCAGAGAATGGAGGGATATGGACATTATCTAGGCAGAAGGAATTAGGCGTGATTAGTTTAATTGGTTTGGCACAACATCTTGGGCCGAAGGGCCTGTTCCTGTGTTCTATGCAAGTCTCCTTTGCACCCACTCTGGTGCTTTCTTGAAATAGCAGAAACATTAATCAGTCTTGTGGGGGACACTGCAAATGTCCCATTGATATTCAATGGGTTAGTTTCAAATAGTGAGAATGAACTTGTGAAAATCCCAGTCCTGAGGGGACAAAGTATTAAAAAAGCTCATGGGGCTACAAGTAGACAAGTTGCCTGGACCTGATGGTCTGCACCCAAAAAATTGTGGCTGCAGACCATCAGGTCCAGGCAACTTGTTGGCAGAGGTTTTTCAAAATTGAATTCCAGGATAGTCCCAATAGGATAAAAAACAGCAAATGCGATGCCCCTGTTCAAGAAAGAAGGAAGACAAAAGGCGGCAAACCATAGGCCAGTGAGTTTTGCATCTATTGTTGGCAAAATGCAAGAGTCAGAAATCAAACATGAAACAGCTAATCATTAAGGAAAGCTTAATCTCATCAAACCAACTCAACATGTTTTCATGAAGGGCGAATCATGTTTAACAAATTGGTTTGAGTTTTTTTGAAGATGTTACAGTGCAGATAGAAGAGAATCTGTAGGTGTGGTGTATTTGGACTTTCAAGATGCATTTGACAAGGTGCCATTTGAAAAGTGGATGCACAAGAATTCAAGGTATTTGAAAAAGTGTGATAGCAAGGATGAAAAATTTCTTAACACAGCAAACAGAGTTGGAATAAATGGATCTTTTTCAGGTTGGAATGATGCAATTGGTAGAGTACCACAGAGATCAGTTCTTGGCCTTCAGTTACTTACTATTTATATTAATGACCTGGGGGAGGAGGCAGAATGTAAGGTATCCAAGTTTGCCAATGACACAAAATTAGGTGGAAGGGCAAGTTATGATGGATATTGTGACTCTGCAATGCGATGTAGAAAGATTGAGTGAGTTGATGGCAAACGGTGTTTAGGGTCATAGAAATGTATAGCATAGAAACAGGCCCTTCTGCCTACCACATCCATGCTGACCAGCAGACCTACCTGTAACAAATCCCACTACCTGCATTAATTCCATATCCCGCTATGCTTTGCTTATTCAAGTCCCTGTCCAGATGCCTCTCAAATGATGTTATTGTTCCTGCCTCCACCACCGCCTCTGGCAGCACATTCCAGATACCAACTACTCTTTGCAGGATAAGTTTACATCA
Organism: Pristis pectinata; assembly: GCF_009764475.1. Taxonomy (NCBI): domain Eukaryota; kingdom Metazoa; phylum Chordata; class Chondrichthyes; order Rhinopristiformes; family Pristidae; genus Pristis; species Pristis pectinata. The sequence continues at coordinate 42,936,795 of NC_067416.1, read as the reverse complement.
CCTTTAAACCTCCACACTCTCACCTTAGAACAATACAGCACAATACAGGCCCTTCGGCCCACCATGTTGTGCTGACCTGTAAACCTCGCTTAAGGCTATCTAAACCCTTCCTCCCACATATCCCTCTATCTTAAATTCCTCCATATGCTTATCTAACAATCTCTTGAACTTGACCAGTGTACCTGCCTCCACCACTACCCCAGGCAGCACATACCATGCACCAAACACTCTCTGGGTGAAAAACCTCCCTCTGATATCTCCCTTGAACCTCCCACCCATTACTTTAAAGCCATGCCCTCGTGTATTGTGCATTGGTGGCCTGGGAAAGAGGTGCTGGCTGTCTATCTATTCCTCTTAATATTTTGTATGCCTCTATCATATCTCCTTTCATCCTCCTTCTCTCCAAAGAGTAAAGCTCTAGCTCCTCATAATCCATACTCTCCAAACCAGGCAGCATCCTGGTAAATCTCCTCTGCACCTTTTCCAATGCTTCCACATCCTTCCTATAATGAGGCGACCAGAACTTGACACAGTACTCCAAGTGTGGTCTGACCAGAGTTTTGTAGAGCTGCATTATTACCTCGCGGCTCTTAAACTCGATCCCCCGACTTATGAAAGCTAACATCCCATAAGCTTTCTTAACTACCCTGTCCACCTGCGAGGCAACTTTCAGTGATCTGTGGATATGAACCCCTAGATCCCTCTGCTCCTCCACACTACCTAGATCCTGCCATTAACCTTGTACTCTGCCTTGGATTTTGTCCTTCCAAAGTGTACCACCTTGCACTTCTCTGGATTGAACTCCATCTGCCACTTCTCAGCCCAGATCTGCATCCTATCAATATCCCTCTGCAATCTCCTACAGTCCTCCACACTATCCACAACACCTCCGACCTTTGTGTCGTCTGCAAACTTGCTAACCCACCCTTCCACCCCCTCACCCAAGTCATTAGTAAATATCACGAAAAGTAGAGGTCCCAGAACTGACCCTTGTGGGACACCACTAGTCACAGCTCTCCAATCTGAATGCATCCCCTCCACCACAACCCTCTGTTTTCTACAGGCAAGCCAATTCTGAATCCACTCGCCCAAGTGTCCCTGGATCCCATGCCCTCTGACCTTCTGAAGAAGCCTACCATGTGGAACCTTGTCAAATGCCTTACTAAAATCCATGTAGACCACATCTACTACACTACCCTCATCAATCTTCCTGGTCAACTCCTCAAAGAATCCTATCAGGCTTGTGAGACATGATCTTCCCTTCACAAATCCATGCTGGCTGTCCCTAATTAGTCCATGATTCTCTAAATGCTCATAGATCCTATCTCTAAGAATCCTTTCCAACAGCTTGCCCACCACAGATGTAAGGCTCACTGGTCCATAATTCCCTGGACTATCCCTACTACCTTTTTTGAATAAGGGGACAATATTTGCCACCCTCCAATCCTGCAGTACCATTCCCATGGACAACGAGGACTCAAAGATCCTAGCCAATGGCTCAGCAATCTCCTCCCTCACGTTGTGGAGCAGCCTGGGGAATATCCCATCAGGACCTGGGGACTTATCTGTCCTAATATTTTCTAACAGCTCCAACACATCCTCCCTCTTGATATCTACATGCTCCAGAACATTAACCTTACCAACACTGTCCTCAGTGTCATCAAGGCCCCTCTCCTTGGTGAATACTGAAGAGAAGTATTCATTGAGGACCTCACCCACTTCCACAGCTTCCAGGCACATCCTCCCACCTTTGTTTCTAATCGGTCCTACCTTTACTCTCGCCATCCTTCTGCTGTTCACATACATGAAAAAAGTCTTGGGATTTTCCTTAACTCTACTCGCTAAGGCCTTTTCATGTCCCCTTCTTGCTCTCCTCCCCCTTTCTTAAGTTCCTTCCTTGCTACCCCCATATTCCTCTTGAGCCCTTTCTGATCCTTGCTGCTTACGCCTTAAGTATGCTGCCTTCTTCCTCCAAACAAGTTGTTCCACCTCTCTTGTCACCCATGTTTCCTTCACCCTGCTTTTCTTTCTCTACCTCACCGGGACAAATTTATCCCTAACATACTGCAAGAGATCCCTGAACAATGACCATATCTCCATAGTACATTTCCCTTTGAAAGTGTCATCCCAATTTACACTCCCAAGTCCTAGCCTTATAGCCTTGTAATTTGCCCTTCCCCAATTAAATATCTTCCTGTCCTCTGTGCTCCTATCCTTGTCCATGACAATGTTAAAGGTTAGGGAGTGGTGGTCACTATCCCCCAAATGCTCACGCACCGAGAGATCTGTCACCTGACCCGGTTCATTTCCTAATACTAGATCTAATATGGCTCTAGTTGGCCTGTCAACATACTGTGACAGAAATCCATCCTGTACACACTTAACAAACTCCACCCCATCTACACCTTTGGCACTAAGCAGGTGCCAATCAATATTTGGGAAGTTGAAGTCTCCCATGATAACAACCCTGTTATTCTTGCAGATTTCCAAAATCTGCCTCCCTATCTGCTCCTCAGTATCCTTGCTGCTACCGGGGGGCCTATAGAATACTCCCAGTAGAGTAACTGCTCCTTTTTTGTTCCTAACTTCCACCCATACTGACTCTAGAGAGGATCCTTCTACATTATCCACCCTTTCTGCAGCTGTAATAGTATCCCCGACCAGTAACGCCTCCCCTCCTCCTCTTCTCCCCCCCCTCCCTATCCCTTTTAAAACACTGAAATCCAGGAATATTCAATATCCATTCCTGCCCTGGTGACAGCCAAGTCTCTGCAAGAGCCACAATTTCATAGTCCCATGCACTTATCCAAGCTCTCAGTTCATCACTCTTATTCCTGATACTTCTTGCATTTAAGTAAATGCACTTAAGCCCATCCACCTTTCTACCTTTATACCCTATACTCTGCTTCTCCTTCCTCAAAGCCTCTCTACATATCAGATCTGACTTTTCCCCATCTATTTCTTCCTCTGACCTACCCCTCTGGTTCCCTTACACCTATACCGTCTAGTTTTAGACACCCCTTTCACAGGAAACAGACTCTAGCTATCTACCCTTTCTATGCCTCTCATAATTCTACATACCTCTATTATGTCACCTCACAGTCTCTTTCATTGCAGAGAAAACAAACCCAGCCTATTCTATTTCTCCTTATAACTCAAGCCTTCCAATCCAGGCAATATCATGGTGAATCTTTTCTCCATCCTCTCTAGCTTAATCAAATCTTTCCTGTAGTGTGGCAACCAGAACTGCACAGAATACTCCAAATGTGACCTCACCAACATATTGCACAGCTGTAAAATAATGTCCCAACACTTGTACGATGAAGGCAACCGTGTCATATGCCTTCTTCACCACCCTGTCTAAATGTGTTGCCACTTTTAAATGCGTGGTTGAGGGATTGGAGTAAGGAGCAGGGATTCAGTTTTCTGAATCACTGGGGACACTTTTGGGGCAGGTATGACCTGTTCAAAGAGGACAGGTTGCACTTGAATCCCAGGGGGACCAACATACTGGCGGGGAGGTTTGCTAAGACTACTGGGGAGAGTTTAAACTAGATTTGTTGGGGGGGGGGGTGGGATCCGTACTGAAGAGACTGGGGAAGGGGTGTTTGGCTCTCAAATAGAAGAAGCTAGGAGTAAGTACCATAGGCAGGTGACAGAGCATGGAAGCGTTCAGACAGGCTTGAGATGTGTCTATTTTAACGCAAGGAGTATTGTGAACAAGGTGGATGAGCTTAGAGCTTGGATCGATACTTGGAGCTATGATGTGCTGGCTGTTACGGAGACTTGTATGGCTCCGGGACTGGAATGGTTGATTCAAGTGCCGGGTTTTAGATGTTTCAGGAAGGACAGGGAGGGAGGCAAAAGAGGTGGGGGAGTGGCACTGTTGATAGTGTCACGGCTGTGGAAAAGGTGGACGTTGTGGAGGGATTGTCTACGGAGTCTCTGCGGATGGAGGTTAGGAACAGGAAGGGGTCAATAACTTTACTGGGTGTTTTTTTATAGACTGCCCAATAGTGACAGGGTTATTGAGGAGCAGATAGGGAAGCAGATCCTAGAAAGGTGTGAGAATAACAGAGTTGTTGTGATGGGGGATTTTAACTTCCCAAACATTGACTGGCATCTCCAGACAGTGAGGAGTTTAGATGGGGTGGAGCTTGTTAGGAGTGTTCAGGAAAGGCTCTTGACACAGTATGTAGATAGACCTACAAGAGGAGAGGCTGTGCTTGATTTGATATTGGGAAATGAACCTGGTCAGGTGTCAGATCTCTCAGTGGGTGAACATTTTGGTGATAGTGATCATAATTCTATCTCCTTTACGTTAGCACTGGAGAGAGATAGGAACAGACAGACTAGGAAGGTGTTTACTTGGAGTAAAGGGAATTATGAGGCTCTCAGGCAGGAAATTGGAAGATTAAATTGGGAACAGATGTTCTCTGGGAAAAGTACAGAAGATATGTGGCAAATATTCAGGGGGTATTTGTGTGGAATTCTGCATAGACGGGTTCCGATGAGACAGGGGAGTCGTGAGAGGATACAGGAACCATGGTGTACGAAGGCTATAATAAATCTAGTCAAAAGGAAAAGAAAAGCATACAAAAGGTACAGAGAGCTAGGTAATGTTAGAGATCTGGAAGAGTACAAGGCTAAAAGGAAGGAACTTAAGAAAGAGATTAGGAGAGCCAGAAGGGGACATGAGAAGGCCTTGGTGGGCAGGATTAAGGAAAACCCCAAGGCGTTCTACAAGTATGTGAAGAGTAAGAAGATGAGATGCGAAAGGATAGGGCCTATCAAGTGCAGCAGTGGGAAAGTGTGTATGGATCCGGAAGAAATAGCGGAGGTACTTAATGAATACTTTATATCAGTATTCACTACGGAAAAGGATCTAGGGGATTGTAGTGGGGACTTGCAGCGGCCTGAAAATCTTGAGCATGTAGATATTAGAAAAGAGGTGGTGCTGAAACTTGTGGAAAGCATCAAGTTGGATAAGTCGCCAGGACTTGATGAGATGTACCCCAGGTTGCTGTGGGAGGCGAGGGAGGAGATTGCGGAGCCTCTGACGATGACCTTTGCGTTGTTGATGGAGACGGGAGGTTCCGGAGGATTGCAGTGTTGTGGATGTTGTTCCCTTATTCAAGAAGGGGAGCAGGAATAGCCCAGGGAATTATAGACCAGTGAGTCTTACCTCAGTGGTTGGTAAGCTGATGGAGAAGATCCCGAGAGGCAGGATTTATGAACATTTGGAGAGGTATAATATGATTAGGAATAGTCAGCATGGCTTTGTCAGGGGCAGGTCCTGCCTTACAAGCCTGATTGAATTTTTTGAGGATGTGACTAAACACATCGATGAAGGGAGAACAGTAGGTGTAGAGTATATGGATTTCAGCAAGGTGTTTGATAAGGTACCCCATGCAAGGCTTATGGAGAAGGTGAGGAGACATGGAATCCAAGGGGACATTGCAGTGTGGATCCAGAACTGGCTGGCCCACAGAAGGCAAAGAGTGGTTGTTGAAGGGTCGTATTCTGAGTGGAGGTCGGTGACCAGTGGTGTACCTCAGGGGTCTGTACTGGGACCCTTACTCTTTGTGATTTTTATAAATGACCTGGATGAGGAAGTGGAGGGGCGGGTTAGTAAGTATGCGGATGACACGAAGGTTGGGGGTGTTGTGGATAGTTTGGAAGGCTGTCAGAGGTCACAGAGGGACATAGATAGGATGTAGAGTTGGGCTGAGAAGTGGCAGATGCAGTTCAACCCAGATAAGTGTGAAGTGGTTCATTTTGGTAGGTCAAATATGTTGGCGGAATATAGTATTAACGGTCAGACTCCTGGCAGTGTGGAGGATCAGAGGGATCTTGGTGTCCGAGTCCATAGGACGCTCAAAGCGCCTGCACAGGTTGACTCTGTGGTTAAGGCGGCATACAGTGTATTGTCCTTCATCAATCGGGGAATTGAATTTCGGAGCCAAGAGGTATTGTTGCAACTATGTAGGTCCCTGGTCAGACCCCACTTGGAGTATTGTGCTCAGTTCTGGTCATCTCACTACAGGAAAGATGCGGAAGCCATAGAGAGAGTACAGAGGAGATTTACAAGGATGCTGCCTGGAATGCAGAGCATGCCTTATGAAAGCAGGCTGAGGGAACTCAGCCTTTTCTCCTTGGAGAGATGGAGGATGGGGTTGGGGGGGGGGGAACCTGATAGAGGTGTACAAGATGATGAGAGGTATTGATTGGGTAGATAGTCAGGGCTGAAATGCTGGCCACAAGAGGACATAGGTTTAAGGTGCTGTGGAGTAGATATAGAGATGTCAGAGGTTAAGTTTTTTTTACTCAGAGTGGTGAGCGCATGGAATGGGCTGCCGGCAACTGTGGTAGAGACGGATACGATAGGGTCTTTCAAGAGACTGTTAGATAGGTGCATGGAGCTGAATAAAATAGAGGGCTATGGGTAAGCCTAGTAATTTCTAGGGTAGGGACATGTTCAGCACAGCTTTGTGGGCTGAAGGGCCTGAATTGTGCTGTAGTTTTTCTATGTTTCTATGAACAACGTACCCCTAGGTCTCTCTGTTCAACAATGCTCCCCAGGGCCCTACCATTCACTGTGCTTGATCTGCCCAGATTTTACTTCCCAAAATCCATCCTTTTGCCCTCATCCCAGTTAAACTGCATCTGCCATTTCTTTGCCCACTTTCCCAGTTGATCAATGTCCTGCTGTACCCTAACCTTCACGTCCACCATACTACCAATTCTGGAGTCATCTACAAACTTACTAACCCATGCCACCTACACTCTCAGATATACTAATGATTTGTTGAGAAACAACAAAGAACCCAGCACCAATCCCTGTGGCACACCACTGGTCACAGGGCTTTAATCTGAAAAACAATCCTCCACTACTACTCTCTGCCTCCTACCAGCAAGCCAATTTTGTACCCAATGGGCTAGCTCACCCTGGATCCTGTGTGTTCTAAACTTCCAGACCAGCCTACCATCCAGAACATTGTCAAAGACCTTGGTAAAGTTCATGTAGACAGTGTCTACCTCCCTGCCCTCATCAATCCTCTTGGTCATGTGTTCAAGAAAGCTTAAGCAAATTTGTAAGTCATGATTTTCTACTCACAAAGCCATGCTAACTATCCCTAATCTGTTGTTGCATTTCCACATACAAATAAATCCTGTCTTTCAGAATGCCTTCCAATAACATCCCCACCACTGATGCAAGTGATGGCCTGTAGCTCCCTGGATTATCCCTGCTACCATCCTTAACTAAAGGCACATTATGTGTCTCACAAATCTGATTTTTTGAAGAAGTAACCAAGAGGATTGACCAGGGCAGGGCAGTACAGTTTGTCTACCTGATTTTCAGTAAGGCTTTTGACAAGCACCTGCATAGTAGGCTGATCCAGAAGGTGAGATCACCTGGAATCCAGGGAGAGCCAACCAATTGGATACAAAATTGGCTTGGTGGAAGGAGTCACAGAGTGGTAGTGAAGGGTTCTTTTTCCAGATTGGAGGCCTGTGACCAGTGGTGTGCTGCAGGGATCAGTACTGCATCCACTTTTGTTTGTCATATATGTTAACAATTTGGATAAGAATGAAGGTGGCATGATTAGAACGCTTGCAGATTACACCAAAATTGGTGGTGTGGTGGACAGTCAAGAAGGTTATCTTAGATTACCACAGGATCAAAGTCAGCTGGGAAAGTGGGAAAAGGAATTGCAAGTGGAATTTAACTGACAAATGTGAAGTGATGTACTTAGGGAAGTTAAACCAGGGCAGGACATACACAATGAGTGATAAGGCCCTGGGGAGTGTTGTAGAATAGAGAGACCTAGGGGTACAAGAACATAGTTCCCTGAAGTGGTGATGCAGCTTAGACAAGCTGGTGAAGAAGCACATGGCACACTTACCTTCATCAGTCAGAGCACTGGGTACCAGAGTTGGGACGTCAAGTTAGAGTTGTACAAGATGTTGGTGAGACTGCACCTGGAGTATCATGTGCAGTTCTGGTTGCCATACTACAGGATGTGGTTAAGCTAGAGAGGGTGCAGAAAAGTTTCACAAGAATGTTGCCAGGACTTGAGTGATAAGGAAACACTGGATAGGGTGGGACTGTATTCTTTGAAGAAGGCTGAGGGATGACCTTATAGAGATTTATAAAATCATGAGGGTTATAGATAAGGTCACTGATAATTTGCCAGGGTAGGTGAGTCTGAAACAAGAGGGCATAGGTTTAAGTTGAGAGGGAAAAGACTTAAAGGTGACCTGAGAGGCAAGTTTTTCCACACAGCAAGTGGTCAGCATATGGAACAAGCTGCCGGAGGACGTGGCGGATATAATTATAACATTTAAAAGACATTTGGACACATTCATGGAAAGCAAAGGTTTAGAGGAATATGGGCCACCAAATGGACTAGCTCAGGAAGGCATCTTTGTCAGCATGGATGAGTTGGGCTGAAGGTCCTGCTTCTATACTATATAACTCTATGACTCTGTGAAACTGCAAGGTCATGCACCAGTAAGAGGAATCAAAAGGCAGATTATTTAAATGGAAAAAGACCTCAAATGAATTCAGAGGTTATCTTGCGTGTGAATCACAAAAAGCTGCTGAAACCAAGTCCAAGGTTTTTTAAAAATATAAATTTAAATAGGTCCATTATGTTTTGGATGGTTTCCCGTCTTCCAAACTTCAAAAACTTGAGGGCACCTAACTCAGCTCTTCAGACTGCAAGTTCCACAAAATCTTGCTCACCCATCCCTCAGTGTTCATTGACTACTTATCTCTTAGTCTTGTGATAAACAATACATTTTAAGATGCTCTTGCTTGTGTTCAAATCCTTCCACTGCATCTTCCCTTCCTACTTCTGTAACTTCCTGTAGCCCTGCAAGATCTCTCCAACTTTGATCTTTTCTACATCCACCATTTCCTTGGTTCCATGCCTTCAGTTACCTCAGCTTAAGTTCTGGAATTCCTTCACTCAACCTCTCGGTTGCTCTCCATTTAAAGAAAATGCAAGTGTGCTGTTAATCCAGTTCTGCTCTGGTGGGATTCCTGGTATTTCTTTTCCAAACCGTTATGAATTATTATGCATCTTCTATGAATTTTCATGTTTCACTATTGAAAAAGCCAAAGAAGCTCATATAGAAAATACATATTTACTTTGATTTCTGTACTGTCAGCCAAAGATATCAAACTGAAAAACCCGGCACTTTACATATAGCCCAATCACTTCTTTATTGTTTATACTGGAAGTAAAAATTTCAGAGTCAAATAAATATACTGAATTTATTTCTTCTTCCTTAATCCTCTGGAAGTTGTTTTACTCGGACCTTGAGCAGCAGTATCTTTATGACCCTGGGGACCATACCCCTGACTTGCTGACCATTCCTCTTGAAGCTGCTGCAATAATTCAGCTGTAAGATGTCCTTCCTGGACCAGCCTTGCACTCAAAGAGTTACCAGCTTGCTCAGGTGCATCTGCTTCATAAGTCAATGGTCTGTAGCCTAATGCTTTGGACCCTCGAAGCCGCCGGGAGAGATTGACGCCATCCATATTTATCCTCTGTTTTTTCCGCATCCCTCCATAATTAGAAGAACCATCAGGTCCCGCAGTGGCAGTCACAGAAACCGGATCCGATGCACGAATCAAACGGGTGATGTTCCTTACTCCAATCTGTATGATGCTGTCCAGCTCAGTCTGAATGTCCCGAACAAGATTCACATCTGGGAACATGTCCATGAACCGATAACTGGAAAACAAAATAGTGACCAGAGAACAGAATAAATCTAGACCAGGTAGAAAAGCAGAGACAAGAACCAATTTACCAGAAAACTATGAAGATATATTCAAATTCCAAATCATGGTGTTACAGCTGAAAAAGATGCAAACCTAAGATCTATACCAACTGACTCCTCATATACGTGCATTTCAATGCATGAGGATTAACAGGTAAAGTGGGTGAACTCAGAGCATGGATTGGCTCTGAGGACTGGGATGTTACAGCCATAACAGAAACATGGCTGACAGAAGGGCAGGGCTGGCAGTTCAATGTTCCAGGATACAGATGCTACAGGTGTGACAGAGGTGCAGGTAAGGGAGGAGGGGGTGTTGCCTTTTTGATAAGGATAGACATAACAGCAGTACTTAGAGACGACATCCTTGGAGGATCATCCAGTGAGGCCATATGGGTAGAACTTGAGAACAAGAAGGGGAGTGTCACTCTGGTGGGGCTGTATTATAGACACCAACCCCCCCCCCCCCCCCCAAATTGGGAACTTGAGGATCAAGTGTGTGGAGAAATTGCTCATAGTTGTAAGAATAACAGGGTTGTACGAATGGGAGATTTCAATTACCCTGGTATTGACTGGACTACCCAGAGTGTTAAGGGCCTGGACAAGGTGGAATTTGTGAAATGTGTCCAGGAAAGTTTCCTGAGTCAATATATAGAGGGCCCTACTCAGGAGGGTGCAATACTGGACCTCCTCTTAGGGAACGAGGTAGGGCAAGTCAGGGAGCACTTTGGCTCCAGTGACCATAATTCTATTAGTTTTAAGACAGTGATGGAAAAGGACAGGACAGGTCCACAGGTTAGGGTCCTAAACTGGAGCAGGGCTAACTTTGGAGGAATTAGGCAGGATCTAACAGAGGTTGATTGAGAGAGCCTGTATGAAGGGAAAGGAATGAATGGCAAGAGGGAGGCTTTTAAGAGTGTGATATCAAGAGTCCAGGAGCAGCATGTTCCTGTTAGGGTGAAGGGTAAACCTGGCTAGTTTAGGGAACCCTGGCTTACAAGAGATATTGAGTCTCTGGTCAAGAAAGAGCAAGCATACATTGGGTTTAGGAGGTCAGGGACGAGTGAATCCCTTGATGACTATAAAAAGATTAAGAATACACTTAAGAGGGAAATCAGGAGGGCAAAGAGAGGGTATGAGATGGACCTGGCAGATAAAATTAAGGAAAATCCCAAGAGGTTCTATAGCTATATAAAAAGTAAAAGGATGACCAGGGAGAGAGTAGGTCCCCTTGGAGATCAGCAGGGTCGCCTATGTCTCAAGCCACAGGAGCTGGGTGGGATTTTTAATGAATATTTCTTCTTGGTGTTTACTGAGGAGAAAATCATGGTCGCTCAAGAGGTAAGGGAAACAAATGGAGATGTTTTGGAGGACATTCACATTACCAGGGAGGAGGTAGTTGCAGCATTAAGGTGGATAAATCCCCAGGGACTAACCGAGTGCATCCTCAGACTTTGTGGGAGGCTAGAGGAGAAATTGCGGAGGCCTTTGTGGAGATATTTGCTTCATTGTTAGACACTGGTGAAGTTCCCAAAGACTGAAAGGTGGCGAATGTCGTTCCATTGCTAGCAAGGACAAGCCAGGGAACTACAGGCCGGACAGCCTGACATCAGTGGTGGGGAAGTTACTTGAAGGAATTCTGAGGGACAGGATCTACCAGCATTTGGATAGACCAAGTCTGATTAGGAGGAGTCAGCATCGTTTTGTGTGTGGTCGTGTTTAACGAATCTTTTAGAATTCTTTGAAGAGGTAACTAAAAGGATAGATAAGGGTAGGGCAGTGTATGTTGTCTATTTGGACTTTTTATTAGCAAGGCCTTCAACAAGGTCCCGTATGGTATGGCAGGCTGGTCTACAAGGTTAGGTCCCATGGAATCCAGGGAGAGCTAGTTAGGTGGATTCAAAATTGGCTTGGAGGTAGGAAGCAGAGAGTGGTGGGTTGAAGGTTGTTTCTCAGAGTAGAGACTGGTGATTAGTGGTGTGCCGCAGGGGTTGGTGTTGGGACCCTTGTTATTCATTATTTATATAAATGATTTAGATGTCAAAACACTTGGCTTGATCACTAAGTTTGCAAATGACATGAAATTAGGAGGTATTGTTGATAGTGAAGAAGATTGCAGGGGGATCTTGATAAGTTAGGAAAGTGGGCCAAGGAGTGGCAAAGGGAGTTCAACACAGGCAAGTGTGAGGTGATGCATTTTGGAAAGTCAAACCAACCTAGGACTTATACTATGAATAGTAGGGCACTAGGGACTGTAATGGGACAGAGGGACCCAGGAGTACAAGTGCATAGTTCATTGAAAGTGGCGCTACAGTTAGACAGGGTGGTGAAAAAGATGTTCAGCACACTGGCCTTCATCAGTCAGGGCATGGAGTACAGGAGTTGGGACGTTATGTTGCAGTTGTGTTTGGTGAGGCCACACTTGGAGTACTGTGCACAGTTTTGGTCACCCTGTTATAGGAAAGACGTGATTAAACTGGAAAGAGTGCAGAAAAGATTTACCAGGACGTTGCCAGGACTAGAGAGCCTGAGTTATAGGGAGAGGTTGGCCAGGCTGGGTCTTTATTCCTTGGAACGTAGGAGAATGAGGGGCGACCTCACAGAAGTGTTTAAAATTATGAGAGGCATAGATGAGGTGGATGGTAACAGTCTTTCCCCACGATAGGTGAGTCCAAAACTAGGGGGCATAGGTTTAGGGTGAGAGGGGAAAGATTTAAAAGGGACTGAAGGGGCAACTTTTTCACGCAGAGGGTGGTGAGTACATGGAATGAGCTGCCAGAGGAAGTGGTTGAGGCAGGTACAATTGTATCATTTAAGCAACACTTGGATAGGTACATGGAGGGTAGGGGCCTGGAGGGAAATGGGTCGAACCCAGGAAATTGGGACTAGTTAGAGGACAATGTGGTCAGCAAGGACTGGTTGGGCTAAATGGCCTATTTCCATCCAGTATCGCTCCATAACTTCTACAGTTTAGTGCAATTGCTAGAACACAAGTAGTGTTTAAACACTCCCCGCTCTACAAGGAATGCACTGTGAACAGCCTCCCAAAAACCAAATCCAAGTTAATTAACTGCCAAGTTAATATCGCACGTCAAATTTGTCACATTGGAGCATCAAAACTAAATGGTGCAAGGTGTTGTGAACCATTAGCAGCCAATGTATTCTTCCACAGTCTGCAACCTGGTGAACCATTCACAATAACACTGCATTCAAACCAGGAGATTATAACTGGTTCAATGAGAAGTGTGAAGAGCATGCTGGAAACAGCAACAAGCACAACTAAAAATGAGGCAGAATAGTAAAACTGCAAATGTAGACCTCATGCATGCTAAACAGCAAAAGCAATAGACAAAGCTAAGCAGGACCAATAGGTAAGATCACAGTTTCTGCCACATCCAATAAACAATGATGGTGAAAAATTAAACATCTAAGAGGAGGCGGCTCCTCCAATCATCCGTCCTCAATGACTTATGCAAAGCAACAATGCTAAGAACAAGACAGTATCATTTACATGCAGCATAGCTGTGTGCCAGATAGATGAACCATTCTACCTCCTCTTAAGATCTCACAAACACAGGAGGCAACCTGCAGCCAATTCAATTCATTCCACATTAAATCAAGAAGCAACAAAGGCTACAGGATCAGAAAATATTCCAGCTACAATGTTGAAGATTTATGCTTGAGAATTAACTGTGCCTCTAACTAATCTGCTCTGGTACAGCTAAAGCAGTGGCATCTACCAAACAGAGCCAGTTATATCCTTTTTACAAACAGTAGAACAAATCCAGAATTGTGAATTACACCCCATAGTCTACTCCCAAAGTGATGGAAAGTGTCACCAACTATGCTGTCAGGTATTACTTATTTATCAATAACCTGTTTGGTGTTACCTAGTTATGAATTTACCAGAATTAATGAACTCCAGATATCGTTAGTCTTGGTCCAGACAATTGAGTTGAATTCCACAGGCGAGGTGTGAGTGACTGGCTTTAACATTAATTTCGCATTTAGAACCATAGAACAATACAGCACAATACAGGCCCTTTGGCCCACCATGTTGTGCCGCCCTTCAAACCACACCTAAGACTATCTAACCCCTTCCTCCCACATATCCCTCTAACTTAAATTCCTCCATATGCGTATCTAACAATCTCTTGAACTTGTCCAATGTATCAGCCTCCACCACCACCTCAGGCAGCGCATTCCATGCACCAACCACTCTGGATGAAAAACCTCCCTCTGACATCTCCCTTGAACTTTCCACCCAATACCTTATAGCCATGTCCTCTTGTTTTGAGCATTGGTGCCCTGGGAAAGAAGTGCTAGCTGTCTACTCTATTTATTCCTCTCAATATTTTGTATACCTCTATCATGTCTCCCCTCATCCTCCTTCTCTCCAATGAGAACAGCCCTAGCTCCTTTAGTCTCTCCTCATAATCCATACTCTCTAATCCAGGCAGCATCCTGGTAAATCTCCTCTGCACCCTTTCCAACGCTTCCACATCCTTCCTATAATGAGGCAACCAGAACTGGACACAAGTACTCTAAGTGTGGCCTAACCACAGTTTTGTAAACCTGCATCATCACTTCGCGGCTCTTAAATTCGATCCCCCGATTTATGAAAGCTAGCACCCCATAAGCTTTCTTAACTACCCTATCCACCTGCGAGGCAACTTTCAGTGATCTGTGGATATGAACCCCCAGATCCCTCTGCTCCTCCACACTGCCCAGAATCCTGCCATTTACCTTGTACTCTGCCTTGGAGTTTGTCCTTCCAATGTGTACTAACTCACACTTCTCTGGATTGAACTCCATCTGCCACTTCTCAGCCTAGCTCTGCATCCTATCAATATCCCTCTGCAAGCTTCAACAGCCCGCCACACTATCCACAACACCACCAATCTTTGTGTCATCTGCAAACTTGCTAACCCACCCTTCCACCCCCTCATCTAAGTCGTTAATAAATATCACAAAAAGTAGGGGTCCCAGAACCGATCCCTGCGGGACACCACTAGTCACAGCCCTCCAATCCGAATGCACTCCCTCCACCACAGCCCTCTGCTTTCTACAGGCAAGCCAATTTTGAATCAACTCGCCCAAGCTTCCCCGGATCCCTTGGCCTCTGACCTTCTGAAGAAGCCTACCATGTGGAACCTTGTCGAACACCTTACTAAAATCCACGTAGACCACATCTACTGCACTACCCTCACCAATCTTCCTGGTCACCTCCTCAAAGAACCCTATCAGGCTTGTGAGGCAAGATCTTCCCTTCACAAAGCCATGCTGGCTGTCCCTAATCAGTCCATGTTTCTCCCAAATGTTCATAGATCCTATCTCTTAGAATCGTTTCCGACAGCTTACCCACCACAGACGTAAGGCTCACCAGTCTGTAATTCCCTGGACTATCCCTATTACCTTTTTTGAAATAAGGGGACAACATTCGCCACCCTCCAATTCTCCGGTACCATTCCCATTGACAACGAAGACTCAAAGATCCTAACCAACGGTTCAGCTATCTCCTCCCTTGCCTCACGAAGCAGCCTGGGGAATATTCCATCAGGCCCCAGGGACTTATCTGTCCTAACATTTTCTAACAACTCCAACACATCCTCTCTCTTAATATCTACATACTCTGGAACATTACCCTCACCTACACTGTTCTCAGCATCATCAAGACCCATCTCCTTGTTGAATACTGAAGAGAAGTATTCATTGAGAACCTCACCCACTTCCACAGCTTCCAGGCACATCCTCCCACCTTTGTCTTTAATCGGACCTACCTTTACCCTAGCCATCCTTCTGCTCTTTACGTACGAGAAAAAAAGCCTTGGGATTCTCCTTAACCCTACTGATGATTTATAAGTTTGGCATCAAGGAGCTCTGGCAAAGATGATGTCAATGGGAGTCAAGGATAAATATCCCTACTAGCTAGAGATGCCCCTTGTACAAAGGAAGATGGTTGCATTTTTGGGTATTGTGGGTCATCAATCCTGCCTCAACTGGGGTTGCTCCTCAGGGCATTGTTCTAGGTCCAGCTATATTCAACTGGTCATTTTTTTGTGATAAGATCTGAATTGGAGTAGATTGATGATGATTAAAGCAATATTCAATTCCATTTGCAATTCCACAGAAAATGATGCACTCTATGCCTGCATCAATAAAATATGAACAACTTTCAGACTTGTGGTAAGCAACATTCACGTCATGTTAATGCCAGGAAATCACCACCATCTACCCCTGATATTCAACAGCATTACCATCCTGGAGAACTGGTGTGGAATCGGGGTGGGAGTGAGAGGGCACTGCAAGCATAGTGGGGAGGGAGTTGGCGAGAGGGTAGGTGGTTACCAGAAACTTGACTGGACCAGACATCGATAAACTGTGGCTGTAACAGCAGCTCAGAAACTGGCTATTCTGTCACAAATTACTCACTTCCCGCCTCCACTAAACCTTTCCACCGTCTTCGAGGTACTAGTTTGACGCAATCCTCTCCATCTGCAATTCTAACAACACGCAGGAAGCTCACCACCATTTACAATAATGCAGCCCACTTGATCAGCCTCCCATAAAACTCCTCCAAACATTTACTCCCACCACTGCTGCCACACCATTGCTTCAGTGCAACCCTAAAACCCTCTGCCAAGACTTCTTCAATAGGCAACCAGAAGGTCACATGGGAACCTCATCAGCTGCAAGCTTCTCCCTCTAATGCACCCCAAATCACCCCTCACTCAGACACCTTCTCCACTGTAAAAGATTAGAGGTCTTTACCCAAAGGACAACAGAAGCACCTTGACAAGTATAGTGGATATTCAAGAATCTGCTCACATACTGAGTACTGGCCTCAACAGCAAGACCAAATCCTGAATACGAATCATTTTTAAAAATCTTACCTTAACCACAGGTAGAGATCCAACACATCATGCACGGCCTCCAGATGTACGAGGTCTTTGATATTTTGTGGCGGCGTCAGTGGCCAGTTAATGTGCCGGCACAACCAGTCAAACGTCAGCGGCTCATTCCTACTGAACTGTCGTGCAAACTACAGAATTCAAACAGACTCAGTGTGAAAAGTAACCAAGATCTCTTCAGCAAATATCAAAGCAATGGCACGTTAGCAGTGCAATATTCCAGCTGTTATTGGACAACCAACTTTCTGTCACTGTCTAGATTCACAAGCTATTTGGGTGATTGTAGCTATGTCCAAGTTGCTGGTTTTAACTAATTAAGACAGACGAAGTGGTTTGTCTTCCTTTGGTGTGCAACATTGTCTTTTAGTTAATAATGGATTTTACTAAGAGTTAACCAATAAACTGTGATGCTCCTTACATAAAAAAAGTGCTCCTTATGTGCAGGCAGACAGTTTTTAAAATATTCAACTAATTTCTTGATTCAGTACATACGTACATGGACACATTATGCATATAGCATTCACTATCTTATTGCCTCAGAGCTCTAACACTTTGCGTGGTATCAGCCATTCTGAAACTATTTACGAGAGTATTCTAAAAACATTAGGCAGATTACTGATAAACCTTGGTATTCACTGACATTTTGATTGAGCTCTAGAAAAGTACAACGTGAATTTTCTGTTGCCAATCTCACCTCTGAGTGCAAAGACTGTGTATTCAAGTCTCACACCAGAGATCTGAACAGGTAATCCAAGTTTACACTCAAGTGCATTACTCAGGAAAATTATGTGCATCTGATCTCTCGGGTAGACGGTAAGATCCATCGCTCTATTCTGAAAAAAGGCTAGGGAAGTATTTAGTAATCTACTAAATTGATTCCAGGTGTAAAGAAGTTATCAGACATGAAAAATTAAAATAGATAAGGCTGATAATCTCTGGAGTTTATACATATAAAAAAATGATCTTATGGAAACATACAAGGAGCTTGACTGGGTAGATACCAAGATATCTTCTTCGGTGAAGGAATCTATATTCCAATGGATGGCAGGATGGTCCATTTGGGAATGAGAAAGTTCCTTTTGTCATAGAGTTGTAGACTTCAGCAGGAAAACAGGTCCTTCGGCCCAACTCGACCATTCTGACCAAGGTGCCTTCCTGAGCTAGTCCCATTTACCTGCATTTAGCCCATATCCACCTAAGGCTTTCTTATCCATGTACCTGTCCAAATGCCTTTCAACGTTGTAAAACGTTGTCTACCAATTCCTTGGGCAGCACATTCCATATACCCACCACTCAGTGTGGAAAAACTTGCCCCTCAGGTCCCGTTTAAATCTTTCACCTCTCACTTTAAACCTATACCCTCTATTTTTAGACTTCTCTACCCTGGGAAAAAGACTGTGACCACCCACCTTATCTATGCACCTCATGATTTTATAGAATATTGAACAGTGCAGCACAAGAGCAGCACTTTGGCTCACGATGTTGTGCTGAACTAATTTGCCTCCACCACCACTCCTGGCAGTGCATTCCAGGCATCCACCACTCTCTGTGGTAATAAAACATGCCCCGCACATCTCCTTTGAACTTACCCCCCTCACCTTAAATGCATGCCCTCTGGTATTAGACATTTCGACCATGGGAAAAAGATATCGGCTGTCTACTCTAGCTATGCATCTCGTAAGCTTAAAAACCCTATAAGGTCAGCCTCCTTGGCTCCAGGGAAAACAGTCCCAGCCAATCGAATCTCCCCTTGTAACTCAAGTCCTCCAGTCCCAGCAACATTCCTGTGAATCTTTTCTGCACTGTCTCTAGCTTAATCACATTTTTCCTGTTATATTGCGACCACAACTGCACATAGTCCTCCAAGTGTGGTCTCATCAATGTCTCATCCAGCTGTAACATGACATCCCTACTCTTATACTCAGTGCCCCGACCAATGAGATAAGCATGCCAAACACTTCCTTCACCACCGTCTAAATGTGTCACCATTTTCAGGGATCCATTTACTTGTACCCCTGGGTCTCTGTGCTCTACAACAATCCCCAGGAACCTGTGCATGTCCTGCCCAGAACTTCCCAAAATGTATCACTTCACACTTGTCCAAGTTAAATTCCATCTGCCATTCCTTGGCCCATTTTCCCAGTTGATCTAGATCTTGTTGTAATACCAGACAACATTCTTCACTGTCCACTACACCAGCAACTTTGATTCATTTGCAAACTTACTAATCATGCCACCTACATTCTCAACCAAATCATTAATATATATGGCTAACAAGAAGTTATGAAGCCCCCACAGATATGGAGGCACAATCATTAAGTACATTCAATGCTGTGATAAAGTTTTAGACTTTAGGGGAATCAAGGGTTATAGGACCAGGCAGCAAATTATGTTCAGATATTAAGTTGAGGCCAACAATCTGATCAGCCATAATCTTACTGAGCAGCGGAGCAGACTCAGTGGGCCATTTGGCCTGCTCCTGCTTCATCTGTCCTAGCCAATATTTACCCCTTATCACTAAAACAGATTACCTGACCACTATCAAGCATTGCTCTTTATGGGAGTATGCAGTAAGCAATTTAGCTGCCAGTTTTTCTGCAATGACTACATGTAAAAAGGTATGCTTCGGCTTAAAGCATCTGAAGTAGGCCTGGTGTTGTGCAAGATGCTAAATAAATGCAATTTAAGGTATGGGAGGGCTGACAAGAGTGATTGTGACCCCCACCCACTCCAGGGTGGAAGCATGAGCAACGTACCTTTAGGAAAGAGGTGCAGACAAAGGGCTGCTTCTTGTTGATTGGTGCAGTACAGAAGACATATCGCACACGGAGATTCAGTGGAATGTGTTGGATCATATCAGCCAGAAACTTGAAATCATCAATATTGCACACAAAATAGAGTCCGTCCACCTGTGAGAGGCTCACAAATATATCCTGTTTCCACAGAAAGATGTGTGAACAAGGAATATCACGTTAATTTTATACCTGTAGAAAATCAACTAATAATTAAATGATTTGAATGCAAAGGTTTCAAGAGGTGTGGATCTCAAAGTATCTATCTCCGTGAAACACTTACAATCAGATTTGATAGAGTGGCCTCAGGGAGTTGATATGCAAACATCTCAATCTGGTCTGCTGTGGGGTGCAATCCTGCCACCTTGAAAAATATATCAAAATTAACAAATGAAATACTTTGCATAAATACACTTCTATACCCTGTTCTCTTCGGCAAACCATTAGCTGATGACTAGATAATCCTCCAAGGCACCATGACCAGAGGGCACAGACAGCCTGTAGCTCTCTTTAAAAAAAACTATATTAATATATTTACAATTGTTTCATTGTTCTTAATCCAGTATTTACAAACTGTAGATTAAATTAAGACACTGCCATCCTTGTCCAGGATGCAATCCAGCTCTTGAAAGCCTCCAGCAAGCCAGTGGACACCATGTGCTCCCTTCTCCAAGCACACACCGAGCACAGATGTATCCTTGGAAGAGGGGCAGGCAGTCAACTCTGAAGGTACTCCGACAACCCACTGCCTTTTGGTCAATGGCCAATCTAACCTAACCTAATCATATTCTCACCCAGTGTGCCTTGAGATTGGTCTGTGGGACTGGACTAAAGTACAATCAACACTTTAGAGAAACGCAAGCTCTCTTTAAAACAGTAATGCATGTAATAATGCGTTAACCAAATGATATACAAAATGCACTCTTTTCATTATTTTGAGTGACTGCTTTTGAAGAACTCTGGTTCAAGTTGTGAGTTCTCAGTAGTGAGAGCACAATCCAGGCTCTTTCTATTAATTTTGAATTTGGAAGCATCGGGTTATAAAAGACATTAGGCTGATCCTGTTTCACGTCATGCCTCCATCTCATTTTTTCTTGGTGGTCTTACAGAGGTAATACACCACAGAAACAAACCCTTTCAACCCAACCCGCCCATGCTTTTTTTAAGTGAGTAAAACTGGCAAGGCAATATTTAGTATCCATCTCCAGTTGCACCAAGTACAATAACAATCACAGTGTAGAACAGAGCCATCTGGTCATCGGAGAAAAGGGTCAGGATTTACTGTTTCCCAGTCTGCAATGAATTCGAATTTATGACCTCCGGATTATCAAGTCCTTAATCATTAGCCCAACATACTATATGTTCTTCCTTTCTCCATCCTGTCTTAATATCATTGCATCATTCCTCTCATTCTTTCTGAGCACCCTCAATATAAAGGAACTCTCTATCTATCTGTCTCCCCTTCCTCTTACAACCTTGCCCTTTCCCAGTTTCCAAGTAAAATAAAATGATCACCTCTATGGAATCGACAGGCCGGCTTAGAATCTCTTTGAGCACAGGAAGGTCGTCGCGATTCATCGTGGTAACTTCTCCCTCCTTAAATGCTGTGCAGAACCTGCCAGCTCTTCCAGAGATCTGCAGGGCCTGGGAGGTGGTTATCCTATCCATCTCCTTCTCTCCCTTTTCATTTATAGTCGGCTTCATCAGGGAATTGAAAATAATCCGTTTTATACTCCTGCACAAAAGACAAAGGTTGTTGTGTTGTAAGATCATTATGAAAAAGCAAAAAAAAGTACAGTTGGAAGCTTGAGAAAAAAACAAAAGTGCTGGAAATACTCAGGAGTTTAGCCAGCATCCGTGAAGAAACAAAGTTAACATTTTGACGAACTTTTCTCAGAAAAGTTTTCTTAGGAAAATTTGGAAATCATGGAATTGAGCAGCACAGAAACAGCCCTTTCAGCCCACCTTGTCCATACCAACCACGATGCCCATCTATGCCTCATTTGCCCGTGTTAGCTCCATTACACCTCTCCTAGCCAAATACCTTTTAAATGTTGTAATTGTAGCTGCCTCTACCACCTTTTCTAGCAGCTCGTTCCAAATATACATCATCCTCTGTGAAAAAACATACCCCTCAGATCTCCTTTAAATTTCTCTCCTTCCACCTGAAACTCGTACCCTCTAGTTCTAGACTCCCCTGCCTGGGAAAAACATTTTGACCATCCACATCCTCCCCCTAGTGTAGCAACCACAACTTTATACAAAACATGCATGTTTTAAGTTGCAAAAAAGAGGAATCTGTGCAGAGGAGAGGGAATGTTTGTGATACTGTGGACATCAAAGACTGGATTATGCAAATATTAGTGATGCCAATTACCAGAGGTGCTAAAGACTTGTTAATCGTGGGCTCACCTGCCTGGAGGAGGTATTAATGGTGCAAGGCAAATTAGGACAAAGAGAAAAAAAAATTCTTGAACTGTTTCTGGGATTCAAGGGACTGAGTTATGGAGAGAGGTTCAGCAGTTTGGGACTTTTTTCAGTGGAGTGTAGGGGAATGAGGGGTGATCTTATGGAGGTGCAAAGAATTGGGAGGGGCATAGATATGGTGAATTCACAGGCTTTTTCCCAGGGTTAGGGAATCAAGAACTAGAGGACATAGGTTTAGGGTGAGAGGGGAGAGACTTAATAGGAACCTAAGGGGCAACTTCTTCACCCAGACAGTGGTCAGTACATGGAATGAGCAGCCAGAGGAAGTGGTTGAGGGAGGTACATTAACAACATTTAAAAGGTACTTGGACAGGTACACGGATAGGAAAAGTTTAGAGGGATATGGGCCAAACTTGGGCAAATGGAACTAGCCTAGATACCAATCTGGGTCGGCATGGACCAGTTGGGCCAAAGGGCCTGATTCCATGCTGTATGACTCCATGACTCTGTCAGATGCAGATCGCTACTGTTGCTGGAATTAATTTTCCCTTTGTTCACTGACCCACAGTGAAAAGTTGATTCACAGTACAGGGTGCCTTCTCAAAGGCTGAATACATGTGCAAATACACAGACAGGATTCCTTCCTCTTACTGTGGATCAGCTCCACAGTCCCAGCCTTCAGATGCTCACTGTTAATGCTTGCACATGACAAATGAGCCACCATATAAATTTCTGTTACTTCTCAAGGGAAGGCGATAACAACCAAAGAAAATAACCTGTGAGCTATACACTGATGATAGGGGAGTAAACCTTTACAAAGTTAATGGTATACTCACAAGTTCAAGCCCATTCCAATGGCATCAGTGGCAACCATGATCTTACAGGGATCATCTGGGTCATTAAATTTCTTCGCTTGAGCCAACTTTGTTCCTACGTTGAAGATACAGACACAATCAGTAAACCAGACCACAACACCAATACAACGCAACCATCTGGATGCTCGCTGCACACATCCCCTCACCCATGGTCATCAGTGGCCCAGCTGCTCAATGTGCCAAGGTGTCTTTTAATGGCCTGAAGACCAAGCTGAGATTTACTCACTTCCTCTCCTTTCGTGCTTTCACAGAAAAATGTATAAAGGAAATAAGGCTTGGTAAAAGTAATGTCATACAGAAGTGGAACAATGACGCACCACTGGCATCTACCACCAGATTCTTCCCAGTGCCTTGATGGCAAATTCAGTGAGAGAGAAATCACATACCCTTCACTCTGGATTGCAGGGATGGAAGGTGGCTCTGCAACAAGCCGTTTGAGACAGTCATCACAACAGATAAAGAACAACACTGCCAGAAACATTATACAGTCGAAGGGCAAAAAGAGGAGGAGCTGCAGCACATTGCTGGCAAACAGGAGGAGTCTTATCCTGCAGCCCACATCTGTATGTGCTTTTTTATGATTGTACTGAGTCGATTCATATATGCCCAAAGTTAGAAAGCACCTCAAACTGGAAGACAAGAGAAGGGCACACCTACCGATACCAAAAGATTGGTTTCCAGTTAGATCCCCAGCAGGGATGCCCCTCCCCACAGTAAAGATACAAAACCAAGTGATTCACAAGTTAGAGAACTTTTCCAGTAGGCATTAGGGTTAATGATCCTGCAGTAATCAACCTAACACACAACTGCTTTAGCAGAGGAATTCGTCATTTCAGTCATCATTCCCACAATGTGCAAATAAAAGGAATGACCTTTTATATGACAATGCCATGCTCTCCTTTTCTGATCTTTCCTGCACAACTATTGCAAGATGTTAAATATTCACATGTGAAACCACGACTGTGGAAGTTCAGGGGATAGCACTATGACATAAGTCAGGACCCATGGGCATTTGGGGAAAGCAGAGAGGCAGGACCTATTGGAGATTTCAGGAAAGTAATACTCCAGCATGAGGCAGTCCCCATGGGGCTATCAAGAAACAGCACTCAATCAAGAGGCAGAACGGCAAGTATAGGGGATTCAATGTTCCAGCAGGAACTAGTGCATTTGAGTATTGGAGAAGCAGCATTCCAGTACCAGCTGACACAGAGGGAGGAGGAGGGGAGTGGAAATCAGCAAAACCATTCACCAGCAAGTGGCAGGAACTGTGAGAATCATAGAATTGTAAAGCACAGAAACGGACCCTACCAGCCCACCTTGTCCACGAGGACCCCTTTACTTCCTTCCTATCCAAGTATCTGTTCAAATGCCTTTTAAACATTGTAATTGTATCTGCTTCTATCACCTCCACTGGCTGCTCACTCCAGAGAATCACCACCCTCTTGTGTGGAAAATCTTATCCCTTAGATCTTCTTTAAATTTCTCCCCTCTCACCTTAAACCTGTGCCTGAGGCTGGATCAGGAAAGGTACCTGTGGGTATCACAGAGACCAGCAAAGGTGCTCTGTGATAGGTCAATGAGTTATTGACCCCTCTTCTGACCAAGAAATCCTAAGCAAATTTAGGCATCACATCATGAAATCTGAACAGAAGAACACAAGTGTGTTCAAGAACTGTTTTAAACTAGCAGCCTATACGTTCAGCACCATTTAATGCACTGTGAACAAAGAAAGTCTGAATAAACAGGAGACTAAAAACTGAGCAGAAATAATCCTCCAACTGTTGCCTGTGCATTTGAGTAAAATACCGTCATTTCTATGAAGCAGCAGGAGTGACTTCAGGCATTAGTGTCATTACGTGTGGTAGTCAGAGTCACACAGCACAGAAGCATACTCTTCAGCCCACCATGATGATGTCAACCATCAATACTATTCCCATTTACCAGCATTTGGTCCATAGTAAATTGTTTTGGCAATTCAAGTGCTCACCTAGATACTTCCTAACTATTGAGAGAGTACCTGCCCCAACCACCCACTCAGGCAGTGCATTCTGGATCCCAACTATTATGTAGGTGAAGAAAAAATTTCTTCTTCAGATCCCCCTGAAACGTCTTATATAAACCTATGCCCTCTAGTTTAAACACCTCTGAATATGAAGAAGTTTTTCCAACTGTCTAGGCTCTTCATAATTTTGTTTACTGTTACCAGGTCCCACTCAGCCTCCTTTGTCCAAAGGAAACAGACCCAGCCTATTCAATCTCTCCTCATAATTGAAACAGGCAAAATCCCAGTGAAACTGCTCTGCACCCTCTCCAATGCAATCACGTCCTTCCTATACTGTGGTGACCAGAATTGTGCACAGTACTCCAGCCTAACTAATGTTTATAAATTTGTACCACCATCATATATTCTGTGCCCCAGCTAACGAAGGTAAATGTTCCATATTCATTCTTCATCAATTTTATTTAACTGTGCTGCCACCATCAGGGATCCTTGGTCTTGTACACCAAGGACCCTCTGCTCCTCAATACTGCCAAAGCCCTATTATTCATTGTGTATAGTAAGGCATGAAAGTGAATTGTTAATGACAATCAGCTGTTGGATGAGAAGGAAAGCAACCTCATTGGAAACCTGCAAAGAAATATAGAAATACGAAAAGGCTTGCATACAAGGGAGCAATTTAAACTACCAGTACAACACTGTTTTAATTTTTGGTAAATTATGTCACCACCTCATTACAATCTGACTGGATGGGGTTTGAATGCCATTTACTCAAACTAACTGAGAGCAACTATGACCAAAATCTCCAAACAACTAAACACCTCCAACTAAAGTGCATACTTACAAGTACCACCCTTTCTTACAACAGATACTTCCATCTTCATGCAAATGTCTTTCAAAACTGTCATTGTTTCAGCTGCCAAACCCGAGGACTGTGCAAGGACCAATGCAAATTTGATTACAGAATTGAAGAATCGCAGAATAGTTACAGCATAGGAAAAAACCATTCAGCCTATTATATCCACATTGCCTTTCTACCACAGCAACTCACTGGCTCCCAAATTCATGGCCTTGAAAATATTTCTTCACCATATACCCAGTTCCCTCTTTAAGGCCAAAATGGAATTTGCCTTCACCATAACTACAGACAATGCATTCCAGATTCCAACCACGCCTCATAAAAAGGGTTTTTCATCTCTTCCCTTTTATTTTATACCTGTGATCTCTATTCCTCAACCCCTCTATCTCCCGCCATCCACTCTATGCAGATCCTTCATTTTATTTACTTCTATAAGATCTCCCCTCAGCTTTCCTTGCTCCAAAGAAAACTGTCCCAGCCTCTAATCTGTACTTGTAACCATAGTTCCTCAATTCAGGAACCGTTCTCATAAATCTCTTCTGGTCTCTATCCAGTGCCTCCACATTTTTTGCCGTAAAGAGGTGGCCAGAATCAAACACAATACACCAGACAAGACTGGGCCAGTGTCTTATAAAGATTCAGTGTGACATCCCTGCTTTTAAATGCTATGCACCTACTGATAAAGCTCAGAATTGTGTCTATTAATTCTTTCTCAATCCATCCTGCCACTTTCAATGACTCATACATCCATGTCCCCAGATCCCTCTGCTCCTACATCTCTTTCGGAACAATATCGTTATTCCCTATTGGCTCTCCTCATTTGTCCTACCAAAGTGCAACACCTCACATTTCTCTGCATTAAGATGTATCTGCCACATCTGTGCATTCTCCTGGCCAGTTTATATGCAGGCAATACCTAGCAGAGGTGCTGGCATGGAAGAGCTGCCCACTTATAAAGTTGTCAGTAATCAGCTATTCAAAGTCATGAAGCAATTGACCATTTCCAATGGCAGAAAGGTTGGCAGCCAAAGGACAGCTTTAAGATAATTGACCAAAGGACCATAAGATACATGAGGAATTGTTTTACACAGCTGTCAGCTGGAACCCAGTACCTGAAAGGATGGTTGAAACAGATGCAGCAGTAACTTTTAAAAAGGAATTGGAGAAATACTCAAAGTGAAAATTGAACTATGAGGAAAGAACAAGTTGTGAGACTATTAGAACAGATCTTTCGAAGAGCTGTGATGGATCATTTTTTCATTCCCACTCTCTTGAAGACTGTTACGACAGTGCTCACAATTTACTACAATGTGTGAGTCACTGAAAATGATACTCTTTGTAACCAAATCCATGCTTTGTAAGCAATGATAACTAAACTATACACCAGACTCAGTTCATCTCAGCTTTCTCTTAGATAATTTTCTACTAGTGTAGCTATTGTCCCTTTAAGCCCATGGGATTCAATTTTATGGTACATTACAAATGCCTTTTTGCACATCCACAGACAAATTTACCACAGTTCTATCAATGCTCTCCACTACATTAAAGAAATCAACATCATTGGACTCAAATTGCCATTAACAAATACTCATTGATCCTCATTTACAACATAGCAGCAAGTATTATTTACCTGGTGGAAGACTGCCATAGATCACCGCACATTCCAGTCCTCGAGCCTCAATCTGACGACTCAAAGAGTAGATGTCAGTTTTACTGAAGCACACGATACAGTCACCAGGGCGGAGGTTATCAAGAGACTCCAGAGCCGAGTCCAAAACAGTCAAGGGAGTCAGCCGTTCGTAAGTTTCAACCTAATTAACACATCAATTTACTAGAAACAATTCTCAAAGAAATATCTGCCAGAGAAAGTCATTGCACTAATATAATAAACTCAAGCCCCAATCCCCACACAGGTGACATGGTTGTGGAAATGCTCAAATTAAATTATACATTTAAACCTAACGTACAGTTCTGCTCTAACCAGGTGACAATTCAGGACACAAAATATTAAGTAGGAATGACAGCTATGGTGACAGTGGATATAACAGTGAGGAAAGTTGAGCTGGAGGATAGGAGAGAACAGGGCACACAACAATAGCATGCTTTTAAGGGGTGCATCTAAAGGGCTATCACCAAGCAGAGGAAGCAAGATAGGCAGGTACTCAGGGACACCACAGAATGCATCTTGCTGTAAAAGCATTTCTCCACGTTGGAAAATGATAGGGAGTGAACATATCTTTAAAGAGTCCAGTCAGAGTCAAGATCACAGCACCATGGGCAGCTCAACTGCACAAGACAGGAGGAGGAAGAGTCCAAAAGCAACAGTAGCAGGAAACTCAATGGAGAGAGAAATAAACAGGAACTTCTGCAGCAACAGACATGAATTCACGATGGTGTGTTGCCTTCCTGGTGCTAGGGTCAAGGAAGTCACAGAACAGTTGTAGGGCATTTTCAAGGGGCAAGGTAAACAGCCAGAAACTGTGGTCTACATTGGTACTAATGACACAGATAAAAAGAGCAACGTGAATTTAGAGAGCTAGGTTGCAGATTAAAGAGCAGAACCTCTATCATTGCACTTTGGAATTTCTAACGCAAGTCCAGGAGAACTGTACCATGTGGTAGTGTGTACAGGAAAAGATTAGGTCAGACAAAGGTTTAGTATAGGAGGAGGGCTTTAAATTTCTGGATGATTGGGATCATTTCTGGGGAAGATGGGACATATACAAGCTGGATGGGCTGCAACTGAAGCAGAAAGGGTCCAACGTTCTTGTACAGAGCTTTTGGGAAGGGATTGGGGGCGATGGTATAACTGGGGGATGATGGCGCAGAAAGATGTGCAGAAAGAAAACCAAGTCAGTCCAGTAGGCAGAGTCGAGATGCACATGATAAAGCACACGGGAGGAATTCAAGGCTAAACTGCATCTATTTAATGCAAGGAGTCTGATTATTAAGGCAGGTGAACTTAGAGCACTGATCAGCAGATGAGAATACAGTTCTGATGGTATCATGAGACGGTTGAAGGACAGGACAGGACTGGCATCTCAAGATTCTAGGGTGTAATATCTTCAGACATGATGGGGGGGAGGGGGTTGCAGTAAGATATGGAATAGCTTTGTTGATTAAGGAGTCCATTACAACACGAAGGAGGGAAGATACCCTAGAAGGCCGTAAGGGTGAAAAGTAGAGACAGAAAGGGGGCAATCACTTTGCTGGGGATACACTACAGGCCTCCTACGTGTCAGCTTGAGATACAGCAAATATGTAGAGATACAAGAATAATACGGTTATCGTAATAGGGGATTTCAACTTCCCCACTATGAACTTTGTTTCAGTGTGAAAGGCATAAAGGAGGTGGAATTTCTAACGCATGTCCAGGAGAACTGCTGGAGCCAGGATGCTGATAGTCCAACTGGAGAAGGGGCAGGACTGGACCTAATCTTAGGAAAGGTAGCTGGGCAAGTGGTTGAAGTGTCACTGGGAGAGCATGTGGAAGTTGAAGGGGGATGGGGGGGTGGTGGTGGGAGGCAACTTCAATATCATAAGACAGGATCTGGCAAAAGTAGACTGAGAACAACTACTTACAGGTCTACATCCCACAAGCAGGAATGATTCAGAAGCGAAATAAGAGTTCAGGACCAACATGTTCCCATAAGGGTGAAAGGTAGGGGCAGCAAGTTCAAGGAACTTGGGATGTTGAAGGCTGGATAAAAAAACAAAGAAAGCATGCGGCAAGCACAAGACAGTGGGGCATCACGTTACATTGGTGAGACCGCACATGCAGTTGCCTAGCTATAGGAATGATGTCACTGAGCTGGAAAGGGTTTAGAAAAGATTCACAAGGATGTCACTCGGACTGAATGGCTTGAGTTATAGGGAAAGACCAAAAAGTCTCAGGCTTTTCTCGCTGGAGCATAGGAGGCTGGGGGGGTGATGTTATAGAGGCTTAGAAAATCAAGAAAGGCATAGATAAGGTGAATGGTCACAGTCTTTTTCTAAGGGTAGGACAGTCTAAACCTAGAGGACGTAGATTTAAGGTGAGGGGGAAAGATTTAAAGGGGACCTGAGAGGGTGGTCAATACGTAGAACAAGCTGCCAGAGGAAGTAGTAGAGGCCTACACATTAATGGTTTGGAGCAGGATATAGGGAGGATGATTAGTAGGTTTATAGAGGATACAAAAATTGGTGACATTATTGACAGCAAGGAGGACAGCCTTAGGCTATAGGATGATTTTGCTCAGTTGGCAAGATGGGCAAAGCAATGGCAGGTAGAATTTATTTCTGGTAAGTGTGCAATAATGCACTCTGGAAGGACTAATATAAAACATATATAATGAACAGTAGGGCCCTAAGGATCATTGATGAACAGAGAAACCGTGCTGTACAGGTCCAAGAATCCCTGAAGGGGGCAGCGCAGGTACATATGGTGGTGAAAAAGGCACACAAGCCTTCAATAGCCAGGACATATTTATTATAAATATATATAATTAATAGAATATAAGAGCACAATGGTTATGGCATAATTTCATGCAAGATCTGGAATACTATCTACAGTTCTGACAGCCACACTATAGGAATAATGTGATTTTACTGGAGGGGGCATGGGCCTGTTTCTGTGCTGCATGACTCAGAGCCTCTAGGAATGAGGTGGGATGAAAACAAATATGTTGCTTAGAAAGTAACGAATAGAGGAAAGGAGGCACAAATGCTTATTATGATTGTTTATTTGCTAAATAAAATCAGCAAAGAAAAATAAGTGAAAAATTCTTCAAAAACATCTTGAGTTAGTTGGCAATGCAGTACCATGTTTTTCCTTATTTAGTCATAGAGCACTACAGCACAGAAACAGGCCCTTCAGCCTACTGAGTCCATGCTGACCTGACCCATCTACCTGCACCTGGACCATATGGCTCAAACCCCTCCCATCCATGTACCTATCTAAACTTCTCGTAAATGTTACAATTGAACCCACATCTACCACTTCCACTGGCAGCTCATTCCACACTCGCACCACCCTGAGTGAAGAAGTTTCCCCTCAGATTCCCCTTATATAACCTTTCTCCCTAAACCTATAGTTCTAGTCTCACCCAACCTGAGGGGTAAAAGCCTGCATGCATTCACTCTATCTATTCCCCTCACAATTTTGTATACCTCTGTAAAATCTCCCCTCACTCTCCCGCGCTCCAGGGAATAAAGTCCTAACCTATTCAACCTTTCCCTATAATTCAGGTCCTCAAGTCCTGGCAACTTCCTTGTAAATTTTCTCTGCACTCTTTCAAGCTTATTGATATCTTTTCTGTAGGTAGGTGACCAGAACTGCATTCAATACTCTAAATTTAGCCTCACCAACATTTTGTACAATCTCAACATAAAATCTAACTCCTGTCGTCAATGCCCTGATTTACGAAGGCCAACATGCCAAAAGCCCTCTTTACGACCCTATCTACTTGTGATGCCACCTTCAAGGAATTATGGATCTGTATTCCCAGGTCCCTTTGTTCTACCGCACACCTCAGAGCCCTACCATTCACTGTGCAAGTCTTACCCTGCTTTGCCCTCCCAATGGGCAACACCTCACACTTGTCTGCATTAAATTCCATCTGCCATTTTTCAGTCCATTTTCTGAGCTGTTCAAGATCACACTACAAGCTTTGATAGCCTTCCTCGCTGTCCACTATGCCCCCAATCTTGGTGTCATCCGCAAAGCTGTTGATCCAGTTTACCACATCATCGTCTAAATCTTTAATATAGATGATAAACAACAACGGACCCAGCACCAATCCCTGCAGCACACCACTAGGCACAGGCCTACAATCAGAGAGGCAACCATCTACTACCATTCTCTGGCTTCTCCCGCCAAGCCAACGTTGAATCCAATTGGCTACTTCATCCTGAATGCCAAATGACTTAACCTTCTGGACCAGCCTCTCATGTGGGACTTTGTTAAAGTCCATGTAGACAACATTCACTACCTTTCCTTCATCAACCTTCTTGGTAACCTCCTTGAAAAACTCTACAAGATTGATTAGACATGACCTACCATGCACTAAGCAGGTAATCAGGCTGTCTGCTTATATATCCTGTCCCTTAGAATACCTTCCAATAATTTACCCACGACTGACATCAGGCTCACCAGCCTATAATTTCCCGGCTTATGTCTTAGAGCCTTTCTTGAACAACGGAACAACATTAGCTATCCTCCAGACCTCCGGCACCTCACATGTGGCTAAGGGCGTTCTAAATATCTCAGCCAGGGCGCCTACAATTTCTGCACTAGCCTCCCACAAGGTCCGAGGGGATACCTTGTCAACACCTGGAGATTTACCCACCTTCATTCGCTTCAAAACAGCCAGCACCTCTTCTTCCGTAACATCACTACTCATTTGCCTCAGTCTATAGTCTTTGTGTCTGTCTCCAGAGTAAATACAGATGCAAAAAATTCATTTAAGATCTCCCCCATCTCTATCGGCTCCACACATAGATGACCATGCTGATCTTCAAGAGGACCAATTTTGTCCCTTGTTCTTGGGATTGTCTTTCATCTTGTCTGCCAGAGCAACTTTCTTTTTGTCCGCCTGTTTTCTCTCTTAAGTGTTCTCTTGCATTTATTGTACTCCTCAAGCACCTCATTTGATCCTAACTGCCTGTACCTGATACGCGCCACCTTCTTTTTCTTTACCAGTGCCTCAGTATCCCTCAATAACCAAGG
Organism: Pristis pectinata; assembly: GCF_009764475.1. Lineage (NCBI taxonomy): Eukaryota > Metazoa > Chordata > Chondrichthyes > Rhinopristiformes > Pristidae > Pristis > Pristis pectinata. The sequence goes on along the minus strand of NC_067416.1, from coordinate 42,904,437 downwards.
TTCCCTAAACCTGCTAGCCTTGCCTTTTATTCTAACAGGAACATTCAGATTCTATACTCTCAATATTTCACTTTTGAAAGCCTCCCACTTACCAAACATCCCATTTGCCGGAAAACAGCCTGTCCCAGTCCATGCCTGCCAGATCCCTTCTGATCCACCAAAATTGGCCTTATTCCAATTTAGAACCTCAACCCGAGGACTAGTCCTATCCTTGAAACTAATGGAATTATGGTCACTAGATCCAAAGTGTTCCCCTACACACACTTCATCTGTCTTGTCTCATTCCCCTAGAGGGGATTATTTACTGCCTGTAATAAATGTTGTTGCATTAAAATTATGATCTGAGTGAATCAGGTTAAAGTGTCAGCAGACAGCACAACATCTGATTTGTGACAAGAACACCTGATATAGTACCACTTTCATTAATTTACTGACCTATGTAACAGATTTTGGAGCATGCATTGTTCATAAGAACAAGTAGAGAATCCCATAAAACTTACGTATTACAGAATAGTTTTGCAAGGTTAATTGTTGGTCACTCAGGTGCCTAACTCTCCAGAATGCTGAATGGCATATCCAGAGCAGGGAGAAAGTCAACCAAGTCAGACACATTAGACTTGAAGGTATAATTGCCAAATTCTAAGCAACAGAGCTACTGGCTATAACCATGTCCCAATGCAATGCTGCAGTTCAGTCATTTTAATCCATTTTCTCACTTAGGTTCCAACCCAATCCTCACTCCATTCTTAAGATACTCACCTCCACCTCCTCTCCTGTGTCATACATCAGCTCCATCACTAAGTTAATAGCTGCAGCTTCTCCACAGATATGAATTTCTTCTGCACAAAGTCCTGCAGTGAAAATATGGTTAGAGTTACACAGCCAAATCAAATACACTTAAAACAGATGAAGCACAAGTTACATACAGTACAAAGTTCCCATTTTACAGCCCCTTCAAACTCTCCTAGGAGCTATTGCCCAAGTACAGGATAAGGCTTGCTTTATACTGCCTAATCAAAAGGCTGTGAGAGAATATTGCTAAAATCTTGCAGCCACAAATTTGTTATTAAATTTATTGGAAATACTGATACATGCAGTCTGCATATTAGGAAAATATAAATGGCAACAGCAATCAACGTTGGGGCTGGAATGTTGAAGAGGACTGTCAACAGAAACCAAAAGGACTAACAAGTGTATGGGCAAGATTGGCTGAGACAAAGGAAAGGACTGATAATCTAATGGCCGGCCAGTATGTTGCCTATCAACAAACCAGCTAGTGTGCAAAAGGTAACAAGCTCGCAAAATGTAGGGGCATCAACAGCTATAACCCCTTGATGGAGCAATGGGAATGTAACAACATGATCACTGTTAATGGTTTGTAAACTTAACACATTATTTAAAGGAATCTCACTTTTTGACTTACCACCAAGAGGAGATTCTTTTGGGGAATTGCATTTTATTTGGGTATAATAAGTGGCCAGTAGACAGAGCAGACAAATGTAGGAAAGTTAGGACAAATCATTAAATATATGTTCAAACAGAAGTTAGAGGTAGTTCTTGTGGCCAAAGAAATCAAGGGACTGGAGGAGAAAGCAGGAACAAGGTGCCGAATTTGGATGATTAGCCATGATTGTACTGAATAACACAGCAGACTTGAAGCATCAAATGGATTACACCTGCTCCTGTTTTCTACATTTCTAAGCAGTAGCTGCTACTTAACCTTCTCTCAGTCAAAAAAGCTTGGAGGCAACCAGCAAGCATCTACTGAAGATAAAGCGCTGATTAACTTTCTTCCAGTTGCAAAGATCAACACCCAGAAAAACAATTCAAATTAGTTAATATACCCATTCTTGAGTTGAATGTTTTCACTTTATAGCACTAGTTGTAATTGTCTGCTTTCAATAAAGTCTAGGAAACTCCTTCACCAAAATGATTTGCTCTCCAATCAAGTAAATCGTTAGAATCTGGTAAATACTAATAAGTGGGATACCACGAGTTTGATATAAATACCTATCCCATCAAACATTTCCAAAATAGGTACTGATTCAGTTAGATACAGAATAAAAGTTGCTCTGTACTGCCTTGTCAAACACTTCCAGGGCAGTTACAGCACAGTTTCAACAGAGTACATACCCTCTTTTGACTCATCAATTACTCTCATCATCTAGACACCAGTTCAAAAGATAGCATGTACCCACTGCACCACCCAAATCTCACACAGATACAGTTTGGTAGAAATATGAAGTACAGGCAAAGTGTACTGTAGTATAGAGCACTTACCTAATAGTGCCCTAGTCCAGGCCCATCCTCTGGAAGGATCTCTGATCATCTGGATTTCATCAATTACAGCAATTTCATCTGCAAAACAATGCATAGAATAAATTTCCACACAAGACACTCCCTGAGACCTCCCCATACTGGTTGGCAGTTCAGTCTGCCCCACATAAACTAAGCCCCCTCCACACTCACTGCTTCTCTCCTTGCCATTCTCCTGCACATATTGGGAAGCACTCAGCCTCCTGCCACCTTCAGTGCCACTCCTCTCCAATATTACACTTACCTGGGCCTTCCCCTGGAATCAATGCTACCACCATCTCTAAATCTCTTACCCTATAATTAAAGAACTACTAGAGGATGCAAGAGTGCAACACAGCTCATTCTCACAGCAAAAGGAGATCAAATATTGATTGGTCATCTGATATGGACTAATATAAGCAAAGAGCAAGATGAGCAGTTTAACAATCCGTGCAATGTTTGTGTGTAGCCCAACCACATAATCCCCTTTCATCTGTCATTCTCACAAGTAGCATTCTCACAGCCCATCACCCAGGTTTCCAGCAACCTCAAGGCTTCAGTCCCCTCGATGTGTCTGCTACCTAACTGAACGCACACAGAACACCTTGTGTGTTCACCATCATCTTGATTACCTGGACATCCAAGTCCCAAGTATTAGATCCAAGATAATACATCAGAACTATTTAATCCTTCAGACAGAATGATGAAAAATCACCAATAATAAAGTGAAATTACTCACACCAAATTTCTTAAGCACATTTTAAGTCCTTTTTTATCCCTCCCAATCCAAATATTTAGGGTTCAGTGCATAACAAAACATCTAATACTCTCAAATCTCAAAAGAATAGATTCACCCAGTTCACATCTGTAACTAAAAGGCACCAATCTTCTGCATTCTCTGAAAACAATAACATTTCTCCAGAACCACGATACAGCAAATTGCTCCAAAATGCCTCACAGATCATCAAAGATTGACAAGGCACATGAGGAGTTGGAGCAGGCAAGCAGAAGCTTGGTGAAGGAGAAAGTATCTAAGAAACAACATAATGTCTGTGCACTTGGAAAAGCAAAGTCAATGCTTTATCAAAGAACTAAGTGCAATCAGCTGCAACCTTACAAAACTTTAATGCAACTGAATGGAACAGATTTAGAATGGAAAGATGGATATTAATGATGGTTCAAAGACTGGGATGCAAGTAGATGCACTGGGTATTTTTAGAAGTGGATAGGTCTTACTCACGATTATGTTTATCTGAAATAATTAAATGGTAGAATTTGATATTTAGTTTACAAAGACCATGACGATGTGTCTACTTTCATGATTGTCTGCACTTACTCTACTTAATCAATGAAAATGTAAAGCAAAGCATAGCACCTGAACGACAGAATAAATCAGGTTCCAAAACTTCAGTTACTACAGAAGTGCAGGCAAAAGTGATTAAGAAGAAGTGTGCACATACATGGCATTGTTACACTGCACATTTCAATGGTACAGGCGACGTGACTTGACTGCTTCCCGCCCGGATCAACAAAGGTACGCTCTTCCCCAGTCACCAAGTCGCATGGCACGCCCTTCAAACAAAATACAAGCAGTTCAAATACCTTTCATACTTTTGTTGCAGTTCTAAAAACTGAGCATTTTCTACTTTTGGTAAGTCTGAGAACCCTTTGATTATGCCTGACTAGTTATTTAGCTGGTCAAAGGCAACAAGTTCACAACTTACAAATCGACAATACATGTCCCCTGTTCATTTTACAGCATATAACACCTACTTTCTCCTTTACCTTCTAGTTCATTATCCATCTTTCAAGGAGCTTTTTTTTGACTACCCATCTAAACTTATCACTGAGAAATACAAAGACAGTGTGTCACACAACCAGTCACTTGCGTGAGTATCGACAGGCTCATTCACGTGAAGGATACGATCCTTCCCCTGTCCACAAGGACTCTCACAATGGTGAAATACTGGATATGAAGCAGGGAACTTTTGTTTACCATGCCCCAAGCCAGGAGCAGTGGTAAGGAGCAGGGAACACCAAACTCATTCTGGCTGAAATCAGTTTAAGCTGGATATCAGACATGAACATCAAGTACCAAGATATTAATTTATTACGAATTAACTACAAATGTAAATCTCTTAGAAACATCGTAACAACCAATACTACATTAAGGAGGCTTTCAGACAGACACTACAGAACAATAGCTTGTATTACACATTTTCACTGTAGAAATTTTCAGACATACTGACAGCATCATTGCTCTTTTGATAGATCTCATGTGCGAGCAGTTTCAAAGGACCACAATAGACTCCTGATTTGGCTGCTAAGAAGCTCTGGATGGCCTTGTGTGTTTTTCCACTGTTTGTTGGTCCAGCATGAAAAATAATTTTTCTCTGAATTGCTCTGGCCTCCGGATACCTGGCAGAAAAGAATATTTGAGTGTTAGCTATGTGGAACAAGCTGGAACCAAGAAGCAAAGAGCAGACGTTTTTGAAGTGGCTGTGAATCAGTTCTCATCAGTCAAGGAGGACTGCACAGAAAGAATTTTCATTGTACTACCTCCCATAAACTCGGGATGTCCTAGAGTATCCAGATGCTTCTGAACTGTAGGGAAGACAAAACTAATGTGGGGTTTCAGACACAAAATGTTAATTGTTTCTCTTTCCACAGATGCTGCCTCACTAGCTGAGTGCTTCCAGTAGTTTCTGTTTTTTTTATTATAGGTGAAACTGAACTGTTGTACTGCAGACAAGACAGTAGCTAATTTGTGCATACCAAGATAACATAATCAGTTATGTAATAATTACCAGATTATCTGTTTGTAGTAACTTTGATTGAGGACACTAGAAAGAACTCCTTTGTTCTTCATCAAAATATTGCTACGGAATCCTTTACATCCACCTGAGAGAGCATATGGGTTCCGGTTTAAAGTTTCAACCAAAGGAACAGAACCACCAGGTCAGTTCTGATCAGCTATCATATTCCACTGTGAATTCCTTGACACCATAGTTGGCAGTGTTTAATGGCGTAGAGAAAGAAAACCTGGAGCAGTACAGTCACGTGTACTAGGGCACAAAGCCAGAGTATGAAGACCGCATTAAGGCAAGAAGGCAACGAGTATTTTTTTGCTAGGAATCTGATCTACAACTGAAATTGGACTGGTAGAGATGGTGGCTGCCAGGATATCAAGTCTCAGCGTGAAACAGCTGCTGTCAACGTGAAAATGGGACTGGTACTCCTACCAAATGTTAGTAAACCAAGCTTGGGTCCTTTTTCATGCAACACTACCCTGTGAATGAAATTACCCTTAATTAATCTTCAGATTTTTATTGGACATTTAACTGAGATATCCAACCTCAGCTCACAGAAATAGTACATAGGTTGCATTTATTAACCCCTTCAAAAAAAAAATTCTGGGTTGAGGAAGGAATGTGGACTCTGAATGGAGCCCCCAATGGAGAATTCCATCAGGTCGCTGAAAGTAGTAGGACAAACTTAAGGTGATAATGGAGACCACCAAAATTCTGGATCCTCATAACCTCATTCAGTGACTCTCATTGAAGTGCACAGTCTTTATGTGAGAGATAAACACTAATGACCCTACTCCCAACCAGTTGCCAACCTCATTAGCTGATACTAGGTTTAGTTAGAGCACCAAATTTTTGAGAGAGGAAGATGCATGTCAAGAGGGAAGTCTGTAAAATCTTACCAGTTGGCCGGTAACCTTAGATCACTAATTTTGCGCAGATCCTCCATACAATCCAACATTGGGAAAATCTGTTTGGCGTGTCTCATGAAATATGGAAAGAGATCATCAACATGACCTGCAAGCAAATTTTATCATTAAATGAGCTTGTACAATAAATGCTACAGCTTTTCCTCAAAATCAGTCAAAACACCAGGACCTGGACCAGTATTGAGGAAGTTAACAAAGGGCCTTTTAAATCACCATGTGAAGCATAGCAAGGGGAACAGCCGAAATGTTTCACTTATACCATTTACAACAAATCAAATGTGATTGTTCTGATGTTGGCATTTGGACTTGAGATACGGTTTTGCTCATTCTGGCTTGCACCACAGGATGTACACTTCCTCACAGATCTTCTTCCCTTGTGAGGAGTGTGCTGAGTGATGGGGGCAAGGGAACTTGGGGAGGAGGCTATCAGAGCCAATGAAGAGAGAGCTGTCTGGGTGGATGGATAAAGTACTGTTAACATAATGCCAAAGGCAATTGCCAGAGTGAACAGAAAATGCTGGAAATACTTAACAGGTCAGGCAGCATCTGCAGAAGGAAAGACAGGATTAACATTTCAGGTTGATGACCTTTCATAGCCACAAACGTTTATGGTGCCACTTGCTCCATCGAATCCATGTCTACTCTCTGTACAGCAATCATTTAGATTATCCTGCTCCTTTCCTGTGGTCTTGAAAGTTTATTTCTCTCAGGTGCCCATACAATTTTCCATTGAAATTATTCATTGTCTTCCCTTCTACAACTCTTTAAAAAAAACAGGAGTCCCAGGTCATTACCACCCACTGCACAATAAAGTTCTTTCTCATACCTCCATCAACACCCCCACCATCTCATGCTCAAATCTTAAATCTACGTCTCCAAGTTCTTGAATTATTAACTAACGGAAGAAGTTTCTTTTGGCTACCAATCTAAACCTGTATTAGAGTCAGAGATGTACAACACAGAAATGGACCCTTCGGCCCAACTCATCCATAATACCCAACTATGCTAATCCCAGTTGCCTGCATTAGGCCTATACCCCTCTACTCCTTTCCTATCCAAGTACCTGTCCAAATGCCTTTTAAACATTATAACTACCTCTACCACCTCCCACAAGAGCTTGTTCCATATAACCACCACTCTCTGTGTGAAACACTTTTCCTTCAGCTCTCCTTTAAATTTCTCCCCTCTCACCTGAAATCTATACCCTCGAGTTTTACACTCCTCCACCCAAGGAAATGAACTATTTATGCTCCTCATAATCTTATCAAGCTCTAAGATCACCCTCAACCTCCTGTGCTCTAGTGAAAACAAACCCAGCCTATCCAATTTCTCCTTGTAACTAAGGCCCTCCATTCCACGCAACATCCCAGTGAATCACTTCTGCATTCTTTCTATTGCTACCAAATCTTTCCTGTAATGTGGTGACCAGAAATGTACCAGATACTCCCAGTGCAGCAATGTTTTGTACAGCTGCAACATGACATCCCAACTCTTACATTCAACACCTTGGCCTTTGAAGGCCAACACACCAAATGCCTTTTTCAGTACACTATCCACCACCATTTTTAGGGAACTATGAACTTGCACCAAGGTCCCTGTGTACATCAACATTCCTAATGTCCCTGCCATTTAATCTACATGTCCTGCCAGTATTTGAAGCCACAAGATGCATTACTTCACACTTGTCTGAATTAAATTCCACCTGTCACTGCTCTACCTAACTTTCCAGTTGATCTATGTCCCACTATACCCCTACACAACCTTCTTCCCCATCTATGACTCCAATTTTCGTGTCATCAGCATACTAATCAGACCACCTAAATTCCCATCCAAGTCATTTATATATATGACAAAGATCCCAGCACCAATCCCTACGATACACCACTAGTTACTGACCCAGTTAGAATAATGACGCTCCATCACTAACTTCTGCCTCCTAGCACCAAGGAAAATTTTTTTTCTTTTTCAATCTTTTTATTAGTTTTCAAATCAATACAGATTAATATATCAATATTTATACATAAAGAGATCAGGAGAGCAATCATGACATGGATAATCATAAAGAACAATAAAGTATATAAAAAAATCTGTAGATCCAACGATCTGTTAGTGAATGAATATAATATAAAAGAAAAAGATTTATTAGAAAATTTTAGATCCTGTTTGCCAAAACATCTCAGATCCCATATGCTTAATCTTCTGGACCAGCCTATCATGTAGGACCTTTACTAAAGCCTTGTCCATGTCTAGTGCCCTGCCTTTATCTATTTTCTTACTTACCTCCTCAAAAAACTCAGATTTGTGAGACAGGATTTCCCTTGCACAAAATCGTGCTGACTCACCCTAATCAGTCCCTGCCTTTCTAATTAAATGCAAATACTCTCCCTTAGAATTTTTTCCAATATTTTTGCTACTACTGAGGTAAGGCTCACTGGCCTGTTGCTTCCTGTCTTATCTCAACATTAGCTATCATCCAGTCTTCTGGTACCTCACTCGAGGCTAACAAAGATGTAAAATTCTCTGGCGCCTCGGTAATCTCCTCCCTTCCTTCCCATATTATCCCACAGTAGATCCCATCCACCTTAATATGTGCCAATATCTTTAACACTTCCTCCTTCCTGATAAAACATATTCCAGGATATCAGCTACCTCTCCAGCCTCCACATCCTTCTCCCTGACGAATACCAATAAGTACATAATCTTCTGCCCTTATGCCATTTCTTCCCCAACTTCCTTTGCTTAAGGAGATCAATCCCAGCTTTTACAACCTAAATTTGCAGTGAAAATTCTTCATCCATGGTTGCATCAGAATGGAAAGTTATCTCTTTCCTCTCTCCAAGATGCTTTCTGACCTGCTGTATATTTTCAGCATTTTTGTTTTATTTCAGATTTCTGCTGTTACCACTTTAATTAGCTCCAAGAGAAATTTCATTAAGCCCCAAGTTCAGAGAAATCTCTTGCTCTGTGGCAGGAAATACAGACACACAATTTCAGCAACACTTACCTGCACCACAGCAGATATCATTGAGGATAATGTGCAAATCCACACTCAAGGAATCAACTTCCATCACGTACTTCCGAAAACTAATGAAGGCCTGGTGGAAAAGGCGAGCTGTGCAGGAAGAGGATTATAAAGGATTGTGAAAAACATACCTTCTACACAAAGACAAAAGGTTTCATTGTTTTCCCTCTCTATTCCTTTCCATTCCTAATTGGGAGGAGGAAATTATACGGTACATCATCTCAAACAACTCATATCTAAAATTACCACCCTTGCTTGAAGGATAGCACCATCTCTAGAATCTGCTTCAATTCTTTAAGATATTTGTACTCCAGCTTCAGGAATATCCTTAATTTTAATCACTGTCAAACAATTTTCTGCTTCCAATTTCTGTCATTCTCTCTCTAAATAAATGTACTTTCACCCTGCTTTCCTCTTACAAGATAGTCCTCAAGGCCAACATGACCAAGTTTTTGTTCACGTACCATAATATCTCCTGTAAGTGGTCAGTGACAAATTTTGTACAAAGATGCTCTGATGAAACACCTTGGAGTATTTTACCACATAACAGGAATTATATCAATACTTTTCACATTTTACAAATGTTCTTTGCAAAGTTTGGGAGAGAAGTAACCTCTGGACCAGAAGCAACAAGACACAGAACTGGCCACTGCAAGCAATGTGAAAGAGGGAACCAGCATATGCACTAAGAACATCAGAAAGAAAAAACTTCAAAGTGTGAGCAATATGAATGAGGGACTGCTCCAATCTGCAAGAGAGAACTGACCATCACATTGTGAGCAAGAAGAAAGCAGAGACTTCTGTGCCATCTTCAATGAGAGCAATGACAGACCTCAGCTCTGAGACCCTGAGGGTAAGGACCTCGGTGTCCTAAGCAGGAATGGGGCCCCCACACACAAGCAGTGAGACTGATGGAATGAGCATCTACATTGTGAGCAGTGTGACTGAGGGAATAAACCATTACACAGTGAGCAGTGAGACTGAGGGAACAGACATGCACTATGGGCAGTGTTACTGATGCAATGAGCCTCAGCACTGTGAGCAGTGATACTGAGAGGACAAGCTTCTGCCCTGAAAGGGAATTAAGCTGTGGAATGTGATTGATGGTATTGCTCTAAAAGCCATCATAGACTCATTGAGCTGAAAGGCCTCCTTTATCATAAGGAAATATGAGAAAAATACAAATATGAGAATAATTCCATCCAGTTTCAGGTAAGGTGGTACTGCTAGTGGAGCTGTGCTGCAGTTGCACATTCTCCCTGCAAATGTGTGGGTTTCTCCTTGATACTCCAGATTCCTCGCACATCCCAAAGATGTGCAGATTACTAGGTTATTTGGCCACTGTAAAGTACATCTTACTGTATATGGATGCCAGGAGAATGGGGGGGCAGGCAGAGAGAAATGTGAGAGAGAATAGGTTACAAGGGTACAAGTCAGGAAAGGTAATGGTGGGATAGCTGAGGGCCAATATAGTCTCTATTGGGCCAAATTACCTCCTTCTATGTCAAGGAAATATGACCTCTGCACAGAGAAAACAATCTGGGAGAAACGACATTCACAAAGGGAGCAATGACACTCAGAAAACCTAATATTTAGCAGGGAACAGTAAGAAAACAGACTGACCTCTGTGCTGCACATGGTAAGACAGAGAGGACTGAACTCTGTACTATAAGTCATTAGTATCCATGCAGAGAGCAATGAAGATACAACTGTCACTGACCACTGAACTATGAGTAATAAGATTATATACAAAGCTGTGAGCAATGCAGCAGAGGGAGCCAATCTCTAGCATAGGTTCTCCAAAGCTACCTCCAGGCAATGAGACTAAACACCCCAAGCAATGATGTTAACAGAAAATATCTTCTTACTGACAGCAATGAGTCAGACACACCAGAGCTCAACACAAGGTGCAGAGAACAGACATCCACACCAACAGCAATGAAACTCAGAGAACTTCTGTACTATAAGCAATGAGACAAATAAATGTACCATGAGAAATCATAATAAGGGATCTGATCTTGTACTGCACACCGTCAGACTGAAGCAATTGACTTCCACAAGGTGAGCAATGAGAGAGAAACAGTCTCAAGCTCATTATACTCGTGCTCATCTTGGTACACAGGACTGACTCCCAATTCATAACATAATTTCCCCTGGCTGCCTCAGGCCATAGTTCACCAAGTTACTGTCTGCATTGATCAATGCTTGAACTACTTTTTAACCTGCTTGTTAAATCTGAATGTTCTATCTGCTCGTTTAGCAAGTCTTCATTTTCAGTACTCACAATTTCTAATCTGTTTCTCCATCCTAAAGTTATATAAGACATTGGTGAGGCCGAATTTGGAGTACTGTGTACAGTTCTGTTCACCTACCTACAGGAAAGATTGAAAGGGTGCAGGGAAAATTTACAAAGATGTTGCTGGGTCTTGAGGACCTGAGTTATAGGGAAAGGTTAGGACTTTATTCCCTGGAGCACAGGAGAATGAGGGAAGATCAGAATCAGATTTATTATCACTAACATATGTCGTGAAGTTTGTTGTTTTGCGACAGCAGTACAGTGCAAGGCATAAGAATTACCATAGGTTACCAAAAAAAAAATAAAATGATGCAAAAGAGGAATAACAAGGTAGGGTTCATGGACTGTTCAGAAATCTGATGACAGAGGGGAAGAAGCTGATCCTGAAACGTTGAGTGTGGGTCTTCAGGCTCCTGTACCTCCTCCCTGATAGTAGTAATGAGAAGATGGCATGTTGCAGATGGTGACGATCCTTAGTGATGGATGCCACCTTCTTGAGGCACCACCTCTTGAAGATGTCCTCGATGGTGGGGAGGGTTGTGCCTGTGATGGAGCTGGCTGAGTCTACAACCCCCTGCAGCCTCTTTCGATCCTGCACATTGGAGCCTCTATGCCAGGTGGTGATGCAACCAATCAGAATGCTCTCCACCCTACATCTATAGAAATTTGCAATAGTCTTTGGTAATTTATCAAATCCCCTCAAACTCCTAATGAAGTAGAGCCACTAGTGCACCTTTTTCATGATTGCATCAATGTGTTAGGCCCAGGACAGATCCTCCAAGATGTTGACACCCAGGAACTTGAAGCTGCTCACTCTTTCCACTGCTGACCCCTCAATGAGGACTGGTGTGTGTTCTCCCGACTTCCCCTTCACGAGTCCACAATCAATTCCTTGGTCCTGCTGACGTTGAGTGTGAGGTTGTTGTTGCGACACCACTCAACCAGCCGATCTATCTCACTCCTGTACACGTCCTTGTCGCTATCTGAGTTTCTGCCAACAACAGTGGTGTCATAGGCAAATTTATAGATGGCGTTTGAACTGTGCCTAGGCACACAGTGGCGTTTGAACTGTGCCTAGGCACACAGTCATGAGTGTAGAGATAGTAGAGGAGTGGGCTAAGCACGCATCCTTGAGGTGTGCCTGTGTTTATTGTCAGTGAGCAGGAGATGTTACCAATCCACACTGACTATGGTCTCCCGATAAGGAAGTCAAGGATCCAGTTGCAGAGGGAGGTACAGAGGCCCAGATTTTTAATTTATACTGAGGGGATAATGGGGTTGAACGCCGAGCTGTAATCGATAAACAGCAGCCTGACAAATGTGTGATGTTGTCTAGGTGCTCCAAAGCAGAGTAGAGAGCCAGTGCGATTGCATCTGCTGCAGACCTGTGTGACAGTAGGCAAATTGCAGCGGGTCCACATCCTTGCTCAGGCAGGAGTTAATTCTAGCCATGACCATCTTATAGAGGCATACAAAATTATGACGAGTATAGATAAGGTGAATGCATACAGTCTTCTTCCTCTCAGGTTGGGTGAGACTAGATCTAGAGGACATAGATTTAGGGTGAAAGGTGAAATATATAAGGGGAATCTGAGGGGGAACTTCTTCACTCAGAGGGTCCAAGTGTGGAACAAGCTGCCAGTGAAAGTGGTAGATGCAGGTTCAATTCTTCGCATATACAATGACTGTGGGCAGGGAGCAAGAGCAAAGTCCTTCATGGGCAGTTTGCTACAATTTAGGATGGGGAGAGGGGCAGTAATAATGGAAAAATGAGCTAATTGGGAAGTGGCTTTCAAGTTATCCAATTCTTTGTCTTTATTCACTTGTTTATTAGTAAAATACTGTTAAGGATGGATTTAGTTGCTTATAACAACAAAAAAAGGTAAATATCCTTAAGTAAAACCAGATCAAACTTACAAACATTCAATTTTAAAATTTGCTGAAGAATGCCACTGAATACGACAGTAAAGTCTGACTGGGCACTCCCAACTCAACAGAAGCTATTTTTGTGTTTATACTTCCCAGATGTCATGGGGAAAGTACAGAACAACCGAGAATATGCAATATATCACAGGCAGAAAGCATACTACCAAGTTTTGTCACCTACCATCCAGGCCATTCTCGCTTCCCAGTCTCTGCATCTCTTTTCTTTTATAAAATTTATTCAAGACCTTGAGAGCCTCATCTAAAAAGAAAAAAACAAATCGTCAGAAGCTATTGTCAGAAGAGAGAAGTTAGGAGGGCAAAAAGAGGATACGAGAAAGATCTGGCAGGCAATGTGAGACAAAATCCCAAGAGATTCTATAGTAATATTAAGAGTAAAAGGGTGGCTAGGAAGAGAACAGGTCTCCTTAAAGATCAGCATGGCCATTTGTGCGTGGAACCAAAGGAAATGGGAGAGATTTTTCATGAATATTTCTCTTCGATTTTTACTGTGGAAAACGATGGAAACTAAGGCAATGGGGGAAATGAATGGTGTTGTCTTGGACTACATATGAAATAGCAGGGAGGTGGTATTGGAGGCCTTAAAGCACATTAAAGTGGATAAATCCCCAGGCCTGACCTGGTGTATTCTTGGACCTTGTGGGAAGCTAGAGCAGAAATTGTGGAGGCCCTTGCAGAGATTTTTGCTTCATCTCTGGACACAGGTGAGGTTCTGGAGGACTGGAGAGTAGCTAATATGGTACCATTGTTTCAAATGGGTAGAAAACTACAGGCCAGTGAGTCTGACATTGGTGATGGGTAAATCACTGGAGGGGATTCTGAGGGAAAGGATCTACCAACATTTGGAGAGACAGGGTCTGATTCAGGACAGTCAGCATGGCTTTGAGCGTGGGAAGTAGTATCTGACAAATCTCTTACAGTTCTTTGAGGAGGTAACTAAGAGGGTAGATGGAGATTGTCCATGTGGACTTTAGCAAGGCCTTCAACAATGTCCCTCATGGCAGGCTGGTCTGGAAGGTTAGATAACATGGGATCCAGTGGGAGATAGCAGACTGGATTCATAATTGGCTCAGTGGCAGGAAGCAGAGGGTGATGGTCGAGGGTTCTTTCTCGGACTGGAGATATGTATCTAGTGGTGTGACACAGGGATCGGTGCTGGAACCTCTTTGTTTGCAATTTATATGAATGATCTGGATGTGAATATACAAGGCATGGTTAGTAAGTTTGCGATGATATTAAATTAGGTGGTGTTGTAGATAGTGTAGAAGGTTATGAAAGGTCATAGGGGGATCTTGATCAGCTGGGTACATGGACTGAAGATTGGCAAATGGCTTTCAATCCCGATAAATATGAGGTATTGCATTTTGGGAGATCAAACCAGGGTAGGACTTATACAGTGACTAGTAGGGCTCTGAGGAGTGTTATGGAACAGAGGGACCTCGGTGCGCAAGTGCATAGTTCGCTGAAAGCGATATCACAGGTGGATAGGGCAGTGAAGAAAGCGTTTGGCACACTGGCCTTCATCAGTCAGGGCCTTGATTACAGGAATTGGGAAGCTATGTTGCAGTTGTATGAGACATTGGTGAGGCCACACTTGGAGTATTGTGTACAGTTTTGGTCACTCTGTTATAGGAAAGATGTTATTAAACTAGAAAGACTGCAGAAAAGATTTGGGATTTTGCCCGGACTGAGGGTCTGAGTTACAAGTAGAGGTTGCATAGACTAGGACTTTATTCCCTGGAACATAGGAGATTGAGGGGTGACCTGATACAAGATCATGAAGGGTATAGACCAGGTGAAAGCACACAGGCTTTTGCCCCAGAGCAGGGGTGCTAAAAACAAGATACGTTAAGATTAGAGGGGAGAGATTTAAAAGGGACATCACAGGCAGATTCTTCACGCAAAGGATGATGCGTATTTGGAATGAGCTGTCAGAAATAGTGGTTGAGGCAGGCACATTTAAAAGCCATTTAGATAATACATTGACAGGAGAGATTTAGAGGGCTATGGACCAAACATGGGCAGATGGGACAAGCTCGCTGGGCAATATAGTCGGCATGGACGAGTTGGGCTGAAGGGCCTGTTTCCTTGTTGTACAACTCTATTAAATCACTTATCACCAAGGATGAAAGACAGCCACTGCTCAGCACATCCAAAATAAACATTAGTGGTTGCAAACTAATTAAGTTAAAAATATGAGGGGTTTTGTGCAGGATCACACCCAGGGACCATATCACAACCTTTTGTTGACACCTGGGATGAAGGGGTTGCCAATAGAAAGAGAGGTCAAGCAGGATGACTCTTTACTCAAAGGAGTTGCTTCTGAAGGAGATTGGCAGGGTGGATGCTGAAAGGGTATTTTCCCCGGTGGAGCTCTCAAGAACTACAGGTCATATTTTAAGAAAAAGGGTTACCCATTTAAATCTTCAAAGAGGATTTTTTTTTCCCCCTCAAAGGGTTGTGACTCTTTGAAATTCTCTACCCCAGAGAGCTGTGGAGTAGTTACTGAGTATATTCACAGCAGAAACAGAGAGACATTTGAACCAAAAGGAAGTCAAGTGGTATGGGGTTATAGCGAAAAAGTGCTCTTCAGACCAAAATTGGATCAGCCATGAGCTCAAGGAGTTGACCGTTTATTCCTGTTTCTATTTCTCATGTAAATCAAGTACTTATGAAGGTGTACTTCATAATCATTGAAGCAGGATTACCTCCCTCCCTCCCAGATCCTACAACCCTCCCACTCTTTCCATCACTTACGAGTTTACCCACTTACCTCAACCTCCTCTCCCCCCTTCATCATACTCTACTGAATCACACCATCTCCCTCCTCATCCTATCCCGGCCAGATTCACCCCAAACATCCCACATCTGCGAAACTCCCCTCCACCCCAACCATTTCTTCACCCCCCCCACTCCAATAACTCCAGCTCCACCACATCTTCCACCATCACTCCCCCTCTCAATTCCCAGCAGCCCTGCCAACTCCTCTCCACTTCAAACCTTACCCCCGTGTCTCACCTTCACCACGTCATCCCAGTCCCCCAATTCCCTTCCCTCCTCAAACCTTACCCCCATGTTTCACCTTTCCCCTCCCCTTCCTCCCCCCTCACCCTTACTCCCCCTCCCTCCTCCCCCTTCCTCACTCCCCCCACTCACTCACTCCCCCTCCCCCTCACTCACTCACCCTCCCCCCTCCCCCTCACTCACCCACCCAGCCCCCTCCCTCACTCACCCCCCTCCCCCCTCACTCACCCACCCCCCCACCCCCCCTCCCTCACTCACTCCCCCCACCCCCCCTCCCTCACTCACTCTTGTTCAGGCTCTGGCTCAGCTCTGCCCCCACGTTTCCCTCGGGCCCCGGTCTGAATCTGGCCGGCAGAGGCACGAACAGCGACGTGTCCGGGGGTTTGACGCCACTGTCGCTCACGGAGCGGAGCGAGTTGGTGACGGAGCGCAGCGCGGCGGTGGGAGCGCGGCCGGCGGCCAGGCCGAGGCCGAGACCCCGGGCCCGCACCTGCCGCAGGAACCCCAGGCTGCGGCCGGCCGACATCAGCGCTCAGGGCCCCATCGCGACCGAGGACCCGCAGTAGGTGGCCTCAGCGCGCCTCAATCCCGATTAATCACGAGGGGTGGGGGAAACGTGGTGGGGGGGGTGGTCTCCGGAATAGACTATTGCGGTGAAAAATAAATAAAATAAATCCCAATGTCCCTGACATCATGCGGCAAGCGTTCCACAAGCGACAGGCGCCGGTTGGGCAGCCCGACGACGGTTGCCCTGGTGACGGCTCAGCCTCCACCTTCGGCAGCGGTGGCGATCTCCGCTGCAGGAGCAGCGGCCGCACCTGCAGCCCGTCCCCTCGCTGCAGGAGCAGCGGCCGCACCTGCAGCCCGTCCCCCCGCTGCAGCACATCCCCTCGCTGCAGGAGCAGCGGCCGCACCTGCAGCCCGTCCCCCCGCTGCAGCACATCCCCTCGCTGCAGGAGCAGCGGCCGCACCTGCAGCCCGTCCCCCCGCTGCAGCACATCCCCTCGCTGCAGGAGCAGCGGCCGCACCTGCAGCCCGTCCCCCCGCTGCAGCACATCCCCTCGCTGCAGGAGCAGCGGCCGCACCTGCAGCCCGTCCCCCCGCTGCAGCACATCCCCTCGCTGCAGGAGCAGCGGCCGCACCTGCACCCCGTCCCCCCGCTGCAGCACATCCCCTCGCTGCAGGAGCAGCGGCCGCACCTGCAGCCCATCCCCTCGCTGCAGGAGCAGCGGCCGCACCTGCAGCACATCCATAGTGAGGGACATACACCACAGACAGGCAGCGAGAGCTCAACTCTAGCAATCACGAAAACGGAGAGAGGGTGAAGAGCTGAAATTAAGGAGGACAAGACTGTGCATGAATATCGACAAGTAACATCAAGGTATTGTTATTGGTTTATTATTGTCACATACCGAGGTACAGTGAAAAACCTGTCTTGCATTACTGTTCATACAGATCAATTCATTACACAATGCGTTGAGGTAGTACAGGGTAAAAGCAACAACAGAATACAGAGTAAAGTGTCACAGCTACAGGGAAATACATTGCAGGTAGACAGTAAGGTGCAAGGTCAAACAAGGTAGATTGTGAGGTCAGAGTCCATCTCATCCTATAAGGGAACTGTTGAATAGTCTTATCACAGTGGGATAGAAGCTGTCGCACCTGGTGGTATGTGCCCTCAGACATCTTCTACCTGATAGAAGAGAGAATGACCTGGTGGGTGGGGTATTTGATTATGCTGGCTGCTTCGCCAAGGCAGCGAGAGGTAAAGACAGAGTCCAAGGAGGGGAGGCTAGTATCCGTGACATGCTGGGCTGTGTCCACTACTCTCTGCAGTTTCTTGTGATCCTGGGCAGAGCAGTTGCCATCAAAGCTGTGATGCATCCAGATAGGATGCTTTCCATGGTGCATCGATAAAAGTCGGTGAGTGTCAAAGGCAACATACTGAATTTCTTTAGCCTCCTGAGGAAGTAGAGGCGCTGGTGAGCTTTCTTGGCCATGGCATCTATGTGATTTGACCAGGACAGGCAATTGGTAAGTTCACTCCAAGGAACTTGAAGCTCTCAACCTCAGCACCATTGATGTAGACAGGTGTGTGTATACCACCCCCTTTCCTGAAGTTAATGACCAGCTCTTTTGTTGACATTGAGGGAAAGGCTCTTGTCATGATACCATGCCACTAAGCTCTCTATCTCCTTCCTGTACCCCAACTCATCGTTGTTTGAGATACAGCCTACTACGGTGGTATCATCTGAAAACTTGTCATCTACATCCATCTAACTCCATCTGAGTTAGAGCAGAATCTGGCCCCACAGTCATGAGTATATAGGGAGTAGAGGGCGAGGATGAAGCTTTTGAGGCACCAGCTTTGAGAATAATCATGCTGGAGGTATTGCTGTCCATTCGCACTGATTGTGGTCTATTGGTCAGAAAGTCAAGGATCCAGTTACAGAGGGAGGCGTTGAGTCCCAGATCCTGGAGTTTGGTTAACCCCAGTACATGAATATATGAATTGAAAGGAGTTAGATCATATTCAAGACCAAAACTGCACCCTAAAGGGAACTTAAGTGTTGGAAACAATGAACATTAGGAAACCAATGATCAGGAAAGCCAGGATCTTAACAAAATGCGAAGCAGACTTAAAAGATCATGTCAATTTCTAAAACTCTTAAAATAGCAAGATAAAGCAGGCTATGATTATAATCCTCAAATTTTCTTTAGGAACAGGGTGTAGTCCCAGAGAACAGGGAGATTGCTGATGAGGTATCATTGTTTACAAAGGGGAAAGGGAGAGACCAAGTAACTAACCAACATTGATCGTAGGTAAATTCTAAACATATAAATTAGCATTTAACCCTGACCCTAATAGTTTAATCAAGGAGAATCGGAGTTTCCCCCCCCCCCAAAGAAAGAAATAAAGATAACAAAGAATATTGGTGAGAGTAGCATATTTGATTTAACATACATGGATTTTAGCATAGCATTTAATGAAGTTTTATATGACAGAGTGATCAAGAGTGTAAAAGACTGTTGAATGCAGGAGCAAACAGTAAATTAGATTTAAAAAAGAAAACAAAAAGGTAATATCAATCAACATTTAAATGACTGGAAGACTACAGTAGGGTTCCACAAGCTTATTACTGGTTTCTGGGCCAGATAACATCATCACCTTTGCTGCCAAGTTCCACTGTTCTCATACTTTCACACAATCCATTTCTGCCTCTTCTCATCCTCAATTTCACTGTCCACATTTCAGGGAAAAGGCTAGTGACCAGTATCTACTGAAAGCCCAGTTACCTTGATCACCTTGTGGGTCACACAGATGGTAAAGCATAGGGTATAGGAATAGGTATGTCCCAATTAGGACATGAATGGCAAAATAAGGGAACCTTGGATGTCCAATGAAGTGATGAACTTAGTCATGAAGAAAAATGACAATTATGTAGAGCTTCAGAAGTTGAGATCAGAAAGAGCACGAGGACTATAAAAAAAAAGCTAGAAATAAACTCAGGAAAGGAATTAGGAAAGGCAGGAGGGGTCATGAAAAGTCCTTAGCAAGTAGGATTAAGGAGAATCCAAAGGCATTCTATACCTATGTAAGGAAATAAGAGGATAATGAGGGAAAGGGTAGGACCACTTAAGGATAAAGAAGGGAATCTATCTTTGGATGCAGAGGATGTGGGTGAGGTTCTGAATGAGTATTTCTCTTCAGTATTTACCCAGGAAAGGGACATGCAGAATGCAGAAATTGGAACTGAGGGCGTAAACATGTTAGGGCATTTAGAGGTCAAGGAGGAGGTAGTGTTGGGTCTCCTAAAGAGTATTAAGGTGGATAAATCCCCAGGGCCCAATGGGATATACCCCAGGTTACTGAGTCATGAGCTGTTTGTGATGTACGCAAATAAACTGGATGAATAGGTTGATGGGTGGGTTAGTGAGTTTGCAGACGATACCAAGATTGGTGGAGTTGAAAGTAGTGTAGAAGACTGGCAACGGATACAGCGTGATATAGATCAGTTGCAGATGTGGGCAGAGAAATGGCAGATGGAGTTCAACCCGGATAAATGTGAGGTGTTGCACCTTGGTCGGACTAATATCAAAAGGCAGTACACTCTTCAGGCCAAGACCTTTAACAGTGTCGAAGAGCAGAGAGACCTTGGGGTGCAAGTCCATGGCTCACTGAAAGTGGCTACACAGATAGATAGGGTGGTTAAGAAGGCTTATGGAATGCTTGCATTTATTAATCGGGGTATTGAGTATAGGAGTCAAGAAGTTATGATGCATCTCTATAGAACTCTGGTTAGGCCACATTTAGAGTATTGCATGCAATTCTGGTCACTTCACTATAGGAAGGATGTCGAGGCTTCAGAGAGGGTGCAGAGGAGATTTACTAGGATGCTGCCTGGATTAGAGGGTATGTGCTATCAGGAGAGGCTGGACAAACTTGGGCTCTTTTCTCTGGAGTGGCAGAGGCTGAGGGGCGATCTGTTGGAGGTGTATAAAATCGAGGGGCATAGATAGGGTGGACAAGCAATATCTTTTTCCCATTTTTGAGTGATCCAATACCAAAGGACATACATTTAAGGTGAAAGGGGGTAGGTTCAGAAGAGATGTGAGGGGTAAGTTTTTTTTTTACTCAGAGTGGTGGATGCCTGGAATGCATTGCCTGATAGGGCAGTGGAGGCAAATTCATTGGGGGCTTTCAAGAGGGGCTTGGATGGGCACACGAGAGGAAAGTGGAGGGATATGGGCATTCTGTAAGTAGGAGGGATTAGCTACGTCAGCACAACATTGTGGGCCTGTTCTGTGCTGTTCTATGTTGTATGTCCTAATGAGGTAGTGTTCATGGACCATTCAGAAATCTGATAGTGGGGAAGAAGCTGCTCCTGAATTGTTGATTGTGGGTCTTTAGGCTCCTGTACCTCCTCCTTGATGGTAGTAACAAGAGGAAGGCATGTCCCAGATGGTGAGGGCCCTTAATGATGGATGCTGCCTTCTTGAGGCACAGCCTCTTAAGATATCCTTGATGGTGGAGAGGGTTGCACCCATGATGGAGTTGGCAGAGTCTACAATCCTCTGCAATCTCTTGCAATCCTGTGCATTGGAGCCTCCATACCAGGCAGTGATGCAACCAGTCAGAATGCTCTCCACCATACATCTGTAGAAATTTGCAAGAGCCTTTGGTGACATACCAAATCTCCTCAAACTCCCAACAAAGTAGAGCCACTGGTATGCCTTCTTCATGATTGCATCACTGTATTGGGCTCAGGGCAGATCCTTAAAGATGTTGACACCCTGGAACATAAAGCTGCTCACCCTTTCCTCCACTGACCCCCTCAATGACGATTGGTGCATGTTCTCCCAACTTCCCCTTCCTGAAGTCCACAATCAATTCCTTGGTCTTGCTAATATTAAGTGTGAGGTTGTTGTTGCAACACCTCGTTGCCACCTGAGATTTTACCAACAACAGTGGTGGCATCTGCAAATTTATAAATGGCACGAGTTGTGCTTAGCTACACCGTCAAGAGTAGATAGTTCAAGTCCCCTATTATCACCACTATATGGTGTTTGAACACCAGCACGTGGTGCAGGAAATAATCATTTCTTTGAGATCCTGCTTCTTAATTTCTCTCCTAACTCCTTAAAATGGTATACAAAACCATGAGGGGCCTAGTTTTTTCCCCAGGGTAGGGAGTCTAAATCTAGGAGGACATAGATTTAAGTTGAGAGGAAACATTTAAAAGGAACCTGAGGGGAAAATTTTTCCACAGAGGCTGGTGAGCATATGGGACCAGAGGAAGCTGTAGAAATGGGTACAATTACAACATTCAAAGGACATTTAGACAGGTACATTGATAGAGTCATAGAACAATACAGCACAGATACAGGCCCTTCAGCCCAACCAGTCCATGCCTGCCATGATGCTCACCCAGCTGGTCCCAATTTCCTGCTTTTGGCCCATATCCCTCTAAGCCCTGCCCCTCCCATGTACCCATCCAAGTGCTTCTTAAGTGATACTATTATACCTGCCTCAACCACTTCCTCTGGCAGCTCATTCCATATACTCACCACCCTCTGTGTGGAAAAAGTTGCCCCTCAAGTACTTTTTAAATCTTTCCTCTCTCACCCTAAATCCATGTGCCCTAGCTTTGGACTCCCCTACCCTGGGGAAAAGACTGCTACCTTATCTAGGCCCCTCATGAACGTGTATACTTCTATCAGGTCACCCCTCAATCTCCTACATTCCAGGGAGTAAAGTCCTAGTCCACGCAACCTCTCCTTATTACTCAGACCCTATCTGCCTCAGTTTGTCATGTGATTGCATTTGTTACATTAATAGCCAGAAGATCCATTCTATTTAAATGGAAAGATCCTAAACCTCCTACTACATTACAATGGTTTTCCCAAACTATAGCATGTTTAAACTTAGAAAAAAAATTAGGAGTGGTACTATCGATCCTTCGGTTAATTTTGATGAAACTTAGAGCCCATTTATTCAGCATTTTCATATGACGTAAGCTGACCTTTCCGAATCCTTCTCAATAATTTTCTATTCGAATACAGAGGAGCAGAGTTAATGACAATTTTTTTTTAAAAATCGATGAAATACGACAGCCCAGCTTTTGTTTAGTTCTTGGTTAGTTTTTGTTTATTACTACTATTTTGTTTTGTTACTTTAAGTTTGGGGCTTTTTTTCCTCTCATATAATCAAATCTCTTAAATCTTTTTCATGTTCAATTATTAAGAGATTGGGAGGTTCAGATTACATTTAACTTTTTGTATATGTTAATTAATTATTGTAATCCCGATCTCTTTATATCATGCGTATAATTACTATTGTTATATCAATTTGAAATTAATAAAAAGATTGAAAAAAACTCAGACCCAAGTCCAGGCAACATCGTGGTGAATGTTTTTTGCACTCTTTCTAGTTTAATAACATCTTTCCTATAACAGGGTGACCAAAATTGTACACAGTACTCCAAGTGTGGCTTCACCAATCACTCATACAACTGGAACAAGTGTCCTAACTCTTATACCCAATGCCCTGACTGATGAAGGCCAGCATGCTAAACCCCTTTTTCACCACCCCATCTACCTGTGATGCCACTTTCACAAACTATTCACTTGTACTCCTAGGTCCCTCTGTTCTATTACACTTCCTAGTGCCCCACCATTCATAGTACTAGTCCTACGCTGGTTTGACTTTCCAAAGTGAATCACCTCACACTTCTGTATTGAAATCCATTTGCCACTCCTCGGCCAACTTCCCTAACTGATCATGATCCCCACATAATCTACAATACTTGCTAATTGTGTTGTCCACAAACTTACTGATCAAGCTTGTGCATTTGCATCCAAATCATTTCTATAAATAACGAATACCAAGGGTCCCAACAGCAACCCCTGCGGCACACCACTTGTCATCAGCCTCCGTTCCGAGAAACAACCTTCAACCACCACCTTCTGCATCCAATCTTGAATTCACCTAACCAGCTCTCCCTGGATTCCATGGGACCTAACCTTCCAGACCAGCCTGCCATAAAGGCTTGTCGAAAGCCTTGCTAAAGTTCAAATAGACAACATCCACTGCCCTACCCTTATCTTTTTGGTTACCTATTCAAAAAAAAACTCAAAACAGTTAAGCACGACTTTCCATGCACAAAGCTATGCTGACTCCTCCCAATCAGACTCTGTCTATCCAAATGCTGGTAGATCCTGTCCCTCGGAATTCCCTCCAGTAACTTCCCCATGACTGATGTAAGGCTGACTGCCCTGTAGTTTCCCTGGCTTTTCCTTGCTACCCTTTTTAAACCATGGAATGACGTTACCCACCATCCAATCTTCAGGAACTTCACCAGTGACCAAGAGGCAAAAAAATCTCCACAAGGGCCTCCAGAATTTCTCTAGCCTCCCACAAAGTCCTAGGAATGCACTCAGTTAGTCCCTGGGGATTTATTCACGTTAATGTGTTGTAAGGCTGCAAATTAGGTATGTGGACAAAAGTGTTGAAAGACTAAGTCACTGTGTAGTCGACAGGTTGGTAAGAGCCGATATACTTGGCAGACTACATCATGACCAGATCACTACCTGCTCCCTGGTTTTCCAAAATATCTCCACTAGTTGCTGTGATTAAAGTAAACTATCCCTCTGCATCTTACACAAAGTCACAGCATAGACATAGGCCCTTCACCACATCAAGTCCACATCAACCACCCATTTACACCAATTCCATACTAACTTTATTCTCCCCAACATTCCCATCAATTCCTCAGATTCTACCACTCACGTACACACCCAGTGGCCAATTAACGTACCAACCCACATGTTTAGAATGTGGAAGGAAACCAGAGCACCCTGAGGAAACCCCCACAGAGGGAACATGCAAACTTCACACAGCAAAGGTCAGG
The DNA here is from genome assembly GCF_009764475.1 of Pristis pectinata. Classification (NCBI taxonomy): domain Eukaryota; kingdom Metazoa; phylum Chordata; class Chondrichthyes; order Rhinopristiformes; family Pristidae; genus Pristis; species Pristis pectinata. The sequence continues at coordinate 42,879,709 of NC_067416.1, read as the reverse complement.
ATTGAACTTGGATCTCTGGAGATGTGCAGCAGCAGCTCTACTAGTTATACCACTCCTGCTACCCCAAGTCACAGAGTCTCCGTCTCAACCCATCGACAGCCTCTGACATAGTAACCCCTCACGTGGCTGATTTTGCCATCCTCTTCCAACACTCCTTCATTGTCTCATTGGAGGGAATTGTCATGACTTGGCTCCATTTCTATCAATGGAGTCATTATTTGTAAATCACTAATAATGGTTTCTTTTCCCACTACCACTTACCTCATTTTCCTTGATGTCTTCATCTGAAAAAGTACATTCCACATATATCCCCCTTTATACGTTCAACTGCCTCCAGTTCAGAATGTTTGTCTGGCATCCAGTACTAGATGAACTGAAAGTTTCCATCAACAGTTAGGATACTGCCTTTAATCTTGATCACAAATTCCATTTGCTATCCACCAACTCGAACCCTTGCCGTAGCAATCAAATCCAACAACATAACTACAAAGCACATTGTTTGTTCCAGTACTTTCCACAGTGCAATCTCTCTAGAACTGATTTGCAAGTCCTACAGGGCATAGGGGCTCCACCTGCCCCACAATAAGTGGCCGACTCTGCTCCTGTATGTTCTTGACAGTAGGCAATCTCCTGATCCTGGCTTGCCAACCATCAGATAAACAGATTGCTCTCCTGAACTTTGGCACCTTGGGTTCCTCCCTAAATGTCCTCCAGGAAACCTCATGTTAATTTCACTGCACGATTTCCAAGCTGGATCATTTCACCAGGATTTCAATAGCCATGGCTGGAACCACATGGGCAGTTCACCTAGCATCCTCCCACAGCTGTTCTCACTTCCAATTTCCACTCCCAAGGGAGTCTGTCTGATCTAGCATCAGATTTGTTCCAGGGTCCCACAATGTCTCTGCAACACTTCCTGAACCTTGGTCTCCATTTTCTCTTCCACTTCTGCATTGGTGGGCACTGGGCTGATCTTGGCTTTGTCCAGCAACTTGGAAAGTCCAGAGTCAGGCTCCAGCATAGGGTTGGTGGGATGAGCCAACCTCCTCATCCAGCCTGGCCTTCTTGGTAGATGGTTCCTCTGGTTCAGACCAGCCTTTCCTCCACTTCCTGCAGCTGTCCAGATGGAGAATGAGTTACTCATTTTCAAGCCTGACCCAAGAGAGGCTACTGCAAGGACACATTTCATGACCAGAAAATTTTGCATTATGGCTCAAAATCATTGTTTTTCCTAATCTCACCTTGGCATCACTATCACAATAATCTCTCCCAGCACCACAACCTTCAGAGCTCTCTGTACTCTGGTCTGTTGAATATCCATGATTTTAGTGAGTCAACCACTGGCAGCTGTCAAGGCCCCAAGTTCTGGAATTCAAGATTGTTATTTGGGACTGATGTATTTGTTTCAGTACTCTGCACAAGACAGCTTTTAATATACAAGGGGAAAAATAACCATCACTTCATACTCCTTATGTTTCTCCAGTGATGCCTGCTGGAAATCATGAATGTTGGTGGAAGGTTTAGGCAGCGATGCCAAATATCCCATTGACAGTCATCATCTGCACTTAGCCTGAGCAATGGTGCCTACAGATACCCTGGATCCCCAACAGCAGCAATGACTCAGTATCCTAATGATTGAATGTCTCTTCAATCTTCATCACAAATTCTATTTGTTATTCACCAACTCTAACCCTTGCCCTGGCATGGGTTTCACTTCTGGAGAGATTTCCAAAATGTCTGAAATGAATTCAAGTGTAGTTAGATACACTGGCAGAAGTTTTATTGAATATAGAAGGGATACATTTTTCAGGTATAGATACTACAGATGTATTAAAATATTTCCAATTTTCCATTTATTGATATCAGACATGGACATGCAGGAAACTCTGGCATTTGGCATTAAACGTACAATCGACATTAACAATGGGAAATTGGAAATTTTACTCAGCTACCTGCAGTGACAATAACTGCACCTCAGTCCAGGTTACAGGTCAGGACTTGGACAGTGCTTATCTGCTAGCAAATAAGGGGCCTAGGACCTGTGACTAAAGTAGAGAATCTTTGCTATCTGAACCAGTGGAACATGCCACAGATTACAGCATGCAAAAACACCAACAGAAATAGGACCAATCACCAAATTTCAACCGCTGAATTAGAATTGTACACAAAAAAACTCTTCAAATTTCTCCCCACAACATGAACTTGTGTGCTTAAAATCATAACTGTTAACTGCCCTGGACATAATAATCATCTGTACATCATGAACAGTAAATCCCAGGCCCAAGCAGCATAAATAGATCAGCCATACAGAACCAAACAAACATCCTGCTCTGTATAGATTTTTAGTGCATGTTCAAACAAATTGAAATTATGTGGTATAAAATGATAGCTTTACATGTTCCAGTGTTTGAAAGACCATTAGTTTTCTGGAAGTTTAGTGTCACGGAGAAAGAGGTTTGAACAATGATCATATCTGTGGATTTTGGCAAATCTTAAAGATTGTTGCCCTGCTCACTCTTTGCTCATATTTCAGGCTGCTGAGCGGAAGCCTGTGGCTCTGGAGATTCCAAACGTTGATGGAAATTGGTTCTTTTCCGTAACTTCTCAGGAGCTTTCCTCCATAGTACAATCTCCTGCCAAAACAAAAACTTTAGTTTAATGGGTTCAGTTTTATATTTTCATTAGAACCAGTTGATAATTTACACAATAATCTGATGCAAACACAAGTAAATTGGCAGGCTATTATTCATTTTGATCATGGGACACAGCAAAGAGCTATTCCTTCAGAAAATTTCATACGTTCACTTCCAAAAGCCAGTTTTGGAGGACACACACTTTGCATTCTTTTTGATCTAGGACATTACTGGCAATTATAACTGCATCTCCATTAGCTAAAATCAGCTGGAGCAGGATGAAGGTGCTGAGTGGCTTGCTCCACCATAAATAAGATCATAGCTGGTGTGATCTTAACTTCAACTCTATTTTTCGCCTGTCCCAAGTAACATTTCACCCCATTTCTCATCAAGGATTTGTACCTCAGTACAAGTGACAATAATAAACCAATACCAAGGATGTGATCAAGCTAGAGGGTGCAGAATAGATACACAGGGATGTTGCCAGGATTCGACAGCTTGAATTTCAAGGAGAGACTGGATAGGCTGGAACTGTTTACCCTGGAGCATAGGAGGCTGAGGGGTGACCTTATAGAGGTTTACAAAATCATGAGGCCCATAAGGTGGATGGTCTGAGTCTTTTTCACAAGGTAGGGAACTAGAGGGCACAGGTGACAGGGATCAAGGAAGTCCACAATGTATAGCCTTAACATTATCTGTCCTACCATTATTAATATGTATGAACTAATTTATTGAATTAGTTATTTTCCTTTTTTTTCCCCCCAATATTTTAATCACTTATCTCCAATCCTATTTTACTTAGAATACACTTTAACCACTGATCAGATGCTCACCAAGGAGCCTTTGTCCCAGCATTCTGCTGAAAGCCACACTCATGTTAAACTCATGGAGCTTCTGTCCCATGCTATTTATAAACTCCAGAAACTTTTTGCAAATCTTAATTTTTTTTAAAAATTGTTCCAAGGTCATCCTGAAGGCAATAAACTCTGATAACTCCCCTCTTTTACTCTCTATCTGCTTCTGACTACCAAATGACAATAAATGGATGCTAGGAAGGAACACTTTTTACTGTGGTCCCCACCATAGTTGAAAAGCTGAAATCACACCCACTAAGTCACTCAGATTTAATTTACTATTTAGTTCCTTCGACCATCCTACCCAACACAAGATCCCCATTTCCCCCCCGAGTTGCATAATCACTCTCCACCCAAGCTCTTTGCCAATTTACAGTAAAGACCATCTCTTCTTCATACTCAGTAATCCATTATGAAGCCTTTACACACATTCTGAGAAACTTAGACCACTACTTCCAATACCTCTCACAACCTGCAATGCCCTTTCTCCAAACGCAAGTCACTCCACCATCATTTTTCACACAATGTAAACTCACAGCCTCAATTTTCAGGTGTACAGTGATAGCATGGGTGTGATAACCAGTGGAGGGCACTATTCACATACAAAGGAACAGAACAAAAGAGCTGGTCGTTGACTTCAGGAAGGTGGGCAGTGCACATGCTCCTGTCTACGTCAACGGTGCTGAGGTCGAGAGGGTTGAGAGCTTCAGGTTCCTCGGAGTGAACCACATAGACGCCACAGCCGAGAAAGCTCACCAGCACCTCTACTTCCTCAGGAGGCTAAAGAAATTTGGCATGTCCCTGTCAACCCTCACCAATTTTTTTTAATCGATGCACCATCGAAAGCATCCTACCTGGATGCATCACAGCTTGTTATGGCAACTGCAGAGAAACAGTTGTGGACACAGCTCACATCATCACTGGAATCAGCTTCCCCTCTATGGACTGTACTTCTCGTTGCCTCAGTAAAGCAGCCAACATAATCAAAGACCCCACCCACCCCAGACATTCTCTCTTCTCCCCTCTCCCATCAGGCAGAAGATACAAAAGCCTGAAAGCATGTACCACCAAGCTCAAGGACAGCTTCTATCCCCCCGTTATAAGACTATTGAACAGTTCCCTAGTATGATAAAGTGGACTCTTGACCTTATTGTCTACCTGCACTGCACTCTCTGTAGCTGTTACACTTTATTATGCACTCTGTCATTGTCACTACCTCGATGTACTGTGTAATGAGTTGATCTGTATGAACAGTATGCAAGACAAGTTTTTCACTGTACTTTGGTACATGTGACAATAATAAACCAATTCCAATGGGCACAAAGATAAATCTCAAGGGTCAGACTATTTACGTAATCTAATGATCCCAAAGGATATTGGATAAGAAGCAGTGGTTCCAACAATAATTCCACAAAATTCAATGGAAAGGTAAACTGAGCCAGAGATTGAAGATGGGAAATGCAACTCCCTTCCATATGCCAGTTGAACATGTTAGTTGTTGAACTACAGAGGTATGTAAATACAAGCTAGAATTATCAAGTACGTGAAAAGAAACAGTATAATTCAGGTCAGACTGAGAATGGCTCAATTCCCAAAAGTGATTTTAAGAGAATGTGGCTACTTAAGGCAGGAAGTGAAAGATGTAGGGAAAGATTCTCAAAATAGAGGGGACTGTATGGCAGTAGTGAGTCAGGGAAATGTTTGTATATAAATCTGAACTTAAGCTCAACAGTAGTTAATGAAATATAGCAATTAGTTTGCTGGTAGTACTATGGCAAGGATTGTAGAAGGCGTACGACACATATGCATAGCGCATGTAGTACTAGCACATTTGATCAAATGGATTATTTAATGCTAATAAAAGAAATGCATTTTTGAATAAGAATAAAAACAAGATTTTAAATATTATAGAATAAAGTTAACAGAATGTTTAAAATTCCATGGATCCAGAAAAATCCCAACATGGAAGGATGTGAACATACATATGGAAGATCCATACTCAATGATTTAGGAACAGCTTCTTCCACTCTGCCATCAGATTTCTGAACAGTCCATGAACACTACTTCATTATTCCTTTCCTTTGAACTATTTACTGATTTTGTAATTTCTAGCAACTTCATGTCTTTGCATTGTGCTACCACAACAAATTTCACGACAGCACGACAGCCTATTTCACGAACCTAATTCTGATTGAGATATTTGACCAATTTATTTTCAGCGTGCACACAAATAGCATCAAATGGAGATTCAATCCACACTGCAGTTGCATTGTACTTGACTCAAAGGAGGGAACTCACTCGTCCTTTGCCATACCTTCACCCTCTCTTTCCTGCCCCACACACAATCCCATCTCCATATCCTGCGACATACCTGCTGTTTGAAGTACCGCCTGTCTTCTTCATCAACCAGGACTAAATTTAAGAAGTAACGTACAGAGAATTTCTTGTTGACATCCCTCATTGTCGGTGTCAGATCATATCCGGCCAAGAAGAGCCTGATTGGAATGGATTCACCTTCATAAACAAAAGTGAACATGATAGCTTTAAGCAATACTTATGCTCTACCTATCTCTCCCAAAGGCATGCTTCTTGGATTACGATTTTAGATAAAACAATATTATGCAAACTCTTGAATGATCAATTGTCCAAACAAGCCCTGACAGGGATGGTTAAGATATTTTCTAATTCATAGATAATTCCATTGATGGATTCTGATTGTAAGACAATGCCATGACAATAACAAGCTCATAGGTTCACTAGCTGTTGATTGACAGCATCTTTCAAATCATTCTAAAATGCAGCTAATAAAAGGAGTCTCGTTTCCATTGCTGAATAGTCAGTACGTAGCAGGATGCAGCAAAGCAGGGATCCAGAGTGCTTGGAAATCACATTGAAGATTTATTAAATCTGCAGCGAGTCTATCATGATCCAAGTTTGATGAGAGATCAAAAATCACATCTAGTACAACCTGACCAGGACAAAGGTTCCACATAGTTCCTGTGATTTGGATTACAACCCAGCATCCCATTCAGAACGTATTCCACCTCACAGTTTAATTATCGAGAGCAATGCAGCAGTTAATACCCTTAGATCTCTTTCCTCTTCATGAATCATTGTTGCTTCCCACTAGCCAACTATTAACATCTGGATCCCTCACCCTCAATGGGCAAAAAAGGTTGGCATGGAATTAGTGGGCCGTGATGCAAGACTATAAATACTGATTATACCTCAAAGTAGTACCTCACTCTATACATTATAAAAGGTTTTTGAATGTCTCGTATCATTTCAACATCTCTACTCCTCTAACTTGATCTGTGCTATCACATCTGCAAGCAAGTGCAAGGATAATCAGAAGAGATCTGTTTAAGGCTGATTGAAATATCATGAGCATTCTTAATTTTCTGGAGGTCAAGTTTATGGCCTCAAATGTGTCAGTCACTCTTCAGCATGAGAAATAAATCTGCTTTTTCTAGGGAGTCACAACTCTACTGGAATGATCAAATGCCCTAAATGTTTGCGAGTTTTTCCATTACTACTGACACAACTGACTGCAGGTGCTGTAATCTGGAGCAGAAAGCAAATTGCCTGAGCTCGGTAGGTCAGGCAGCATCTGTGGAGGAAAACAGGTGGTCAACATTTCAGGTTGAGACTCCGCATCAGGAAAGGTCAACACCTGAAACCTCCACAGATGCTGCCTGACCTGCCGAGTTCCTCCAGCAGTTTTTTTTTCTTTTCATTACTGCTTATGGACCACTGTGACACAAATGTGAAGTACATTGATGCAGATTCCTCCTGCTGCTTAATTTTAAACAAACCAGGTGCCATCCTGAAAGGCACATAATTGCTCCCAGCAGATAGGGAATTCCTAATGCTTAAACAGAATCACAGAAACATGCTGATTGCAATGGCTATCTACACTAGTACCATTTGCCCACAATAGGCCTCTATCCCTCTAAGCCTCTCCAATTCAAGTACCTGTCTGAACACCTTTCAAACATTAAGACCATATCTGCCTCCACCACCACCTCTGGCAGCTCATTCCATATAAGCACCACCTGTGTGTGAACAACTTGCCCTTCAGATTTCTCTGAAATTTCTCACCTCTTAGCTTAAACATGTGCCTTCCAGTTCTAAACTCCCTTGCCATTGAAAAATAGATTTTGACCAATAATCCTATCTATACTTCCCATAATTTTATAAACCTCTAAGGTCACTCCTCAACCTCCTACATTCCAGTGAGAATAAACCCAGCCTATACAATTTCCCCTTATAACTACAGTCCTCTATTCCAGGCAATGTCCTGGTGAGTCTCTTATGCTACAATATCCTTCCTGTAATGTGGAGACTACATACAGTGGCATGCAAAAGTTTGGGCACCCCGGTCAAAATTTGTTACTGTGAATAGCCAAGCGAGTAAAAGATGACCTGATTTCCAAAAGGCATAAAGTTAAAGATGACACATTTCTTTAATATTTTAAGCAAGATTACTTTTTTTTTATTTCCATCTTTTACTGTTTCAAAATAACAAAAGGAAAAGGGCCCGAAGCAAAAGTTTGGGCGCCCTGCATGGTCAGTACTTAGTAACACCCCCTTTTGGCAAGTATCACAGCTTGTAAGTGATTTCTGTAGCCATCTAAGAGTCTTTCAGTTCTTGTTTGGGGGATTTTTGCCCATTCTTCCTTGCAAAATACTTCTAGTTCTGAGAGATTCTTGGGCCATCTTGCATGCACTGCTCTTTTGAGGTTTATTCACAGATTTTCTATAATTTTTAGGTCGTGGGACTGTGAGGGCCATGGCAAAACCTTCAGCTTGTGCCTCTTGAGATAGTCCATTGTGGATTTTAAGGTGTGTTTAGGATTGTTATCCTGTTGTAGAAGCCATCCTCTTTTCATCTTCAGCTTTTTTTTTTTACAGACGGTGTGATGTTTGCTTCCAGAATTTGCTGGTATTTAATTGAATTCATTCTTCCCTCTACCAGTGAAATGTTCCCCATGCCACTGGCTGCAACACAAGCCCAAAGCATGATCGATCCACCCCTGTGCTTAACAGTTGGAGAGGTGTTCTTTTCATGAAATTCTGCACCCTTTTTTCTCCAAACTTTCCTGTGTCCTCACCACAAAATTCAGCATCAGAAGTTTGCAAAGGAATATCTAAACAAGCCTGATGCATTTTGGAAACAAGTCCTGTGGACTGATGAAGTTAAAATAGAACTTTTTGGCCGCAGTGAGCAAAGGTGTGTTTGGAGAAAAGAGTGTGCAGAATTTCATGAAAACAACACCTCTCCAACTGTTAAGCACAGGCGTGGATCGATCATGCTTTGGGCTTGTGTTGCAGCCAGTGGCATGGGGAACATTTCACTGACAGAGGGAAGAATGAATTCAATTAAATACCAGCAAATTCTGGAAGCAAGCATCACACTGTCTGTAAAAAAGCTGAAGATGAAAAGAGGATGGCTTCTACAACAGGATAACGATCCTAAACACACCTTAAAATCCACAATGGACTATCTCAAGAGGCACAAGCTGAAAGTTTTTCCATGGCCCTCACAGTCCCACAACCTAAACATCATTGAAAATCTGTGGATAGACCTCAAAAGAGCAGTGCATGCAAGACAGCCCAAGAATCCCACAGAACTAGAAGTCTTTTGCAAGGAACAATGGGCAAAAGTCCCTCAAACAATAAGTGAAAGACTCTTAGCTGGCTACAGAGAGTGTTTACAAGCTGCGATACTTGCCAAAGGGGGTGTTACTAAGTACTGACCATGCAGGGTGCCCAAACTTTTGCTTTGGGCCCTTTTCTTTTGTTATTTTGAAACTGTAAAAGATGGAAATAAAAAAGTAATCTTGCTTAAAATATTAAAGAAATGTGTCATCTTTAACCTTATGCCTTTTGAAAATCAGGTCATTTTTACTCACTTAGCTATTCACAGTAACAGAAATTTTGACCGGGGTGCCCAAACTTTTGCACACCACTATATGTAGACAATACTCTTAGTGCATTGTTTTTCAGAACTGTAACAATGTCCCAGCCTTTATACTCAATGTTCTAGCATATGAAGGTAAGCATATCAAATGTCTTTTTTCACCACCCTATCCACCTGTGTCACCACTTTTAGGGAGCTATGGACTTGCACCACAAGGTCTCTCTATACAACAATGCTCTGAAGGTCCACGACACTATGTCCCACCAGAACTGACTTCCCAAAGTGTGTCACCTCACACTTGTCTGGATTAAGTTCCATCTGCCACCATTCCACCCAACTTTTCAGCTGATCCATGTCCCCCTGTACCCTTAAACAACCTTCTTCACTATCTACGACTCCCCCAATTTTCTTGTCATCAGCAAACTAACCAATCTGACTACCTACATTCTCATCCAAGTCATCTGTATATCTTTAAAAAGGTCCCAGCACTGACCTCTGCAATACACCACTTATTAGATTTACAGTCAGAAAAACAACTGTGCATCACTACCCTCTGCCTCCTGTCACCAATGATAACCAATTCCAATGTGGCATTCAGCTTAATAAAGGTAATAAACATGCCATTCTGATCAATCCATGGCCTTGGCAAGCGTCAGGGTACATTTCATGTTGACAGTTTCACAAGTTTTTTTTTATTTCTCTACTGATATACTTTAACAGGAAAAAAACACTCAAGGCAGCACACCTGGCCATTATCTCAGCAACAGCCCCATATCTTCGTACCAGTTGAAACTTTTACTTTGCCTTGCTGGTATACAGCTCAATGATTTCTTCAGACAACAGAGCCTTCAACTAACACTCCACATTTCACAAAATTCCTCTGCCATCACTAGGACGAAGTACAGTTATGGATAAATAGTAGGTTTACAGGATAGCAAATGAGATCAGAAATCTCTACAGCACCAATGACATCCCCTCCACAACTCAATACTCCCTTGGGAAAAAAAAATCAGTTCTCTAACAATTCCCAACACATCCACCATTCAGCACCGCAGATTATTAAAAAGCTAGTTGTTTCGTGAAAGTAGTTAATGAAAACCATAACTGTAGTTGTCCCAAATATATTTATACAAAGAGTTCGGCAAAGAACATCTCAAGCCATTTCACACAGACAAGAAAGGGGACAATGAATGCAGAACTTAGGAGAGACAAGTTTAATGAGTTTCGCCTTGCCTGCTTCACTGATCTTTAAAGAGACTTAGCCTTTAAACCTATTTCCACTAATACTGAACAGTCCCACTTCTGCAGCTACCAACTGACGTGGTTAATTATTTTAAGTTGCTGAGATACAAAAAAAAGCTATAGTTATATACCTCACCTTTAACAGGAGCTCCATCCATTATCTCATACTTGGCAATAGTTTCTGTCTCAGTGGTTGTACTGGGCCCTTTGCAAAAAAAAGTAACATATCAGACAACTGATGCATCCCAGTCTCAATGAGTGAGTAATGACACATGGTATCCATCAGCAGTTTCCCCAGATTCCCACAGCCATTCTTACCAATACCAGTTATCTCTTTTTTGATCATCTGAAGCTCCATGTGCTGGATTTTGATTCTCACCAACAAGAAGTAGATCTTACCAACAATCACATCCTTCAAGTGGTATCTAAAGAAAGAATCAAAGCAGTATATCTTAAGGCTGAGATAGACAATATACAGCACACAAACATTTTTTGCACTGTTATAATTAAAATATTTTAGTTTTTGAAGTGCCAGTATCTCCCAATCTGCTGTATTTTATTTCTTCTGAGATCTCATTGTGCATTTCAAATCTCTTGTGTTACGGACTCAGTGAAAGTGATAATACAGTTCTTAAATCTGTCTTTTGAAGTAGACCATAGTCTGTGGCAGTCAAAATATCTTAATATTTATCCTGATATACCCCATAAGATCTTATATGTTTCAACAAGATCACCTTCATTCTTCTAAGCTTCAAAGAATATACATTGTATTTCTTCAGTTGCTTTTAATAGGATGAGGTTCATGTCCATCAGCAATAGATGAAGCCTGTGTATCATAGAAAAAAAATCTCTGGTCTTCCACAGGGCAAGCTCGATCGACTGAATAAGTTTCCACTTCACACACACTTTTATTCCAAAAAGGTTATTATGCTTCCAAATCCAAGGTTGAACATCATCCAATTAAGGCAATAAATGACAAAGTTTACCCATCTACAGGCATATCACAAGGTCAATTGACATTATTCATTTGTTAGGGACAGGAAAAGCTGTAGCCTGTGCATTTCCCATTTGCCATGCAAAGACCACTACAGAAAGCAACTCAAATCATGCTACTCAGAGCAGGAAGTTTAAAAAAAATCAAATCAAATGGCTGTAAAGAAGAAGAAGAAGAATGGAAATGACTCACTTTGATTTGTTGTATTCAAATTCTATGTGTAAGCAGTCTTCGATGCCTACTTCCATTTTGATGGAGTTGTTGACATCTGGGTAGGTGGCAAGCTGGTGTACAATCAGGTCATATTCCTTTACCAGGTCACTCAGACTCCGGACTATTGTCACTTTCAAGAAATATCTAAGGAGAAATTAGATAAAAATCACTGGTTTGCAGGTTTCATTGAAAAGTGGAATACCAGAAATGTTGTTTAAAATAAAGTGAAAAATCATAGAATCTTAACAAATAGGTTGGAACTTCCCAGATACCATAGATCAGCACCCTGGTCATGAACAATGAAAAAGTCATACCAATGCATTTAACAATTGGAAACAATCCTAGAATCCCACACAACTGCATTGCACTTTATTGATTTAATCTGAGATGGGTTATCAAATATACTCCAATATTAGATACTTGGTAGTTTTAAACATTGAAAAATGTTTCCAGTTCTCAAGAATAAAGGCTTAGCATAGATTCAGTCAGGTGCCAGGCCTTCTGATCTGTGCAGTTTGGTTGCTCTCAGTAAGTTGGCAGTTAAAGCACCACAGCTGGCCTCAGGACCAGCCGGACAATTGTAGGGATTTCCAGCTCCTAATAAGTGAACAACATGGGAGGGGTGAGGTGACAGTGATCTTGCAATTCACCCAGGTGCCCTCTCTTAACATGCAAGTCTTCTCTGCACATTACTGGATTTTAAGTAGAGGATAGCATTAGGACCAAGTCTCTCGTTAATATATATACTTTCCAAATCTTCAGGGGTTTTTAAACAGTGCTTCAGCAAAGAAAACCAGTCAATCAATTTAGGCAGAAAGAGAAATGAAACAGTTATCTCAAATATCTCAAACAGCAAATAACATATTTTTGAAATGTAATCACTATCTTAATAGAAATATAGCAGCCAATATGCACACAACAAGATCCTGCAAAAAGCAAGGAAACAAATAAAACTGCAGATGCTGGAATCTGAAACAAAAAACAAAAGTGCTGCAAGAACTCAGCCAGTCAAGTAGTAATCTGTGGAAACCATAGAACAATACAGCACAATACAGGCCATTCAGCCCACCATGTTGTGCTGACCTTCAACCCACTCCTAAGACTATCTAACCCCTTCCTCCCACATATCCCTCTATCTTAAATTCCTCCATATGCTTATCTAACAACCTCAAACTTGACCAACATATCAGCCTCCACCACCACCCCAGGCAGCGCACCCCATGCACCAACCACTCCCCAGGCAAAAAACCTCCCCCTGACATCTCCCCCGAACCCCCCACCACCCCAAAGCCATGCCCTCCTGCACCGAGCACTGGTGCCCCAGGAAAGAGGCGCCGGCCATTCACCCCATCCACCCCTCCCAATACCCTGTACACCTCCATCATGTCTCCCCCCATCCCCCAAACAAGCAAAGCCCCAGACCCCCCCACAATCCACACCCTCCAACCCAGGCAGCATCCCGGCAAACCACCTCCGCACCCCCCCCCCCCAAAGCCCCCATATCCCTCCTATAATGAGGCAACCAGAACTGGACACAGTACTCTAAGTGTGGTCTAACCAGAGTTTTGTAAAGCTGCATCATTGCTTGGTGGCTTTTAAACTCGATCCCACAACTTATGAAAGCTAACATTCCATAAGTTTTCTTAACTACCCTATCCACCTGTGTGGCAACTTTCAGTGATCTGTGGATACGAACCCCCAAATCCCTCTGCAGTGATCGGGGTTCGATTCCCGTCGCTGTCTGTAAGGAGCTTGTATGTTCTCCCGTGTCTGCGTGGGTTTCCTCCGGGTGCTCCGGTTTCCTCCCACATTGCAAAGACGAACGGGTAGGTTAATTGGGTTTAAAATGGGCGGTGCGGACTCGTTGGGCCAGAAGGGCCTGTTACCACACGGTAAATAAAATTTAGAAAAAAATTTACCTTGGAGTCTGTCCTTCCAAAGTGCACCACCTCACATTTCTCCGGATTGAACTCCATCTGCCACTTGTCAGCCCAGTTCTGCATCCTATCAATTATCCCTCTGTATGCTTCGACAGCCCTCCACACTATCCACGACACCACCGATCTTTGTGTTGTCTGCAAACTTGCTAACCCACCCTTCCACCCCCTCATCCAAGTCATTAATAAATATCACAAAAAGTAGAGGTCCCAGAACCGATCCCTGTGGGACACCACTAGTCACAGCCCTCCAATCCAAATGCAGTCCCTCCACCACAACCCTCTGCTTTTTACAGGCAAGCCAATTCTGAATCCACACGGCCAAGCCTCGCTGGATCCCTTGGCCTCTGACCTTCTGAAGAACCCTACCATGCAGAACCTTGTCAAACGCCTTACTAAAATCCATGTAGACCACATCTACTGCACTACCCTCATCAATCTCCCTGGTCACCTCCTCAAAAGAAAGAAACCAATTACTGTTTCAGGATGAACAGTCTTCAACCTGCAATGTTAGCTGGTTTCTCTTTCCACAGATGCTGCTTGAATGGCTGAGTTCTTCCATCATTTGTTTTTGAATGAGATACATGGATTTGATTGGCTAATTTAGTGATGATAGCCGAGAAATTAAATGGCCCCAAGATTAAAAAAACTCAGCTTTTTTTTTTGAAGTGTGTCGTGGGTCAAGATCTTGATTTAACGAACTATCTAAAAGACAATTTTGTTAACAGTGCAACCCTCCCTCAGTATTACCTAGATTTGATATTCAAGCATCTGGAATAGGGATAGAATCCACATCTTCCTTTACTAACTAGGGTCAACATACAATGGTCATAAAAATCACTACGCTGAAATTTCCTTGTCTTACAATATTGTGGTACCACCATCACCCTAAAAGATGGTGGTTCAGATAGCGGGCAGCACAGTGGTAAATCAGTTAATGCTATTGCTGCACAGCTCCAAAGACTTGGGTTGGATCCTAAATTCTGGTGTAGCATTTGTATATTCTCCCTTTGATCACGTGGGTTTCCTGGGGTGTCTGGTTTCCAACCACATTCCAAAGAGGTGCTGCTAGGTTCATTGGCTACGCTAAATTACCCTTAGCAGGTGAATCAACGGGCATGTGAGGGAAAATAAGTTACAGGGAAATAAGTGGGGAAATGGAACAGATGGGAATGCTCTGAGAGCTGGCATAGACTTGATGGCCTGAATGGCCTCCTTCTACGTCACAAGTCAAAAAAATGTGAATATTCACCACTATCTTGGGTTGTTGGCAAGATTAAATTTGTTCCTCAACCACAAGACAACCTAGGAAATTTTAGTAGGCTTTGTGAAGTATACACAAGGTGTTCCAACCAGACCTGTTTCATTGGCCCACAACAAAAATTGCCTTTTGCATTAAATGCAGAATGCTCTCATTTCACAAAAAGAATGAATGATTGCATCTTCAGGAAATAGATAATTAAAATTAGGTTGAATGGTATAGATGCAAAAATTGGAAATATATTCCAATGGGCTTTACCAGAAGACAAAAACCTTTTCCGAACATCTTCTCAATTCATTTCTGTACATTGCAATCTACACTTCTGATCAACAGCAATGGATTGCTAATGTTGCAATACACAAGTTTGCTGAAAGGGGCAAAAGACACATCAATCTCACTCCATCCAATGACATACAATCTCATCCAGCATTCACCAGCCCCAGTTAGCACCAGTTCATGAAGTGTGAAACACTTGGCCAGAGCGGCAATGAGCCACATAGATGCCATTCCCTACAGCAAGAAACTGCAGATGCTGGAAATCTGAAATAAAAAAAACAGAAAATACTGCAGATACTCAGGAGGTAAGGTAGCACCCACTGAGAGAGAAACAGACTTAACACTTCAGATCAATGACCTTCCATCAGTTCTGATTTCCAGCATCTGCATTTTCTTCTTGATTATTTCACAATCCATTGCTTATCTGATGTTGATTGATCACAAGTCATAGTGCAACCCTTGCACAATGACAATCAGTAGATGGGCAAGTTGGTCGTGGTGGGGTAAGGAGACATTAAAAAAAACGTGTTGCTACTGATCGCCATCCAGTGACTGCAGCTAGAAGTGAGCAAGAGAATAGGGATCCGCTCCAATATCTCAAAAGATCAATTTAGCTATATTCTGCCACACTTACTGAGTCACTATCTTGACGGAATACCCAAAGGCCCAATGACAAACTTGGGGATTTGAATGAGAGAAATTGAAGTGTGCACAAATTACTCATTAAATATGGTTATACTGTACTGAAAGTTGTTACCTTAGTCTGACATTGGCCCCGATATATGATTCATAAGGCTTTTCCACCTGCATGAACTCAAAGTCATAAGTCCTGCTCTGTGTCAATTCTCCAGGCAAGGCCAGCTCCTTCACCAGGTTCACAAACTCATGTGTGTTACTCTTATCACTAAATAGCTCTGCAATGTAGAAATAAGAAGGCTGTGAAAAGCATCCTTTACAGTTTCAAGCCAAAACACTCTCTCCAAAACTGCTACTTCTATGTATTTCATGCATAGCAATAAGCAAATCCACAGATTAACTAATGGGTCAAAGCTCACAAGTTGTAATTGATTAGCTACTATCACTTGGCTTTAAAAATCAAATTAAACATAAATATGCCCCAGTTGAAAATTTATGACAGTTAATTGGAAATGAGACAAAACGGCAGGGGTTAAGAGAGGGGTTTAAATTGAATGCACGAGAATTTATGAGTGAAAAGGTTACATCACAAAGTAAAAAGAGTTTGTTGCAACAATGTTTGTTGCAATTCTTAACAGGGCACCGTTGGTGTGGGTCCTCATAGCCCAATGACAAACATTGTTCTTTAGGTCACAGGAGAAATCATTTAGCAGGATCTGTGCAAAGCAGAGACCAAAATGCTTGGACTTTACTGTTACTCAACCGCTGGGTACCGTGCCCCAGTATGGTATGGAAACATTCATGTGAAGATGCAATGAGAACCATCTTGGCACAGGTAAAATCAACTCCCGAGTGACTACAGACCATCGTACTATCACATACAAGGCCTGTGAAAACCAATAGTCCAAACAATAGAACACACTTGTGTAATCCCAAACCTCCATATCCACAAGACCAGCAACAACTTAGGAGGACAAAACATATAGTGCTGCTGCTTCATGGCTCCAGATACCCTTGGGTCATGTCTGTATGGAGTCTGCACTTTCTATCTGTGACCATGTGGGTTTTCCCAAAAGCTTGTTAGTACAGCATAGGAACAGGTCCTTCGGCCCACCGTGACGCCAACCTAATTAATCCCATCTCCCTGCATGGTCCATATCCCTCTATTCCCTGCCTGTTCATAAGTCTGTCCAGATGCCTCTAAACATTACTATCGTATCTGCTTCTACCACCTCCCTCGGCAGCACGTTACAGGCACCTACCACTCTAAAACAAAACTTGTCTCACACATCTTCTTTAAACATTCCCATCTCAAAACTAGTTGGTTTACAGGTTATCACATTGTTCCTAACGTGACAGCAAGAAAATCAGATCGGCACCGACGCAGTGGGACAAAGGCCTGTTGCCATGCAGTATGATTCTATGTATAGGGGAGTACTTATAATAATTAGGAGACCAAAGAGGGGGCACTGCAATATCACTGGTGAGCAAGATTGAGGAAAATCCCAAAATATTTTAAATACATAAAGGACAAGAGGATAACCAGGGAAAGGTGTTGATTAGGGACCAAAAGGGCAATCGATGTGTGGAGTGATAGGATATAGGCGAGATTTAAATGAATACTTCTCATTTGTATTCACCGAGGATATTGTACTTGGAGAATTCAGGGAAGAGGATAGTGAAATTTAGAACAAATTATCATCGAAAAGACATACAAGATGGCTTAGCAGAGTTAAAGGTGAAGGACAGCAAATATGGTTCCTTTATTTAAGGAAGGCCGAAGGGATGAGCCAGATAACTATAGGCCAGTTAGTCTAACAGTGATCAGGAAATTATTGGGAAAAATTCTGAAGGATAGGATTAATCTGCATTTGGAGTGATGGGGATGTATAATTAATTTGATTACATTTTGAGGAAATGAGCAAGTGTCAATGAGGGTCATGTGGTTGATTAGTTTTATATGAACTTCAGTAAACCTTTTCCCAAGGTTCCACATACGGGAGACTGGTCCAAAAGGCAAGAGCCCATAGGATCTAGGGCAATTTGGATCCAAACATGACTTGATAGAGGTAGAAGGTATGGTCAAGGGTTGTTTTTGCAATATATAGAATATTAGTTAGGCACAGGTGGAGTGGAGTGTACAGGTCACCACACTATAGGAGGGAGATGGTTGCACTGGAAAGGGTGCAGAAGAGATTCATGAGAACGTTGCCTGGAATGGAGCATTTCAGTTACAAGGAGACACTAGATAGACTGGGTTTGTTTTCTTTGGAATAGAGGAGGTTGAGAGGGATTCTGTTTGAGTTATACAAAATTAGGAGCACATATACAGTAGATAGTGAGAAACTTTCCCCTTTAACTGTGGTATCTATAACCAGATGGCATGGGTTTAAGGCAAGGGATAAAGGGTTTAAGAAGGGATTTGAGGAAGATTATCCCCCCTATGCTCACACACACACACACAGTGGTTGAAATCTGAAACACACTGCCTGAGGGGTGGTAGAGACAGGTACTCGCACATGTACAGTAAAACTTAATTAATCGAGCACACTCAGGACATTGCTCATGCCAGACTAGCAAGCTTTCCAGACTATTGGATGATATTCCCATTAATACTCCAACACATTTTAACATATTAAAGAAAGTGAATTAAAAAAGTACAATGATAAATTTTTCAGGGCCCTGGCATATCAGATAGAACCATACAGCACAAAACAGGCCCTTCGGCCCACCATGTTGTGCCGTCCATCAAACCACCCTCACACTACCTAACCCTTTCCTCCCGCATATCCCTCTATCTCACATTCCCCCATATGCCTATCCAACAAGCTCTTGAACCTGTCCAATGTATCTGCCTCCACCACCACCCCAGGCAGTGCATTCCATGCACCAACCACTCTCTGGGTGAAAAATCTCCCCCTGACATCTCCCCTGAACCTCCCAATATTTTATATACCTCTATCATGTCTCCTCTCATCCTCCTCCTTTCCAATGAATAAAGCCCTAGCACCTTAAGCCTCTCCTCATATTATTTAACAACTTCAACACATCCTCTCTCGATATCTACAACCTCGAGAACATTACCCCTACCAGCACTCCCTTCCGCATCATCAAGACCCCTCTCCCTGGTGAATACCGAAGAGAAGTACTCATTGAGAACTTCTCCCCCTTCCGCCGCCTCCAGGCACATTCTCCCACCTTTGTCTTTAATCGGACCTACCTTTACCCTAGCCATCCTCCTACCCTTCATGTACTTGAAAAAGGCCTTGGGATTTTTCTTAACCCGACTAGCCAACGCCTTTTCATGTCCCCTTCTAGCTCTCCTCAGCCCTTTAAGTTCCTTCCTCGCTACCCTATATTCCTCACGGGCCCTGTCTGAACCTTGCTGCTTATACCTCACGTACGCTACCTGCTTCTCCCTAACTAGTCGTTCCACCTCTCTCATCACCCACAGTTCCTTCACCCTGCCATTCCTTCTCTGCCTCACCGGGACATATTTATCCCTAACATGCTGAAACCGACATGATTTCCAAATTGTTGGATAGCAGATCATCATTTTACTGTGGTATTTGGATGAGCACTTGAAACACCGTGACATAGAAGGCTCTGGGCCAAACATTAGAAAATAGGTTTAGTTTAAATGGATACTTGACAGGTAGCATCGAGCCTTGGGCCAAACGACCCATTTCCATGCTACATGACTACGTCCTCAACTTAAATTGAGGAAGTCCCTTTAGGGACCATTTGAAAACCAGTAACCCAAAAACATTCAAAGAGAGTGCCTAATTGAAGGACAACTGAGACAGGAACAATAATTAGCTCCACACCAATTCCATCAAACTGCCACCAGGCTCAGACATGCCACAGGGACCATTAGTAGCCATCAAATGATACTGGATCACCCAAGGGAGCAATCTCCTCCTCCACTGTTGTGACTGGAGGTGAACAAAACACAGCCAGTGCCAATGATAAGCCAAGCTACTGCCAGTATGGTAGTTGACAGATTCCTAAATTTCATCAGACCACATAAAAAAAAACCTGGATTCAAAATCTGGACATACCATTTTAAACTTCCAGATCTAATTGCCATCTGACCCAGCTATCAGTATTTTAACATAACAGTAGAACACCAGACAGGCCATTCGGCCCACGATGTTGTGCCGATCACAATGCCGATTTATATTAAACGTCCTCTTCCTGTTTTTCATCCATCTCTCTCCATTCCCTTCATATTCGTGTGTCAATCTAAAAGCCTCTTAAACTCCACCAAACTGACTGATTCCACTACTATTCTGGTAACCCATTCCAGAAACATACCACACTCTGCATAAAAAACTTGCCCCTCATGTCGCCTTTAAACTTCTCCCCCTGGCCTAAAGTTTTACATAGCTGCAGCATGACTTCCTTACTTTTATACTCAACACCCCTACCAATGAAGGCAAGATTCCATATGCCTTCTTTACCACATCATCCACTTGTGTAGCCACTTTTAGTGAACTATGGACCTGAACCCCAAGATCCCTCTGTACTTCAATGCTATTAAGGGGCCGATCACTAACTGTATACTTTCTCCTTTCATTTGAACTCCCAAAGTGTAACACCTCCCACTTGCCCAGATTTATTGCTCCATCTGCCACTTCTCTGCCTAAATCTGCAACTGATATATATCCCGCCGTATTCTTTGCAGTCCACCGGTCTTGGTGTCACCCACGAACTTGCTAATCCACCCATCAATGATTTGGATGCAAATGTAGATATATAATCACAGACAACAGAGGTCCCAGCACTGATCTTTGTGGAACACCACTGATCACAGACCTCCAGCCAGAATAACAGCCTTCCACCCCACTCTATCTTCCATGGGCAAGTCAGTTCCTAATGCAAAATTCACCATGGATCCCATGTATCTTTATCTTCTGAATCAACTTGCCATGAGGGACCTTGTCAAATGCTTACTAAAGTCCACGTAGATAACATCCACTGCCTTACCCTCATCAAGCTCCTTTGTCACCTTCTCAAAAAAACTCAGTTTGTAGGCATGACCTGCCCTGCACAAAGCCATGCTGACTGTCCCTAAGCAGGCCTTGACTTGCCAAATGTGCATAAATCCTATTCCTCAGTATCCTCTCCAATAGCTTCCCGACCACTGACGTGAGGCTCACTAGCCTATAATTACCTGGATTATCCCTATTTCCCTTCTTGAACAAAGGTACAACATTTGTTACTCCCTAATCTTCCAGGACCTCACCTTGCTAGTGAGGACACAAAGATCCTTGTCAAAGCCCCAGGAATCTCCTCATTTGCTTCTTTCAACATTCTGGGATACAGTTCATCAGTCCCTGGGGACATCCACTTTAATGCTTTTCAGAAGACCCAGCACTACCTCCTCCTCAATCTCAAAATGTCCCAGTACATTAGTATGCCCCACTCTGTTTTCACTATCCTCCAATTCCTTCTCAGTAAATACTGATGCAAAGTACTCATTTAGTACCTCAGCCACTTGCTCTAACTCCAGGCACAAATTCCCTCCTTTATCCTTAAGTGGACCTACCCTCTCCTTAGTTATCCTCTTTTTCTTAATATGTATAAAATGCCTTGAGATGATCCTTGACCCTGCTCGCCAAGGACATTTCATGGCCCTTTTTGGTCTCCTTAATCGCCTGCTTAAGCACTTTCACCAGTCACAACTCATTCTAAGCTCCTCTATACTTCACAGAAATAAGCTACTGATAGTTTCCTCAGCCTCTTATACCACTCTCAGAAACTGTTGCAAAGGTCCTGACCTCCAGCAACCAGGTCTAGTAATCTCCAACAGTCCTGATGAAGGGTCTCGGCCCAAAATGTCAACTGTTCATTTCCTTCCATAGATGCTGCCTGACCCGCTGAGTTCCTTCAGCATTTTGTGTGTGTTGCTCTAACCTCTAACAATCTTCCTTTGTTCAAGGTAGGACTCCAGCCAGCAGTTTTCCCCTTGATTTCACTTTTACCAGAGCTCCTTAATGCCACATTTGATTATATCAAAATTTACCTCGATATCAAGGGCTTTAATTTTCACCTTCTCTCTGGAGCTCAGCTCTTTTGTGTACATTACAACCTTCTTTTTTGGCATTCACGTACTGGATTTGAGTATCATTGACGATGGGGATATTTTTGAAACCTCCCATTAGCCACCACCCACAACTGGCTGCAGCACATTTATCTGCTGTGCTGATTGTGAAATAACTTGGTTCTGTCAGATACATGTCACTTTTTGCTATTTAGCACACACACGTTCCTATGTTACACCAGGTTGTCATCTCATTTTAGGTACACTTGCCAAGGTTCACAACATGTTCTTTCATACTCCTCGTTGAACCAAGGCTGATCTTCTGGCTTGAAAGTAATTAAGAACAAGAGCTCTGACATAAGGTTATGGATAATTGTGGCAATTAATCCTAATGATGTGCAAAATTTCATGAATTTTGATCTGTCAGATTTCTAGGAGTGCCTCCCACAGAGAACAACTGTTGCACTGCACAACACAAATGTTCCTTCCTTTCACAGCACCCTAAAGCATTATTTTCCCCAGTTCTAATGAAAAGTCCTGGATCTGAATCTTTACCTCGCCACATGTACTGCCTGACCATCTCCAGTAACTTAAGTTTTTTTTATTATGTTTAATTCTTCCCAGTCTCAATCTTTTCTTGATTTCAAAGTACAGATGCCGTTTCTATAGCCTGTGATCCAGGTTCTTATCACTATCCAGTGATTCCTCTCTTGGAGATATCATTCTGCAGTAAAACCAATGTTAGTACTTGCAGACTCACCAAAGTCTAATTTATTCAGCTCAGGAAAGGACTGATTACTTATTTAAGGTCTGGAAGCTGATCAGGCCCAGGAATGTTATCTCAACATGATCTAGTAAACCAAAGATTCTGATCTGCAGGGCTAAATGGCCAAAATCAGAATGGGGTAAAGTATACCTGGAATTCCGTCAAAGCCGGTATTAGTGCACAGATTTAAAATGCGAATCATATACTGAAAGCATTTAGTCTAATTAACAAGTGCTGGAGATAACCTTCTGACCCTTAGGCCTAACTTCACATCTTAACAAAATTCAGCATCACCTTGTGGCTTCATGTCTTAATAAAATTCATCATCACTATCAGTCATGACACAGCCCTCTATCTATATTTTTCAGATTCAGAATAGGGAAGATAAATTGAGGCATTGTTAATAGAAAATACCAAATAGATAGCAGACAATTCTCAGCACTGACACACATTTCTAGATCATACAGACTGCAGGCTGGCATTCTTATAGTCAATCTTTCCTTCACCCCCAGTGACACCCATTTCCAACCTGTTGGCAAGAAGTGGAAAAACTAGCTCATTTTTCACTTCTAGCCAGGGTCACTGATAAAAGAATGTGAAATGATTTCCCACTCCCTGAACCAAGTCACAGAGATGACTTAACATATCCAAGGTTCCAACCAATGACAGAGTGTTGATGAAACCGCAACTGGTTTAATTCAGTTCATCTGGTTACTGGAAAGTTTCAGAGTTTCCCCACAAGGGGGTGTTCAGAATGCTGAATCAACATCCGATGAAAAGGGAACATTAATGATCATGCAAAGTTGTTGAATACTGACCAACAAAAGATAATCAGCTTTCAAGGTGTGGGAATAGTAGCTCTCATTTCAGTACTGTGCAAGAAATATTATGGCAAATGTCATTAAATAGATTTATAGCTGATAAAACTTCAAATACATTAGAGCCTCTTGGGAATTCATGGTTTGCAAGGAGACTTTTTTAAAAATATACAAACACACTTCCATATACCTCTGTGTTGATCAGCTATTTTAGTTATATTATGGCATGGAGGGTGGTTTGAAATTCCTTACAGAAGTTATTAGTGAAGCAGAGACACAAGCCAGAAAACAGGCCTTGACGTAAACTACTTTCAGGGATGGCACCACTCATTTTAGGTAATTCCCTCCCTGCAACTGCAACCCCTTCCCCAACCTCCCCCTCCCCCCCCCCCCCCCATGCTTCTTCTCTTCTTCCCTTTCCTAGCTTCCTTTTTGTTTCTCTCTCTCACCTTTGACCCACCCCCTAGTCGGTCTGCTCTCCCCTCCTCCCCCGCACCTGCCTATCACTATCTCTTACCTGCATCTACCTATCACCACCCTGTGCCCACCCCACCTCCCCTCTTTTGTCCACCTATCACTATTCTGTTTTTCCCTCCTATACATTGGGCTTCCCCTTTTCCTATCTTCAGTCCTGAGGAAGGGTCCTAACTGGAAATAGTGACTGCCTGCTTTTCTCCACAGATGTTGCCTGGCCTGCTGAGTTCCTCCAGCATCAGTGTTTTTCATCTGGATACCTAAACAAGCCTGGATCGGATTCCTGGGTTAAGAGAAATCCATCTTGCTTCTTGCCTATTTACAACTGAATGAGTGAGTTGAGGGACGTATCCAGATCAATGATTGGCCTACAAATACCCAAATAGAACAGAACAGCCATAACTTATTACAAACGGAACAATGTAGCTTATAAGCATTAGGACTTAAGCCCTCTGCTTCTTCCCTTAAAATTAACCACAAAAGTAAAAAGAGTGGCACAAAATCAGTACAGAGGGAGTCAGACCGTTAACTGTAAAAGTGCACTACTATGGTTGTCTATATGTCAAATTTCAAATATTTCCTCAATCTCCATTTACAGTATCTAAAGTGAATGGGAAGCCAAATTAGTTCTGTAAGACCTCCTTCAGCTAAACATGCACTGTCCAAGTCTTCTCCACCATTCACCAACATCATGGCTGATCTTCGACCCGTGCTATTTTCAAGGACTATTCCCATATTTCTCAATTCCCAGAACTTTACTGATCTGTTTTGAATTAATAGAACTTGACTACCATCACTACCCAGGATAGAGAATCTCAGAAGGTTCACCATCTCATAGATCATAACTTTTATAATTCAGGAGGTATATGTTACATGACTGTGTGTTTTGGTTTAGGAAAAGCAGTAATACATTTCTCATGAATCTATACTGGTTAAGTGGGTGTACTGAGATTTTAAATTCACAAGTCTATACTGTATGGAGTGCAGTTGAAGGTAGTCTGGATTTCTCTTGCTTCAGTCTGGATAGAACCTTCTGGCATATAAAAAAAAGTTACAGGTGTACAATCTGGGAACAGCCATCCTGGATAATGAGACATTTACAGACACCGTGCTCCTGCTGAATTCCTACTTATGCCCTGTTGCAATAATGCAAAACTGTCATTATGTCAATACCATGAAACTGAAAGAGTGAGCAAAAACATTTCAGCAGGTAAATCCAGAAGTCTGCGATTCCCTGCTTATCTACCATGTGAAATATGGAAATTACTCTGGTACAAAAATCAACAAATTATCAACCTTTTTATTTATGAACTAATTTCTGTTAAAAGAAAATGAATGATTATATCTTGTCAAATGAGATTTAACCAAATTTTTTAAATAGTGTTCTTGGCCTTAATTATTGTTCACTAAGTTCTTCACTCAAAAATATCTTCCTATGAATAGCAATTTTACGCGATTTCAAATACCCATGCTTTTTTAAAAACTTTTTTATTGTCTGACATTTCAGCTGCCTCCTTGGTCCTATGTGCATGCTCCAATCTACAATTTACACAGTAAAAACAAGGTAAAGATTTAAAATTGTGCTTCATACTTCCTGGTTTGCTCTTTGTGAAGATTCCTCAATTCATAAACTGCTAAGCCTGCTTAATGATATCACTGTTGCTTGATGCCATGCATTCATACAAATTGGCTCCTGATCGCAGGCCAATTAGCCTTTTGTATCAGTCCAGATCTGAACGGCATAGCAGGCTCAACCTTTACTTCAACACCACCTTCCCATCCCTCCAATACACTCAAAGACTGCACTTACACAGATTTCTGGGGTTGAGAACTCCAGAGAATTGCTACCCAGAGAACACAAGAAATTAGCATTAAATACGATTATAGCTGATCTACCCCAGGCCTCAACTCCTCAACGCCAGATCCCCATGGTCCTCAATTGCCCAATCTTTCAAATATTTTACTTTTAGTGATCTACCTTAAAGGGCCAACATGTTAATCTGAAACTATGCAGTCTAGTTCCAGATACCACTACTAAAAGGAAGATTCCTCCCAGTCCCCCTTCTATATATTTTTCAAAAGAATGATCACCCATTCTTTTATGCTCCCATGAATGTGGACCCAACCTCCCTTCATACTTCATCCAAGGAATCAAACTAGTGAATCTTTGCACAGCCTCCAATGCAAGTATATCTATCCTCAAACATGGAGCCCAAAGTTGCACGTTGTACTTCAGCTGCAGTCTCACTGTAGAAAATTTCCATTTTTATATCCCACGCCCCTTGCAATAAAGGCCAACCTTCCATTAGCCTTCCTAATTACTTGCTGTACCTGCACATCAACCAGGTGCATTTCAGGTACTAGGACCCCCATATTGCCTCATACCATAATGAGTATAGGGAAAGGTCGGCAACTTACCAATCTGTCCAACAAACTCGATTCGAATTCCTTTGTGCTCCAAACGTTTCCCCGGCTGCTTAAAGGTAAGGTTTACCTGCCAAAAGGAATTTTTCATTATCATTCTAAATTTGTCATCAAGACAAATCTCAATTCTTTTGTCACCAGGTCCTTTCACTCCTTTACTCCCTTTTCCATGCTTTCAGGCTTTCTCTTCACTCTTCTGAAGAATTCAGCAGCATTACATTTCATGCAACCCTGGGCACGTTTTAACCACCAGACCTCTGGCCAGTTAAATGAAAAAATAATAACTTTGCAGCCAATGAATTACCCTTGTAATACTGTCATTGTTGTAAGGCAGGAGGTTAAGCAACACAAAGCCTTGTGCTTTGAAGATCCTGTATCACAATCAGGTATACTTCTATATTCTGATTTGCCAGTTGGAGCAGTACAAAACAGCTTATGATCACTATGCTGATACTGACACAAGATTAATGGTCGAGGCACTGGTTAACTCCGTTTCTGAGAACCACTTCGCTGTTTCCAAACAACCTAGGCACTATAATCAATCTGTATGCCAACAAGAAATGAAAGCATTCCATTGGCTTTGGAGAACCCCTTTCCATGATAGGGGTCCCATTGAGTTGAATCCAAAAAGTCACAATTAAGCCAAAATGTTTTAATAAACCACTTAGCTTAATTGCCTTCCTTCAGGATGAGTCTGACTGCAATAACAAAAGGCATAGTTGCAATAGGAGGTTGGAGAGAAAAGAATGCAGAGTGAGAATGTATTTTGCTTAAAAAAATATTCAGTACTGTCTGGTTCATTGCTGTATGTAAAAAAAAACAACTGCTATGGGTGAATAAACCTGACTTCCATTTACTATTACTCTTTGGTCTATCTTATCCACTAGGTGCTGGTGCATTCAACTTGTTGCATTAAGATCCTGTTAAATTCCTAGTCAGCAGGGCAAAAAGTGAGGGAGGTGAATGGGTGAAATTGATCAGCAGACTGGGTTCAAATCAATCCACAGAGTTTCAAACACAAGAATCCACACCAGCTCTCCCTGTTCAGTAGAGAGGTGATACCAGGGCATTGACTGATCTCCCAGGTGACGCAAAAGATCCTACTACACTATTTAACAACCAGTGCCTCAATGTTTATTCATCAACCAACACACTATAGAGTTTACTGACTGGAAAATGGTTGTTTCCTACATTATGACAGTAATGATATTTCAAAAGTACTTCATGAGCTGTAAAGCAACTAAGGATGTCCCAAGGTTGTGAAAAGTGCTACAAAAATACAAGTTCCTTATTTTAAGAATTGCACAAATGAAGTTGTATGCCTTGTTGAGGTTACATGGATAAGCATCACACTTGCAGGGAAGGCAGGCCTTCTCTGTAAAACTGAAACACCAATCACACATCATATTACAATTCTAAAATATATCAAAGCACCCTCCAATTCAAAAGCAACAATATTTGTGTAATAATAAAAGGCACACCTAATCAACTCAGGGAGAGTTCCACACACAGGATGGTGATAATTGTATCCCTTACCCCCATTTCCACACAATGCTGCAATTATGGCAGTTCCAATGTTGTTAAACAAGAAATTCCAGGATTCTCACCTAATGACAATGAAGGATTGTTAATCTGGGTAAGATCCCGTTCCCATTACAGGGTTAAAAATAATTCACATACCAACTCACATTTCATCATCACTGCACGTCTTTCCTCATATCTGCAGGACACATTAACTTTTCCCTAAACCTAAAGCTTGGCAATATTGTGAACTGTGAGGATGAAAGTTACAGACTGCAACAGCATAGGCTGGTGGAAAGGACAGATGCATGGCAGATGAAGCTTAATGCAGAGAAATGTGAGGTGATCCATTTGGTAGCAAAAATGAAGAAATATAGAATAATGGATATTGTTCAAAAAGTGAAGCAGGAGCAAAGGGACCTGAGGGCTTTGTGTTCACAAATTATTAAAAGTAGCAAGGTAGGTTTAGAAAGTAGCTAATAAGGCATCAACAATTCTGGGCTTAGTCAAAGCAGCATAGAGAGTAAAAGCATGGAAATCATGCTGAACCTATATACAACCTGTTTCAGCCTCAAATAGAGCAACGAGTTCAATTCTGGTCAGTTGATCGTAAGAAGGGTTTAAAGGTATTAGTGAGGGTCTAGAAGGGATTTATGAAGATGATTCCTGGGATGAGACACCACAGTTACAAGTTGAGAAAGGCTGGAACTATTTTCATTGGAGAAAATCCTAAGGGTTAGGATTTGAGTACATTTGAAAAGGCACAGCCTGATTAGGGATGGTCAGCCTCACTAATTTGTTTTTTTGAGGAGTTAATTAAGAAGATTGATGAAGGCAGGGCAGTAGACATTATCTACATGGACTTTAGTGAGGCATTTGACAAGGTCCTGCAAGTTCTGCCCATCATTAATCTCCGATCTTCAATAACATCTTTAATGTTATGGTTTATTTCTTCTTCACTACAAAGAGGAAGCAAAATATACATTTGGGAATTCCACTAGGTCCCTATGCACTCTTGCTGATAAACCAATTTTTAAAAATCAACCCAGTGCAGTCAGCTCTTTCAAGTGTAAAGTTAACTAGTTAAGTCCACTAATTGACTCCATACTATGTCTATGGCTAATTTCATCTTCCTACCTCCCTAGAAAATTCCAATTTCTATGCACCCTTGTTTTTCACTACACTTCAGCTTCATCTATGAACACTACTGCAAGAAACCGTGTGTCACACTTCGGGAGAAAGCCCACCAAAAGCATCTCAACATGTTGAGATGGACGATACATACAGCATCACCCATATACCAAAGCACAAGAAGGTTCTTCCCATACTTTCCAATAGCAAGTCTGTACTTACAAATGATTATCACCTACTAACCTCCACTTGAAGAGCTTGTGTATTCAAATCACTTGTCTTAAGTTTCCAAGAGTAAAGAGTTGGTGGAAGAAAAAACTGGGGAGCAAGGAGATTGATTATTAATTCGTACCTTCCCTGTAACAGACTCTCCATCGTAAAAAAGATAATGTTTCTCCACTTTGCCATCTTCACTTTTGATCTCTGCTGTTTTTCTGGTGTCGGCATCATTGAGAACGATATCAATGTCACACACCGGAGTAAACAAACCTCCCAGGAAACTCTAGAAGATAAGAAGAGAAAACCATGAACACCATCTACTAAAGAGTGAACAATGGAATCATCAACTTTATCTTGTTGTTGGCAGAGGAACAGTTCTAAACATCTTCCAGGAGTTGGGGGAGTTGCATTACTAATAAGTGTCAAGGCTGCAATAAGAGAGGACATCTTGGAGGGCTCATCCAGCAAGGCCATATGGGTAGGAATAAGGAAGGTGCAATGACTATGATGAGGCCTCCCAACAGCCAACAGGACCTAGAAGAACAGATATGCAAGAAGGTCATAGAAAGATGCAAATACAATAGGATTATTATAGTAGATGATTTTTTAACTTACCCGATATTGCCCAGGACTCCCTTAGTGCCAGGTGCTTAGGGGTTTGTTAGGTACATCCAGCAGGGTTTCTTGAAATAATATGTATAGTCTAACTAGGGAAGGAGCCGTACTAGACCTTATACTGGGAAATTAGCCAAACCAAGTGATTCAAGTTTCAGCAGGAGAAGCATTTAGAGAACAATAATCATAATTCCACAAGTTTTAAGTAGTTCTGGATAAGAGAAGACTGGTGCTCAAGTGAAAGTGCTGAATTAGGGGAAGGCCAATGACAACAATATCAGGCAGGAACTGGAGAAAGTAGGCTATTTGAGGGTAAACCCATATCTGACATGTGGGGGTCTTTTGAAGTCCAGCTGTTTAGTGTTCTGTACCAGCATATCACTGAGAGGATGAAGGATAAGGATGGCAAGATTCAGGAACATTGGATGACAAGAGATGCTGTAAGTTTAGTCAAAAATATAAAGTACATGCAAGGTTTAGGAAGCTGACAATGGACAAGCCCTTGAGGAATATAGAGAAAGTAGGAAAGAACTTAAATAAGAAATTAGGAGGGCGATAGGGGGCCATGAAATGTCCTTGCCAAGTAGGATTAAGAATAACAAGACATCTTATACATATATTAGGAGCAAGTTGATAGCTAGGGTAAAAGGTAGGTCTACTCTAGCACAAAGGAGCAAATTTATGTGTGGAGCCAATGGGTGAGGTCCTTAATGAATACCCCACATCTGTATTCACCAAAGGACACAGATGGTGGTGAGATTAGGGAGCAGTATGCTGATATTCTAGGGCACACTGATATTAAGGTGGTGGTGTTGGGTGTCTTCAAAAAAACATTAAAGTGCGCAAGTCCCCGAAGTCCAATCGGATCTATCCCAGGATACCAAGGGGGAGATTATTGGAGCCTTAACAGAGATACTTGTATCCTCTTTAGCCATGCATGGGCAAGGTACCAGAACAGCCAATGTTGTTCCTTTGTTCAGGAAGGGCAACAGGAACAAACCAGGATATTATAGGCCTTGCATCAGTGGTAGGAAAGTTATTGGAAAAAGATTCTAGGGACAGGATTTACTCGCATTTGGAAAAGTATGGATTTATTAGGGAAAGTCAGCATGGCCTTGTGTGGGGCGAGGTCACATAATAGGCCCTTCTCCTTGGTTATTTTCTTACTCGTTACAGACATTATGATCTTTAGTTTACTCACCAATACTTTTTTTTAAAGCCCCATTTTCATAATTTCCCACCTCCACTTTCAAATTCTTCCAGGTTTCTGCTGCAACAAGCTTCCGTTTTTTTCCCCTTGCTTTAAGCTGGTAGCAACCCAACATTCAGGAATCTCCAGATTTCACAGTCCCACCCAACTTACCCTGAACCCCTTGAAACTCTTTCTGCAATACTTCCCATCGCTCAGAGACACTGTTTCTAGTCCACTTTGCCAAGTCACTTCTCAGTGTAGTGAAGCTGACTTTAGCCCAATTTGGAACTTCTATTCCTATTTTAATTTTGTCATTTGCCATAACCATGCTAAATCTAACAGTATTACAAAAATGACCACAAAATTGCTCTCCCATTGAAAATCCTCCCACCTACCCAGCTGCATTCCATAAACTCAAATCCAGAAATGCTCTCTACCCACTGTTCTTGTTAAGCTTGCTAATATTGGCTAAAGCAGCTCTTCTGAATGCAATTTAGGAATCCTGTTTTCCTTTAGAGACTGCATTCATGTTGGGGTAACTGAAATTCCCTCTCTTACTGCCCTCATGTATTTGCACTTTGCCAAAATTTGCCAAAAATCTGCTCTTGTCTAGACTGCATGAAGGCCTTAGTAAACTCCCAACATTGCAACCACCCTTTTGTTTAACCCTTCATCTGATGATTCAACATTTGAGAAAATAAATTCCACACAGACGTATCATTCCCTCTCATAGCTGTGATCATTTTTTTAAACTAATATTGCCATCCCAGTCCCCCTCTTCATTGCCATTTCATATTTTCTAATGACAAAGGAGCCAATGCAGCCCATGGAATCTGAGCAATCCCATTCCCGTTTCCCTTTAACCTATTCTCTCACAGGCCCATAGAGACTGCTCTCCCCACCATTCCAATTCTCCTACCACCCATTAGGGAAAATTTACAGTAGCCAATTAATCCAACATCCAGCACATCCTTACAATGTGGGAAGATATTACAGCACCCAGGGGAAACCCACAAGGTCCTAATGAGAAAATAAACTTCACACATACAGCACTGGAGGTCAGGATTGAACCTTGGTCACTACCTACTGTGCCAGCCATCTCATCAGAAAACCCTGTATCCAGGAACATTAAGCTGACATTCTGCCCTTCTTTAACCCAAATTTCAGTAATCATTAAAATATCATTCTTCCACATGTCTGTGACCTCAAGTCAACTGCCTTTTCTCAGAGTCACAGAGAGATACAGCAAGGAAACAAGCCCTTCGGCCCACTTCGTCCGCACCAACCATCAAGCACCCATTCACTAAATTCCTTGCATGGTACATACTACTCAGCACAGCCAGAGACCTTTGCCTATTTTGATAAGTAGAAAAAAAATTAGAAATTTGCTCACCAATTTCCTTCCATCTTCTACTTCTGCTTTCCTTCCTTCTGAATGTGTGCTTAGCTTCCCATCCCCTCTCTGCCAATCTAGTTTCAACTCCATCCAACATGACCGGGAAAACATTTACAAGGATATTGGTCCCTGACCTGTTGGGGTGCAACCCACCTGATCCGTACAGGTCTGACCTTCCCCAGAACCAATCCCAATGCCCTCCCTTCTGCACTCTCTCTCCACCCATGCATTCATTGACATTAATCTATTTCAACACAGGTGCATAAGGAGCAATTCAGAGATCACCATCTTTGAGGTCCTGCTTCTTTAACTCCTTCCTAATTCCTTACTCTGTCTGCATGACTGCATTCCTTTCTGTACATGTGTTATTGGTACCTACATAACCTCTGGCCCTTCCTCTCCAAAATGTTCTGCAGCTTCTGAATGTCCTCCTTTACTCTGCCACCAGATGGGCAATACACCATCCTAGAGTCACCTCTGTAGTCACAGAGCTACCTATCTGCTTCCCTAACTGTACAATCCCCAATAACTACTCCCTCAACCTTCCTTGGCTGCATGCCCCAATGCAGCATTCTCTATCTGAATTCAGTAGAGAATACCAGTTAACAAGCAAGATGGGTCTCTTGAACTTTATTCTTCATCTGACAGTCACCTATTCCCTCTCTGCCTGCATTCTCTTCAGTCGTGGGGTGACCATGAAACACACTCACACAATGGACAGTGATATCTGCTGTTGCTCAAGTTCCAAAACTTGAAACACAAGCTCTTCCAGCTTTTGACACTTCCTGTATTTGTCCAGGGTGTATCTTGTTCCCACATAGCACAGGATGTGTATTAAATAGGTCTGAAGTGCCTCCATTTATTAGATTAACTCAATAAGCAGAAGTACAAGAACAGCATCTCTTCTCGCTGCACCAAATTCCCTGATTCATCAAAATTCAGAACGTCACCCTCTATATAAGCAGTCAGGAGTTGTCAATATCACATCCTTTGTATTTTGTAGCAAAAAACAAACTGCTGGAGGAAATCAGGTCAGGCAGCTTCCCTGGAGGCAGAGGGAGAGTTGACTCTTTGGATCGAGACCCTGCATCAGGATTGAGAGTATAGATTGCTAGTATAAAGAGGTTTGGGGGAGGGGTGAGGCAGCAGCTAGCAAGCAATAGGTGGAACCTAGGAGGGGATAACGGGTAGATGAAGCCCATGAAGGGAAGGATAGAGATAGAGTCAGAGGCTGGAAAGTTACAAGAGACAGCAAAGGGCTGCAGATTCTGGAAACTAGTAAGGAAGGTGATGTGGAACCAGGTAAGGGAGGGATGACAGACAGATGGAGGGGATAGTGTGTGGGTGATGGCAGACGGAACCAGATGAGAGAGGGTAATGTGAGGCTGGGTTTGGAAAGAAGGGGGTTGACAGAACCTGGGAGGATCAGGAGAGAGAAAGAAACACAGGGAGTGCGGGTTATCCGAAATATCCCACTGCACATGGAAGCACAGTAGTACAAAGGCAAATGGGAGTAGCCCATCGAGTCCTCAGCATTGATTCCAAACCACATTAAGTCTCATGGCATCAGGTCAAACACAAGAAAAAACACTTTCTGATTACTACTTGCCTCCTCTCTCAGTGCTCCTCTATGTTGAGCTACACTTGGAAGAACTGAAAGTAGTAAGGGCACTGAATGTACTCCGGGTGGAGCACCACCACAGGCCAAGCTCAGAGTCCTGAAGGACATGACTGCCATTTTGGGTCTGCAGAAAATAGTAAGTGAACCAACACAAGGAATAAACCTACTCAGGCAGTCCTAGCAGTCCAGATGAAGGACCTCGACCTGAAACATCGACTGTCCATTTCCCTCTACAGATGCTTTCTGACCTACTGAGTTCCTCCAATAGTTTGTTTTTTTTTGCTCCCATAAACCTATTCAACCACATTCTCACCAATCTACCTTTTGCAGATGCATCTGTCCATGAAAACATTGCTAAAAGTAACCACTGCAAAGTCCTTATGGAGACAAAGCCCTGTCTTTTTGCTCCAGGTTCCAGCACCTGCAGTCTCTTGTGCCTTCTTTAACTTTTGCAGTTGGCAATACCCAGTACTTGCTTCATCAATAACATAACCCAAAGATAAGTCACAAGGAGGTACTGTCCTAAAAGATATTCAATATCATCAATCTTTCTAAAGATAAGACCATATGTCAACTGTAAAGCTGATTTTCTAGTGAGGGAACAAAAGTAGTGACAATTTGGCTTGAAAAATCCAAGCATTATATGTTTTTCATGTGACATTGCAAAATTAATGACTGCCCATTTCCCTCTACAGATGCTTTCTGACCCGCTGAGTTGCTCCAACAGTTTGTTTTTCACGTTAAAACATTTAAAAATTACTCCTGCATTTCTTCTAAAATCTGGCTGGAAATGGCCTTTAGAAGTTTGCTCAAAAACCCAACTGACATCACAAACTTCAGATAAAAACCCTGCACTCACAAATTGATAGAAGTGCCTACTTCAGACAACCTTTGCTGAATATCTGAGACCTCCCAACATAATTAGTGGGATGGAGCTTGTTGTCGGTACAGGGGATATAATACAGCTTCAAAGCTTTAATTTGGCGTTCGAACACATACCTCGAGTAGATTTTTCATCACCACGAATACATTTTGCTTTACAGCAGCGTCTGTTTTATTTACACAACCAAGTGCCTCACATGTGGGATTAGCCCGGAACCAGGGCGGGGCTGGGGGACGCTGCAATTAGCCCGGGATGGTGGCCGGGCCGGGTCCCGCGGCATTAACCCGGGACCGCTGGGCCAAACGCGGAGCAGGAACCGCGGCTCAGTCCTCGGCCGCTCTCCGGGCCCGGCCCGGCCCAGCCCAGCCCCCGCCCGGCTGCGGATCCCAGCACTCGACCAGGGAACAGCAGCAGCAGCAGCAGCGGCAGCGGCCTCAGCCCAGCCACCGAGGCCTCCCGCCGGCCGAGCTCACCATCCCCCCCGCTCCCACCCGCTCTCTGCCTCCTTCCCGCCCGGCCCGACCCGGCCTCGCCTCACTCCGCCGGCTCCGCTCACCATCTCCAACCGCTCTCTCCTCGCGATCCAGCCGGCATTCACGTGACCCGCTTAAAGGGACAGGGACGCTCATGTGAACCGCTCTTAAAGCGGCAGCGCGCACTTGTCAACCCCGGCAGTTGCTGCAAGTGCAAAGTAAACGTGTGTTACCTACCCACAATCGCCCATAAAGTGAGGTCCCAAATGTGCTACTGGATGGAGAGTTCCAGGATTTAGACCCCGTGAGAATGAAGAAATTATGACATTTTTTTCCAAAACAGAATGGTAATCGTTTTCAGAGCACGCTGCAAACTCTTGCAGAGTCACAGCCTGACATAGTTGCACTTACAGAACCACTTGACAGGCCATGTACCAGACCATTCCATCACAATCCCAGGGTACGTCTTGTTCCACTGGCAGGACAGACCCACCAGATGTGAAGGCTCTGTAGTACAAAGGCAGATGGGAGTAGGCCATCGAGTGCTCAACATCAGTTCCAAACCTCATAAAGTCTCATGGCCTCAGGTCAAACACAGGCAAAGAATCCTCCTGATTACCACCTACTCACCAGCGCCTCTACTTCCTCAGGAAGCTAAAGAAATTCGTTATGTCCCCTTTGACATTCACCAACTTTTATCAATGCACCATAGAAAGCATCCTATCTGGATGCATCACGGCTTGGTACAGCAACTGCTCTGCCCAGGACGGCAAGAAACTGCAGAGAGTTGTGGACACAGCCCAGCGCATCACAGAAACCAGCCGCCCCTCCTTGGACTGTCTATACCTCTCGCTGCCCTGGTGAAGCAGCCAGCATAATCAAAGACCCCACCCACCTGGGTCGTTCTCTCTTCTCTCCTCTCCCATCAGGCAGAAGATACAGGAGCCTGAAGGCACATCCCACCAGGCTTAAGGACAGCTTCTATCCCACTGTGACAAGAATGGTTCCATTATACGATGAGATGGACTCTGACCTCACAATCCACCTTGTTGTGACCTTGCACCTTATTGTCTACCTGCACTGCACTTCCTCTGTAGCTGTGACACTTTACTCTGTAGTGATATTGTTTTACCTGTACTACCTCAATGCACTCTGTACTAACTCAATGTAACTGCACTGTGTAATGAATTGAACTGTACAATCAGTATGCAAGACAAGTTTTTCACTATACCTCGGTACAAGTTGCAGGCATGGTAGTGTAACGGTTAGCGTAACGCTTTACAGCACCAGCGACCCAGGTTCAAATCCAGCCACTGTCTGTGAGGAGTCTGTACGTTCTCCCCATGTCTGCATGGGTTTCCTCCAGGTGCTCCGGTATCCTCCCACATTCCAAAGACGTACAGGTTAGGAAGTTGTGGGCATGCTATGTTGGCGCCGAAAGCGTGGCGACACTTACGAGCTGCCCCCAGAACACTCCATGCAAAAAGATGCATTTCACTGTGTGTTTCGATGTACATGTGTCTAATAAAGAAATCTTATCTTAAGTGACAATAGTATACCAATACCTACCTCCTCCTTCAGCTAATGAGCTGGTGCTCCTCCATGGTGAACTACACTTGGAAAAAGAACTGAAAGTGTCAAGGGCACTGAATATACTCTGAATGGAGGCTTCAATGTACCACCACAGACCAAGGTCACAGAGTCCTCAAAGACATAGCTGCCATTTTGGGTCTGCAGAAAATATTGAATAAACCTACTCAACCTCGTTCTCTCCAATCTACCTTTTGCAGAAAAACACAATGATGCTGGAGGAACTCAGCAGGCCAGGCAGCGTCTGTGGAGAAAAGCAGGTGGTCAATGTTTCGGGTCAGGACTGGCCTGCTGAGTTCTTCCAGCATCATTGTGTTTTTTATCCAGATTCCAGCATCTGCAGTCCTTTGTTTCTCTACCTTTTGCAGATGTGTCTGTCCATGAGAGCATTGTTAAAAGTGACCACTGCAAATTCCTTATGGAGACAAAGTCCTATCTTCACACTGAGGACACACTCCATCATACTGTGTGACACCACAAAGACGTTAGATGTGATTAACTCAGATCTGGCAGCTGAAAACTGGACATCCATGAGGTGCCATGCAGAAATGTATGCCACCTCAATCTGTAAACTCATGGCCTTGTATAGCCCTCACCTACTAGTACTGTTAAGTCAGATAATTAATCAATGAGGAGTAGACAAGCATATTGTGGAGCAGCATCAGGCATACCTAAAAGTGATGACACACCAGCCCAATGAAGCTGCAGCACAGGACAACATGCCAAACTGTAAAGATAGCATGTAATAGTCAAAGGTAATCATTCTCACAACAAACAGATCAACTCAAAGTTCTGCAGTCCCACCACATCAGGAGGGAACACTGGTTTGCATGATGGACTGGACTGCATTCACAACTCATTCACAATTTCTTGCAGCCTTGGGCAGAGCAGTTGCTATACCAAGCTGTGATGCATCCAGACAGCAACACACAAAAAGCTGGAGGAACTCAATGGGTCAGGCAGCATCTATGGAGGGAAATGGACAGTTGACATTTCAGGTCAATACCCTTCATCAGGACTGGAAAGAAAGAGGGGAGATGGCCAGTATAAAAGCTGGGGGGAATGGACGGAGTGAGAGCTGGCGGGTGATGGGTGGATCCAGGTGAGGGGGGTGATGGGCAGGCGAGGGAGGGGGAAGAGTGGGAATGATGTCAGAAGCTGGGAGGTGATTGGTGGAAGAAGATGGAATCTGATAGGAGAGGACAGAGGACTGTGGAATAAAGGGAAGGAGGCAAGGAGGGAAACCAGTGAGAGGAATGTGTGGGTGACGGGCAGATCAAAAGGGGAAAGAGATGGGGTGATGGAGGCCGGTGGGATAAGGAAATCCAGTGAGGGGACAGAGGGGAGTGGTTACCAAAGTTAGAGAAACTGATCTTCAAGCTGTCAGGTTGGAGATTACCAAAGTGGAATATGAGGTGCTGTTCCTGTAATCTGCATCTAGCCTCAACTTGGCAGTAGAGGAGCCATGGACAGACATGTTGGTTTGGGAATGGGAAGGAAAATTAAAATGGCTGGCACTGGAAGATCCCGGCTGGTACGGCGAACATAGCGAAGGTGCTCGATGAAGCAGTCCTCCAATCTGCATCGGGTCTCACCAATGTCGAGGAGGCTGCAACGGGAGAACTGGATGCAATAAATGACATTGATGGATTCACAAGTGAAGGACTGCCTCACTTGGAAGGACCGTTTATCATCCAGATAGAATGCTTTCTATGGTGCATCTGTAAAAATTGGTAAGAGTCATCAGGGGCATGCTAAATTTCCTTAGCCTTCTGAGGAAGTAGAGACATTGGTGTGCTCTCTTTGCTGTAGTGTCCACATGGCTGGACCAGGACAATTTGTTGGTGATATTTACACCAAGGAACTTCAAGCTCTCAACCATCTCCATCTGGATACAGCAATAGCTACGAGACCAGACAGTATGCTAGCAGTAATATTGAAGGCCTGTGCTCCAGAACTATCTACATCTTTGGCCTAGTTGTTCCAGTGCGGTTACAACACTGGCATCTACTAGACAATGTGGGAAATTGCCCAGGAATGTTCTGTTAATAAAAAAGGACAAATCCAATTCAGATAAGTACCATCCAATCAATCTACTGTCAATCATCAGCAAAGTGATGGAAGCTGTAATTGACAGCACCAACAAACTGAATTTTGCCAGGAACACTCGTCTCCAGACCTGATAATGGTCTCGGTCCAAACCTAGACCAAAGCACTGATCCAGAGGTGATGTGTGAGTGAAAATATAAACAAACAACTAAAGAGGCTGAAAATCTCAATTAAAAACAGAAAATGCTGGAAACACTCAGCAAGTCAGGCAGCGTCTCAGGAAAGGGAAACTGAGTTAATATTTCAGGTCAAACACCTTGTCAGAACCACCTTTCATGCAAAGGCAGCCTTTGACTTCAAGCTGTCCTGGTAAAACTGGTCAATGGACATCAAAGGGAAATCTAGTAGTTGCTTATGGATCACACAGAGGAAGAGGTTATCAGAGGTCAATCATCTCAACCCCAGGAATTACTGCAGGCTTGTGTTCTAGGCCCTACCACATTCAACTGCTTCAGCTATGATCTCTTTCCATCATAAAGTCTGAAGTGGGATGGATGTTCATTAATGATTTCACTATGGTCAATTCCACTGACAATTCTTTAGCAAAGGAAGCAGCCCATTCCTGCATGCAGTATGACCTTGATAATATTGAGGCATGGGCTGATAAGTGGCAAGTAACATTCAGGCAATAACCATCTTCAAAAAGAAAGCTATTACAATCATCAAGTCCCCCATCATCATTATCTTGGGTGTCACCATTCACCAGAAACAACTGGACCAGCCACATAAATACAAGAGAAGACCAGTGGCTGGGCACATGGTTGCAAATGAACAAGTCGGGAGTATTGTGGAATACTCCCTACTCACCAATAGTTTTAAAGAAGCTCAACATCATCCAAAACAAAGAGCCCACGTGATTGCCAGCATCCACCTTAAACACAGATGCGCTCCACCCCTAGCACACAGTGGCTGAAGTATGTACCATCTACAAAATGCACCTCAGTTATTCTCCCGAGTTACTCCAACAAAACCTCCCAAAGCCCACCAAGAAGGACAAGGGCAGCAGCCGCAAGGGAACACCATCAACTACAGGTTCCTGTCCAAGGTGCACATCTTTCTGACTTGGAAATATGTTTTTGCTCTTTCATCGTTACTGCACCTAAAGCCTGGAACTCCCCACTGCTGGAGCATCTTCACCAGAAGAACTGCAGTTGTTCAAGATGGCAACCTGCCACCACCTTCCCAAAGATGAGCAATAAATATTGACCTTGATAGTGACAATCACATCCCAAAACATGAATAAATAAAAGGTTTCCCGGATGGTCCAAGGTCAGCCAGGTATCAGAGCTTATCTGGATGACATCTTAGTCCCTTAAAAGGCAGAGCAGGAACACATGGAGAATCTAGAAGGTGCTGCCCATTGATTCTGATTTTCTCTTAATTCCCTGGTTAGTTTTAATGTAATTCAATAACTCAAATTAGAAACACGTGGCATGGTGGTACAGGAGCAACTGCTGCAGCCTCAGAGCTCCAGGGACTCAGGTTCAATCCTGACCTGGAATGCTGTATGTGCAGCGTTTGCATTTTCCTTCTGTGACTGCATGGGCTTTCTCCAGGTGCTTTAGTCTTCTTCCACATTCCAAAGACGTGCTGATTGGCTACTGTAAATTACCCTTAAAATAGGTTAATGCCAAGATGACTAGAAGGGGAATGGATGGTCTGGTGTGAGAGGAAATAAGTTGCAGTGCTACAGGGAGACACGGAGAGTTAATGGGGCTTCTAGGATTGCTCTCCCAGATGTGGTAAGAACCCAATGGGCTAAATAGCTTCCATCTTTGTAACAATAAGTTTAAGATTTTGAATTTTGCACCACATGCAACAATAGTTCTGTTCAATCCACTTCCAGTTGCCTGTCACTTTAATTCTCCAGCTCACTCTCACTCTGATCCCTCTGTCTTTGACCAAAGGGATCTTTGCACTGTTCCAACAAAGTCCAATGAAAACTTGAGGAACAACTCCTCAACTCTGATGAAAGGTCACCCACCTGTAACATTAATTCAGTTTTCCCTCTCCACAGATGCTGCCTGATCTGCTGAATATTCCTAGCATTCTCTTTTATTTCAGATTTCCACCAGCTGGTGTGTTCTATATCTCACAGTTCTAGCAATGTTTTATTTTCTCTATACTACCTTCATTCATCTCCCTTCATTTGCACTCATCCAGACAGATCAGCTGTGATTAACAAGCCTTCGTCACCCTCTCTTAAATGGCGTCAACAGCATTTGTGTCACCTCGACAATCTTAGTCTCCACCCTAGACATTCCCTTTGTTACCTCCAACCTTCCTCCTTCTCTGCAATGTGAAACATATTCTCACCTTCTCTGTGCTGATGAGTGGCCACTGACTTGACTGTTTCCGCAAATGCGACCTGTCCTGCTGGGTACTTCCACCATTTTCTAGTTTGTCTCATTGTTAGGCCTGAATGTTTGATAGAGCTCTCTTCCGTGACCAACCACCTATAACAGTTTCTTTACTTCTGTTTTTACTTCTTTATTACCCAATGCCAGATTGATAAAGAGAGAAAGTTCCTCCTTCTATTTCTTGCCCCAAATTCCAGCTACTGTGATAGCTTTGCCTGCTCCATTCTCCTTCATGGAGGTCAGTGCTATGCTATCTAATGGAAGGAAACTAAGTCTGGCCTTTCAGCCCATTTCTGCCCTGTTCTATCTTACTAGGGTTATATTTATTTAGTATCCTATCACACGGCCTTTGACAACCTATTCCAGCAGATGAGTTCAAAATCTGTCTCATGGAAACCTCAAATAAATAGAGAAATATAGAAATGTTATGAGTGGCTACCTCACAGCTCCAGTGATCCACTACCAGTCTTGACGTCGGGTGCTGTCTGTGTGGAGTTTGCATCTCCTCCCTATGACCACATGGGTTTCCCCTGGGTGCTTGCACTTCCTCACACATCGTAAAGATGTGCAGGTTAACTGGCCACTACGAATTGCTCCTGGTGTGTAGAGTTGAGGGGGGAGTTGATGGGAATGGGAAAAATATAATGGGAATAGTGTAAATGGGTGCTTAATGGTTGGCATGGACTCGCTGGGCTGAATGGCATGTTTCCAAACTCAATGACAAAATAAGAGCAGGAGTCCTTTTGGCCTCATGAGTCAACTTCATCACTCAATATGATCTTCGTTGATCTTCCATCCTCCATCTCAATACCATATTTCCCACTATCTCCCGATACTTTTTGATGCCTTCTTTGTCTAAAAATCTTAAATATATTCAGCAACTTGGCCTTCACTGACTTCTGTGTAGAGAATTCCACAAGTTCAGAGCCTGAGAAGGGAAATTTCTCCTCATCTCTGTTCTAAATGTCTTACCCCATATCCTGAGATAATACCCACTCATTCTAGACACATCAGCCAGGGGAGATATCTTCCCTGCATCCAGTGTGTCCACCCCTTCACAATTTTATATGTTTCAAAACTATGATTCTTCTAAACTCCAGTAAGTACAGGTCAAGTCAACTCAATATCTCCTCTTACAACAGTGACTGGCCTGGTGACCCTTCGCTGCACTCCCTCTACATCCTTTAAGGAGGCCAAAACTGCACTCAGTCTCCAGGTGTGGTATCACCAAGGCTT
The DNA here is from genome assembly GCF_009764475.1 of Pristis pectinata. Lineage (NCBI taxonomy): Eukaryota > Metazoa > Chordata > Chondrichthyes > Rhinopristiformes > Pristidae > Pristis > Pristis pectinata. The sequence goes on along the minus strand of NC_067416.1, from coordinate 42,836,866 downwards.
TATATAATTGTAGCAAGATATCCCTTCTCCTGTAGGCAAAATTTCTTGCACTGAAAGCCAACACGGTAGCATAATGCTATTACAGAACCAGAGATCGGGGTTCGATTCCTGCCACTGTCTGTAAGGAGTTGGTAATTTCTCCCCGTAACTGCGTGGGTTTCCTCCCACATTCCAAAGACGTCCGGGTTAGTACGTTAACATGGGTGTAATTGGGCAGTGCGGGCTCATTGGGCCAGAAGGGTCTGTTACCTTGCTGTATAAACAAAGTTTAAAGTTTATCTTCCTTCTTAACTGCATGTTTGCTTTCAGCAATTGGCATACAAGAACACATAAATCCCTCTGTGCATCAATATTTCCCAGCCTATCTCCATTTAAATAATATGCTGCCTTTCTGTGTTTCCTACTGTAGTAGATAACTTCACATTTAAACACATTGAACTGCAGATGCCATGCATTTGCTCACTCACTCAACTCATCTAAATCACCTTAAAATCTCTTTGTATCCTCCTCACAACTCAGTTTTGCAAACTTAGAAATATCATATTTGATTCCCTCATCCAAATCATAGAAGTATATTCTGAATATCTGGGGCTCTATCACTGATCCCTGTGGTCTTCTCTTTATCTTTCATAGGCAGTCCCTAGGGATTAAGGATGGCTTAGTTCTACTCATGATCTGAGGGTGATATCAATGTTTTGGTGAAATGGGCTGAGAAATGGCAAATGGAGTTTAATGGGAGAAAAACATGAGGTGATGTATTTTGGGAGTGCCAGTAAGGGTAGGACATACACCATGGACTAGGTAACACTAAGGAATAGAGGAAGTTTGGTGTATGTCCAAAGATCCTTTAGGGTGGTGGCATTAGTAGATAATGTGGGGATGTCAGGAAATTACAGGCTGGTGAGCCTTACATCAGTAATAGGAATATTATTGTAAAAAAAATTCTAAGGGACAGTATTTATTTTCATTTGGAAAGGCAAGGACTGATTAGGGTGAGTCAGCATGGTTTTGTGCAGGGGAAATCCTGTCTAACAAATCTGACTTGAGTTCATCAAGAAGATTGATGAAGGCCGGGCAGTGGGCATGATAATACATGGACTTTAGCAAGGCCTTTGTTAAGCTCCTGCACATTAGGCTGGTTCAGAAGGTTAAGGCACAATGGATCCAAGATATGTTGGCAAACTGGATCCAAACTTAGCTTGGTGATAGGAGGCAGAGGGTACAGGTGGAGAGTTGTTTTTCTGACTGGAAGTCTGTAACCAGTGACGTACTGCAGGGATCGGTTGCCGGGACTTTTGTTATTTGTCATATATAAATGATTTAGATGAGAATGTAACAGGATCCTACCACCAGGCACACCTCCCCCTCACCCCACCTATCTGCTTTCCGCAGGGACTGCTCTCTCCACAACTCCCTTTTCCACTCGTCCCTCCCCACTGATAACCCCCCCCCCCCCCCCCCCCGGCACTTATGCCTGCAACTGCACCGTGTTACACCTGTCCCTACACCTCCTCCCTCACCACCATTCATGGTCCCAGACAATCCTTCCAGGTGAGGCAGCGCTTCACCTGTGAATCTGAGGGTGTCATTTAATGCATCCAGTGCAGCCTCCTGTACATCGGTGAGACCCGACGCAGATTGGGTGTCCACTTTGTCGTGCACCTTCGCTCTGTCCGTCACAACAGCCAGGATCTCCTGGTGGCTACGTACTTCAATTCCACATCCCACTCCTACACAGACTACTGCCACGTTGAAGCCAGATGCAGGTTGGAGGAACAACACCTCATGTTCCACCTTGGGAGTCTCCAACCTGATGGCCTCAACATCAGTTTCTCTAACTTCTGGTAACCCCCACCCCTTATTTTTCTTCCCCCCCCCCAACAGTCCTTTGTCTTCCCTTATTCCTGTGGCTCCCTTCCACCACCTTGATGACCTGCCCATCTCCTCTCCTCCCCTCCTCCATCCTTTATTCCATGGTCACTGCCCTCTCCTACCGGATTCCTTCTTCTTCAGCCCTTTGCCTCTTCTACCTGTCACTACCTCAGCTTATTACATCTTCTCCCCCTCCCCACTACCGTCCCCCTCTCACCTGGACTCGCCTATCACCTGAACTCACCAATCACCTGCCTGCATGTGCTCCTCTCTCTCCCCCCACCTTCTTATTCTGGCTTCTGCCCTCTTCCTTTCCAGTCCTGATGAAGGGTCTCGGCCTGAAACGTTGACTGTTTATTTCCCTCCATAGATGCTGCCTGACCTGCTGAGTTCCTCCAGCACTTTTTGTGTATTGCTCTAGATTCCAGCATCTGCAGAATTTCTTGTGTCTCTAGATGAGACTGTAGGTGGTCTGATTAATGTTTGCAGATGACATGAAAATTGGTGGAGTCGTAGATAATGAAGAAGATTGTCTAAGAGTGCAAAGGGACATAGATCAACTGGAAAGTTGGGCAGAGTGGTGGCAAATAGAACTTAATCCAGGTAAGTGTGAGTTAATGCGTTTTGTGACTTCAAATACCAGCAGGATATGTGCAATAAACAGCAGGGACAAGGAGCATGAATGTACAGAGACACCTTGGGGCGCAAGTTCATTGTTCCCTGAAAATGGTGACACAGATGGATAGTGTTCTGAAGAAGGCTTCTGGCAAGTTTGCCTTCATGGCCAAAGCATTGAGTATAAGAGTGGGGATGTCCTGTTGCAGCCATACAAAACATTGGTTGGACCTCACCTGGAGTATTGTGTAGTGTTCTGGTTGCCACAGTACAGAGAGGATGTGGTAGCATTAGAAAGAATGCAGAAGAGATTTGCCAGGATAGGCTGGGTTTGTTCTCACTGATAAGTAGACCAAAAGGTGACTTTATAGAGGTTTATAAGACAATGAGTGGCATAGAAAGGGTAGATAGTCAGAGTCTATTTTCCAGGGCACAGGTTTAAGGTGAGAGAGGAGAAACTTGAGGGAGGTCTGAGCGGAAAGTTTCTCGAACATAGGGTGGTGGTTATATGGAGCGAGCTGCCAAAGGAGGTGGTAGAGGCAGATACAGTTACAATGTTTAAAAGGCATTTGGACAATACTCAATTAGGAAAGAAGTAGAGGGGTGTCGGCCTAATGCAGCCAAATGGGATTACTGTAGTTGGGCAAAATGATCGGCAAGGATGAGTTGGGCTGATGAGCTCGTTTCCGTGATGTACAGCTCCATGACTCTATATCAGAGGTAGATAAAACTAGAGGACATAGATTTAATGTAAAGGATGAGAGATTTAGAGGAGATCTGAGGGGCACCTCTTTTAGCCAGAGTGGCAAATAATTGAAGCACACTGCCTGGGACCATTGACAGCACTTAAGTCTCTAGATGAGCACTTGAATCACCTAAGCATAGAAGGCTATGGGCAAAGTGCCGGAAGATGGGAGTAATACGGGTGGGTGCGCATGGGTCAGTGTGTATATGGTGGGCTGAATGGTCTGCTTTCATGCTGTATGACTCTATGAACATGTTAGTGTACATAGTGGAGGAGCGCAACGGATGGAGGAATGGGAATGACTGTGATAGGATGAAATAATGTAGCCATTGAGAGATCGTTAAGCTCTTTCACCTGTGTAATGTATTGCTGATGTTATGAAGTCTGGATAACATTGTATAGTCTGGCTTGCTGGGATAAGTGAGTTACTGCCTCACATGTAAAGACCGTTTGGGCCACCAGATGGTGGAAGGGGAAGAGCTAAAAGTACAGGTACTGAACCTTCTATTGTTGCATGAGCAAGTGCTACCTGAGGGAAAGTAGTAGGCAGGGATGGAAGAGCAGCTCGGGGAGTCGTGAAGGGAGTCATCCTTTTGAAACGTTGAGAGGGGACAGGAGGTGAATGTGTGTCTGGTGATGGAATCTTGTTGGAGCTGGCAGAAATTGCAAAGGATGATCCATTGAATGCGGAGGCTGGCGAGGTGGAAAATGAGTACCAGGAGAGTTCTGGAGCAAAAAACAAACTGCTGAAGGGACACCAGCATCTGCAGTCTCTTGTGTCACCAGCAGAACTCTTGTTCTTGCTCTGTCCAGTTGGAGAAGGGGTGAGAGCAGAGAAGGGGGATATAGATGAGAATGGGGGCAAGAGGTGTTTGGTGAGGTGGCACCCAAATGCTCCTTCTCTACTTTCAGCACTCATTGACCTGAAATATTCCAGGGACCCAGAGTCATTGAGGACTGTTGCATTTCTTCCAGAGGCTTTCAGCCCATCTTGAATCTTTTCCTCTCACTACCATGAGGGAGCTTTGAATGAAGTATCTGCTTCAGGAGTTTGTGGCAAACAATACGGCCTGCCCCACTGTTGTGAAACAGGTTCGGGGTCTCAGAAGGCGAGGACTCTGAACACAGTCTTAGAGATAAATGATTTATTTACAAAAGACGAACGCGGGGAAAGGATAACAGGAATAACACACATATGCGCACAGTTTAGAACGAGCATAGGGAAAATCACAACGGGGGTAAAATACACACACACACACACACACACACACACACACACACACACACACACATAAAACAAACTGGGTACAGACAATCAAGGAAAAACAGTGTGATACCCGCCACCCCTTGACTCAGTGCAGGCACGACCCTATGCTACCGGGGACACTAACTAAGATGGTCCCAAACCTATTAACAGTGCACATCTCACCAACGATTTCTCCAGCGCCATTTCACAGTGCTCGGCCTGGAGCAAAGCAGGGTGGTCCCTCGGTGACAAAAGAGAGAGAGAGACACGTGGCACTCTTTATAGTGCTGGAGGGCTGGGGGGGTCTAGCCCAAGTAATTTAAAAAGGCCAATGGCCCAGTGCCAGCAAGGACTAATCGATCACAAAGGCTGATGGTCAGGTGTGCACTGATGGGTAGGGCGGGACCAAACCTTGATTGACATTGGTGTGTGTTCCGACCAGGTAGGGGCAGTGCTGTCATGTGACAGCCACGACCCTCCACAATACAATCCACCCCTTGGAGGTCACACCACTCACCAATCACGGTAATAACTATTTCTAAGCCTAAAACTATATGTCAGCATACAGTACTAATGAAAGGCAGATGCGCTTTTGATAACCTGGCAAGCACAGCATAATATACAGTCAGCAATAACAATGAGAGTGAGAGCAGTTGCCCAGTGAATGACAGTTGCCCACCATCCCCCCAGAGACCCAAATGGCCACCAGTTTCCCCATGAGGTGTCGTGCTGGAGGAGCTGGTCCCTCGATTTTTGAATTTTAGCCACCAAGTCCTGAATGTGAGCAGCCAAGTGGGTGATGTTCTTTGACTCATCAGGGATAAATGTGCAACACTCCTTCACAATCACTGCACAGGTACCACCATCTGCAGCGAGTAGGTAATCCAGGGCCATTCGATTCTGCAGGCTGACCATCCTGACAGCCGTCAGCTCTGCCACCGTCTGCGTCAGGGCGTCTTTGGTGTGTTGCAGTGCCACTGCCGTTTCGTTGGCCAGCGTCTCGAGCACACTGACCATCTGGATGACCTCACGGGACAATCAGGCCGTGCCATACGTGGGAAAGGCTATCATCCAAAACCTCTCCATCTCCGTGATGGTTCTCTTGTCCCGGTGGCCGTTGTATGCCGGGTGCTCCCCAATGTCATCTAGGGCATGGATATACGGCACCACAAATGCTGGAAAGCAGCAACCGTTCCAGCTCGTGGGAAGCCACGGGCAGGCACGGTGGCCACAAATCCAGTTGGTCCCATTCAAAGTCCAGGGAGCCCCCAGCTTAGCGGCACCATCAGCAATGGTCACTGGGACACCCGGATACCAGTTTCACTCGCAGTTGTTGTGACTGACTGAAAGGGTGCAACCGTGCTCATTCAGGAGCCTGCACCAGCATTCCTTAGGTCTGCTCACCAGCTGTGGAAAGACCCTGAGAGTTGGGACACAGGTGGAGATCAAATTGTAGAGAGGGAAATACCAGTTCCTGAAAAACCCACCCCATCGGGGATTGCTGGAAGAGATGTTATGTAGTGGTGAGGGGAGTGGTGGGGGACTACCATTCAGGCCCCTCAAACAGATATGCCAGGAGCAAAAAGTCTATGTAAACAGTTCATCTGAAAGCCATCCAGTGGGATCGGCGTAAGTGGCAGAGCTTCATCTGCTTGTGCTGGGGTTCACACGCAAGTCCAGCAGTCGGATCTATTAGTGGTGCTGGCAAATTCATAAGCAACTCTGTGCCCTTGGATCTTCTACCAGAGGCTCCATTCAGCGACTGTCTCACTGGCCGAGACCTGCAATTCAAAAGGGACACCTGCCTGGTGAGGAGCAAGTGGCAGTGCTTGTTCAACAGCTTGCTTTGCTGTTTCAAAAGCAGCCTGTTGTTCGGGTCCCCAAAAGAATGTGGCTTTCTTACGGGAGATTAAACCATGGCAGATAATGGGGCTATGAATATCTACTGTAAATCCACCACTGCATACCAAGGCTTGTCCGGGCGCCCCGCTATGTCCTCCACTAAGGTGACAATATCAGGCACGGCGGCAGTGAGGGGGGGGCAGACTTGTTGAGGTGTCTGTAGTCTGTCATCATGCGCCACGTCCCATTCCTTTTGTGGACGGGCCAGACAGGACTGTTGAAGGGAGAGGCTGTGGGTCTAATGACACCCTCCCACAGTAGGCCTCAGTGATATCTTGGTGTCCCTCCAGTGCTCTGTACTGTTGGCTACAGATGACCTTGGAGGGAGGGGGGACAACAACTGGTTCCTGTTAGCTGCCCCAACTACGACTGTAGCCTGTGCGACCCCGAACATAAACTTGCCCCTGTTAGTATGGAGGGACTGTCCCTCCAAAACATTGATTCCCAGAACGCACTCCCGCGAAGCCACTATCAACACTGTTACGGGTCGAGGAGGTTGGTTCCTGATGGCCATGCGGTTTGTGACTTCCCTCGCAGGTAAAAGGGTTGATCCCAGGGTGGTTGTGGGATTTCCCCCGGCCAGATTTCCCCCGGCCAGATTTCCCCCGCAAAGCTCTTTCCACAGCGCGTAAATGGCAGAGGTCGGGATCCCATCTATGCTGACATGGTCCACCCCTGCACACAGCAGGTCCAGGTCTAACTGTTGGCGCGTAAAACAAGGGGTTGTCTCCAGCCCTCATCTTCGCCCTACGGACCTGGGTGGGCGCCCCCCCCCCCCCCCCCGCTGCAAGTAGTCTAGCCCTTCCAGGAGGGTGATGGCATCCCGCACGGTCTTCCCATTAGCCGGTCCCATGAGGGGCAGGACCACTGCCTCAAATTGGGGCGCGCGGTGGTGACCAGGTAACCCGCCAGCGCGTTGGCCACCCTGGTATTTTCTAAAAAGTTGTAATCGTGGGCTCCCTCATAAATGCTGGTCACCAGCCCCCACTCCCTGATGACCCTGCTGCCCTCACTGACTGTGCTCCATTGCAGTCGCTGATATAAATCCTGCTCGAGAAGGGTAGGGTACCGGACCCTCATGGTGATCACTACCCGATACCACAGGGTAGCGCCATCCCCGATCCCTTCCTGTTGCACCCGTAGGGCATTGCTGATACTCTGCTGGTCGGACAGGCTCCCCAAGGCGCTCGCTTCCGGGTGAGAGAGGCTCACATTGGGGGCCTCTTCATCCCAGTTGGAGCAGCCATGCGGCCAGGTGCTCGCCCAGTCACTGGCAGTACCGATCCACCAGCTGGGTCAGCTCCTTGGCAGAGAAATTCCAGGTCTCTGTAGTCTCGGAGGGACCACGGGCACTTTCCCCTGCAGGGGCCTCATCCTGACTCCCCTATGGCGGACCTAGGACCCCATGGTGATGAATCGAGCATGCAGGGGTTCCGGTGGGTAGGGGGTAGGGGGGAGGGCGGGTGTGATGGGACCCAGGCTCCTTGGGCAACCCCTCCTCATCATTATCCATCCATATATCCCCATTCCCCAGCCATGCATCCAGCTTGTCGCTGCGCCGGACCAGGGCTCGAATTTTGAGCCGGTCCAGCTGCCAGCCAGACCGGTGGGCTGCCTGCACCTTCTGCATTTGGATCAGCCTTCGAGGTACCTTTGACCTTGAGGTCGTTGGCTCTGGTCTGGGCAGCCTGGACTGCCTCCTGCAGCACACAGCAGCCCTGCTGGAGCACCTCTATCTCCTTGTCTTTTTGGAGACACATATCCTGTATCTGGCCAGTAATCCTGACCTGGCATCTCAAGAGGGATGCAAACAGCCAGAAGGCACCCCTCTGACTCCCCTTAGCCTTGGGGAACCCCAACCTCTGGAGGAGGGCGACCACATGGTGCCCCATTTTCTCACCACAGGGGGCTAACTGCTCGGCCCAGTCCACTGGTTTACCATGGTCTGCCAGCATGCTGGCCAAACTCCAAAATCCCTCGCTCTCATCAGTTCACCCGGGAATCCTGTCCTCGGCGCCTGCACTGGCTTTCTTACCCCATTCCAGAACACCCCTCCCCGCGTCTGTGTTCAGCCAAGACCTTTGAGACCCTGCTCACAGCGCCAATTGTTGTGAAACAGGTTTGGGGTCTCAAAAGGTGAGGACTCTGCTCACAGTCTTAGAGATAAATGATTTATTTACAAAAGATGAAAGCAGGGAGAGGGTAACGGGAATAACACACACAGTTGATAGCGAGCATGGGGAAAATCGCAACGGGGGTAAAATACACACACACACACAACGAACTGGGTACAGTCAAGGAAAAACAATATGATACCCGCCACCCAGTGCAGGCACGGCTCTGTACTACCAGGGATACCAACTAAGATGCTCCCAACCCTATTAACAGTGCACACCTCACCAACGATTTCTCCAGCGCCATTTCACAGTGCTCAGCCTGGAGCGAAGCAGGGTCATCCCTCGGAGACAAAAGAGAGAGAGCCAAACACATGTGGCACTCTTTATAGTGCTGGAGGGCTGGGGGGGTCCAGCCCAGGTAATTTAAAAAGGCCAATGGCCCAGTGCCAGCAAGGACTAATCGATCACAAAGACCAATGGTCAGACGTGCACTGATGGGTGGGGCAGGGCAGGGCTAAACCTTGATTGGCAGTGCTGTCATCCAACCAAGTAGGGGCAGTGTTATCATGTGACAGCCATGACCCTCCACAATACACCCACGTAGCTGACTAAGTATAACTTGGGGCTTAATGCTGGAGATTTTGGTCAGGGAAGAGGACCTTGATGTTGATTTGTTCATTTTTCAAGTGAATTTGGAGGATTTTGCAGAAACAGCATTGGTGGTAAATGGCACCCCGAGTGCCTGCTTAAGTCCATGACTCAACTGCATGTAGGAAGATGGGGATCTCTGCTGCCTGGTCAACCTGTACAACTCATCAAATACCCTTTTCCTCTATTGACCAAAGGCTGTTGGAGGTTCCTCATGAGTCACCACCAGCCAACATGAGAAAGTACCATTAATTCATAGACTTGTTTCCCATCAGTGAACTCATTTTGAATCCATGCCACTATATTACTCCCAAACCGATGTGTTTTAATTTGGCACACTATGTAGGTTACTAATCAAGGACTTCCTGAAAATTCAAATACATCACATCCACTGGTTATCCTCATCTGTTCTACCCCATACAGATATACATGTGGGCTTTGTCTGATGCCATTGATATTTTCTAAGTGACCTGTAATCATATCCTTTGTAATACTCTGTTGGATCCGGTTATTTTCGAATCCGCAGGTTCTTTCAGGAGTCCAAGAATGAGTTGAAAACAAGTTGGTGCTTCACAAAGTTTTATTGGAAAAGTTTTAAACAAAGAAACAGTCACAGAGTACATGGCACTGGCTTTACTACTAGGAGATGAGACAAAAGGAACTAAAGATGAGCTAGGGCCGTGCAGGTGGGGGGGGGGGGGGGGGTAAAGAGAACAAGAGAGAGATTAACAAAAATCAACACCTTTTAGACCTGAGATAAGAGGTACTCCTTAGCTAACAATAGTCCAATCAGAAAACCAATTAGATACCTGTGGCAAAACCAACCAATGAGAAAACATGTATTCACCTGATGGACAAACCAATAAGCTAGGAAGCGGCCATTTCTTGCGCAGCCACTTGAGGTGTATTAAACACTATACATGCTAAAAAATTAAAAGAGTCAAATCCAACAACTCTTAATATTTTTTCTACTACTGATGTTAAGTGAACCACTGTAGTTCCACATTTTCACTCTTTTTTTGAAAATAGGAGTTCCATTTTTCATCCTCCAATCTGCTGCAATTGTTCCATAATCTATAGAATTTTGAAAGAGCCATTATTTCCATGGCTCTTTAAATATACTTACTTTGTCCTGAAACAATCCAAACAGTATTTCTCAAAAATAAGTCAACATTATAACTAAAACCACACTTAAAATTAATATGTTCAAACTACCTTCTGACACAATGATCTGTTATACTGCCACCAGCAGCTTTATATTCTTTTTGATAACTCGGTGTCACATTCTGGCGTTCTTTCTGTCATATTAAGTCTTTGAACTACTTACTGCATTGTGTTTGTTCTGTGTCTTGGTCTGCTCAGTGTTCACGAAGTGCCCATTTCCATAGTGTACGACTCTGCCAGGCAGCACCATCATTACTCACCATTCCCCTTCAGTTCCTTAGTTTCCCAAGAGCTTGCTGCTGGCTCCATATACTCTGGCTCTAAACAGCAGCTTAAGGTCACATAGCCCATCAGTCCCATTCTGCCTTTTGGTTGATTTATCCCAAATCTATACATCTGTCTTTTAGAATTAACAACCATGTTATCAATTGCTGTTTGTTACTGTCCTGTGTGCACAATCCCTTTAGATTCACTACATTTCAAATCACGAGTCTTTTAAATTCCAGAAAATACATTGATAATAGGTCACCAACCCAAGGTGCTTATTCCAGGAAATATATTAATTTTGTTCAATCCTTGAGCATTCCCTTGTCTTCCCTCTGTAGCGGAATATCATCCTCCCAAATGCAGTCAGGAATCATTAGAAGATTCTGGGACAAAATAAGTCTGTGGAATTAGTTTGAGGTTAGGAGGGCAAGGAAAGAAAGCTATGGAGTGATATTAGATTGGGAACAATACTGTGCTACAGGAAGTAGCAAGGAGAAGCAATTAGCACTGATCCAGCATTGTGAAGTAGCATTCTATAGTTGTAAATAGTACAGCAAATGCAGTGACTCAGGGGAAAGTCTGTAGTTTGGATGATCACCAAGTAATTAAATGAAGTTGACATAAACAGGAAGGTTTGAACATCAAGTTTACTGCTGAACACAAATCAAAAGGATACAAAATACAGCACCTGCTAGTTAGTCAGCTAAATAACCCCTTTCTGGAAAATACTCTTCCATCCTCCTCACACAACTTTAGGAGACCTGTCCTCATCCCTCAGCCAACGATCTCTGGTGTTGTTGCAGAGTCCAGGGCTGCAACAAACAAATGTGCATTTGTAATACCAGGTGTTTCAAACACCGATCACCGAACTGAATAAATCCTCAAGAGCAACGAACAACCCACTGGAGGAACTCAGCAGGTCGAGCAGCATCTGTGGGAAGAAGGAAATTGTCGACGTTTTGGGTCAAAACCCTGCACCTGAATCCTCAAGACAGCATTTCTCCTAGACTGACCAATCTTTTCCATTTTGGCCTAAAATGCTCATGGGTAATTAATTGCACCAGAACCAATAAATCTCTTTTCCTGTGTCCCAAGTCAGCAGGCGACCTTGCAGCTTGAGTTGGTTCAGTCTCTGACCCTGGAAAGGCCTACTCCTGTTCCACACAAGGGTTGAAGATCCTGGCTAACAGTGACGTATTGGTCTGGGATTTTCTGTGGAACTCAGCCACCCTCTCAAGCTCCTTGGCCTTGCCTGCAGCCTGCATACGAGCAGTAGTCTTGCTGGCTTGGATCTCAGCCTCAGTGGCCCGCTGATGGAAGTGCCAGTTCTTCTCCTGCCACTCCTCCCCTTTCTTCCGCTTCAGTTCCTGCAGCTTCTCCAGGCCCCTGCTCTTCTCCACATTCTGGAGGAAGAAGTTTGTCTCGCGCTTAGCCTGGGAGACCTCCACCCGCAGCCTCTGCCGCTTCACCAGCTTCTCATAGGCCAGGCGCTCGCTCAGATGGATCCATTTAAAGCGGTGCAAGTACTGCCAGAAACAGAAAAACCTCAGAATGAACAGAGCCAGCTATTGACTGTTCACCTCAAAAACCAAATTGTATTAGCTGGGCAGCTTATTTTCCTTCCCTGCCATCTCCAATCTCATCTGAACTGGAAGGAACATGGAGATTAAAAATTGGGGGACAAGTTATGCGCATTACCAAGACATTGGTGAGAGGATATCTGGAATATTGTTTTGGTCACTGCCACAGAAAGGATGTGATTAAGCTAAAGTGGGTGCAGAACATATTCACAAGGATGTTGCTAGGAGTGGAGGGCTTAGAGACTAGAAAAGCTGGCACTGTTTTCCCTGGAGTGAAGCAGACTGAGGTGACGTTATAGAGGTTTATAAGATCAAGAGGGGCATAGATTAAGGAAAATAGTTACAGTCTTTTTTCCAGGTGAGAGGGGAAGGATTTAATGGTGACCTGAAGGACAAGTTTTTCTTCCCCCTCACAGATAATGCCCCATATTTATGGAGAGGGACCAACATCCTGGAAAGGATATTTGCTAGTGCTACTCGGAAAGATTTAATCCAAATTGGTGGGGTGGGTGGGACCCTGAGTAGTGAGAAAGATGAAATAAATTGGGGGCAAATAGAGCAGTCACCGAGAGCAAATTAGTAGACAGGATGACCAGGACAACAGCAAGGAGAGAGCAATGGCCACTAATTTAAACTACATTTATTTCAATGCAAGAGGCTCAAAAGGCAGGGCAGACAAACTCAGGATGTGGATTTGTTCTTGGAACTGGAATGTTATAGCCATAACAGAAACGTGGCTGAGAGAAGGGCAGGACTGGCAGCTCAATGTTCCAGGATGCAGATGCTACAGGTGTGACTGAGGTACAGATGAGAGGAAGGGGGAGTTGCCTTTTTGATGAGTGAAGACATAACAACAGTGCTTTGAGAGGATATTCTTGGGGAACTGTCCAGCAAGGCTATATGGGTACAAGTTAGAAACAAGGGACAATCACTTTGATGGGACTATATTATAAGCCCCCCAATAGTCAGCAGGAATTAGAGGAGCAGATGTGTAGGGAAATCACAGATAATAGGGTAGCATTAGTGGGAGATTTTAACTTATTGACTGGACCACTCATAGTGCGAAGGGCTTTGACGGCGTGGAATTTGTTACATGTGTCCAAGAAAGTTTCCATAATCAATACATAGAGGGCCCTATTAAGAGGGACCGCAACACTGGACATCCTCTTAGGGAACAAGGTAGGGCAAGTGACTGAAGTGTCAGTGGGAGAGCATTTTGTGACCAGTGACCATATTTCTATTAGTCTTAAAAGAGTTTTGGAGAAAGGTAGGATGGGTCCACAGGTTAAGGTCCTAAACTGGGGCAGGGACAATTTTGGAGGCATTAGGCCAGATCTTGCAGAGGTTGATTGAATGAGATCGTTTGCTGGTAAAGGGATGACTGGCAAGTGGGTGGCTTTTAAAAGTGCGATATCAAGAATTCAGGGACAGCAGGTTCCTGTTAGGGTGAAGGGCAAGGCTGGCAAGTTTAGGGAACCTTGGTTCACTAAGAGTGAAAGGTGAGGACAATAGCAACAAGGAAACAACAAGGATAGCAATAAGGAATCCATAACTGAAAGACACAAAATGTGATAGTCTCATCTCGTTCCAGCATTAATTCATCATTGGAGAAACATATGCAAGGTTACATTAGATGTTGAACACACGGTTTAACTCACCATGCTCTGTGTAACATGGGAGAAGACACAAAGGCAAACACCTGCCCAGCTGGAACAGAAAATCCACTGAGGGAGACTCAAGTATTTGGGACATCACCATGGTTTTCAAGTGTTCCTTTCAACGAACGAGTCAGGCCTTGCACACTCCATTACCCAATATACTGCTACCCCAGGATAATCTTGATATTTCACTACCTTATCCAGACAGCTTGCATACCTCCAGAAACCAACCACCACCCCCTAATAATTTTACCTCTCCCTACACACCCCTGAAGCTTACCTTCATGTTCCACAAGTCATCATGGAAGCGGCTGCGTTTCTTAGTTCCAATCGGTGTGTTGTGGAGACTTCTGGCTACCCGTTTGGCCACAGCCTTGTTCTGAAATTCCACCCAGCCTTCAGTGAAGTTTTTCCCAAGGCTGCCAGTCTTTTTCTTTCTCCGGGTTCTCCTTTCATCTGAGATGAAGAAAGACTTGCTTTACACTGTGTGCTGAGATGGGAGCACAGTCTCCATCCATTGTATGGAATGCCTTGGTTTCTCTCCTCCACCACTGCCAATAATGAACTCAGGGGCAAAAGCAAGGTCCATTTAGACAAGTTTTGAGTTTTGTGCACTAAGTATGGCAAATAATCTTGGTGAACTGCAGGCAATGAATTCCTACAAGGTAGGAAAGACTGAACTTCAAGTCCCTGGCTATAAGATATCTAGAAATGATACCAGCGGGGAAAATAAAGGAGCTGGGTCATTAATATTGATGACAGAAATTATCCTAGCATTGGAATGGAATTAAGTAATTGCAGGGTCAATGACATCTGTTTAGCATTGATGTACAACGAGAGTTTAAAAGGTCAGAGTCTGTTGGGGATCTCCGGAGAGAAGGATAGGAGTAATGGTTTCAAAGCACTTGAATAGTCCACAAACTTGTTAAGCACGTTGCTGACAAAAGCCAGCAAGGCACAAGAACACAGGAAGATAGGAGTAGGAGCAGTAGGAGCACCCCCAGCCTCCACTGCTCCAGAGAAACGAGCCCAAGTTTGTCCAGCCTTTCCTGATAGCACATACCTCTAATCCAGGCAGCATCCTGGTAAACCTCCTCTGCACCCTCTAAAGCCTTGACATCCTTCCTATAGTGAGGTGACCAGACTTGCACACAATACTCTAAATGCGACCTAACCAGAGTTCTATAGAGATGCATCACAACTTCTTGACTCCTATACTCAATATCCCAATTAATAAATGCAAGCATTCCATAAGCCTTCTTAACCACCCTGTCTACCTGTGTAGCCACTTTCAATGAGTCAGAGACTTGCACGCCAAGGTCTCTCTGCTTTTCAACAATGTTAAGGGTCTTGCCCTGAAGAGCATACTGCCTTTTGACATTAGTCCGACCAAGTTGCAACACCTCACATTTATCCAGGTTAAACTCCATCTGCCATTTCTCTGCCCACATCTGCAACTGATTTATATCACGCTGTATCCGTCACCAGTCTTCTACACTACTCACAACTCCACCAATCTTGGTATCATCCGCATACTTACTAACCTATCGATCAACATACTCATCCAGGTCATTTATGTACATCACAAACAGCAAAGGTCCCAGCACAAATCCCTATGGAACACCACTACTCACAGGCATCGAGCCCAAATAAGTCGCTTCAACCACCACCCTTGGTCTTCTACAGACAAGCCAGTTCTGGATCCACACAGTCAATTCTCCACTGACCCCATGCACCCAAATGTCCTTGATTAACCTATTATGTGGGACCTTGTCAAATGCCTTACTGAAGTACATATAGATGACATCCACAGCTCTACCTTCATCAATCTCTCTCATCACCCTGTCAAAAAACTCAACCAGGTTAGTAAGACATGACTTGCCCTGCACAAAGCCATGCTGGCTTTCCCTAATCAACCCATTAGATGCCAGATGCTCATATATCCTACCTCTAAGAATTTTCTCCAGCAATTTCCCTGAAACTGACATGAGACTCACCGGTCTATAGTTCCCCATATCTTCCCTTGTTCCTTTCTTAAATAAAGGAACAACGTTAGCCACTCGCCAGTCATCAGGACCTCATCCCTGGTCAAAGAGGACACAAAGACACTGGTCAAGGCCCCAGCAATTTCCTCTCCCAGAGTAACCTGGGGTATATCCCATCAGGCCCCAGGGACTTATCCACCTTAATACTCTTTAGGAGACCTAACACTACCTCCTCATTGACCTCTAAATGCTCTAACGTGTTTACACCCTCAGTTCCAATTTCTGCATCCTGCATGTCCCTTTCCTGGCTAAATACTGAAGAGAAGTACTCATTCAGAACCTCACCCACATCCTCTGCATCCAAACATAGATTGCCTTCTTTATCCTTAAATGGTCCTACTCTTTCCCTCATTAGCCTCTTATTCTTGATGTAGGTATAGAATGCCTTTGTATTCTCCTTAATCCTAGTTGCTAATGACTTTTCATGGTCCCTCTGGCTTTCCTAATTCCTTTCTTGAGTTCATTTCTAGCTTCTCTATAGTCCTCACGTTCTGTCTGATCTTAACTTCTGATCTTAACCTCGGGTCTCCTCTAACTCCTCACCTTAAATCTATGCCTCTTGTAGGAGACATTATCTCCCCCCCCCCCCCCCAGGCATCAACATCTTGGAGAATCTATCCTGGGCTCAACACATTGATGCAATCATGAAGGCGGCATACGGTGGAGATCATTCTGACTGGTTGCATCACAGCCTGGTGTGGAGGTTCCAATGCACAGGATTACAAGACGCTGCAGAGTTGTAGACTTGGCCAGCTCCATCACAGGCACAATTCTCCCTGCCATCGAGGAGATCTTCAATAGGCAGTGCTTCAAGAAGGCAGCATCACTAATGACCCTCATCACCCGAGACATGCCCTCTTCATGTTACTACCATCAGGAAAGTAGTACAGGAGCCTGAAGATCCACACTCAGCAATTTAGGAACAGCTTCTTCCCCTCCACATTTCTGAACAATCCATGAACACTACCTCATTATTCCTATTTTTACTCTATTTTGTAATTTACAGTAATTTTATGTCCTTGCACTGTACTGCTGCTGCAAAACAACACATTTCACGACATACAAGACGGTGATACTTGATTCCGACCTCACTCCCTCCTACCCTTCTCCAATTCTCACCCCACATTACATTTACCCTCCCTCCAAACAACCCTACCACCCACCAACCAACCTCCCCCAACCCCTACCCCTACCCCCCTCTACCCGCTCCTTCTCCCACTGACCTGCTGGCTGCAGGAAGATTCTGCCCACCTCCCCGAAGGCGGACATCATTTTCCGCATGAGACACAGCTCCAGACCCGGCGGGATGTACCCCAGGTAGATCACCCCGGGTACCGGCCTGCGCGGCACGGCTGACCCAGCGGCCGTATCCTGGTCCTCGCCAACCGGCTCCTCGCCGCTCACGGCCGGCTCCCCCGCGTCCGGCCCCTCGCCGCTCACGGCCGGCTCCCCCGCGTCCGGCCCCTCGCCGCTCACGGCCGGCTCCCCCGCGTCCGGCCCCTCGCCGCTCACGGCCGGCTCCCCCGCGTCCGGCCCCTCGCCGCTCACGACCGGCTCCCCCGTGTCCGGCTCCATGTTGGTCGCCACAGCTACCACCCTCATCAACAGCGCAGGCGCAGCCGCCCGACCCCGGTATATCAAACACGTGACTAAGCACGTGGAACCCTGGCCCCTGTATATCGAACACGAGACCCAGAGTATGGAACCCTGGCCCCTGTATATCGAACACGAGACCCAGAGTATGGAACCCTGGCCCCTGTATATCGAACGCGAGACCCAGAGTATGGAACCCTGGCCCCTGTATATCGAACGCGAGGCCGGACCAGCGGAATCCTGGTGCCGGAATATCGAACATGCCGTCCCGAACCTGCAGCCCCAGCCCCTAACATGTTGAGTGGGCAGGCCAGAATGTGGAACAGTGACCCCTACACATCGTAAACGCAGTGCAACGTTGTAACCCTTGTCTTTGCAAATCAAATGCGAAGCATAGGTTGTGTGGCCTTCGGCCCGGGATATCAAACACACGGTGCAATGTGTGAAACCCTGCCCTTTCTCTGTGAAACACGCAGCCAATATATAGAGCCGAGAGTTACACACCCTGCATGCATGTTCAAGTTACCACAAACCAGAGACACAAAAATACTGCATTTGCTAGAAATATGGAGAGAAAAAACTGCTGGATAACTGGGCCGGTCAGGCAGCATCTGTGGAGGCAGAGAGATAGTTGACGATTCAGGTCATGACCCTGTATCCGTGCAGGGTTTCGACCTGAAACGTCAACAATTCCTTTCCTCCCAAGGGTGCTGCTTGACCCGATGAGTTCCTCCCAACAGATTCCTTTGCTCCAGATTCCAGCATCTGCTGTCTCTTGTGTCTTCAGTTTACAGGGGCCATGTTTCTACTATTATACAAGCTCTCCTACTATTGCTCCTCTTGTGCAAGTGGGAAATTACGGATGCTTCCAGTGTCCTGCTGACCATCGGTGCAGGAAATGTGGAGCAACACACATAAAATGCTGGAGGAACTCAGCAGGTCAGGCAGCATCCACAGAGGAAAATAAACAGCTGACGATTCGGGTCGAGACCCTTCATCAGGACTGGAAAAAAGAGAGCAGAAGCCAGAATAAAAAGGTCAGAGGATGGGGAGGGTCAGAGGCTGGCGGGTGATAGGTGAGTCCAGGTGAGAGGGGGTAGGTAGGTGGGTGGGGGAGGGAGGATGAAAGGGAATGATGTGAGAAGCTGGGAGGTGATAGGTGGAAGAGACAAAGGGCTGAAGGAGGAATCCAGTAGGAGAGGACCATGGAATAAAAGGAAGGAGGTGGGGAGCCACCAGAGGGAGGTGATGGGCAGGTCATGAGGGTGAGGGAGGGGAAAGAGAAGGGGTGAGGGGGCCGCAGGAATGAGAGAAAACAAAGGGGGTGGGGAGGAAAAGGGTAGAGGTTACCAGAAGTTAGAGAAATCGATGTTGATGCCATCAGGTTGGAGACTACCACGGAGGAATATGAGGTGTTGGTCCTCCAACCTGCGTCTGGCCTCGAGGTGGCAGTAGAGGACGGAAACAAAGGACTGTAGATGCTGGAAACTAGATGAAAAGCATGATGATGCTGGAGGAACTCAGCAGGCCAGGCAGCATCCGTGGAGAAAAGCAGGCGGTCAACGTTTTAGGACCCTTCTTCAGGACTGAAGATAGGAAAAGGGGAAGCCCAGTATATAGGAAGGAAAAGCAGAGCAGTGATAGGTGGACAAAGAGGGGAGGTGGTGATGGGGCGCAAGGTGGTGATGGGTAGATGCAGGTAAGAGATAGGTAAGAGGCAGGTGCGGGGGAGGAGGGGAGATCAGATCCACTGGGGGATGGGTCAAAGGTAAGGAGAGAAAGGAAAATAAAGGGTAGGAAAAGAAAGAGAGGCTTGGAAAGGGAAGAAGAGAAGAAGAATGGTGGGGGTGGGGGGGAGGTTGTGGGGAAGGGGGTGGGGATTACTTAAAGTGGGAGAATTGAATGTTCATGCCATTAGGCTGCAAGGGTCCAAGATGGAAAATGAGGTGCTGTTCCTCATTGGAATTCCACTTGGAATTTCCTGGCAGTGAAGGAGGCCGAGGACTGACATATCAGTGATAGTGTCGGAGGGGGAGTTGAAGTGACTGGCAACAGGAAGATGCAGATCGCGGTTACGGACAGAGCGAAACGGTCACCTAGTCTGCATTTGGTCTCACCAATGTTGAGGAAGCCACACTTGGAGCACTGAATGCAGTAGATGATATTAAGGGAGATGCAGGTGTCTCACCTGAAAGGACTGTTTGGGTCCCTGGATGGGGGGTGATGGAGGTGGTGTAGGGGCAGGTGTTGCACCTATGGCAGGGGCATTGGAAAGTTCCCGGGGTGGGAGCGGGATGGGTGGGGGGGAGAGGAGTGAACTTGGGAGTCGTGGAGACCGGTCCCTGCAAAAGGCAGAAAGGGGTGGGGAGGGGAAGATATGCTTGGTAGTGGAGTCCCGTTGGAGATGGCGGAAGTGGCGGAGAATAATGAGTTGGATACGTGGGCTGATGGGATGAAATGTGAAGACAAGGCGGACCCTATCCCTGTTGGATCTGGGAGGGGTGGGGGTGAGAGCAGAGGTGTGGGAAATGACAGAGATACAGGTGTGAGTTCTTTCGACCACAGTCAGGGGGAAGCCCCGGTTAGAAAAGAAGTTGGACATCTCGGATGTCCTGGAGTGGAAAGCCTCATCATGGGAGCATATGCAGTGGAGGCAGAGAAATTGAGAAAAAGGGATAGTGTCCTTGCAAGAGACACAGTGAGGGGAGCTGTAATCAAGGCGTATGGGAATGGGAAGTCGAAGTGAAGTGGCTGGCCACCGGGAGATCCTGGCCGCTGCGGTGGATGGAGCGAAGGTGCTCGACAAAGCCATCCCCCAATCAGTGTCGGGTCTCACTGATGTAGGGGAGGCTACACTGGGAGCTCCAGATGCAATAAACGACACCCTCAGATCCACAGATGAAGCGCTGCCTCACCTGGAAGGACTGTCTGGGGCCCTGAATGGTGTAACACCTGTTCCTACACCTCCTCCCTCACCATTAAATCTACCTCCCATTCCCATACTGACATGTCCGTCCACGGCCTCCTCTACTGCCACGTTGAGGCCAGACGCAGGTTGGAGGAGCAACACCTCATATTCCGCCTTGGTAGTCTCCAACCTGATGGCATCAAAATTGATTTCTTGAACTTCCGGTAAACCCTCCCCCTCCCCCCCTTTGTCTTCCCTCATTCCTGTGGCCCCTTCACCCCTTCTCTTCCCACCCCCTACCCTCATGACCTGCCCATCACCTCCCTCTGGTGATTCCCCTCCTTCCTTCCCTTTATTCCATGGTCCACTGCCCTCCTATCGGATTCCTTCTTCTTCAGCCCTTTGCCCCTTCCACCTATCACCTCCCAGCTTCTCACATCACTCCCTTTCATCCCCCCTCTCCCACCACCTACCTTCCCCCTCTCACCTGGTCTCACCTCTCACCCGTCAGCCTGTGCTCCTCCCCCTCCCCCAACCTTCTTATTCTGGCTTCTATCCTATTCCTTTCCAGTCCTGATGAAGGTTCTCAACCCGAAACGTCGACTGTTTATTTCCCTCCGCAGATGCTGCCTGACCTGCTGAGTTCTCCAGTACTTTTTGTGTTGTGTTGCTCCAGATTTGCAGCAACTGCAGAATCTCTTGTCTCTGGTGCAGGAACTGAGTCCAACTGCAGCTCCTGACTGACCATATCGCACAGTTGGATTTGCAGATGGATTCACTGTGTGGTGTCCATGATGCTGAGGATATTGTGAATGGCACATTTGGTGAGTTGGTCACCCCACAATCATTGGCTGCACAGTATGAAAGGCTGACCAGTGGGCACAGGCAAAATAGTGCAGGATTCCACTGTAGCATTCCCCCTCTCAAACAGTGTGTGGGGGGTGGCCTCCCAGTGGAAAGCTTCAAGACCCAGGTCTGTGGTACAGCAGGTGGGTCTGCTGCAGAGGAGGGAGGGTAAAGACTGGTGTCCTGAAAGGAGATTCATTTGTAAGGGAAACAGGCGGATGTTCCTATGGCTGCAAATGAAATTCTTGGATGGCATGTTGCCTCACCGGCGCCAGGGTCAAGGATATCTCTGAGGACTGCAGGACACTCTAAAAGGGGAGGGTAAACAGCCAGTGGTCCTGGTCTACATTGGCATGAATGACAGAGGTTAAAATGAGGGATGGTGTCCTGCAACACAAACTTAGACAGTTAGGTCAAAGATTAAAGAGCAGCACTTTTAACATTGTAATCTCTAGGTTGCTTTTGGTGCCACATGCTAGTGAGTAAAGGAAAAGGAGAGGTCAGATAAATGTAGAGCTAAAGGGATAGAGTAGGAGGAAGTGCTTTAGATACCTGGATCACTGGGGTCATCTCTGGGGAAGCTGGATCCTGTACAAGCTGCACGGGTTGCACCTGAACAAAAATGGACTAACATCCTTGCAGGAAGGTCTGTTAGTACTGTTGGCAGGGACATGGGAGATAGAATAGGTGTACAGTTGAGGGGGTGGTGCAGTCAAATCTTGAAGGGAAACTAAGTCAGTCCAATTGGCAAAGTAAACATGGGTATGATAACATATATGGAAGGAATGCAAGGCTAAGTTGCATCTATTTCAATGCAACATGTCTGATAAGTAGCAGATAAAATTAGGATGTTGCCCATGGGAATATGACATTGTTGGTGTCTCTTCAGATGTTATGGAGGTGGGGCGTATAAAAGAGATGGCATTGCAGTGTTGATTAAGGAGTCCATTACTACAGTAATGAGGAAGGATGTCCAAGAAGGCTCTTCAAATTAGGCCATGCAGGAAGAGCTTGGGAACAAAAAGGGGCGATTACTCTGTTGGGAGTATACTAAAAGCCTCTCAATAGTGAAGAAGCAGGTATGTAGACAATTCACGGAGAGATGCAAGGGTAGCACAGTAACACTGCTAGTGGAGATGCTGCCTCTCAACACTCGAGATCTGGGTTCCATCCTGACCTGTCTGTGTGGAGTTTGCATCTTCTTCCTGTGAACACATGGGTTTCCTCTGTGTGCTCAAGCTTCCTCCCACATCACAAAGACATGCAGGTTGTTAGGTTAATTGGCCACTGTAGATTGCGCCGAGTGTGTAGGTGACTGGTAGAATCTGGGGAAGGTTGTGGGGAGAATTTAAAAAATGGGATTAATGTAGGATTAGTGTAAATGGATGGTTGATGGTTGGCATGGACTGAGTGGGCTGAATGGCCTACTTCCTTGCTATTAGACTCTGTGAATAATAGGGTTTTAGTAGTAGGCGATTTCAACTTCCCCACTGTTATCTCGGACAATTAGTTCAGCCAATCTGTTCCTGTAAGGGTGAATATTAGGACACTGAATCCAAAGAACCCTGGATATCATGGGTTAAAAAAATAGCAAAACAAGGAGGGTCTTCAGTAGTATAGAACATATGGGGAGATACTTAAAAAAGGGATCAGGAGGGCAAACAAGAGGCATGAATAGTGGAAAATCCCAAAGATTTTAATGTATATTAAGGGCAAGAGGGCTTCCAGGGAAAGAGTGGGATCCATTAGGGTCCAAAAGGGCAACCTGTGCATGGAACCAGGGCATGTGGGTGAGGTTTTAATGAATAGTTCTTATCTGTATTCACTAATGAGAAGGACTTTGTAATTGGAGAATTAAGGTAGGGAGACAATGAAATTCTAGAATATGTTAGCATAAAAATGGAGGAGGCATTCGGTAGCTTAGCGGGTTTAAAGATGGATAAATACTCAGGGCCTGGTGAGATGTACCCCTGGCTGCTACGGGAGGCAAGGGCCCAGACAGATCTTTTGTTGTCCACAGATGAGGTGCCAGATGACTGGCGGGCAGCAAATGTGGTACCGTAGAGATAAATCCTGTAGTTACAGGCCTGTGAGTCCAGTGTTGGTGGCAGGGAAATTATTGGTTCAGGATTAATCCACACTTGGAAAGGCAGGGATTAAACAGTTGGTATGGCTTTGTTATGGGGAGATTCCATCTGACCAATTTTATTAATTTTTCTTTCTTTTTCAATCTTTTTATTAGTTTTCAAATTAATAAACATAACAATATTAATTATACACATGATACAAAGAGAGCAGGATTACAGTAATAACAGTTAATGTATACAGACACACAGAGTAAAATGTGTAATCTGAACCTCCCAATCTCTTGATAATTGAGCATGAAAAAGATTTATAAAGAAATTTGATTATATGAAAAAAAACCCAAACCAAAACAAAACAATAACAAACCAAATAATAATAAACAAAAACTAACCAAAAACTAAACAAAAGTTGGCCTGTCGTATTTCATCAGTTAAAAGCATTATTATGCCATTAACTCCACTCCTCTATATTCGATTAGAAAGTTATTGAAAAGGATTCGGAAAAGGTCAGCTTACATCATATGAAAATGCTGAATAAATGGGCTCCAGGTTTCTTCAAATTTACCTGAATGCTCAATAGTACCACACCTAATTTTTTCTAAGTTTAAGCATGTTACAGTTTGGGAAAACCATTGGAATGTAGTAGGAGGTTTAGGATCTTTCCATTTAAATAGAATGGATCTCCTGGTATTAATTTTTCAAAGAGATAATAAAACATGTTGATGAGGGCAATGCAGTCGATGTAATCTACATGGACTTCTGTAAGGTTTTTGACAAAGTCCACGTGGGAGACTAATGCAAACGTTACAGCCCAAGGGATCCAAGGCAAGTTGGCAAATTGAATCCACAATTGGCTTGGTGATAGGAGGCAGTGATGGTGGAGGGTATTTTGTGACTGGAAGCCTGTGATCAGTGGTGTACAACAGGGATCGGTGGTGGGACCCTTGCTGTTTATCATGTATATTAACAATTTGGATGTGAAAATAGGAGGTATAATTGGTAAATTTGCAGATGACAGTTGGTTGTTAATATTTGTAATTTAATGGAAGATATTGATCGGTTGGCAAAATAAGTGGAGTAATTGCAAATGAAATTTAAGCCTGATAAGGTATGTGGGTTAGTAAGTCATGGCAAAGGCAGAAGGTGCCTGCAAAGGATAGAGAGAAGTCAGGTGAGTGGGGAAAGAATTGGCTGATGGATGAAGTGTGAAGTTATCCAGGAGACACAAGAGACTGCAGATGCTGCAATCTGGACCAAAAATCAAACTGCTGGAGGAATTTAGTGGGCTGTGCAGCATCTGTGGGGGGGGGGGGGGGGGAAGAATCGTCGACTTTTCCAGTCGAGACCCTGCATCAGGACTGAGAGTGGAGAGGAGAAGGGGATAGGAGAGACATGGGTTGGTAGGTGATGGTAGGTGAGAGGTGGACCAAGAAGGCAGAAGGGGCCAGGTGGGGATTGGGGAGGGTGAAGGTGGAGACAGCTGGGAGGGTGATAAGCAGGGACACAATCTGTTAAGTAAGGAAGGTGATGATGGGAAGCATTAAGGGAGAAATGAAAGGATGGATGGAACCAGATGGGGGAGGGGATGCAGTGAGTGATGTGTGTGGGTACTGGGTGGATGTAACATGGAGGGGAAGGGGGACAAAAATGAGTGATGGGGGCCTGGAGGGGGTATGGAAAAGAAACAAAAATGGGAGGACCAGAGGGAGAGAGAGAGGGGAGAACACAGATGACTAGAATGACCAGAAACTGGAACATTTAATGTTTATTGGGTCGTAGATTAATAGGCAAAATACAAAGTGTTGGCCTTCTAGTTTGCATTGGGTCTCACCCTGGCAGTAGGGAAGGCTGAGGCTGTGTAAGTTGGTGTGGGAATGGGAAAGGGAGAGGGAGTTCAGGATGGCCATTGCACACCGAGCACAGGTGCTCTGAAGGCCAGTTGCCCAGTCTGCACTTGGTCTCGCTGATGTAGGGGAGGCCACATCATTTGCATCAAATGCAGCAGATGAGGTGCATGTGAATCTTTGTCTCAGGTGGAAGGGCTGTTTAGGTCGCTGGGATGGTGGTGAAGGAGGGGGTGCAGCGACAGGGGTTAAACCTCCTGTGGTTATAGGGGTCAGGGAGGAGTGAGCGGACTAGGGAGTCATGGAGGGGGAGGTCCCTGCAAAAGGTAGAAAGCAGTGGGGAGGGGAGGATGTTGCAAGTGGTGTGATCACATTACAGATGACAGAAATGATGGACAGTGCACCGGGTGCAGAGGCTGGTAGGGTGAAAGGTGAGGACTAGGGGAACTCTATCTCTGCTCTGTTTGGAGGGGAGCTGAGGCCAGAGTAGATGTCTGGGAAATTGAGAAAATGAGAACGAGGACTACGTCAGCCACGGAAGAGGGTGAAAGCCATGTTTTCTGAAAAAGGACATTTCAGATGTCCTGGAATAGGAGGCCTCATCTTGAAAGCAGGTCAGAATCAGAATCAGGTTTATTATCACTGTCTTACATGATGTGAAATGTGTTGTTTTGCAGCAGCAAAGACATAAAATTACAAAATAAATAAATAGTGCAAACAAAAGAATTAACGAGGTAATGTTCATGGGTTCATGGATTGTTCAGAAATCTGATGGCAATCCTGAATCATTGAGTGTGGGACTTCAGGCTCCTGTACCTCCTCCCTGACAGTAGTAATGTGAAGAGGGCATGTCCCAGGTGGTGAGGGCCCTTAATGATGGATGCCGCCTTCTTGAGGCACCGCCTCTTGAAGATGTCCTCAATGGTGGGGAGGGTTGTGCCTGTGATGGAGCTGGCTGAGTCTACAACCCCCTGCAGCCTCTTTTGATCATCCAGGCTGTGATGTAGCCAGTCAGAATGCTCTCCACCGTACATCTGTAGAAATTTGCAAGAGTCTTTGGTGACATACCAAATCTCCTCAAATTCCTAACAAAGTAGAGCCACTGGCGTGCCTTCTTCATGATTGCATCAATGTATTGGTTGCAGGACAGATCCTATGGGATGTTGACACCCAGGAACTTGAAGCTGCTTGCCCTTTCCACCACTGACCCCTCAATGAGGACTGGTGTGTGTTCTCCCGACTTCCCCTTCCTGAAGTCCTCAATCATTTCCTTGGTCTTGCTGATGTTCAGTGAGGGTGCAGTGGACACAGAGAAACTGGGAGAAAGGGATGGCATCCTTACATGAGACAGGGTAGGAAGAGATGTAGTGGAGGTAGTTGTGGGAGTACATGGGTTTATAGTAACTGTCAGTGGATAATTTGTCTCCTGAGATGGAGACAGAGAGGTCTTGTGAGGTTTTCCACTTTCAAAAGCAAATTGCTTCCGCCTTTGTTACTTTAATGGCCAAACGATCCATTTTGCTTAAATGGAAGGATCCAATACCCCCTACTACTTTTCAATGGTTTTCTCAAACTATATCATGTTTAAACTTGGAAAAAATTAGGAGTGGTACTGTCGATCCTTCGCTTAAATTTGAAGATATTTGGAGTCCATTTATTCAATATTTTCACATGATGTAGATCCCCTGTCAATAACGTTCCAATTTAGAGGAACGGAGTTGACGACATAATATTGCTCTGTTTCTACTGAGAAACTTTAGTCCAGTCTTTTTTCTTTTTTTTTTGTTTTGTTTTGAAATTTTTCTGTTTAGTTTAGTTTGGTTTGATATATTGTTTATAATTTTTCTTATTGATTTGGGGATTTTTTTTCTTTCTTTTCTTTTATATATATAATAAATCTTTTTCTTTCCTTTCTTTTATCATTTACAAAGAGATCGTTGGATCTACAGATTTTTTATATATATTTTATTGTTCTTTATGATTATCTAGGCCATGATTGTTCTCCTGATCTCTTTGTATTACATGTACAAACATTAATGTTATATATTAATCTGTTGTAGCGACTCACCGCACCGGCACCAAACCGGCTCCTGACATTGCGAACGTCGTCGGAGGCCCCGATCCAAGATGGCGCGGGGCCCTCCTTCTTCCCCATCATCGGGCTAGGAAAGCCCGAGCGCGGGAAGGTCAGGTGACCCGCGCGTGACGTCAGCGCGGGAACTGTAGCGTGGGAAGTTTTGGGATATTAAAGGCGCACCGCGCCCCTGTCGTTCATTCGACTTCTGATTTCGAACCTGCGACTCTGTGTCTTCATTTTGTAGTGTGTAGCTAGCCGCTACACTGTATTAATTTGAAAACTCATAAAAAGATTGAAAAAGAAAAGAAAAAAAGCAAATTAAAGTTTACACAATGTTTTAGTACAAAGGGAATGGGGAGTCCTGGTGCATGGAACAACGGATTGGCACACGGGTAATTAGGAAGGCTGGTGAAATGCTGACCTTTGATGCAAGGGGTATGGAGTACAAAAGTAGTGAGGTTTGATGCAACTTACAGGGCACTGGTAAGATTACATCTGGAGTGTTGTGTTCAGTTTGTCTCCATATATAAAAACATACTTGGATTGGAGGCAGAAACGGTTCATTAGGTTAGTTCCTGGAATGATGGGGCCCATGTATGAAGTAAGGTTGGGCCTAAACTCATTGGAGTACAGAAAAATGAGAGGTGATCTTATTGAGACATACCATTTTGAGGGGGTTCACAGGGTGGATGGTGAGGGGATGTTTCCTCTACAAGGGGTATCAAACCCCTGCTACAAAGCAGGGGGTCATAGTTTCAGAATAAGAGGAGCAATTTATTCAAGGGTTATGGTTACTTGGAATCTCTACTCCAGAGAACGGAGGGTCTATTGAAGGAAGAGTGACAGACATTTGAGCTGCAGGGGCATCAGGGGGTACGGAGAGAGCGGGGAAGTGATGTTGAGGCTAAGATTGCATCAGCATCAAGTGGAGGGGCCGACTTGTTGTTTATGAGCACCGGCACCCGTCCGCCAAACACCTGGGCAAAGATGTGAAAGCTTCACCCCGATTAACCAGGCACGCGTCCCAGTATAACGAACCCTGCCCTTGTACATTTATCGAACCAGTAAATTCGGAACCGACCATCTAGCGCCCCGGTGTAGCCAACCAGCAATTCCGTAGATAGAACCGCAGCCTCCGATAAACTACACGCGGCCGAGAAGGCGGAAGCGCTGTTCCAGGTGGAAATCGACCTCTGTATCCCGTCCACCCAGTCCAGAATGTGGGAGTGAGCTCCAAATCCAAGTTCGACCTGCGCTTCGCCACCCTTCTGTCGAGGATTCAGTGGGACCGATGTCCGTAAAGTCTGCTGTGACCACCCCGTAGATCCAGCCTCTCAAAGTCCTATGGAAGTCAGGTCTGCCTGGTGTACTCCCCCCCCCCCCCCCCCCCCCACCCCACGGTCTGTCTAGCCACACCAGTGTAAATTCAATCCTCCAGGCGCGGCTTTCCTTCTTGCATCCCAGAGTAATTTACCCCTCAAATCCCATTTTATTTCTTAATCCCGTGCAACTGTGAGGATCTGGTGTATCTAACTTTTCACAGCCCGAGTCTAACAAACCTCATGCGGCCGAGGATGAGTACCGTCCACGGCCTTTTTAAAACCCCATGGCTAGAAAAGTTACTGACAAATAACAAGGTCCGGTAGTGGTTGGAAATGTAAAAAAAGAACCTTAGTCAGTACTTGCACCGAAAGAGTTGCAGCATCAGAGTCATAACATTTCGTCAGATTACTGATTTCACAACATTTGTTCATGAATCTTTGGACCAACAGCACAGAATGGGAGGTTGATAATCTATCACTGGGTCAGGTAATGAACTATTGTCAAATAAAAATACAACACTGACGTCCTAACCATGATCTGAGTTTATCATTAGTTTCAGTATTACAATATACAAATTCAATTAATATTAAGAATATGAACAATATGTGAAATGAGCTTCGAAAAGGCGAGGTTGCTACATAGTCGTTCTGAGAGCAAATCCCAACAAACGCCAAGGTTTTGAGGAAATCTAAAACGAAAAAAACCAGAAAATGCTGGAAATACTCAGGAAGTCGGGCAGCGCCTGTGTAAGAGAGACAGAGTCCAAGGTCTCATCGGACAAAATTCAGAAAGCCTAATGTAGTTTGGAATAATTTGTATCAAAGTTTGGGAGTGGACATTTAGAGTTTTTGGGTCACTAAAGACATAATCTGTAGCACGGAAGAAAAGCAGAAAGTACTGAAAACTCTCAGTGGGTCAGGCAGCATCTGCAGAGAAAGAGAACAACTTAACGCTTCGGGTTGGTGACTCTTCATCAGATTTGCATCATTTTGTTTTCTAACAGAATCAATTCCAACAATGATTTTTGGCAATTTCCCCAGTGAAATGTATCATTTTTATTTTGCTCCATTTTAAAGTGCCTGGATAATTTTTTAAATTTCAAATTGGGGGTGAGTGGAGGGGCAGCGAGGCAGCCCATCCCGTCTCTTCCGCACTGCTCGGGCAGATTTCACTCTTCATTTCCTTGGTTGTCAACTTCGCCTATCTCCGACTGCGTGACGCGAAAGGGAAAGTGGAAATCAGAGTAATCTATCGAATCGTCTCCCGATATCCCTTCCAGTTCGGATCCGGAAACGTGGTCATCCCCAGATACATAATCATCCTCCAAATCTGCATCCCCTTGCGACTCATCGCTTCCCAGCTTCATTGCTTCCAAGTTCTCGTCGGGAGGCAAGATAGGGATCTCCGCCTTTCCTGACAACTTCAGGCTGAAAGATAAGCGCAGAAATGACCGGCTGCTCTGCCGCCTCTCGCCAGCTATCCAAAGGCACAAAGAGCTGCGCGGTTTACAACACGGCGAGAGGGGGTCGACTTCACCAACAGCGGCCGGGGATTGCGATAATTGTAAAGGAATAGAATTAGAGTTCACTGTGACATGGCTGCCACAGCAGAATGGAGGTGGTTCACGTCGAGAAGTCGCGTCCTCCCCTCAGCCCCGAGCCCACCCACACACGCTAAGCTCCCAGTTAAACCGCTCGAACATAAATTCCCCACCGGTGTTGTTTTCGGGTCTCTTCGTGGGATCGCCTTCCCTGTAACATGGTAACTTTCCACAGCTTTCCCACCTTCCAGTTCTGGCCTCGACCCCCGAAACGTAAATCGCCTTCTATTGATGTGTCCCGACCTAACGCTCTGGGAACTCCGTATCTAACACCGCCCCCCCCCCCCCAGCCCCAGTCTCTGTCCTTTACGAGCCAAAAACGTGCCCCTTGATAAGGGTTTTGGTTATTATGAGGCTCGGCGCAAAACAATGTTTTGGTCTCTAGTTTATGAAGCCACCACGTTTGCCATCAAACGCACGACCACCTGTTATTAATCTAACAAATCTTGCATGCTTTGGTTTGAGGATTAGATGTCTGGATGGCACAGATTTCTCTGGTGTTTCTGACTAGTTCAGCAAAATGGGTAAACATCTGCACTAACCGAACAAGGCGCAGCAAACGTTCCCCCACATCCCGAGCGTCCATCATACAAGGCCGAGAGAATTGATACCGCAGTTCAGAACGGCCCACCCGTGCGCTCCCACTCCCATCCCCACCCCCATCCCGTCTCATCCCCATCCCATCCCCAACCCGGCCCCATCCCCAACCACTCACGGGGTCGGGTCTTGACCCGCTGCATTCCACTCTGATCTCTGAAGTTTTCCATTTTTTGTCGTCGTTGGAGCCCCTGAAGAGCACAAGGCAAACATTTCAATTCACCAGAGTACGTCCAGAAGCTGCGAAACAACCGCAGCGACCCACAAGCTGCAGTCACTTCACGCCTCGAGTTTCAAGAATCACATTGGAAAAACAAACAATGTTTAAATTCACACAGTCGATGGCCATCGACGCTGCCCAATCATGGCGCAAAATAAACCGCCCAGAACCAGACTGTCGCCGCCACAAGTGGTTTGTTAAGTTGGATGTCAGGAGCCGCCTATTCCATTCAACCCGATGGGTTGAACCAAAAGAACGGCCGGGTCACAACCTTCTCCCAACCGAGCAGCTGTGCGGCTCAGTTGAAGACAACTGTAGAGAAATTAAGGGGAAACACTACACGTAGCCGAAATTTGAAATAAAACACTCCGCAGATCGGGCAACATCCGTAGAAGAAAAGATAAGGAAGGTTTCAGGTCGAAGACCCCTTGTCATCGGTACACCCCCGCCCCCAACTAGTTTTCTCACTTCTGACCAAGCTCTCCGACCCGCAACATTGACTCTGTTTCCCTTCCCGCAGATGCCTCCAGCTTCTTCCGCTGATACATCCGAGCACGGTGGCCCTGGGTGGCTCGCCCTCTTCTCGGAAACCCGGCACCCAGTCCCGCTCTGACAATGGTGCAGTTTCCATCCGCTCAGTGTCACTTTCACAACCCCACGCACGTCAACTTCAGGTTCCGCTCACCGCGCCGCCGGACCCGACTCTCCAAATCCCCAAGCTGCCCAGCCCTCGCACACCCCGAGACCCCAAAGGTTCCTTCTTAAAAGATAACAAATTTAGCGGCAATCCAACTGAGGCTGAATTGGTGAAACCACTACTGTGTCGCCCATTCTAAGTGACTTAAGTATCACGGTTCTCACAAGAAAACCTTCTTACCCTTTAGAGCAAGAGCCATGGACAGAACCAAACACAGGGACAGAATCCATCGGCTTCCATTGGGGTTCATGGCGGTACTGTCTGTTGGCACACTGACGCCACTTGGATGTCACTTCTCCCTCCGGAAATATGAGGATCGCTGCTCTTGATCAAGTCATATAAACTGAATCAAACCCTGCCCCCCTCTTGCGTCAGAACCGGAGGTGAGAATAACAACACGCAATGGAAATGGAGAGTCAAGTTTATAACTTTTAAAATATATTCTAGTTATTCCATCAAAATTACCCTCCCACCACCCGTCACTTTGAACCATAAAAATAAATATATCTAACCCCACCCCCGTACAAAAATCGAGCAAATCTTAAAAACAGGTTCCTCCCTCAACACCAGTTCAACAAAGAACTGGGGCAACATTGGGCGAGTTCGCATAACTAACAGGAAAGGCTGCCACTGCGGTTTGCAATAGTGCAACGCCGTCCATTTGAGTTACGTCTAAACTTTGATCAGGGGGTGTACGGTTTTCAGGCCTGCTAGGAACAATGAACATCACAACGATTACCGTTAAGGAGCACTGCCCATCCCTCAATACATTTACGAACCAATTCACACAAAAACTCGCAGCGACAAATGTTTAATTTTTAATCCGTGGGCGTATAGGAAGACCAGCATTTATTGTCCATCCTTACTCGCCCCTTGCGAAGGTGGTGGTTGGCGGCCGTACTTCCGCAGTTCTGGTGGGTGAAATGTTCCAAGATGTAGAACCGGCTAGGACGTGGAAACAACGATGTAATTTCCAAAAGTTAAAAACTGCAGATGCTGGAAATCTGAAATAAAATAGAACATGCTGGAAATACTCAGCATGTCAGACAGCATCTGTGGAGAGAGAAAGCGTTGATATTTCAGGTCAATGACCCTTCATCAGAACTAGGATAAGGTCCAGAAACACGGATGTGGAGAAAGGGATGGAGGAGGAGAAAACCAAAAGGAAGGCCTGTGAGAGTAAAGTGGGGCAGGGTAGATTGGGTTAGTGTGTTGGTCCTGTATAGGCTGACTGGGTTGTGCCTCAACCTGTGTCAGTGGTGGTGCGAAGGGTTTGAACTGGCTTGACAAAGGAATGGGGAACTGGGCAACAATTCGGAATGAGAAGTTCAAATGGAAATGGAAGGCAAAAATTAATAAGAGACTTTGAAAAGCAGATAAAACAAAGGTTAGAAAATGGACCAAAAAGAGGGATCTGGCTTGCTTCATGGCATAAACCAAGCCCTCGTTATTTGTGGGAGATAGGGGCATTGACTACCCATGGATAACTGAAAAAGCAGAGAGCACTAAGGCTGCAATGACATGTTCATGGAGGGGACTGACCATTGTTTCAGCTTGTCAAAGTGTAGCTAGCTCACACTCCAGCCACGAACCCTCCCGACCCTGACTCTGGCTCTGACTGCCCAACGTATTTCACTGCAGTTCCAGCACATGTCATTAAATACAATGCATCTCACGGCAAACCTAATTCACAGGGCACCACAGGAGAGGGGTCTGGAGGAACACGCTATACCTACCAATGTTCCCAGTTATACACTGCCATCCTCCCTAGTATGTGGCTACACAGATAGTAAACCAATGGAAAATGAGGACTTGGTGTACACCGAATTGCAAGGAGCATAGGGGAGAAGTAGCTGAGTTGACAGCACAGATACTTATTACTAAAAGGAGGAAATTCAGGACTAGCTGGTTAAAGTTCCTGGGTCAGGGTTCCTAAATGAGATGGGGGGGGTGATGAAAAAGGAGCAGGGAGTGGCAATATTGGTTTAAGAAAAGTCATACTCTGAGAGCTCTGAGAAGAAATAGCATGTTAGAAAAATAATCAAATAAGGCAATATGGGAGAGTTAATCTGTCCTAAACTGGGATAGATTTTAGGTGATGTATAGCAACTGAACACAGATGGGAGAGTGGGGATGACGGTCAATTTAGTATTTAGTTCAGGGACTGAAGCTGGGCAGGAGGGAGAAGTATCAGTGGGGAGCATTTACGTGGCAGTGACCAAATTCAGTTACTAGAGAAGGACAAATGGGAGTAAAGGTTGAAAACTGGAGTAAGGGCCAATTGTTTTTAGACTGAAGGTAGATCAATCTCGCTCTAAGGAGATTTAAGGTCTTCATGGTAAACATGTCCCCATGAAGAAAAACAGTTGGCCTGCCAAATTTGGAGACTCCCAAATGACAAGATAAACAGATGGTAGATTAAAGCAGCAACAAAAAAAAACAAGGCAGACATTGAAAGCTTAGAATTCCAGGAAGGCTGGAAGTGGAAAGAAAATGTAGAAGCAAAGTTAAAATGAATATTACGAAAGCAAAAAAGAAGACATGAATAAATATTGGCAAGTGAAATCAAGAAAATCCAAAGAGGTTTTAGAAGTCTGAAAAGAGCAAATGTAGGGTGTATTAGGGACCAAAAAAGTACTTCACGCGTGAAGGCAGAGGGGTGGTACAGATTAATGTCTTGTGACTCTCTTCACCAAAGAGGGGATGATGCATGTGCTGTAGGTATGGTAAGTTAATGTGAAATATTGGATCAGGGCTGAAGTAGAGCAGTCAGCACCCCAATCCTGACCAGACATTCAATAAGATCACGGCTAATCTTACTGCAGTATGAACTCTGCATTCCTGCCGACCCACCATAACCTGTCAACCCCTTACTCATCAACAATCTGTCTGCCTTGCCTTCAAAATATCTATAGACCGCTTCCAACACCTTCTGAGGAAGAGAGTTCCAAAGAACCCTCTGAGTGAAAAGAAATCTTGCCTCACCCTTGTCTTAAGTGGGTTGCCGCTTATTTTGAAACACTGACCCCTGGATTTCGATTCCCCCAGAAGAAGCGTGTTCCCCACGTTTGTACTGGCAAGACCACTCAGAATTCTGAAATGCTTCAATCAAGTCTCCTGGAGAAAGTGGACAAGCTGCCAGACCCAAATGCAATACATCCAGGCTGTGAGGAATTTACAGAAGCTCTGACTACAACTTTTCAATTCTCTCTGGCTGCAGGAGTTGGTGCCAGAGGATTGCTAAAGTTATATCATTGATTAAAAAGGAAGAAAGCTACATACTAACTAACTGCAAGCCTGTTAGTTTAACCTTGGTGAGGGCAGATTATTAGAATCCATTCTATGGATAGTATAAAGGCACAGATTAATCAAGGACAGTCAGCATGAATTTATTAATAGAGATTCATTAAAATTAACTCCGTTGTATATTTCCATCTGCCAACACTCAGCCCAACTTTCCATCTGATCTATATCCTGCTGCAACCATAGACAAATTTCCTCACTATCCACACCACCACCGGTTTTCTTGTCATCTCCAAACTTACTAATACTACCTCCTATATTCACATCCAAGTCATTAATATATATCACACCCAACAAGGGTCCCAACACCATTCCCTGCAGTACACCATTGGTCACAGATTTCTAATCAGAAGAACACCCCTTCACCTCTAACCTCCTATCACCAAGCCAGCTTTTGGATCCAATTAGTCAACTCACCTTGGATCCCATGTGCCTTAACCTTCTGGACCAGCCTACCATGCGGGACCTTGTCAAATACCTTACTAAAGTTCATGTGGACAATGTCTACCAGTTTATGTTCTCCCCGTGTCTGCGTGGGTTTCCTCTGGGTGCTCCGGTTTCCTCCCACATTCCAAAGACGTACGGGTTAGGAAGCTGTGGGCATGCTATGTTGGTGCCGGAAGCGTGGCAACACTTGCAGGCTGCCCCCAGAACACTCTGCGCAAAAGATGCATTGTACTGTGTGTTTCGATGTACATATGACTAATGAAGATATCTTAATATCTTATCAATCTTCTTAATTATCTCCTCAAAAAACTCAATGAACTAATGAGACAGGGTTTCCCCTGTACTAAACCATGCTGACTATCCCTGATCAGCCACTGCCTTTTTAAATGTACATAAATCTTGTCCCTTAGAATTTTCTCAGTAATTTCCCGACCAGTGATGTAAAGCTCACTGGGGTATTTTTACCTGGTGATATATCCAGAGTCAGGAAGAAAGCACCAAAGAGAGAAACACAAGGAGGTGTTCACGGGAGAGACAGGGAGAGAAAGGCAGAAGAAAGCGAAACCCAAGGAAGTACTGGAAGGGACTGACACAGAGAGAAACTGGAGAGAGACACACACACAAGTAGAGAGAGAAGTAAATGAGGATGGAGAGAGTGGGGAGAGCCAGCAAGAATGAAAGAGAAATGGTGGGGAAAGAGAAGTAGGGCAAATGTCACATGGAAGGAGGTGGGGGAGGTATGTTGAGAAAGAAAGTGCATATTTCATACACACTATGAAATATGGGAAGAGAGAAGCAGAACATAGAACATAGAACAGTACAGCACAGAACAGGCCCTTCAGCCCACAATGTTGTGCCGACATAGCTATTCCCTCCTACCTACAGAATGCCCATATCCCTCTATTTTCCTCTCATTCATGAGCCCATCCAAGCCCCTCTTAAACGCCCCCAATGAATTTACCTCCACCACCCTATCAGGCAACGCATTCCAGGCATCCACTACTCTCTCAGTAAATAATGTACCCCTCATGTCTCTTCTGAACCTACACCCTCTCACCTTAAACGCATGCCCTCTGGTATTGGATCGCTCAATGATGGGAAAAAGATATTGCTTGTCCACCCTATCGATGCTCCTCATAATCTTATCACCCCTCAGAGAGAGAGAGAGAGAGAGAGAGAGAGAGAGAGAGAGAGAGAGAGAGAGAGAGAGAGAGAGAGAGAGAGAGAGAGAGAGAGGAGAGAGAGAGAAAATGAGAAGGCTTCTGAGAGAGAAAGATATGGGAAGCCTGGGGAAAGCCTGAAAGAAAAAAAACAGACACAAGGAGTGAGACCAGACAGACAGCAAAGCAGGAGGAGAGATATCTGGTGAGAGAGGTGCAAGGAGTGAGTGACACAGCAGGAGAGATAGGGAATGTGCAAAATACAGGTGAAGAAAGCAGCAAAGGAAAGTGACCTGGGAGGTGATGGACAACAGGAGACCAGGGAGGTGATGGACAACAGGAGACCAGGGAGGTGATGGACAACAGGAGACTGAAGAGATATGAGGGGTTCGAGGGGGAAACACCTAAGATGAGGAGAGAGGGAGACAGTGATAGAGTTACAGGTAGCAAAGAGACTGGAGACCCAGAGACAGAGCACAAGGGCACACGTGATGGAGGGGAGGAGACATGGGGCAGACAACAAAGTGGGATGAAAGAGAGAGGGGGACACAGGAGAGCAACAGAAAGATGGAGTGGAGGACAGAAACATGGGAGAGCAAGATAGGGACAGGAAGACAGGATTAAGAGACGGGAAGACAGGGAGAGGTGAAAGGAAAGATATGGTTTAGGGTTTATTGGGGAGTGGGGTGGGGGATGAGTGGCCAGAGCAGGAAGATGGACTGGGGAAGAAATGGGGTAAGAGTGAGAATGGAAGAGGGGGCATGGTGAGGGAGACTTGGGGGGGGAGAGAATGGTGGTGTTGTGGGGCCATGAGACATAGTTCAAGGAGAGTGACAGTGAGACTGGGTCTGTCTGTGGGATGCTACTTAGAAAAATGTTGAACAGTTGGAACTGGTTGGGTCAGAATAGGTTAAAGAACTGTCTTTGTCAGGTGTATACAAGAGCAGAAGGTGCTGGAGATAGTTACTCATGGCTTGTATTTTGAAAGGAATGTACCCAAGTTTGCGGACTGAAGGGAATGTAGCTGGGAGGGTAGATTGAATTTATGTAGCAAGGCCACAGGATATCCAATGGTGTGATGAAAGGTCATCCAACTGAAAGGTTGGTTCAGTTTCTGTTTCCACAGACGCTGCCTGACCTGCCCAGTATTTTCTGCTTTTACTTAAGATTTTCAGCTTCTGTAGTAGTTTGCTTTTGCCTTGCAGCCATACTTTAGATTGTAGACTGGTCATTGAGTGTAACGTACAGAATAAAATTAATTAAGTTTACAACGATCAAGGAACAATCGATGAGGGTATTGTTATAATTCGTACATTATTGCAGTCAATGCATTACAGTGGCTGTAAATTGCTTTGGAACAAACTGATGCCATGAAGTATGTTTTAGAAGTGCAAGTATTTCTTTCTATTTAGCTGAATTCACCCGCACAGCAATACAGCACTAAAAGAACACAGGAAATGTTTAAAACCATACAGGAAATGTTTATCAATGTCCAGTCGGGGACTGGAAACTCTGCTTGGAACTGATATCCCTTTCCCAGGCTCTGCAGCACTCTGCAAATATGTTGATATTTAACCCAGCTAAGAAAGTAATCACAAGACCTAAAGCTCTATGCAATCATAAGCTCAAGTTTCTGAGAACATTCTGTGGTCAGTTACTGAATTTCACTACTGAGTATCAGGCCATTCCTTCTCACTAACAGAGTTAGTGTCTGTGGCACTGTAGCCCCGTGAGGATAGGCAGCACAGTGACGCAGAAAGTGGTGTTCCTGCTTCACAATTCCAGTGACACAGGTTCAAAACTGACATCCGGTGCTATTGCCATAGAGTTTTTGTGTTTTCCCAGTGATGCTGTGGGTTTCCCCCAGATCCCTGGTGGAAGGTTATTTCAAATTATTCCAAGTGTTGGTGAGTGGAAGGAGAATCACGGTGGGGGGTGGAAGCTGATGGGCATGTGAGAGAGAATGGGGAGTGGGATTGCTGGGGTTGCTCTGAGATCCAGCATAGACACAACAGACGGAATGGCCTCCTTCTACGTGAGAGGGAAATTTGACAATAAGAATCAGTCTCAACGTGACTGCAGCTCAGTGAGAGCCAGTGTCTGTGGGACTGTAACCCAGATAGAATCAGCAAATATGCATCTGTACCCTATTGAAATTGTGTGTGTGTGTGTGTGTGTGTGTGTGTGTGTGTGTGTGTGTGTGTGTGTGTGTGTGTGTGTGTGTGTGTGTGTGTGTGTGTGGATTTTCCACGATAAAGTTGGTTTCCCTGTGACATACCCCACTGAGAGTTAATGTCCATGAGGCTGTAATGAGAAAATCAGTGTCAGTGGGTTTGTATTCCAGTGAGGGTCAGGTCTGTGGTACTGTAACCCAGGGTGAATCAGTGTTTGTTGTGACAGCACCTCATGGAGAGTCATGGTCTGTGGGAGTGCACGGAGGGTCTAAGGGTCAGTTTCTGTGGGACTGCAATCTAGTGAGAGTTTGACCTATGGTGCCTGTACCCATCTGTAGTATGAAAGGCCAGGGGTCAGATGACAATGACAACACTACTGACCCCCATGGTCGGATGATAGCATTGCCTATCGGGTCGGAAGCTACACCACTGTCAATCAAGGGTCTGGCTCCACCCCACCCATTAAAGAGCACACCTGAGGATTGGCTTGTAACCCACCTTTGTTCTTGACCCTGAATCATTGGCTTGTCTGAATTACCTGAGCGGGGGCTCTGCCCAGCTACAGCCCTATAAAAGATGGTACACGTGGGCAGCTCTTCCTCTTTTCCAATTGCTGCTGGGGTCGAGACCACAGGTGAGAGGGTGCACTTCCACAGGGGTCTAGGAAGGTCCTAAGTAGATTCCCAGTAGCATAGAGCCATTGTTTGTTCAGATTCAGGGGGTTCAGACAACGTATTTGTTTGTTCCCTGATCGTTTGTACTAGTTCGTTGCGTGTGTGTGTGTGTGTGAGCACTTCACCCCTGTTGTGACTCCCCCCACGTTTCGCAATCACCCGAGTGCGAGTGTGCATTTGTTCCTTCACATTCTGTTCCCGTGTCTGTCTTTGTAAATAAAATTCTCCTTTTTGAAGTACAAAAACTGTGTGTCCAGATACCTCTATCTTTAAGATCCAAAAGAACCTTTCTCATAACA
Source organism: Pristis pectinata (assembly GCF_009764475.1). Classification (NCBI taxonomy): domain Eukaryota; kingdom Metazoa; phylum Chordata; class Chondrichthyes; order Rhinopristiformes; family Pristidae; genus Pristis; species Pristis pectinata. The sequence continues at coordinate 42,797,161 of NC_067416.1, read as the reverse complement.
CCATCTCAAAGTCAAGGTCTGTGCTGTTTCCAGGAGAGAAGGGATCAGGGTTTATGCCAATGAAAGCAAATTTCAGCATTTTATGATTTTCCATTCTGAGCTGCAGCTGAAGGATGACTTTACAGCCCACTGAACCATGATAGAGAGAATTTGTGGCTTTGTTTATTTTTCCAGATAGATTATAAGTAAAGCAGCAACAATATCTGAGGCAGAATGTAGCCTTGTATACCTTAGCACCTGAAAATCTCCACAGTTTAGTGAGTCTTGTCATCACCCTGTCAAGCTGACACTACACCATTGCAACTTGAGACTGTTTACAGGCTGCTGGTATGGATGCTGTGTCCCCAAGTGTGTGTGTGACAGCATCATCACAGACATATCCATTACTGAAAAACATCTGACTTTTACTTCTGAAATATATACTGTGCCTTAATGCTTTTGTGAAAAATATTACAAATTGGTCACAAGGATGTGGTCTCTGTTAGTTTTCCTTCAGAATTGTTGAAGGACATTGATGACACTTGCTTGGCAAATTTTAGATGCATCTGTGACCTCAAAATTGATATTTTGTGGGTTTTTTCTTTCTGTGACCACTCAGATGGAATCTCAGATGGAATTCTGGAAGACTATCAATTCTTCTTGCAAAGTGATAGATGTTTTGCTTAAAGACATAGTTTGTGCTGAAACTGGAAGAACACTTCAAGCATTAGAAATAGCTGAAAGCTGTAAATTCAGGACAAGCAAGCCAGAACAAAGGAAAGAAAATTATTGAGTACATTGTTTAAGAACTTATCCTTGCATTCTAATTTTCATGCTTTTTTTAGATGGTGTCCTACATGCTAGGTTCCTGTTTGGACTGTAAGATGAACAAATTCAGTCTAAACAGGTGAGTATAGAAAACCTGACACCTAAAGTTACATGTAAAATTACTGTGTTGATGGAAGTGGCCGATGAAGAACTCCATCCACCATAAGCAACATTTAGTATAAATTGTACCTTGCTATACCAATGTAGCTGTCTTTGACTATATTGTCATAGCTTTCCAAGAATGTGATAAGGAGTGACACTGAAGCATCAATGTTGAAAGCTTTCTTGCCATATTTAGTGTAAATTGGCGTTAAGATCGGCACAACATCATGGGCTGAATAGCTGAGAGCTGAGTCCACAATCTGAGAGCCAAGTCCAAATTGGAAATCCAGTCCAAAGTGTACTGGTGAGATCAGTTTAGTTAGTTTTCAATATTGCAATAGCAATAGCCATCGCTCAACACAATCTTGTAGAATGCAATAATAATGATAATATTTTGACAGCCTGGAGATCCAAGACTAAGACAACCAACAAAAATAATTCAGTGCCAACTCAAAACAACGATTGGAAAGAAAAGACCTCATAGTTTGGAAGTTCTTTCCAACAAATGAGGAGCTGGGATCTTACAGTATCTACGCCACAAGTGGTGAAGTAACCAACAAACAGACCTTTCAGTAGAGACATTAATGAGCAACCAGTGCATAGTCCATGCAAATTGATCCTGCTGCAGACTATTCAGCAATGTATCGAGGCGCTTACTCCAGTAAGCTCTGCCTGATACCAAGCCAGGAAGCAGTATCAAACTGAAAACTTTACTCTGATGAGGTTTTCCAGATATAAGAGCAAATGGAGTGCATCGTGCAACACAATTAGTCATTGGTAATCGGTCAGTGGTTTATTATTGTCACATTTACCGAGATACAGTGAAAAACTTTGTTTTGCATACAGATCATTTCAAAACATAAGTATGTTGAGGTAGTACAAAAGGAAAAGCAATAACAGAATGCAGAATATAGTGTTACAGTTACAATTACAGAGAAAGTGCAGTGCAGGTCGACAATAAAGTGCAAGGGCCATGCTGAAGTAGATGGTGAGGTCAAGAGTTCATCTCTTTCATACAAGAGGCCCATTCAAGAGCCTTATAACAGTGGGACAGAAGCTGTCTTTGAGCTTGGTCGTGTATGTTTTCAAGCTTTTATACTTTCTGCCCGATGGAAGGGGGGGGGAAGAGAGAATATCCAGGGTGGGAGGGGTCTTTGATTATGTTGGCTGCTTTCCTGAGGCAGTGGGAAGCCTAGACAGAGTCCATGGGAAATGATCTGCAGAAAACTATGAAAACAGAACAACTTTAATGGGCAAGAAAGCCTTCTTTTCTTTTTCAATCTTTTTATTAGTTTTCAAATTAATACAGATTGATATATAGCATCAATGTTTGTACATGTAATACAAAGAGATCAGGATAACAATCATGGCATAGATAATCATAAAGAACAATAAAATATAAAAAATCTGTAGATCCAATGATCTCTTAGTAAATGAATATAATATAAAAGAAAGGAAAGAATAAGATTTATTATATAAATTTAAAAAAAGAAAAAAAACCCAAATCAATAAGAAAAATTGTAAACAATATAAACTAAACTAAACAGAAAAATTGCAAAAAAAGCAAACAACAAAAAAAAAGAAAAAAAAACTGGACTAAAATTTCTCAGTAGAAACTGAGCAATATTATGTCGTCAACTCTGTTCCTCTAAGTTGGAAAGTTATTGGAAGGGGATCTACATCATGTGAAAATATTGAATAAATGGACTCCAAATATCTTCAAATTTAAGCGAAGGATCAACATTACCACTCCTAATTTTTTCCAAGTTTAAAGATGATATAGTTTAAGAGAACCATTGAAAAGTAGTAGGGGGTATTGGATCCTTCCACTTAAGCAAAGTGGATTGTTTGGCCATTAATGTAACAAAAGCAATCATATGGTTAGCAGAAGTAGATAAATGGCCAGACTCTATGCTTGGTAATCCAAAAATTGCAATGATAGGGTGAGGTTGTAAATCAATCTTCAATACATTTGAAATAATGTTAAAAATGTCTTTCCAATATTTTTCCAAAAGAGGACAGAACCAAAACATATGAGTCAAAGAAGCCACATTTGATTTGCGTCTATCACATATAGGATTTATGTGGTGATAAAAACAAGCCAGCTTATCTTTGGACATGTGGGTCCTGTGATCTACCTTAAACTGCATCAACGAGTGTCTGGCACACATTGAAGATGTATTAACTAAATGAAGAATTTTCTTCCAAGTCTCTGTAGGTAAAGATGTCTGGAGTTCACCTTCCCATTCATTCTTAATTTTGTCCAGTGATTCTGGATGTATTTTCATAATTAAATCATAAATTATTGCAATCAAGCCCTTCCGATAAGGATTAAGACCTAAAAATTTTTCCATAGTTTCAATTTTGTAAGGTGTCGGAAAAGAGGGTATAGTATCTTTTAAAAAATTTCTAATCTGCAACTATCGAAAAAAGTGTGATCTGGGCAAATTGTATTTGTTAGGCAATTGTTCAAAAGATGTAAAACAGTTATCAATGAATAGATCACGAAAACATACTATTCCCTTCCTTTGCCATATGGAAAAAGCTGAGTCAACTCTGGATGGATGAAAGAAAAAATTAGATTGAATGGGACGTGACAAGTTAAACTTATTCAATCCAAAAACTTTACAAAATTGAAATACATTCATATTGTATGTTTAACAATTGGGTTAGTCATATGTTTACTTCATTTGCTAAGTGCAAAAGGGAGTGAAGCTCCTAAAATAGAAACTAATGAAAATTCAAGTACTGATTGGTGTTCAAGGTGTACCCATTTGGGGCATTGAATTACATCAGAATCTTGTATCCAAAAAATTAAATATCTGATATTAATTGCACAATAATAAAATCTAAAGTTAGGCAAGGCCAAACCACCATCCTTTTTTAGTTTTCGTAAATATTTCTTACTTAACCTTGGGTTTTTATTCTGCCAACTATATGAAAGAATTTTAGAATCAATAGTGTCAAAAAAAGATTTCAGGACAAAAGTTGGAATCGCTTGAAATAAATATAAAAATTTCGGTAAAATATTCATCTTAACCGCATTAATTCAGCCTACCAATGATAAAGACAGTGGAGACCACTTAGTAAATAATTGTTTAACATGGTCAATTAAAGGCAATAGATTAGCTTTAAATAAGTCCTTATGTTTCTTGGTAATTTTAACACCTAAATATATAAAAGAGTCAGTTACCAATCTAAAAGGTAATTGGCTATAAATTGGGGTTTGCATATTCAATGGAAAAAGTTCGCTCTTATTAAGATTTAATCTATAGCCAGAAAAAATACTAAACTGATCTAGCAGTGATAGTACTGCGGGGATAGATTCATCCGGATTAGAAATATAAAGTAACAAGTCACCTGCGTAGAGAGATATCTTATGAATCATCTGTCTGCAAGTAATGCCACATACATTTGAAGAGTCCTGAAGTGCAATAGCCAAGGGTTCTAAAGCAATATCAAATAATAAAGGGCTTAACGCACAACCTTGTCTAGTACCTCGAAGAAGCCTAAACAAAGGAGATCTTTGATTATTAGTAAGTATTGAAGCCATAGGTGCATAATAAATCATTTTAATCTCAGATATAAATTTAGGGCTAAAATTAAATTTTTGAAGTGTAATGAATAGATATTCTCATTCGACTCTGTCAAACGCCTTTTCAGCATCTAGTGAAACAACACGTTCTGGGATTTGGGATGAAGGGGTATATATAATATTCATTAATCTCCTAATATTAAAATGTAAATAACGATTCTCAATAAATTCTGTCTGGTCTTCAGAGATAATTTGTGGGAGAACCTTTTCCAGTCTAAAGGCTAATAATTTGGAAAATATTTTTGAATCTACATTTAATAAAGAAATAGGTCTATAAGATGCACAATCAGTGGGATCTTTATCCTTTTTAAGAATTAAAGAAATAGTTGCTTCATAGAAAGATTGTGGTAGCTTACCCACTGATAGGGCATCTTTGGCCTACAAGAATATCAGAATATCAGATACAAGAATATCAGAAAAGGATTTTAAAAATTCAGCTGTATATCCGTCAGGGCTGGGTGCTTTACCCGAGTTCATTGAAAATATTACTTTCTTTATTTCTTCCTCCAAAATGGGAGCATCTAATGTAGAACATTCATTTAAAGATAGTTGGGGAATCTTCAGATCTCTTAAAAATTCATACATTAATGTAGGAACCTTAGGGGATTCTGATTGGTATAAAGAAGAATAAAATTCTTGAAAGGATTTGTTGATTTGAACGTGATCTATCGTGTAAGTATCATCTGATTTACGAATTTTATTAATCTGATGTTTAGATAAAGTAGCTTTCAATTGATTGGCCAATAATTTACTGGATTTGTCACCATGTATATAAAATTGACTTTTGTTTTTAAGTAGTAGATTTTCAATTGAAGATGTTAATGATAAACTATGTTGTAATTGGAGTTCTGTTCTCTTTTTAAAAAGCTCCAGATTCGAGTATCAGAATATTTTTTCTCAATTTCTTTAATCTTGTCAACCAATATACGTATTTCATTATTAGTTCATTTTTTCAAACCAGCGGAATATGAAATAATTTGACCGCGGATATATGCTTTAAAAGTATCCCATATTATCCCACTGGAAATTTCTTCAGTAAAATTAGTTAAAAAGAAAAATGAAATCTGTTCTTTAATAAATTGGATGAAATCTGAGTCTTGTAATAGAGAAGGATTAAATCGCCATTGTCTGACATCAAAGGATGCATCTGGTAATTTAATTGATAAAATCAATGGTGCATGATCAGAAATGGCAATTGCATCATATTTACAGTCCATAGTCAGTGGAGCTAATCTAGCATCAATAAAAAATAATCAATCCTCAAGTAGTTATGGTAAACATGAGAAAAGAATGAAAATCCTTTTTCATATGGGTGTAGAAATCTCCAAACATCTAAAATTCTGGATTCAACTAAAAAGGAATTAATAAAGACAGCGGATTTGTTTGGAAGTGCAGGATTTGACACAGATCTATCCATCGAAGGGTTTAGACAGCAGTTAAAATCTCCACCCATAATCACAGTGTATTCATTTAAATTAGGAAAAAATGCAAACAGATGTTTAAAAAATTCAGGGTGATCTACATTGGGTGCATAAAGATTAACCATAACAACTTTTTTATTATGAAGCAGACCAGTAATTAATAAAAATCTACCATTTGGGTCTGATATTGTCTCATGATGGACAAATGAAATTGAGGAGTCTATAAAAATAGAAACTCCTTTCACCTTTGCTTGTGAATTTGAATGGAACTGTTGACCCCTCCAAAATCTAAAAAGAGGTTGATTATCTTTCTTCCTGATGTATGTCTCCTGAACGAAAATAATCTGAGCATTTAATATATGAAAAACTTAAAAAAATCTTCTTGCATTTCAGCGGATTATTTAAGCCATTAACATTCCATGAAATAAAATTAATAGTCTTATCCATTTTAACAGATTAAAAAACATATGGTATGTAAAGGGTTAATCTTGGTACTTCCAGTGTTACCAACCGGAAGAAGTAAAAAAAATATTCAAAGAGGAAATGGATATGACGACAATTTAGAAAATTTTGTAGTTTAGCCCAGAAGAAAAAGAACATAACAACAACCCCACCCCCTCCCACAACAGCCCAAAAACTGGCCAATAGGCAGCCAGAAAGCTACCCTCTAATTGAACTAACATCAGTTCTATTGGTGACAGTAGTCCAAATTGAAAAAATAGATAAACCACCCATGTTTTGTCTAAAAATGAACAGCATAATACAAACAGAGATATCGAACTCATAACATAGTTGTGAAACTGAAACAGAGCCAAAGGCTGTTAACAGCCAACAATTAAAAAATACTGTTTAATAATTATTTTGAAAAGAAAGCAAATGATCAGTCATTTTGTTAAATTCTTAATTGTTATTAAAACAAAACATTAAAAATATTAAAAGAAGAAAAAAGAGAGGTTTAAATCTAAAAATTAATTAGGTAATAAAACAAGTAGGGAGTAAATCAAAGGAAAAACACTGTGTCTCTTCCACATTTCTTAGCTTCTAAAATTAAAAGCTAATTCAAAAGAAAATTCTCGGCTTCTTGAATGGATTTAAACTATTTGCAAGATTTATCAGGTAATGAAATTCTCAACCTTACTGGGAATAATAATGCAGGATGATAGTTGCTTTGATAGAGACAAGTCATAATTGGTTTGTAGGTCAGCCTTTCTTTCATAACTTCTGGGGTGTAATCTTCAACTATTCGAAACTTCCATTGTTTAGATTGAATCATTCCACGTCTACGAGCAGTACGAACCAGGAGTTCCTTGACGCTGACATAATGGAATCTCAGTATTACTGGCCGAGGTTTTTGATCTGGAGCAGGTTTAAATCTTAATGCTCTGTGAGCCCTATCCAGAATGGGCTGAACAGGGAACATTTCGGGACCAAAACCATCGATCAAAAGATTAGAAAAGAATTCTGTAGGGTTACCAGTCCCGGTGTTCTCTGGAAAATTGATGATCCTTAAATTTCTCCTTCTGCTGCATCCTTCCAGGTCGATGATCCTCTGCTGTTGCTTTTCCAGGTTTTGCTTGGTCGTAATTAAGGCTTTTTCAAGTGAATGGAGTTTGGCATCTCTCTCTTTACCAGCCTGGTCGAGTTCAGCAATTAATTGCATTTGTTTGGCATTCTCCTGGATAAGAGTATTTTGTTTGTTTTCAAAGTCTTTTAAAATAGACTTCAATTTGGCAAAGCTCCAGTCGAACTTTCTATCCAGATTAGAAATAGCTTCCAAAGTAGGTAGGTCTCCAATACCTTTACCATTAACAGAGGCTTTAGATCTGGTGGTCATTTTAACAGTTAAAAATCAAGATTAAACTTGCGCCAATATTGTAAAAGACTTATTAAAGGGTGGTAAATAATAGATTGAAAAGCGCCTGGACCAAAGCCAAGTTATGACTTAGTCCATCGAGTGCCACCAACAGACTCAGCAAGAAAGCTTTCAACATTGATGCTTCAATGTCACACCTTATTACATTCTTGGAAAGGTACATCTTGGAAAGATAGCATAGCAGGGTACTTAATGAATACTTTATGTCAGTATTCACCACGGAAAAAGATCTGGGGGATTGTAGCGGGGACTTGCAGTGGCCTGGAAAGCTTGAGCATGTAGATATTAGGAAAGAGGAGGTGCTGAAACTTTTGGAAAGCATCAAGTTAGATAAGTCGCCGGGACCGGATGAGATGTACCCCAGGTTGCTGTGGGAGGCGAGGGAGGAAATTGCGGAACCTCTGACGATGATCTTTGTGTCGACCATGGAGACGGGAGAGGTTCCGGAAGATTGGAGGGTTGCAGATGTTGTTCCCTTATTCAAGAAGGGGAGTAGGGGTAGCCCAGGAAATTATAGACCAGTGAGTATTACCTCAGTGGTTGGTAAACTGATGGAGAGGATCCTGAGAGGCAGGATTTATGAACATTTGGAGAGGTATAATATGATTAGGAATAGTCAGCATGGCTTTGTTAAGGGCAGGTCCTGCCTTACGAGCCTGATTGAATTTTTTGAGGATGTGACTAAGCACATCGATGAAGGGAGAGCAGTAGATGTAGTGTATATGGATTTCAGCAAGGCATTTGATAAGGTACCCTATGCGAGGCTTATGGAGAAGGTAAGGAGGCATGGGATCCAAGGGGACATTGCAGTGTGGATCCAGAACTGGCTTGCCCACAGAAAGCAAAGAGTGGTTGTTGAAGGGTCATATTCTGAGTGGAGGTCGGTGACCAGTGGTGTACCTCAGGGATCTGTACTGGGACCCTTTCTATTTGTGATTTTTATAAATGACCTGGATGAGGAAGTGGAAGGTTGGGTTAGTAAGTTTGTGGATGACACGAAGGTTGGGGGTGTTGTGGATAGTTTGGAGGGCTGTCTGAGGTTACAGAGGGATATAGATAGGATGCAGAGTTGGGCTGAGAAGTGGCAGATGCAGTTCAACCCAGATAAGTGTGAAGTGGTTCATTTTGGTAGGTCAAATATGTTGGCGGAATATAGTCTTAATGGTAGGACTCTTGGCAGTGTGGAGGATCAGAGGGATCTTGGTGTCCGAGTCCATAGGATGCTCAAAGCAGCTGTACAGGTTGACTCTGTGGTTAAGAAGGCATATGGTGTATTGTCCTTCATCAATCGGGGAATTGAATTTAGGAGCCATGAGGTATTGTTGCAGCTATATGGGTCCCTGGTCAGACCCCACTTGGAGTACTGTGCTCAGTTTTGGTCACCTCACTACATGAAAGATGTGGAAGCCATAGACAGGGTGCAGAGGAGATTTACAAGGATGCTGCCTGGAATGCAGAGCATGCCTTATGAAAGCAGGTTGAGGGAACTCGGCCTTTTCTCCTTGGAGAGACGGAGGATGAGGGGGGACCTGATAGAGGTGTATAAGATGATGAGAGGTATTGATAGGGTAGATAGTCAGAGGCTTTTCCCCAGGGCTGAAATGGTGGCCACAAGAGGACATAGGTTTAAGGTGCTGGGGAGTAGGTATAGAGGAGATGTCAGGGGTAAGTTTTTTACTCAGAGAGTGGTGAGTGCATGGAATGGGCTGCCGGAAATGGTGGTGGAGGCGGATACGATAGGGTCTTTCAAGAGACTGTTAGATAGGTACATGGAGCTGAGTAAAATAGAGGGTTATGGGTAAGCCTAGTAATTTCTAGGGTAGGGACATGTTCGGCACAGCTTTGTGGGCCAAAAGGCCTGAATTGTGCTGTAATTGTTCTATGTTCTATGTTAAGGTACAATGCACTAATTGGCATTAGACCAGATGCAAAACTAGTGCATTGCAAACCCAGACCAGTTTTGTATATCTAAAGAGTCAGCCCAGAAGTGTAGAGGGCAGGCACGGTAGTGTAGCAGTTAGCGTAATGCTATTACAGCGCCAGTGACCTGAGTTCAATTCTGGCCGCTGTCTGTAAGGAGTTTATACGTTCTTCCAGGACTGTGTGGGTTTCCTCCGGGTGCTCCGGTTTCCTCCCACATTCCTAAAACATACAGATTAGGAGTTGTGAGCATGTTATGTTGGCGCCGGAAGTGTGGCGACACTTGCGGGCTGTCCCCAGAATATTCTACGCAAAAGACGCATTTCACTGTGTGTTTCAATGTACATGTGACTAATAAAGAAATCTTTTATTATCAGAACAAAATGGGGTGCTTGTGAAAATCTACCAGAATGAGTGCGAAATGCCTACTGGTTGTGCCTAAGGCAGACAAAATGGTGCAGCAGTGTGGAGCCTATAAAGTCACACAAAGTCAAGCTGCAGATGCTGAGCATTTTGCACTACCCACTTTACAGGACTTATACTGCAGAGTTAGGAAGGTCAAAGATATTCACACAATTGGCTCCCGTTCTCATCGAATATCGACAAGAAAAGTCAGCAGTAACAAAATAAAAGCAACTCACGCTATGGAGTCAATTCTCCATTCATGATTTTCCAGGCCTCCCTGGATAAAATGTTGTAAGGAGTATATCATTGCTGTGTGACCAAGACCATCTGTTGATTGCTATAAGCACAGAAAAGGAAAGTCATCAGATTTTGGAGGAAACATTCAGGAGATTACATGAGCATGATGTGAATATGAAGGAAAGCAGTCATGTGTATTTGCGATGAGAATTACATAAGGATATAAAGAACAAGAGCAGGAACTGGCCAATCAGCCCCTCAACATTCCACTGATCCAACCTTGGTTTCAACACCACTTTCCCACTCTCTCCACGGCCTTGACCCCCTTGTAGTGCAAATATCTGCCAATCTCTGCCTCCAATTGACTCAGTGATTCCACAGTTCACTGGGGAAAAGAATTCCAAAATACCTTGAACCACTGAGAGAAGAAATTCTTCTTCATCTATACTGAGGAAACACAAAGCCTGAAAAATACCAGAGCTACATTTGGAAAGGCATGGCCTGCTTAGTGACAGTCAGCATGGCTTTGTGCGGGGCAGTCATGTGATTACAAACTTGACTGAATTTTTTGAGAAGGTGACAAAGGAGCTTAATGAGGGTAAAGCAGTGGACATTATCTACATGGACAAGGCATTTGATAAGGTCCCTCATGGTAGGTTGATTCAGAAGATAAAGATGCATGGGATCCAGGGAGAATTGCAAGTTTGGATTCGGAACTGGCGTGCCCATAGAGGACAGGGAGTAGGGGCGGAAAGCTGTTATTCTGGCTGGAGGTCTGTGACCAGTGGTGTTCTGCAAGGATCGGTGCTGGGACCTCTGTTGTCTGTGATATATATCGATGATTTGGATGAAAATGTAGATGGGTGGGTCAGCAAGTTTGTGGATGACACCAGGATTGGTGGAGCTGTGGACAGTGTAAAGGACCATCAAAGAATACAGTGGGATATAGACCAGTTACAGATATGGGCAGAGAAGTGGCAGATGAAGTTTAATCTGGGCAAGTGTGATGTGTTGCACTTTGGGAGGTCAAATGAATGGAGAAAGTATACAGTTAATGGTAGGGCCCTTAATAGCATTGAGGTACAGAGGGATCTTGGGGTTCAGGTCCATAGTTCACTGAAAATGGCTAACGAAGTGGATAAGGTGATAAAGAAGGCGTATGGAATGTTTGCCTTCATTGGTAGGGGTGTTGAGTATAAGAGTAAGGAAGTCATGCTGCAGCTAGTTAGGAAGAAGAAGGCAGCATACATAAGGTTTAAGAGGGAAGGATCAGGTAGGTCTCTTGAGGAATATAGGATAGCAAGGAAGGAACTTAAGAAGGGGCTGAGGAGAGCAAGAAGGGGACATGAAAAGGCCTTGGTGAGTAGGGTTAAGGAAAATCCCAAAGCTTTTTTCACTTATGTAAAGAGCAGAAGGATGACGAGAGTGAAGGTAGGACCGATTAGAGACAAAAGTGGGAAGATGTGCCTGGAAGCTGTGGAAGTGGGTGAGGTCCTCAATGAATATATCTCTTCAGTATTCACCAAGGAGAGGGATCTTGATGACGCTGAGGACAGTGTTGGTAAGGTTAATGTTCTGGAGCATGTAGATATCAAGAGAGAGGATGTGTTGGAGCTGTTAGAAAATATTAGGACAGTTAAGTCCCCTGAACCTGACGGAATATTCCCCAGGCTGCTGTGAGAGGTGAGGGAGGAGATTGCTGAACTGTTAGCTAGGATCTTTGAGTCCTCATTGTCCACGGAAATGGTACCAGAGGATTGGAGGGTGGCAAATGTTGTCCCCTTATTCAAAAAAGGAAGTAGGGATAGTCCAAGGATAGTCCAGTGAGCCTTATGTCTGTGGTGGGCAAGCTGCTGGAAAAGATTCTTAGAGATAGGATCTATGGGCATTTAGAGAATCATGGTCTGATCAGGGACAGCCAGCATGGCTTTGTGAAGGGAAGATCATGTCTCACAAGCCTGATAGGGTTCTTTGAGGAGGTGACCAGGAAGATTGATGAGGGTAGTGCAGTAGACGTCGTCTACATGGATTTTATTATTGCATTTGACAAGGTTCCACATGGTAGGCTTCTTCAGCAGGTCAGAGAGCATGGGATCCAGGGAAGCTTGGCCGTGTGGATTCAGAATTGGCTTGCCTGTAGAAAGCAGAGGGTTGTGGTGGAGGTAGTGCATTCAGATTGGAGGGCTGTGACTAGCAGTATTCCAGGAGGATCAGTTCTGGGACCTCTGCTTTTTGTGATATTTATTAATGACCTGGATGAGGGGTAGAAGGGTGGGTTGGCAAGTTTGCAGACGACATAAAGGTTGGTGGTGTTGTGGATAGTGTGGAGGACTGTTGAAGATTGCAGAGGAACATTGATAGGATGCAGAGCTGGGCTGAGAAGTGGCAGATGGAGTTCAATCCAGAGAAGTGTGAGGTGGTACACCTTGGAAGGATATACTTCAAGGCGGAGTACAAAGTTAATGTTAGGATTCTGGGTAGTGTGGAGGAGCAGAGGGATTTGGGGGTTCATATCCACAGATCCCTGAAAGTTCCCTCAAAGGTGGATAGGGTAGTTAAGAAAGCTTATGGGATGTTAGAGCCGCGAGGTAATGATGCAGGTCTATAAAACTCTGGTTAGACCACACTTAGAGTACTGTGTCCAGTTCTGGTCACCTCAATATAGGAAGGATGTGGAAGCATTGGAAAGGGTGCAGAGGAGATTTACCAGGATGCTGCCTGGTTTAGAGAGTATACATACATTATGAGGAGAGATTAAGGGAGCTAGGCCTTTACTCTTTGGAGAGAAGGAGGATGAGAGGAGACATGATCGAGGTGCACAAAATATTAAGAGGAATATAGAGTAGACAGCCAGTGCCTCTTTCCCAGGGCACCAATGCTCAATACAAGAGGGCATGGCTTTAAAGTAAGGGGTGGGAAGTTCAAGGGAGATATCAGAGGGAGGCTTTTTTACCCAGAGAGTGGTTGGGTCCTGGGGTGGTGGTGGAGGCAGGTACATTGTTCAAATTCAAGAGATTGCTAGATAAGCATATGGAGGAATTTAAAATAGAGGGATATGTGGGAGAAGGGGCTAGATAGTTTTAGGTGAGGTTTAAAGGTCGGCACAACATTGTGGGCCGAAGGGCCTGTATTGTGCTGTACTGTTCTATGATTCTATATAAAACTTTAGTCTGACGGCACTTGGGGTATTGTGTGCAGTTCTAGTTGCCCCATTACAGGAAGGATGTGGAGACCGTGGAGAGGGCGCAGAAGGAGTTTACCAGGATGCTGCCTGGATTAGAGGGTATGAGCAATAAGGACAGATTGGACAAACTTGGGTTGTTCTCCCTGGAGCACTGGAGACTGAGGGGACACCTGATAGAGGTTTTTAAAATTATGAGAGGCAGAGACAGGGTAGACAGTCAGACTCTGTGCCCCAGGGTGGAAATGTCAAACATCAAAGGACATGCTTTTAAGGATAGAGGGGGGAAGTTTAAAGGCAACCTGAGGGGCAGGATTTTTACGCAGAGAGTGGTGGATGCCTGGGATGGGTTACTAGGGGTAGTAGTGGAATCAGGCAGTTTGGTGGAGTTTAAGAGGCTTTTAGGTAGACACATGGATATGAAGGGAATGGGGGGATATGGATGATAAACAGGAAGAGGACATTTAGTATAAATTGGAGTTAAGATCAGCACAACATCGTGGGCTGAATGGCCTGTCCAGTGTTGTACTGTTCTATGTTCTATTTCTACATTCTAAGGCTATTCCTAAGGATAGCACAGTATTATGCACAATTCCTTCTGGATCTTGCGATGGCTTCATACCATTGCATTACTTGCTGAAAAGGATGTGAAATGGATATGGTGCAAGGAACAACAAAGTGCATATGACGAATGCAGGAAAAGGTTAGCATGAGACCCTGTTCCTTATGATGTTTTTTGCAAGTTGAAGTTGGTATGTGATCCATCCAGATCTGGTGTAGATACATGATGGATGATGGGCTAGAGAAACCTATCGCTTTCACTTCTCCCACACCAGGGAGCAAGCTCAAATTTCTACGATTGAGAGGTAAGCACCAGGATGGTTTTTGGAACCAAGAAATTTCATCATTTTTTAACATATTACAGTAAAACTCCATCCTTCCAGGATGGTCATGACTCAGGACTCAGGACTCAGGACTCAAATCTTTTATCCATGTAAGTGGGCTTAGTTTTAAAGTGAGAGGAAGGAGTTTTAAAGGGGGTCCAAGGGATAAGTCTTTTACAGAGAGAGTGGTTGATGTCTGGAGCGTACTGACAGTGGAATCAAATACAATCCCTACATTTAAGGGGCTTTTAAATGGACACTTGAAGAGGCAAGACAGAGGAGGACTTGCCTCAAGTAATGCAATGGTGTAAAGCCATCGCAAGATCTGGAAGGAATCGTGCACAATACTGTGCTGTTATGTCCTAATGTAGGCAAATAGGATTGATGTAGATGGGCATAAAAACCAGCATTGTCATGATGGGCTGAAGGGCCTGTTACTGTGCTCCTCAACTCTATGTACAAGTTTATGACTTTGGTGGTGCTGAACTAGTTTTTTCTTCCAAACTATTGGATGTTACTCCTTTAACAATCCAACGCACTTTTAATTTACTGTCTCTTTGTTGTTGCACAATAGACTAATACATTTTCAAGTGAACTCAGTAAGTTTCAAGCAAGCATGGGAACCAGGGCCCCAGTGAGTTTAAAGGCAGTGCAGGGACTGGGGCCCTGGTGTGTTAAAGGGAGAGCAGGAAACCGGGTCCTGGTGTGTGATGGGGTGGAACAGATGCTGATCCATTGGGATTTCTGAATAGTCTGGTAATGGATTATCAGAGTTTTACTGTACCCTTGTAATCGTGAATATTAGTGATTTAGGTCCTAAGGTAACTGAGATGAGCAATCCTGCTATCACTGAGTGACTATACAGCCAAACATCGGAGTTTGAAGCAGAGTCCATGGTGGATTCTCTGTTGTTGCTACTGAATGAGAACTTGATGTTGGAAGCAATAGTGCAATTACACGCTAAGGGTGGTCAATGAGGAATTTCCTGTGAAAGCATGCAAAACCACAGACAAGATCTAGAGAGACCTAAAGTTGAACAGACATTGAAAGGATGGGCTCAGTTTGATCAGTGGAGAGATGAGGAGTTGAACCCGTTTCACAAATATCAGGATGACCAAATTGGATTACAGAGTACGGACACTAAGGACTTTGAGAGGAAGGATTTTGGTCAAACTTCATTCTGAACACATAGAAACACACTACATTCCAGTAAGGCTCAGTTTCTGTGGGAGTGTAATCTAGTGAGAGTTTGACCTATTGTGCCTGTACCCATCTCAGAGTCGTCTGCGCTATTTCCAGGAGGGAAGGGATCGGGAGTTTATGCCAATGAAGGTACATTTCTGCATTTTATGGTTTTCCATTCTGAGCTGCAACTGGAGAATGATTCTGTGACCCACTGGATCATGATACAGAGGATTTGTGGGTTTGTTCATTTTTTCAAACAGTTTATAATTAAAGCAGCAACAATATCTCAGACAGAATGTAGCCTCGTGTACCTTAGCTTCAGATCAGTACCTGAAAATCAGTAGTTTAACGATAGCAGGATATTTGTGAAGTCATATCTGACCAAGTAGAATCAGCTTCACGAAGATGAAACCATGCCTGACAAGTTTACTAGAGCACTTAGCTTGACAGGGTAAATTCTAGGAGAATGTTTCCCCTTGTGGGAGCCAAGGATCTGAGGGTATAGGCTCAGGATAAGTAAGTGCCTATTTCATACTAAGGTGAAGCAGACTTTTCTCCCTCAAAGAGCTATGAGTTTTTAGAATTCCTTGCCCTAGAAAGCTGTGGAGCTGAATCCTTGAATATATTCATAGCTGAGATAAATAGATTTTTAATTAATAGGGGGGTCATGAATTCTGGGGATAAGCGGGAAAGGGGACTTGAGGAGAGTTGGATCAGCCATGACCTTAAGGAATGGTGAAGGAGGTTCAAGAGGTCAAATGCCCTACTGCTGTCCTCATTTCTTAAGGTGTTACAGTCTTATCTCCGCAGTCTCAGCCCTGTAACCCCCTGTGTTAATTCCAATACCTTGAGAGGCATTTAGACAGGCACCTGAACAGGCAGGGGATGGAGGGACATGGACCATGCACAGGCAGACGTGCCTGGTTGGCACAGGCATCTGGAACCAAAAGGCCTGTTCCTGTGCTGTCCTGTTCTATGATCTCCATTACTGGCCACTTGATTGCCCCAAAATGGAATCACACCCAATTTTAGTCGCTCTGCTTAAATCTGCCAAGCCCTGAAGCCGAAGAATTCCCTCCTTATCCCTCTCATTTTTGTCTCTTTTCCTCTTTTTGACCAGGCTTTTCATCATCTCCCTCAACATCTCCTGATGTGGCTTGGTGAAAAAATTCAGTCTGACGATGTTTTTGTGAGGTATTGGGATGTTTTCCTGTGCTTGAGGTGTGACGCAGGTTGTTGTTGTTGCACCTGTTAAAGGGAAGGTGCATTGTACGGAGGTGCTGAGAAGAGGCTGACATGGAACATTGACAATGGATCAACAGCAGGCACCAAAACGTCCCAGAGTCTTGAGAAAGACAGTGAAGAAGAGGAGAAATGTCCTGTATTTGGAGAGGGATGGGATCTAGACACACTATCAGAAGAACATGTGAACAAATTGCACATTAAGAAATAGCAACAGGATCAGGCCATGCAGCACCTTTGGCTTGCTCTGCCATTCAATGTCACAGATGTTTCCCACCTCATCCACCTCAGCCCACCGAGTCTGCGCCGACCAGCGACCACCCATTTACAGTGATCCTACAGAAACCCTATTTTAATCCCCCCACATTTCCACCAACTTCCTCCAGTTCTATCACTCACCTACACACAAGATACAATTCACAGCGGCCAATTTACCAACATGCACATTCTTGGGACGTTGGGGGAAAACCAGAGCATCTGGTTTCAAAAAAATTATATTTTGCTGGCTTTGCTGGTTACTTGTTGTACCCATACAGTATATTGTAGTGAAGTGCTATGCACTGAGCTAAGAATAACGATGTGTAGTCGGTGGGTTGAACTCAAGACTGGTTTATTCAAACCTCGCCATGAGGGCTTTTAAACAGTTAAGTTCCCGCGCTCGACGCGCGGTGATGAAGTCAGAGGTGCGCCAACCGAACTCCTTCCCGCACGCGGGCTTTCTCCCTTCATTGTTGGAGAAGGAGGCCCAGCGCCATTTTGCGGCTGGCCTGACTGCCGACACGTGGGCTGACTTCGGAGCTGGTTCGCTTGCGTCGAAGGTTAGTAGCCACATAACCCCCCCCCCCCCAGAACCGGCGATACGCCCCCCAATGTCCGCAGTCTGTATCGGCCGTTGTCTAGGCGGTCTGCCCCTGCGCCGCGGAGCCTGAACCTCAATCGGCTGCGCCAAGTCCACATGTGCTGGTTTGAGCCAGTCCACCATGAAAATCTTTCCCCCCAATGTCCAGAACATACGTGGACCCATTGTTCTTGAGTACCTTGAATGGCCCCTTGTACGGCTGCTGTAGCAGTGTCCAGAGTGCGCCCCTCCGTACAAAAACAAACGTACAGTCCTGCAGGCCTTTGGGTATGCAGGTGGGGATCTGTCCATGCTGTGAAGTCGATAGGGGGGGCCAGGTTGCCGAGCCACAGGTTCTTCCTCTTGTCCCTTGGGGCCAGTATGAACTCTCCTGGGACAACCAAGGGTGCACCGTACACCAGCTCGGCCGACGAGGTGTGCACATCCTCTTTGGGTGCTGTGCGGATTCCGAGCAGAACCCAGGGCAGCTCGTCCACCCAGTTAGGGCTGTTCAGGCAGGCCATGAGAGCCAACTTCAAGTGACGGTGGAAACGCTCCACCAGTCTGTTCAACTGTGGGTGGTAGGCAGTTGTGTGGTGTAGCCTTGCTCCCAACAGGCTGGCCACGGCCAACCACAGGCTGGAGGTGAACGGGGCGCCTCTGTCAGAGGTAATGTGGGCCAATACCCCGAAGCGTGCTACCCAGGTTGAAATTAGCGCTCGGGCGCAGGAATTGGCGGAGGTATCAGTGAGCGGGGTCGCTTCTGGCCATCTCGTGAACCGGTCTACCATAGATAGGAGGTAGCGCGCTCCTCACGACACTGGCAGGGGTGCCACGATATCCATATGAATATGGTCGAACCTCCGGCGGGTAGGCTCGAACTGCTGCGGTGGGGCTTTGGTGTGCCGCTGCACCTTGGCTGTTTGACACTGCACGCACGTTTTGGCCCATTCGCTGACCTGTTTGCGAAGCCCATGCCACACGAACCTGCTGGAGACCATCTGAACGGTTGTCCTGATGATGGGTGCGCCAAGCCGTGGATGGAGTCGAAAACACGCCACTGCCAGGATGCTGGGATGATAGGGTGAGGTTGGCCGGTAGCTATGTCACACAGGAGGGTCCTCCCACCTGGGCCTACTAGGAAGTCTTGTAGCTGCAAACCCGAGACTGCGGTCCTGTAGCTGGGCATCTCGTCGTCGGCCTTCTGTGCCTCCGCCAGAGCCGCATAGTCCACCCACTGGGACAGGGCCTGGATAGCTGGTCTGGAGAGTGCGCCCGCCACGGCATTGTCCTTTCCCGAGACATGTTGGATGTCCATCGTGTACTTGGAGATGTAGGACAGATGTCACTGCTGGCGGGCCGACGAGGGATCTGACACCTTCGTGAATGCGAAGGTCAACAGTTTGTGGTCTGTGAACGCGGTGAACGGCCTGCCCTCTAAGAAGTACCTGAAGTGTCGGATTGGCAGATATAGTGCCAAGAGCTCCTGGTCGAAAACACTGTACTTGAGTTTGGGTTACCGCAGGTGCCTGCTGAAGAACGCCAGGGTTGCCGGAGCCCCTCAATGAGTTGCTCCAGCACCCCACTGACTGCCGTGTTGGATGCGTCCACTGTGAGGGCGGTTGGAACGTCCATTCTGGGGTGCACCAGCATTGTGGTGTCTGCCAAGGCTTCTTTGGCTTGAACGAAAGTGGCCGCAGCCTCTTCGTCCCATGTAATGGCCTTGCCTTTACCCGACATCAGGGTGAACAAAGGGCGCATGACACGGGCTGCTGAGGGGAGGAAACGGCAGTAGAAGTTGACCATACCAACAAACTCCTGCAAGCCTTTGACAGTGCTGGGCCGGGCAAAGTGGCGGATCGCGTCTACCTTGGCTGGCAGGGGTGTTGCCCCTTCTTTGGTAATCCTGTGGCCCAGGAAGTCGATGGTGTCGAGTCCGAACTGGCATTTGGCCAGATTGATCGTGAGGCCAAAATCACACAAGTGGGAGTAGAGCTGGCGGAGGTGGGACAGATGCTCCTGACGATCCTTGCTTGCTATGAGGATGTCGTCCAAATAGATGAACGCCAAGTCCAGGTCGCGTCCTACCGCATCCATTAGCCACTGGAACGTCTGTGTGGCGTTCTTCAGACTGAATGGCATTCGGAGGAACTCGAACAGACCGAATGGGGTGATAAGTGCTGTCTTGGGGATGTCCTCTGGGTGTACTGGGATCTGATGGTATCCCCGGACGAGGTCCACTTTGGAAAAGATGCTTGCCCCGTGCAGGTTTGCTGCAAAATCTTGTATGTGCGGCACAGGGTAGCGGTCTGGGGTTGTAGCCTCGTTCAGCCTGCAGTAGTCGCCGCAGGGCCTCCAGCCCCTGGCTGCTTTGGGCACCATGTGCAGGGGGGAGGCCCATGGGCAGTCGGACCTCCGTATGATCCCCAATTCCTCCATCCTCTTGAACTCCTCCTTCGCCAGGCGGAGCTTGTCTGGGGGAAGACGTCGTGCGTGGGCGTAGAAGGGTGGTCCCTTGGTTGGAATGTGGTGCTGTACCCCATGTCTGGGTACGGCTGCCGTGAACTGCGGTGCCAGAACTGATGGGAAGTCCGCCAGGATTCTGGTGAATTCGTTGTCCGACAATGTGATGGAAGCCAGATGCTGGGCCAGCAACTTGGCTTCGCCCAGGGACAATGTCTGGAAGGTCTTAGCATGGACCAGTCCTCTCCCGTGCAAGTCGACCAGGAGGCTGTAGACTCGCAGTAAGTCTGCTCCCAGGAGTGGTTGGGCCACAGCGGCCAGTGTGAAGTCCCACGTGAACCGTGTGGCGCCGAACTGCAGCTGCACTGTGTGGGTGCCGTAGGTCCATATCGTGCTGTCGTTTGCAGCCCTCAGGGTGGGTCCCGGCTCCCTGTTGTGGGCGTCGTACCCCGACGGGGGTAAGACACTGATTTCCGCTCCGGTGTTGACCAAGGAGCGGCATCCTGACTGTTTGTCCCAGACGTACAAGAGGCTGTCCTGGTGGCCAAATGCCGTAACCATTAGCAGCGGCTGGCCTTGGCGTTTCCCGAGAACTCGCAGGGCGGGCGACACCAGCGGGCTTCTGCGCCCCACCACTGGTGATAGAAACACCACTGTACAGTGGCCTCCTCACTCCTGCCTCTGGGTTGTGTGTGCTCCATTGCTGGGCCTGGTCTGTCCTGGCGTTGGGCACGTGGCTTAGTAATCTGGCCGACGGAAGCCCCGCTTTCCCTCTTGGCCTTCCACAGCACGTCTGCCCGGGCCGCTACCTCCCGGGGGTCACTGAAATCTGCGTCAGCCAGTAGCAGATGTATGTCCTCGGGCAGTTGCTCTAGGAATGCCTGCTCGAACATGAGGCAGGGCTTGTGTCCGTCAGCCAGGGCCAATATCTCGTTCATTAATGCTGATGGCGGCCGGTCGCCCAAACTGTCCAGGTGCAGCAAGTGGGCACCACGCTCCCATCGTGAGAGGCCGAAGGTCTGAATGAGCAGCGCTTTGAATGCTGCATACTTGCCTTCCTCCGGGGGTGACTGAATGAAATCCTCAACCTGGGAGGCTGTCTCCTGGTCAAAGGGAGCTCACCACGTAATAGTAACGCGTGGAGTCAGAAGATATCTGCCGAATCTGGAACTGGGCCTCTGGTCAAACCACAGGCATGGTCGCAGCGTCTAGAAGGCTGGCAGTTTCAGCGAAACTGCGTGAACGGATGAAGAGTGGATCATCTTCGGTCCAAATCCCGTTTGGACCGTCGGGGTCACCAATGTAGCGAAGTGCTAAGCACTGAGCTAAGAATAACAGTGCGTCGTCGGTGGGTTGAACTCAAGACTGGTTTACTCGAACCTCGCCGTGAGGGCTTTTAAACAGTTAAGTTCCCGCGCTCAACGCGTGGCAATGCCGTCAGAGGTGCGCCAACCGAACTCCTTCCCGCGCACAGACTTTCTCCCTTCGCTGTTGGAGAAGGAGGCCCAGTGCCATTTTGCGGCTGGCCTGACTGCCAACACGCGGGCCGACTTCGGAGCCGGTTCGCTTGCGTCGAAGGTGAATCGCCACAATATTAGCCTTTTGCGATTCATGCACTAGGGTACTCAGATTTCACTGCTCTTCAGAGTTCTGCACTCTCTCATCACTGAGGTAAGATGGTTCCCTTTTCCTTTCCTGCCAAAATGGACAATTTCACATTTCCCTACATTATACGCCATTTACCAGATCTTTGCCAACTTATTAGATTAGATATTAGATATTTATTTATTAGTCACATGTACATCGAAACACACGTGAAATGCGTCTTTTTGCATTACTGGGAATGTTCTGGGGGCAGCCCGCAAGTGTCGCCACTCTTCCATCGCCAACATAGCATGCCCACAGCTCCTACCCTGTACGTCTTTGGAATGTGGGAAGAAACCGGAGCACCCGGGGGAAACCCACACAGACGCAGGGAGAATGTTCAAACTCCTTACAGACAGTGGCCGGAATTGAACGTGGGTTGCTGGCGCTCTAATGGCATTACGCTAACTGTTACACTACCGTGCCACCCCTTGTAGCCTCTTCATCTCCTCTTCACCACTTATTTTGTGTCACAGCAAATTTAGCGACCCGTCTTTTGGTGCCTTTCATAAATTGTCTTCATAAAGTAACTGTAGACTCCTCAAACATCAGTTATTGCTGAAGTTCACAATGATAAATAAATAATTTAGTTGTGACGTGAATTTGAGATTGGAATGGTACTGCTTGATGGAGAAAAATCTGAGGGGTTGCAGGAGGAGATTAAATGAGTGAATGGAGTCCATGACAGAACAGAATGGATACAGGCTGCAAAGGAGCCCATGTACGTTCTCCGTACTGTAGACTGTATTGATATTGATGTGCAGAGAAATTGACAGATGGAATATAATCCCAAAAATGGAGAGGGAAGAAGAAAGAAGGTCTTGTGGGAAATTCAGGAAGAAATTGCAGGGACGCTAGCAGATATAGTTGCATCATCTTTAGCCACAGGTGAGGTATCAGAGGACAGGAAAATGGCTGATGTTATGCCTTTATTTAAAAAGGGCTGCAAGGAAAGACTAACATCAGTGGTGGGAAAGTTACTGGAGGGAATTCTGAGAGACAGGATCTACCTACATTTGGAAAGGCAAGGACTGATTAGGGATAGTCAGCATGGCTTTGTGCCTGGGAGAATGTAGCTAACATGGTTCGTAAGTTTGCAGATAACACCAAATTCGGTGATGTAGTGGACAGTGAAGAAGGCTATCTAAGGTTACAACAGGATCTAGATAAACTGGGGAAGTGGGCTAAGGAATGGTAGATGAAATTTAACTTGGACAAGTAAAAGGTGTTGCATTTTGGTCAGTTATAGAGTCATAGAGCATTACAGCACAAAAACAGACCCTTCGGCCCATCCAGTCCATGCCGACTTGATCTTCTGCCCAGTCCCATCTGCCTGCACCTGGACCATCTCTCTCCAAAACCCTTCCATCCATGTACTTATCCAAACTTCTCTTAAATGCTACAATTGAACCCACATCTACCACCTCCACTGGCAGCTCGTTCCACACTCGCACCACCCTCTGAGTGAAGTAGTTCCTCTCAGATTCCCCTTAAATATTTCACCTTTCACCCTAAACCTATGACCTCTAGTTCTAGTCTCACACAAACTGAGGGGTAAAAGCCTGCATGCATTCACCCTATCTATACCCCTCATAATTTTGTATACATCTATAGAATCTCCCCTCATTGTCCGGTGCACCAGGGAATGAAGTCCTAACCTATTCAACCTATCCCTGTAACTCAGGTCCTCAAATCATGGCAACATCTGTGTAAATTTTCTCGGCCCTCTTTCAGACTCATTGATATCCTTCCTGTAGATAGGTGACTAGAACTGCACATAATACTCTAAATTCGGCCTCACCAACATCTTGTACAACTTCATTACAAAATCCCAACTCCTGAACCCAATGCCCTGATTTATGAAGGCCAAAGTACCAAAAGCTCTCTTTATGTCCCTGTCTACCTGTGATGCCACTCTCATGGAATTATGGATCTGTATTCCCAGGTCCCTTTGTTCTACCGCACACCTCAGAGTCTTACCATTCACTGTGCAAGTCTTACCCTGGTTTGCCCTCTGTTACGAACCAGCAACAAAAGAAACACACTGAGTCATGATTCAGTGTTAAAAACTATTTTATTAATCACTACTTATGATAATAAGAAAAATAAAAGTAAAAATGTTAGTATGTTAGAAGTAAAAATGTTAAACCTTGAACATTAACCCCAAAAACTAAACTCTTCATGTGTGTGTGTGGCAAAGTCCCAAACTCCGAGTCCAGGAATGATTCTTAAAGTTCAGTTCCGCAAGCCATAAGGTGAAACATGAGGTAAGGCTCCTTCAACAACCACCGTTGTCTGAAGATAAAACGTAGATGTAGAGAAACATAGAGAGAGTAATTACGAAATCCAAATGTTCCCCGATGGAACCCCAGCGACACTTCAGTGTTTACTCGGTAGTGACTTCCTCACCCCAAAAAGAAGCATCCAAATCATGGTCGTCCACACAAGTACCCATTTCCTTCTACAGTTCAACAACAAAGTAAACTCCACTGGATTGCTTCCAATTTCCACACGTGGATTTCAGTGGCAGACACAGTTATTGTTTCTCATCCATCAATAGAGAAAGTAGCAGGCTGGTGTCTCTCTCCCTTTTCTCACTCTCTCTCTCTCTCTCTCTCTCTCTGTCTCTCTCTCTATCCTCGACTGACTTCTTCAACAATGTCATTACGTCCGTTATCTTCTGTTGACGTAAGCACGCCACACACACACACACACACACACACACACACACACACACACACACACACACACACACACCTCTATCTTAAAGGGACATTCACTGAGTCCGTAACACCTCCCACCTAAAAAGAATTTTTCCCAAGAAAAATTTTAACCGTGCATACTGTTAGTAATGTTAATAATTATCATGCTACACAATTACAGAATATCAGATTAGTAAAGATATATGTTTCCCATTTAACATCGGGAAAGACGACCAGCAATCACGTCATCTTTGCCTTTATTGTGAGTTATCATGAGATCAAACTCTTACAAAATTAAACTCCAGTTTAACAGCCTTCTGTTCTTGCTTTTGACTCGGCTCAGAAACACGGACTCAGTGAATGTCAATCTCTTTCATCCTGTCTGCCAGAGCAACTTCATGTCCTCTTTTTGCCCTCCTGATTTCTCTCTTAGGTGTTCTCTTGCATTTCTTATACTCCTCAAGCGCCTCATTTGATCTTAACTGCCTATACTTGATATGCGCCTCCTTCTTTTTCTTTACCAGGGCCTCAATATCCCTCGATAACCAAGGTTCTCTAAACCCGCTAGCCTTGCTTTTTATTCTAACCGGAACATACAGATTCTGTAATCTCAATATTTCACTTTTGAAAGCCTCCCACTTACCAAACATCTCTTTGCCGGAAAACAGCCTATCCCAATCCATGCTTGCCAGATCCCTTCTGATGC
Source organism: Pristis pectinata (assembly GCF_009764475.1). Lineage (NCBI taxonomy): Eukaryota > Metazoa > Chordata > Chondrichthyes > Rhinopristiformes > Pristidae > Pristis > Pristis pectinata. The sequence goes on along the minus strand of NC_067416.1, from coordinate 42,771,956 downwards.
CACCAAAATTGGCCTTACCCCAATTTAGAATCTCAACCTGAGGACAATTCCTATCCTTCTCCATAATTATCTTGAAACTAATGGAATTATGATCACTAGATCCAAAGTGTTCCCCTACACACACTTCTGTCACCTGCCCTGTCTCGTTCCCTAAGAGGAGATCCAGTATTGCACTCTGTCTAGTTGGGACCTCCACATATTGATTGAGGAAACTTTCCTGAACACATTGGACAAACTCTATCCCATCCAATCCCTTTACGGGACATTCCATTTATGACAATATGTCCGTAACTGCAATCTGCTTCTCCCCATTGCCAGTCACCTCAACTCCCCCTCCCACACAATCACTGATATGTCAGTCCTCGGCCTCCTCCACTGCCAGGAGAATTCCAAGCGCAAACTGGAGGAACAGCACCTCAGTTTCCATCTTGGAACCTTGCAGCCTAACGGCATGAACATTGAATTCTCCCACTTTAGGTAACCCCCACCCCCTTCCCCACATCCGCCCCCAATCACGCCTCTTCTTTTCTTCCATTTCCTAGCCTATCTCTCTTTTTTCTACCCCCTTTTTTGCTTTCCTTAACTTTGAGTGGCTCTGCTCTCCCCTCCTCCCCCGCACCTGTCTATCACTATCTCTTACCTGCATCTACCTATCACCACCTTGTGCCCACCCCTCCTCCCCTCTTTTGTCCACCCATCCCTGCTCTGCTTTTCCCTCCTATATATTGGGCTTCCCCTTTTCCTATCTTTAGCCCTGAAGAAGGGTCCTGACCTTGAAACGTTGACTGCCTGCTTTTCTCCACGGATGCGGCCTGGCCTGCTGAGTTCCTCCTGCATCGTAATGTTTTTCATCTAGATTCCAGCATCCGCAGTCCTTTGTTTCTCCAATCCCTTTATAGTATGGGGGTCCCAGTTAAACCAGGACAGGAGTTACACAGTACATGGCAGGGCCCTGGTGAGTGTTGTAGAACAGAGCGACCCGGGGGGTACAGGTACATAGTTCCCTGAAAGTGGTAACACAGGCAGACAGGGAGGTGAAGAAGGCATTTGGCATGCTCGCCTTCATTGATCAGGGCATTAAGTATAGGAGCTGGGACTTCATGTTGCAAATGTACAAGACATTGGTGAGATGACACTTGGAGTGTTGTGTGCAATTCTGGTTGCCCAGCTACAGGAAGGATGTCATTAAGCTGGAGAGGGTGCAGAAAATATCTATGAGGACGTTACTGGAACTGGAGGGCTTAAGTTATAAAGAGAGGCTGGGGCTTTAATCCCTGAAGCATGGGAGGTTGAGGGATGACCTTATAGAGGTACATAAAATCATGAGAAGCATAGATAAAATGTATGGTCACAGTCTTTTCCCCAGGGTAGAGGAGTCTAAAATTAGAGGACATACAGTAGAATTAAAGTGAGAGGGGAAAGATTTAAAGGGAACCTGAGGGACAATGTTTTCACACAGAGGGTGGTGGCTACATGGAATGAGCTGCCAGAGGAAGTGGTAAAGGCAGGAACAATTACAATGCTTAAAAGACATTTGGACAGGTACATGGATAGAAATGGTTCAGAGGGATAAGGGCCAAATGCAGGCAAATAGGACTAGCTTGGGTAGACATCTTGGTCAGCATTAAGGGCCTGTTTCTGTGCTGTATAACTCTATGACTCTAAAAAGATGAGGTGATGCATTTAGCGATGACCAGTAAGACTAGATATACAGAATGAGTGGTGGGACTCTAGGAATACTGAGGAAAAGAGGGACCTTCATGGACATGTCCAAAGATCCCTGAAGGCTGCAGCATAGGGTAGATAAGGAAGGTACAAAGGCAGACAGTACACTTGGCTTTATTAGCTGGGATACAGAATATAAGATCATCGAGGCTGTAGAACTACTACTTAAAATGTTGGTGTGGCCACAGCTGGACCACACCATACAGTTTTGGAGACACACTATAGGAAGGATGTGATTGTACTGGAGAGGGTGCAGAGAAGATTCACCAGCACGTTGCCTGGGATGGAGTGTTTCAGTAATGAGGAGAGACTGGATAGGTTTGGTTTGTTTTCCTTGGAGCAGAGGAGGCTGAGGGGAGACATGATAGAGGTGTACAAAAGTACAAGGGACATTTTTCCATCATTTTTCCCTACAATATAGAAGGAGGCCATTTCAACTTTTTGAGACACAAGAGAATGCAGGTGGTGGAATCTGGAGCAACAATCTGCCGGAGGAACTCAGCGGGTCGAGCAGCGTCTGCGGGGGGAAGGGAACCGTCACTATTTCAGGTTGAAACCCTGCACTGGGACATTCCTTTTGAGTATCTCAGCCTTCTGAGTCTATGCCGGCTCACAGAGCAACAGCTTTCCCCACTCATTTTTCCTGTAACCCATTCTCCCCACATTCTCAACAACTTCCCCCAAATTCTACCACTTATCCACATATATGGGGGTAATTTACAATGGCCAATTAACCTACCAACCCGCACATCTTTGGGATACCGAAAGAAATCAGAACTCCCAGATGAAACCCATGTTGTCACAGGGAGAATATGCAAACTCCATACAGACAGCGTGGGATGTCAGGACTGAACCCAAGTTGCTGGAGTTGTGAGGAAGTATCTCTACTAGCAACACCACTGAGGGGAAAAGGTTGTCATAATCTACAACGTTTGTGCAGGTAGATTATGACAACTTTTTCCCCTCAGCAGATGAGTCTACAACAAGAGGGCATAGGTTTAAGGTCAGGGCTTAGGGATTTTCAGAGGGTCTGAGAACACTTTTTCACCCAGACGGTGATTGAAATCTGAAGTGCACTGCCTGATGGAGGCAGGCAGAGTCAGAGTCATACAGCACGGAAAGAGGCCCTTCTGCCCACTGATGCCGTGCTGACCATCATATTTACTCTAATCCTACACTAATCTATTCTATTATATTTGTATTTTACACTATTTCATTCCATTCTACACTATTTTATTCTCTCCACCTTCACCTTAATTTCCCCCAGATTCTACCGCCACCAACTCTCGTAACACTTAAGTTGTACTTAGATGAGCACCTGAAATGCTGAGGCATAGATGGCTATGGGGTGGGTGTTAGAAAACGGGATTAGTGCAGCTGGGTAGCTGATGGTCAGCAGAGACACAATGGGACAAAGGGACTGTCTGCGTATTTTATGATTTATAATATTAAGTATTTGTGAGGGGTGAGAGTTTAATAAGATATCTTTATTAGTCACATGTACATCGAAACACACAGTGAAATGCATCTTTTGCATAGAGTGTTCTGGGGGGCAGCCCGCAAGTGTCGCCACGCTTCCAGCGCCAACATAGCATGCCCACAACTTCCTAACCTGTATGTCTTTGGAATGTGGGAGGAAACCGGAGCACCCGGAGGAAACTCACGCAGACACAGGGAGAACGTACAAACTCTTTACAGACAGTGGCCGGAATTGAACCGGTGTCGCTGACACTGTAATAGCATCATGCTAACTGCTACACTACCATGCCTTCCCACAATGGGCACAGGAATAGCATTGAGGGCAAATTGAACATGAGCTGTGGGAAAAGAACATACATGCAGAGTCCTTGATAGGAATGAAAGTCTTCATGGGCTGTGGTAACAGAATACACGTGTGGGGCGGAGCTCTCTGTAGCTGAGAGTGCTTATGGACAGTGGAAGAAGATTAAAGAGGTAGAGTCCATAATCGGTGAGAGTGTGGATGTGCAATGGGATTGCTTTTTGTGATGGAAGGTACCTTCCAGAGCAGAGACTCTACAACATTTAGTCAGTGGGAGTGTGGTTTAATCTTCTCTAATTCTGAGACTTTGAAACTAGCTGCTGTATAATGATTATGCAACTGTTGCACAGATAAACGAGCTCCTTTAAATAAGCTCAGCTCCGAGTTGGCTGAGCACTTAGCACCAGTCTATTCTGTAAGCCTCATTCACCAGCCATTTGCAAAGTCACTCTAGATTCAAGAAGCAAGCAGTCAAATACTAAGCATGTGCCAAACATTCTTTTGAAACACGTATTATAATACAATGTTTCCACTAACAGCCAAGGCCCATGGTATTGCGGGCAGGTACAGCCAGATAATGGAAGCAGCAGACAAAAGCCACATTTCAGCTCCTTTCTGGACTGACTGATTTAAGATCCACAGCTGGCATGGCGGCTATCGTGGACACATTTGGCCCAATGTTCACTTCTCTCTGTGTAAATGGATGGCCGATGGTCGATGCAGACTCAGTGGGCCACAAGGCCTGTTTCCGTGCAGTGTCCCTCAGTGAGACCCTACGAGAAATCTGTTGGGATTGTGTAACTGGCAGAATAGAAAAGGGCGAACCAGTTGGTGTGCCACATTTGAACTTACAGAAGGCCGATGATAAGATGTCACACATAAGAATATTAAAAAAAAATTAGAATGCATAGTATTGGTGGTATTATAATGGTGTTATTGTCAGTTGGTAAACAGATAGAAGGCAAAAAAGTCGGTATAAAAGGTAATTTTCTGGTTATAAGGCTGTGACTAGGAAGATCTCAGAGGCAGCAATGCTGGGGCCCCAGCTGTTGATAATCTACATTGATGATTTGGTGACAGGATCCAGTGTAATATAACCAAGTTAGCTGATGGTTATAAGCTAGGTGGCAGTGTGGCTGTTTGGGAGGAGGGAGGGGGCTTCAGGGGAACATTGACAGGTTAAGTGAATGGGCAAGGACATGACAGATGGAAAATTCTGTGACAACATGCAAGGTCGTCCACTTTGGTGGAAAAAATAGAAAGGCAGAGTATTTTTTAGATGTTTTGAGAGATGTTGCTGTTCAGAGGGGTCTGGGTATCCTTGCACACAAATCACTGAATGTTAACTTGCAGATACAACAAATAAGCAAAAGGGTTGGCCTTTAGTACAACAAGATCTGAGAACCAGAACAAAGACATCTTACTGCAATTACTCAGTCAGTCCTACACCAAGTTTAATGGTGAGAGCACATCTGAAGTATTGTGTACAGCCCTGTCCTCGCTACCAAACAGAAAGATAATGGAAGGAGTGCAGCGAAGGTTCACCAGATTTATCTCTGGGATGGTGGGATTGTCCACTGTGGTTCTGAGATTTTCTGGCATGAGGTTAAGAAAGAAGGCTGGCCAATGCTCTCTTTAATTGAGAAGTTATAAGAGTCAGTCCACCGAAGTGTAAACACTTCTTGAGTGGCTGAAGGTCATAAATGCAGAGTCGATATTTCCCCTGGGCAGAGTGTCTGGAACTGGAGGTCACAATCTCAAAATAAAGACATGGCCACTCAGGAGAGAGATGAGGAGAAAGCCCTCCACATAGAGGTTTGTGACTCTTTAGAATTCATGACCCAAGAGGACCGATCAATTTTTTAGATTTTAAGCAAGTCAAGGATTTATGGAGATGGTGCAGGAAAATGTCACTGAAGTGAAATATTCAGCTCATTATAAGGTACCAGAGACATGATCTTATGGCATGGTGGAGCTGCCATGTCGAGCTGAAAGGCTGATTCCTGCTCCTATTTCTTATATTTTCTTGTTTTCCTGACAAGGTGGCTGTTGCTTCTGGAACAGGGCTCCAGAGTAGATAAATCCTGCAGGACAAGGAGAGATGAAAGTAAAGGAAATAAAACTGATAAAGAAAATAAATTAATTTGAAACAAAACTGAAGGATGGGGAGATATTTTAGGATGTGGCTAAATGACATTTCTACACTTAGTTGAGTCAGGAAACTAAGTGACTGATAGCAAGTGTTCAAGTGGGTAACAGAGGACGGAAGTGCATGAGCTTGTCCAGCTGAGTAGCCGCATAAGTTGAGTATCTGCATGATCTGTACACTTGCTGTACCAAACATCAAAAGGTTTGCCTATTGTGTTAAACTGTACTCTACACTTATTGGTTTGTGTACTTTAGCCCACACTTATAAGCCTTAGTTATGATTCTGTACCTTAAATTTGTGGGGTTTGTATTCTATGGTACCCTACAAAGTGAGACCCTAGAAAATATGGATTACATTCCACATCTCAGGAGCCACGTCACAGTGAAAGTAGACATTGATGATGACATTTACCATCACCTCCACTGTGCCATGTCAGTCTTTAGCTGACTGAGGAAGTATTTTGTACAACATAGAACATAGAAGGGCTATGCTGTACTACAGCATAGTACAGGCCCTTCAGCCCACAATGTTGTGCCGACATTTTATCCTGCTCTCACATCTATCTAACCCCTCCCTCCCACATAGCCTCCTGTTTTTCTATCATTCGTGTGTCATCAAGACGTCACACTCACTTATTATGGTTTATCGAGCAGCATTGGTCCTTACCCTCCTGTATGCTTCAGACTCATGAACAACCTACATAGATACTGGAGAAATATTACCAATGCTGTCTGCACAAAATCCTACAATTGACCAACAAGGGAGGCAAACCAGTGTTAGCACTTCCTCCCAGACCAACAATCTGCAGCACTGATCGAGGCACTGATCACACTGAACCCCAGCTCTGAAGGGCAAACTACATGCCTGACACAAGCTCTCTCCTCCAAGCTCCATCAAGGTAAGAGATTTCCAGAAGGACAGAGAAAACACTTCAGGGAGGTGCTGAAACTGTAATACCCTCACATACCCTATCATCTCTAAGAGGTAGAGAAGACTCTGCACTGCCCAACCCTTGATGACAGGAGACCCAGTGGCCATGCACCAACAGCGGAAGAAGTGCACAACATTCCAGCCTACCCACATCCTGCCCTGTCACACACCACTTACTTCACCAGTGATAGAGTCCGTGGATTCCACAAGGGACTTTACAGCTACCTCAGAACCCACAGAATTGGAGTGAAAGTATGTCACCCTCGAACCTAAGGGGTTGCCTAAGCAGAAACAAAAGTAGACACTGTACCCTACTTTTATCTGTACTGTGTAATATGTAAAAAGTTATGCCTTAGACTTACAGTGTGTGTCTTTTCTACAAGACAGAACCTTACACTTATAGAGTTTACATACATTGAACCCTACATTTAAAGAGACACTACACGGTACCCTGTACAGTTAGGCGATATATACTGTAATAAGTTACAGACAAAACCCATTGGGTCTGTGTACTCTGCCACACTGAACACCACAGTAATAGGAGACACAAGAGGCTGCAGATGCTGGAATCTGGAGCAAACACAAAGAGCTGGAGAAACTCAGCAGGCCAGGCAGCATCTATGGAGGGAAATGGACTGTCAACGTTTCAGGTTGGGACCCTTCAAGACAGATAGAGGGGAGGTAACCAGCATAAAATGATGGAGGGAAGGGATGGGAGCAAGAGCTGGCAGGGAAGAGTGAAGGGTCTCGACCTGAAACATCACCTGTCCATTTCCCTCCATAGATGCTGCCTGACCCCTTGAGCATTTTTTGTGTTACCACAGTAATAGGAGATGTTATCTGTACTACACTGTACCCTGGACTTATAGAGTTTGTGCACTGAATGCTCCTGTACCCAAAACTTTTAGTGTCTTGCACTGTGTTAAACTGTTTCTGCAACTAGGGTCTGCTCTATGCTGTGATACAGGGTTATGGTGGTGGGGCAGCAGCTAAGTTATCAGGCAAGTAACCCAGAAACCTGGAGTAACAATCCAGAGGCCACAATTCAAATTTCACCATGGAAGCTGAGGCATTTAAATTCAGATTAATAATCTGACTTTTAAACAAAATAGTAAATTATGAGCACAAAACTACTGGATTGTTGTAAAAGCCCGATTGGTTCACTAATGTGCTTCAGGGAAGGACATTTGCCATCCTTGTGTGATCTGGGCAATACAAATCTCTTAATGTGGTTGACTCTGCAAAGGCCAAGCCAGCCCGTTAGTTTGTGGATAATGGATGCTGGCCAGTCTGATGACATCTGGATCCCGAAACAGGAATTTAAAATACCACCACACCCTCCAGTACTACACTGTTTGAATCTGTGCATTCTGCTACATCTTTCCCAACAGTTATAGGGTCATTGAGTCATAACGTAACACAGCATGGAAAAAGGCCCTTCAGCCCAACTCATCCATGCTGACCAAGGTGCCTACCTGAGTTATATGTTCTTTGTTTTCTACTACTCTGCACAATGCTATATTATAATATAGTATAATACATAATAATGCCATAATATAATAGCAGCAATGTATTACATTGTCACATACTTCTGTGGGATCGCTGAACCACAGAATACCTAATCCTGCAATTATAGGGTCTGTGTCACTTTCTGTTTTGGAAAGTTGCAGCTTTAGAGTCACAGAGTCATACGGCACAGAAACAGCTCCTTCGGCCCACCATGTCCATCCTGACCAATTTGCCCATCTGCACTAATCCCACTTGCCTTCCATGCCTTGCCTATTTAGGTATCTATTGAAATGTCTCCTAAATATAGTGATTGTACCTGACTCCACCATCTCCTCTGGTGGTGCATTCCAGGTATTGGCTGTGCTCTGTGTGATTAAAAACTTGCCCTTCAAACCCCTTTAAAGCTCTCTTCTCTCATCATAAATCGGTGCCCTATTGTGTTTGACACCCCGACCAAGGGAAAAAAGAGTTTGACTATCTACCCTATCTATGCCTCTCATCACCTTATATACTTCTATCAGGTCACCCCTCAGCCTCCTTTGCTCCAGGGAAAACAAGCCCAGCCTATCCAATCTCTCCCCATAACCAAAGTCCTCCTTCTGGACTCAATACTTAATTCTACGACTTCAGGTACTTTTCTTTCCCGTTTGTATCAGAACTGCCCGGTCCTGCTTAGGTCATCCTTTGCTTATTATTGCCTCAGTTTTTCTCTCTCTGCTAACAAGGCCCGACTTGCTGGGCAATTGCTACACCTCTGCATTTCACAGCTCTTATGTTCCTTTGTTCTTTCTCTCTCCCTCTCTCTCCCTTCCCCCCCCCCCCAGGTGACTTCACAGATTCTCCACTAAAAGCTCTTTCCTTTTGTCCTATCCATCTCCCTTCTACTTTCTTTGCAACTTAAAATAAACTTGTTTTGTCTTTTTCCCGGTTCTGATGAAGGGTGTCTGACCTGAAACATTAACTCTGTTTCCCTTTCCACAGATGCTGCCTGACCTGCTGAGTGTTTCCAGCATTTTCTGTTTTTACCGTGGTATTGTACCCCACCATAAAATATGGTTTCTGTACTGCTCTACACTACATCTCACAGGGTGTGGGTATGGTACAACATTGCAGTCAGCAGCTATTGTACCACATTGCACCATTCTGGTTACAAAATTCATCCTTATGGAATTCACAAATCAGTACCCAAAAATCCAAGGTACAGAATAAAATTCACTCCTGTGGAATTTATGTGGGTGGGGGGGGGGAATAAATAAACACAAAATGTGAAAGAAACAACAAATATTGTCTTTTTTTTTCAACTTCCATTTCTTGACGCATGTGCAGATAACGCAGCAGGTTTTTTTTTACCACGGTAAGATCACTTTACTGTCTGGCAGGTTTCTTCTTCAAGAGTTTTCTATATTATGTACCCTCAAGATGGCTAAATGGGGCCAGCATGTAAGCCTAAACTGTTATTTGTTGTGAGTTATATCATAAACTATCTTACCTATATTTCATATGCATTTAAAAATGTATGTCTCCATTCAAGCGAAAGGCTGGAAGGCATTAAGCATCTGCAGCCCCTTGTCTTTCCAAATGCAGTTGCTGGCCACTTAGGAGACCTGCTTTGGAAACTGATAAGGAAATTTCTTAAGTGGCCCCCTGCTGTCAACCAGAAAAACATCCCGTGGGAACGCATCTCCACATGGAATTCAATGGGAAATAGGGTTTCATGTTACGGGAAACTGCAATGTGAATGGTTTTTCTAGGAACGCAACCCCTCCATAATGTGGGGGTTGCCTGTATATCTACACAGGTAGATAACATCAAAAATAGGAACAGGATTAAGGCATCTGATCCTGCTTCACCGTTCAATGTGATAAGGGCTGATCATCTGAATTCAGTCCCCTGTTCCTGCTTCCTCCCCATAGTCCTCATCCCTCCAGCCCTCAGAACAACGTCTTCTTGAGTATATTTAACGAGTTGGCTTCAACTGTGGCAGAGGATTCCACAGGGTCCTCACTGTCCCGGAGCGGGGACTTCTCCCCATTGCAGCCTTACCCGGCTTGTCCCTTACCCTCAGACTGTGACCTGTGGTCTTGGAATCCTCCGGCCACTGAGAACATCCTTCCTTCATCTAATCTGTTCGGTCCTGTTAGAGTTGTGTAGGTGTCTATGAGATCCTCTCTCATTCATCTAAGCTGTAGTGAAGCCTTATGAACCCAATTTCCCTTCAAACATCAGCCTTGGCATTCCAGGAGTCAGACTGGTGAACCTTTGCTGAACCACGCCTCCCCCCCCCCACCCCCCCAACAGCAAGAACCTCCATCCTCAGAATGAAACAGCACACATTTTCAGCCATGTATTCATCTGGTCTATTCTCCTGTTCCTATAGGAATGGCACAGGAAGTAATCCTCAGATTACTGCCTGTGTGGTCCTGCTTTCTAATTTAGATCCCAACTTTTTAAGCTCATGTTGCATGTTGATACCAACATGTACCACCACTGCTGGTTATTTACCCACCCCTCCAGAACGCCCTGCAGCCACATTGACTCGAGCACTAGTAAGACAGCACACTATCCTGAATTCCCATTTGCAGCCACAGAAAAGTCTGTCTGTTCCCCTTACAATTGAATCCCCTTTCATTATAGCTCCCCCAGTGTTTCCCTTCCCTCTTGTACAGCAGAGCCATCAGTAGTGCCTCAAACTTGGCTGTTGCTGCTTTCTCCTGACAGGCTGTCTCCCTCAATAGTGTCCAAGACGGTACACTTGTCTGAGCAGGACTGGCCCAGAGGATGCTCCTCCGCGACCTGCACCTTGCCGACTCCTCTTCCCGGTGGTCACCCACCACTTCTCTGCCTCAGCAGCCATTATTTCTGGGGTGACCAGTTCACTGAACAGACCATCCACGAGTGATGCTCCATAGTGAATCCACAGACAGCTCCAACAGCGCAATGTGGTCAGTCAGGGATGGCAGTTAGACGCAATTCCTACACGCATGGTTGCCATGGATACTGGAAGCATTCCAGATTTCCCACAGGAGGAACAAGCCACGGGGCTGAGCTCTCCTGCTATGACCTATCTTTTAATTTAGAGTATGAATTGTGCCAGGGACCTTATTCTACTCTCAACACTATTTACTGCAGTCTAAAGTCACTACCTTTATTGAATAAAAGTACCAGAGAAAGGAAGAAACACCCACTGTTGCTACTCACCGATCAGCTGCCTCACCACCACTCGTCACTTTTTAAAACGTGACCTCACCTCCAACTCCGCTGCCAGTCACTGCTTCCTGCACTCTCACAGGTGGGAATTCCTTCCGCACCACTGCTGCCCACTGTAGGCCTGACAGAAGCCTCCTGCTCAATTTATACACCTGACACAGCTTTATGTTTCCTTCTTGGCCAGTCCTCTGGGACCATGAGTGAATGGCTTCCACTCAGCTTCTGTGGCTTCTGAGGTGGCAGATGAGGTCAGAGTGGGAGCCAGAGACGCTGTACAAATAAACAGGTCATTTGGGATTTGGGAGGCTGCGCTGTGGGGCGTAAGATGCATCGGTACTGGGACCCCAGCTGGTCGCAAACCTACATCAATCACTTGGACGAGGAGATCGCGTGCAATAAGGCCAAGTTTGAAACCAAGATGGATACCAGCACGAGGAGGGTGCAGAGAGGCTTCAGGCCGATATATACAGGTTAAATGAATGGGTAAGGTCACGGCGAATATAATGCAGGAAAATGCAAAGTCATCCATTTTGGTAGAAAAAAATAGAGAAAGGTGGAGTAATTTTAAATGCAAGAGTTTGATAAGTGTTAGTGCTCAGGGGACCTGTGCACAGATTACTGGAAGTTAACATTCAGATACAGCAAGCAGTTAAGCAAAGAAAAAAGTATTTCAGCATCTACTGCTGGAGGACTTGAGTGAGAGAGGTTTTTATTCATCCTTGGGATCTAGGCATTGTTGACAATCAGAGATGTTTTGCTGCAATTACATAGGGTCCTCTGCTGAGACCGACTCTGGAACATCGTATACACTCTGGTCTCCCTGACAATGGAAGGATATACTTTCAGTGAAGGTTCACCAGATTGATTCCTAGAATGGTGGGTATTTTGTATGAGGGACGGTTAGGCAGACTGGACATATACTTTCTTGAGTTTAGAAGAACGAGAGGTGACCTCATTGAAATGTACAAAATTTTGACAGACTGGACAGATACAAGGATGACGTTTCTCTTGGGTGCGAGGGATTTTCACAAATTGGAGAGGGGGTGTGCGATGTTATATGTTTTCAGGGAAGCTTTGAGAACATCCTTGAATCATTTCTTCTGATCACCTTGTCTCCTCTTGCTCTGACAAGAGTTTGGACTAGAATGTCTGTTGTTCAGTATGTGGGTGGGTCAGCCCAATGGAGCTGGCTGAGGGTAACATTTATCTTGTTGAGAATTAAAAACCCTTGATGCTGAAAATCTGAAGTAAAAACAGAAAAGGGCGGGAACACTGAAGTGGTCGGGCACCATCTCTGGAGAGAGAAAAAAAGTCAGTGTTTCATGTCAAAGCCCCTTCATTGTGGGCTGAAGGGCCTGTATTGTGCTGTACTGTTCTATGAGAACTGGGACAGAGAGAGAAAGAGTTAGTTCTGAGTTGCAGAAAGGTCGGAGGGATGGGTGGAGAGGACAAGGGGAATATCTGTGATAGGGTGAGGCAAGGTCAGACGGGTTAATGGGGGCAGTTAGATGGCGATTACATCCTTTATCCCTGTTACGCATTGCCAATAGCCAGGCTGTGGGATGTGACCAGCAGGACAGTCTATACCAATGAAGAGAGAAAAGCTGAGAGGAAAAACTCACAGATAGATGACTTCCAGCAGAAATGGCCAGCTCTGATACAGACAGAGGATGTGAGTTGGAGAATCCAAAGGTGGGGAAGTCAGTATGGTATCTGGAACAGTGCAACATGCCCAGGCACAAGACAAGGAATGTTCCTCAAGATTGTGTTAGGCCTTGCTGTAACAGCGCAGGAGGCTGCAGACAGGAGTGGGAGTGGGATGAAGAATTAAAGTGGCAGGCAACAGGGAGCTCAGGGTCCACGCTGAGAACTGAATTCACATGCTGCACAAGGGGATCACCCAATCTACGTCTGGTTTCATAGAAGAAGAACATAGAACATAGAACAGTACAGCACAGTACAGGCCCTTCGGCCCACGATGTTGTGCCGACCTATATAAACGCCTAGTCCCTGATCAATCTAACCCTTCCCTCCCACACAGGCCATAACCCTCTATTTTACTTACTTCCATGTGCTTATCTAAGAGTCTTTTCAATGTCCCTATTGAAAAGACTCAGCAAAGAGCTCACAGTTGCCACATTGATCACTGGAAAGTGCGTTAGACCTTGAAGTTCTCTCCTCAGGACAGTGGCCATGGAGGTAAGGGAAAACATCAGGGAGGAAAGAGGAAACACAGCAGTCTCCCATGTGCCTGCGCTCTCCCCGTGTGGTAGCCCTGTCTGACTGAGGGTCTCGACCCGAAACGCCGACTGTCTGTTTCCCTTCACAGATGCCGCTGAGTTCCTCTGGCAGCTCCTGCTTTGCTGTCCGGTTGAGTGTTGTACAATAAGTGGCCCTTCACACTGCAAGGGACAGGTGGATCAAGGGGCCAGTAAGTATAATATCCAGCTGTGGAGTGGTTTGTACAAAAGGTCTGGGGACAGTGAAGGAGCCACCACTGACACAGTTTCTCTTCTCCTGACCTTTGAAACAGAAGCTGACCGATGTTGTGCATAAGATATTGGTGTCATTTCAATTGCTGCCTCATCACCAATCCCTGCACAATCTGCCTCAAGTTTCTCTGTATGTATTCAGCAAAGGTTGTAGGTGGTCCCTAAAATCTCCAGTTTGTGCCGGCTTGGAGGAAGTGTGCACTGCTTGATTAACAGTGTCATTGGGCGTGCAAGGGAGATGTCAGCTGTGCAAAGGTGAGGTACCGGGAACCATTCAAACAACTGTCACTGCTGGCATGATCTACCCTGGGTAAAATTGCTTATGTATGGAATGATGTACTTATGTATGGAATGATCTGTCTGGATGGCACAAAAACAAAAGCTTCTCACTTTATAAGATAAGAATATAATGTAAGAAATAGGAGCAGGAGTAGGCCACCCGGCCCATCGAGCCTGCTCCGCCATTCAATAAGATCATGGCTGATCTGGCCGTGGACTCAGCCCCACCTACCTGCCTTTTCCCCATAACCCTTAATTCCCCGACTATGCAAAAATCTATCTAACTGTGTCTTAAATATATTTAATGACGTGACCTCCAGTGCTTCCCTGGGCAGAGAATTCCACAGATTCACTATAGAACAATACAGCTTTCGCCAGGGTCGAGGCCACATTGTGGACACTGAATGCAGTGGACTAGATCGGAAGAAATGAATCACTGGATCCCTGGGAAGAGGGGTTGCGTCTCCTGCCATTGCATGGGAAAGTGCCGTTAGCTGTGGAGTGGTTGGTGGGTACAGAAGAGCAGACCAGGGAGCTGCAAAGGGAATGATCCCTTCGAAATGCTGAAAGGGAAAGGGAAAGAAATGTGGTGGAGTCTTGCGAAAGCCGTCGGAAATTGCAGAAGTTGATCCATTGAACATGGCAACTGGTGAGATGGAAAGTGAGGACCCGGCAGCTCCGTCCAGGAGGAAGAAGGATGAGAGCAGAGGAGGGGAAAATAAATGAGATACGGACAAGAGCTCTGTCCACCAATGTAGATGGTAAGCCACGGAACGAAGGCATCTCAGGCACAACTGCATGGAAAGTCTTATCCTCAGAACAAATATAGCAGAGAGGAACTTGGAGAAGGAAAGGAGTTATTACAGGAGGCAGGGTGGGAGAAAGTATCGTTGAGATAGCTTTGATAGTCTGTAGGCTGGCAACGAATGTTTGTCACCAACTTTTCTCCTGAAATGGAATGGAGGGATTTAGAAAGAGAAGGGAAGAGCCAAATGTGGACCATGTGAAAGGGAGAACAGGGCAGAATTAGCAACAGAAGCAATAAAATGTTCCAGTTCTGCATGAGCACAGGAAACAGGACCAATGAAATTGTCCATGTTTTGGAAAAAGAGTTGTGGGGGGGACAAAACAGAGACTGTTCCACATATCGCACACAGAGTATAGAATACTCTTCAGTTAAATTCTCTGCACTATTCCACACTGTACATTATAATCAGATCGGTATTGGTTTACTATTGTCACTTGTACCGAGGTACAGTGAAAAACTTGTCTTGCATACCGTTCGTACAGATCAATTCATTACACAATGCATTGAGGTAGTTTTGGGTAAAAACAATAACAGAATACAGAGTAAAGTGTCACAGCTACAGAGGAAGTGCATTGCAGGTAAACAATAAGGTGCAAGGTCAAACAAGATAGATTGTGAGGTCAAGAGTCCATCTCATGGTAAACTGTATTACACTGTATCCTGTGGCAATAGGACCCAACTCCCCCAATATAGTTACACTCGTAGGGTCTGTGTACATAGGGAAAATGTATTCTGCTCTTAGATTATCTGTGTAATGTTCTATAGCATAAGCCAGTATCTGGCTGGTGTTCTGTACCACCATGCACCATGAGGTTATATGGCTTCTGTATGGTAGCACACTATACCCTACAGTTATAGCATCAATGTATTTCACTGTATCACATGTTACAGTTATAGGGTTTGTGTACTCTACCCTACAGTTATAGCTTTCATACTCTAACAGATTAATACAATAGCGCACTGTTTCCTACAATTATATCAACGTATGCCACTACACCACACAGTACTAAAATTATAGGTCTACTGTGTGCCACATGACAATTTGAGAGGTATCACTGCGATATGCACATTCTGCTGAGAAGCAACAAAAAACCCAAGGACATTACTGCAGGTGGAGCAGAGCAGCCAAGGATTCCGGGCCCCTGTTCTTCCTACAGCAGGTGGAAGGTTTCAGTGATCGGATGTGTCCAGATCCTCTGTATCCACATGCATTGCTCCCAGGAAAGGAACCGAGTAACTTTTGTCCACGGTGCTGTCGAGTACACAGATTAAGTTATGCCAAGGTGTAAAATAACCAATGTCACCAGCTTCTTCAGTGTGCCAATTGTGTGTTGATCTTTTGTGTTTTATCTTTAATCTATTACCATTTCAGCCAGGTCACACTATTGGAGTTCAACCAAAATATGTCAAAACCTGCCATTGCAGAGGATAGTAACAAGCTGCATTTGAAGAAGGATTTCACAGCAACTGCTCTTCATGTTTGACTTATTTCGAATTGTAGTCAAATGCCCTTTAATATACACTGCGCATTGGCAGTGCACTGAGCTTCCACACAGTGCCCAGGTGCCGGGTGCCTTCTGCTGAGACGTTGCCCTTCAGATTCCACATGATGATCAGCCTCGTGAGTGCCCAAGTGGAGTAGCCCACAATTTCCACGTCTGGGCTCCAGAGCAAAGGTTGCAAGGCGGGTGCTGAACCCCTCTGTGTTCCTTTCTGGTGGGCCCACCGGTGCCCAACCATTTCACCATCTGCCTTCCGTCTAAAGCTGCCCCATCCGAGTTCTCAGCCCAATACCCTGGAGCAGAAGACAGTAAGTCTTTGCTGATCCAGCACCCTTGAGATTTTGATGGTGCCAGACTGGCAAATTTTCCAGACTATTGGGTGTACTTTCCAATTAATACTCCAACACACAATTGGTTCGCTCTCTTTTAGATATTACACAGTAGTGTGATAAATGTTCCAGCAAATCCAGTAAGTTTACAGGGAGCCAGGGAACCAGGGCATTAAAGGGAGTGTGGGAATCAGCACCCGGTGAGTTGGGCACCAGACCAATGGATTTCCAAGCAATCGGATAGCGGATTATCCTAAACTCCAGAGGTTCCAATATCTTGGCGGGAATGTTTGATTTAGTTGTAGGGGAGGGTTTAAACTGATCTGGCAGGGGGATGGAAACCAGGATGTTAGGTTACAAGATGCTAAGGTAAAGGAGGGAGTTTATTGAAACAAGTCCAATGAGGATGGCAAGAAGGACAGGCAGGTGAGAAGCCAGGATAATTTGCTGAATAATAGAAGTACAACAAGTCAGGATGTTAGGATACAGAATGTTAGGATAGGGGATGAGGTATATAGGAACATGTCTAAGGTAGTATGTAGTGAAGATGGTAAGAAGGATAGACAGGTGGAAAGCCAGGATAATCTGCTGAACAATAGAAGTACAACAAAATTAATAGCAGATACCGGACTAAACGTACTATATTTAAATGCACGTAGCATTAGGAATAAAGTAGATGACCTAGTGGCACAACTACAGGTTAATAAATACGACATTGTGGCAATCACCGAGTCATGGCTTTATGATGGATGTGATTGGGAACTGAATGTCCAGGGGTACACAGTGTATAGGAAGGACAGGCGGGTAGGCAGAGGGGGAGGTGTGGCCATGATGGTTAGTAGTGATATAAAATCGATAGAAAGGAAGGATATTGGGTCAGAGGAGGTGGAATCCTTGTGGGTGGAGCTAAGGAATAGCAAGGGTAAAAGGACAATAGTAGCAGTCATATATAGGCCCCCTAATAGCAGTCAGCAAGTGGACGATAAGTTGCAGTTTGAGATAGAAAAAGCATGCCAGAGTGACAATGTGAAGATAATTATGGGGGATTTTAACATGAAGGTGGACTGGGAAATCCAGAATGGCGGTAGGAGAGGGAGTTTGTGGAATGTCTAAGGGACGTTTTTCTAGAGCAACTTGTTGAAGAGCCCACCAGGGGATCGGCTGTTTTGGATTGGGTGCTGTGTAATGAACCGGAGGTGATTAGGGAACTAAAGGTAAAGGAACCACTGGGAACCAGTGATCACAATATGATTGAGTTCAGTTTCAAGTTTGAGAAGGAGAAACTGATAACTGGTGTATCGATATTTCAGTGGAACAAAGGAAATTACAATGGTATGAGAGAGGAGTTGGCCCAAATTGATTGGAAGAGTAAGCTGGCTGGAGGGACGGCAGAGGAAAAATGGAAGGAATTTCTACAGGAAATAAGGAAATTGCAGGATAGATATATTCCAAGAAAAAAGAAGGTTTTGAATGGAAAAAAGGCACAAATGTGGATAACGAGAGAGGTGAAGGCTAAAATAAAAGCAAAAGGGGCGGCGTACAAAGAAGCAAAAATTAGTGGGAAAACAGAAGACTGGGAAGCTTTTAAAAACCTGCAGAGAGAAACTAAGAAGGTCATTAGGAAAGAAAAGATGAATTATGAAAGGAAGTTGACGGATAACATTCGAAAGGATACTAAGAGTTTTTTTAAATACATAAGGTGTAAAAGAGAGACACGGGTTGATATAGGACCAATTGATAACGGTGCAGGAGCTATTATAATGGACGATAGAGAGATGGCAGAGGAATTGAATGAATATTTTGCATCGGTCTTCACCATGGAGGACATCAGCAATGTGCCGGTTAGTCAGGAGTCTCACGAAATGGAATTGAGTTCAGTTAAGATTACTAGGGAGAAGGTGCTAGGAAAAATAAATGGGCTAAAGACTGATAAGTCTCCCGGACCAGATGAGGTGCATCCCCGGGTTCTGAAGGAGGTGGCTTTAGAGATAGCGGAGGCATTGGCGATAATTTTCCAGAAATCGATAGATTCCGGCGTGGTTCCGGAGGACTGGAGGGTCGCAAATGTAGTTCCGTTGTATAAGAAAGGTGGGAGGCAGCATAAAGGAAATTACAGACCTATTAGTCTGACGTCAGTGGTGGGAAAGTTATTGGAATCTGTCCTCAAAGACGGGGTTATGGAATACCTAGAGGCGCAGGGCAAGATAGGTCCTAGCCAACATGGTTTTGTGAAGGGAAGATCCTGCCTGACCAACCTGTTGGAGTTTTTTGAAGAAATCACAGGTAAGGTGGATAAGGGAGAGGTGGTAGATGTTGTGTATTTAGACTTTCAAAAGGCCTTTGATAAGGTGCCTCACAAGAGACTGATTAGTAAGATGAGAGGTCATGGAATTACGGGTAGGATAACAGAATGGGTGGAGCATTGGCTGGTTGACAGGAAGCAAAGAGTGGAAATAAAAGGATCTCGTTCTGGTTGGTTACCGGTTACTAGTGGTGTGCCGCAGGGGTCGGTGTTGGGACTGCTCCTTTTTACCTCGTACATTAACGATTTGGATGATGGAATAAGTGGTTTCGTGGCTAAGTTTGCGGATGACACCAAGATAGGGGGAGGAGTAGGGAGTATTGAAGAGATAGGAAGGTTGCAGAGGGACCTAGACAGTTTAGGAGAATGGGCAAGGAAATGGCAGATGAGATTCAATGTAGGGAAATGTGCAGTTGTACACTTTGGAAGCAGAAATAAGCGGGCAGATTATTATCTAGGAGGACAGAAAATCCAAAGCACGGAAGTACAAAGGGACTTGGGGGTACTCGTGCAGGATACCTTAAAGGTTAACCACCAGGTCGGATTGGTGGTAAAGAAAGCGAATGCTATGTTGGCATTCATTTCGAGAGGTATAGTGTATAAAAGTAAGGAAGTGTTGATGAGGCTCTACGGGGCATTAGTGAGGCCTCATTTGGAATATTTTGCGCCGTTTTGGGCCCTACATCTTAGGAAGGATGTGTTGACGTTGGAGAGGGTTCAGAGGAGATTTACGAGGATGATTCCAGAAATGAAAGGGCTTACGTATGAGGAGCGTTTGTCGGCTCTTGGACTGTACTCGCTGGAGTACAGAAGAATGAGAGGGGACCTCATAGCGACATTTAAAATATTGATAGGAAAGGACAGAGTAAATGTGGCTAGGCTGTTTCCCTTGGTGGGTGAGTCCAGGACCAGAGGGCACAATCTTAGAATTAGAGGGTACAGTTTCAAAACAGAGATGAGGAAAAATTTCTTTAGCCAGAGGGTGGTGAATTTGTGGAACTCCTTGCCACATACAGCAGTGGAGGCCAGATCAGTGGGGGCGTTCAAGGAGGAGATAGATAGATATCTAAATAGTCAGGATATCAAGGGATATGGGGATAAGGCCGGAAATTGGGATTAGAATAGTTTTTTTTTCTTCTTCTTCTTCCCCCGTTCCCCATTTCTCATTTCTATTTCCCTTTCCTTGGAACAGACTCAATGGGCCGAATGGCCTGCTTCTGATCCCTTGTCTTGTGATCTTGTGATTATCGGAGTTTTACTGCAGATGGAATGTGCACGTGGCCCATGCGAAGAAATTTTTCACAGGAGCCATTTTTCCTGGAGTGGTCCCCTCAGACATGTCAAGTGGGTTGCTTTGAATAGTTTAGTAAATGAGGAGACTGAGAGAATGAATGAATTCATAATTGGTTGGATTTTATAAGTGTGTATTGATGTAACTAATTAACCTGTTGTAGAACATCATGCGCCTAAATGGTTTAATTGATAGCATGAGTTTATTTCCATGTTAAAGGAGAAGCAATGTGTGGGGTACATTTAAGAACTTATATGAAGCATGTGATATGACTGATTGATCAATGTACCCAGATACCGCCATTCCTTCAATAAAGGAAGCTCTCTTCTAGCTCCACCTCAGTGGGATTGCCTATATTTACAGGTAGAACATAGAACATAGAACACCACAGCACAGTACAGGCCTTTCGACCCACAATGTTGTGCTGACATTTTATCCTGCTCTAAGATCTATCTAACCCTTCCATCCCACATAGCCCCCCCCACCATTTCTCTATCATTCATGTGTCTATCTAAGAGTCTCTTAAATGTCCCTAATATACTATATAAAACTTCTAAGTTATTTGGTGTCAGTATCTGAGCTGACAAATAATAGCGTTAAATTGAGTGCCAGTGTGTCAGTATCTGCACCATCTTATAATATGGACACTGCAATGCTTGGCTGCCTGAAGCTAAATCGTTATCGTACAGCACAGAAATAGGCCATTCAGCCACCACATCTGTGCTGACCATTAACGACTCATTTACACTAATCCTACACTAATCACATTTTTTCCACTCACCTAGACACTAGTGGCCATTTACAGTGGCCATTTAACTCAGTGACCCACATGTCTTTGGGATGTAGGAGGAAATCCAGAGGAAATCCACGCAGTCTCATAGAGAACATGCAAACTCCACAAAGACAGCACGAAAGGTCAGGATTGAACCTAGGCTGCTCAAGCTGTGAGAAAGCAACTCGTCCAGCTGTGCCATGGTTCCCCCCGGTTCCCCTGTGTATGGTTTCAGCCTGCCACCAGTCAAAAGCCCCCAGGGCCCCCACTATCATCTCCTTCTTCAGGGTGAGGTAGTGCAGTCACATCCACCGCCCAATGGTAGATGCGGCCACTCATTATGCACCACTTTGTCGCGTGTGTGTGTGTGTGTGTGTGTGTGTGTGTGTGTGTGTGTGTGTGTGTGTGTGCGTGTGCGTGTGCGTGTGCGTGTGTGTGTGTGTGAGTGACCATCACCCGATGTGTCATCCACCTGTCATCTTTATGTAGTTGGGAGTGAGGGCAGTCTGTTGACTGTGGCTGTAAGGTTTGCTGCAGGAACAGCAAGTGCAGGTACAGTATGGATCACATGTCCAAGTCATGATCGATAGAGGTGGTTGGCAGCTGAACGATGGAGGTGTGATGCACTTTAGCGGAGGCTGAAGCTGGTGGTACTATTGATGGTTAATTGCATTTGGAAGTTCCTTCGCTGACCTCGACCACGTATTTGAAGTTGTTGGACTTGCAGCACCGCGGCAGGTTCCTGGGACCCGACTTCTGATAGTGAGCTTGACAGCTACCCCCACCCATACCATGAGTCTGGGCAGTAAAACCTCCCCTCCTTTGCACCTGTAGTACCAAGGGCGGCAGTAGCAGTGTCAGTAGGTAACCTTGTCTTTCCAACGCTGTGAGAAGTCTCCCCCTCAACCTCAGTTGCAGAATGCCCGTCGGTCCCTGCCACAGTCACAATGATGCTGTAGCTGCCTCGAGACGGTGTTGCTAGTCACTCATTAAAGCAGGTCCCTCTGGTAAGGAAATAAGGTAACCAGAAGCACAATTAGTACGACTGCACATAGCAATCATGTAAATGAGCAGGCAGCAGGAAATTGGGGTGAGGCAAACAAAGGAAGTAAAGGGTGCAAGTTAATTGCACAGCATGATTTCAGGGGCTTTCCAGTTTTGTCTTTCCAGTTTTGTCCCCACATTTGACGTGCTACAGGTTACCACAAGGTTATGGGGTTTGAGTACCGTGCCACATCAAATGTCACAGTTACAGCATATGTATACAAACCTTATTGTTATTGGACCTGAGCACAGATCTGCAGCACACAGAGCACCCAGTAGAGCTGTTACTTCACAGCACCGGTGACCCAGGTCCAATCCTGATCTGCGGTGTTGTCTGTGTGGGGTTTGCATGTTCTCTTCACAGTCGCATGGGTCTCCTCTAAGCTGCCCCAGTTTCCTCCCACCACCGAAACATGCTGGTTGGTGGGTTAATTGGCCAATATAAATTGTCCCTTGTGTGTAGGAGACTGGCAGAATCTGAGTCATAGAGTCATAGAGATATACAGCATTAAACAGGCCTTTCAGCCCATCTCATCCATGCTGACCAAGTTACCTACCTGAGCTAGTCCCATTTGCCTCCATTTGGCCAATCCCTCTAAACCGTGAATGAACCTGTCCTAACACTGTAATTATCCCCACCTCTACCACTTCCTGTGGCAGCTCCATCCACGCACCCACCACCCTCTGTGTGAAAAAACTTGTTCCTCTGGTCCCCTTTCGTTTCTCCTCTCATCTTAAACCTATTCCCTCTAGCTTTAGGCTCCCCTACCCTGGCAAAAAGACAGTGACAATTCACCTTATCTCTGCTCCTCGTGATGTTATGCCTAAGGTCACCCCTTTGCTTCCTACACTCCAGGGATAAGAAGTCCCAACCTATCCTCTCTCTCCTTATAACTCAAGCCCTTCGCAGTCCCTTGTTAATCTTTTCTGCACCCTTTCCAGCTTTTGACATCCTTTTTATTGCTAGACAACCAGAACTGCACACAATACTCCCAAGTGTAGTTTTACCAACGACTTGTACAGCTGTAACATGACACCCCAACTCCTGTACTCGATGGCCTGACTGATGAAGGCAAGTGTGCCATATGCCTTCTTCACCACCCTGTCTACCTGTGTCGCCACTTTCAGGGAACCATGTACTTGTACCCCTAGGTCTCTCTGTTCTACAATATTCTCCATTGTCCTACCATTTACTGTGTAAGTCCTATCCTGGTTTAACTGACGGAAATGCAACACCTCGTACTTGTCTGTGTTAACTTCCATCTGCCGTTCCTTGGCCCACTTCCCCTCTTCATCTGGATCCTGTTGTAGCCTTAGATAACCCTCTCCACCGTCCACTACACCACCAATTTTGGTGTCAGCCACAAACTTACTAACCATGTTAACAACATTGTTATCCAGATCATTAAGATAGACAGGCATGATGGTCAGCATAGATGGGCTGAAGGACCTGTTTCTATGCTGTAAAACTCTATGAGTCTACGACCCTACACTAATCCTACATTAATTCATTGTTTTCTCTGTACATTCCCTTCAACACCCCCTAGCTGTGTGTAGTGCTGGTCACATTAAGGTGGATAAATCCCCAGGGCCAGATGGTATCTATCCCAGGATATTGAGGAGTGGGGGGGGGGGGGTGCAAGGCAGGGCATTGCTGGGGCTGTGACAGAAATGTTTGTATGCTCTTTAGCCACAGGTCAGATCCCAGAAGACAGGAGAATAATGTTGTTCCTATGTTTAAGATGGGTAACAGGGACAAACCAGTAAATTATAAGCCAATGAACCTTGCATCAGTGGTAGGGAAATTATTAGAGAAGATTCTTATAGAACATAGAATATTACAGCACAGTACAGGCCCTTTGACCCACAATGTTGTGCCGACATTTTATCCTGCTCTAAGATCTATCTAACCCTTTCCCTCCCACATAGCTCTCCATTTCCCAATCATTCATGTGTCTATCTAAAAATCTCTTAAATGTCCCTAATGTATCTGCTCCAACAACCTCTGCCTGCAGTGCGTTCCACACACCCACCACTCTCTGTGTAAAAAACTTACCCCTGACATCCCCTCCATACCTTCCTCCAATCACAAAATGATGTCCCCTCGTGTTAGCCATTGTCGCCCTGGGAAAACGTCTCTGACTGTCCATTCAATCCATGCCTCTTATCATCTTGTACACCTCTATCAAGTTACCTCTCATCCTCCTTCTCTCCAAAGAGAAAAGCCCGAGCTCACTCAACCTATCCTCATAAGACATGCTGTCCAATCCAGGCAACATCCTGGTAAATCTCCTCTGCACCCTCTCTAAAGCCTCTACATCCTTCCTATAATGAGGTGACCAGAACTGGACACAATACTCCAAGTGTTGTCTAACCAGAGTTCTATAGAGCTGCAACATCACCTCGTGGCTCTTGAACTCAATACCCCGACTAATGAAGGCCAACACACCATATGCCTTCTTAACAACCCTATTGACCTGCACGGCAACCTTGAGGGATCTATGGATGTGGACCCCAAGATCCCTCTGTTCCTCCACACTGCTAAGAGTCCTGCCATTAACCTTGTTTTCTGCCTTCAAATTCGATCTCCTGAAGTGTATCACTTCACACTTTTCTGGGTTGAACTCCATCTGCCACTTCTCAGCCCAGCTCCGCATCCTATCAATGTCCTGTTGCAATCTACAGCAACCTTCTACACTATCCACAACACCACCAAACTTTGTATCATCAGCAAACTTACTAACCCACCCTTCCACATCCTCATGCAAGTCATTTATAAAAATCACAAACAGCAGGGGTCCCAGAACAGCACTGGTCACTGATCTCCAGGCAGAATATGCTCCATCTACCACCACCCTCTGTCTCCTATGGGCGAGCCAATTCTGAATCCACACAGCCAAGTTTCCCTGGATCCCATGCCTCCTAACCTTCTGAATGAGCCTTCCATGACGAACCTTATCAAACGCCTTACTAAAATCCATGTACACCACATCCACTGCTCTCCCTTCATCAATGTTCTTTGTCACATCCTCAAAGAATTCAATCAGGCTCGTGAGGCACGACCTGCCCCTCACAAAGCCATTTAACCAGAACACTGCAGTGCTCAAGAAGGTGCTCCACCATCATCTTCTCAAGGGACATCAGAGATGGAAGGAACTACTGGCCTCACCGATGATGGCCTCATCCATAAAATGAAGTTTTAAAACCTCATGGGGAGTTGGTTAAATTCTCTCTTGTTGATCATGGTCATTCCCTTACACTTGTATGGTGCAAATGTTACTTGTTATTCCGCAGCCTATGCTTGAACATTGCTGCCTGTGGGTATGGACCATTCCATTACCTGAGCAGCTGCAAATAGAATTGAAGTTTGTGCAATCAACGGCAACATCCCCAGCTCTGCCCTTTTATATTGCGAGGAAATTTATTGATGAAGGAGCTGAGAATAGTTTCACCCCTGAGAAACCTCTGCATCTCTGTCCTTAGTGTGAGATGATTGACCTCCAAAAATCACAAGTATCTTGCTCAAGGAATAATCTCGTTAGTGGAAGGTTTTCCCCTTGATTTCCATTGACATCAGTTTTGTTAGGATGCTTTAGAAGCACAGGACCATTAGAACACAGAGCGGGGGCAGCACAGTGGCAGGGTTCGCTGGGTTCAATCCTGACCTCGGCTGCTGTCTGCCTGTAGTTTGCAGGCTTTCACTGGGACTGCATGGGTTTCCTCTGGGTGCTCCAGTTTCCTCCCACATCCCAAGGAACTGTAGGCTGGTAGGTTAATTGGCCATTTTACATTGCCCCTAGTGTGCAGATGAGTGGTAGAATCTGGGGAGAGTTGATGGGAAGGCGGGTGGAATAAATAGTGAGTTTAGTGCAGGAATTAGCGTAAATGGGCGGTTCATGATCAGCGTGGACTCAGTGGGCTGTACGGCTCGTTTCTGTGCTGTGTCTCTCTATAACTTTCTGAGGCCATTCAGCCCATTGAGTCCATTCCAGCTCGCTGGAGAGCAACCCTGTCACTCTCATTCCTTGATGCCACACTCAGTCAAATGCTGCATTGAAGATGAGGGCAGTCACTTTCCCTTCACAACCAGAACACAACACATTCACCCACGTCTGGATCAAGGAGGTTATGACAAGTGGAGCCAAATAATCACGGCGCTAAACAAATACGTACAGCACTGCCAATGACTACCATCAAATTGTTTTTGACTGAGAATAGAGGCATAGAGCGGTAATTAGCTGGATTAGATTGGAGATGCTAGCTTGTAAACAGGACATAGCTGGGCAATTTTCCATATTGTGAGATAAATGCCAATGTAGCAACACTGGGGCAGCCGGTTATAGGCACAGCTTGTTCTGCAGCTCGTCTTCACAAATCACTGATGAGTGTTTGGAGCACTGGGACTTAGAGTGGTTGAGAGAAGGACAAAGTATTAAGGAGTGAAACTTTGTGTATTAGGGAAAGGGAGTAGATATTGGTGAGGGGGTTTAGTAGCCAACACACTCAATCCTTGTCCTCTAGAGTGTTTGAGTATTGGGATGACGGATGGATGTTGGGGGGGGGGTCTGGGTGCTGTGGAGAGGGGCAAGGCGGGTTAACAAATTGTGAAGAGGGCTCAAAGACCTTGCAAAGGGATATACATAGGTTAAGCGGATGGTCAAGTAGTTGGCAGATGGACAATAAAAAGGGAAAACAGAAGGTTATCCACTTAGGAAGGAAGAATGAAAATGCTAATTGGGTGAGACTACAACATTAATAAAGAAAATACTGGAAATGTTCAGCAGGGCAGACAGTGCCTGTGGAAAGGGAGACAGTTAATGCTTCAGGCCACAGACAGTTTGTCAGAACTGGAAAAGTAAGCAAATAACTTAGTTTTAACTTGCATAGAGGACAGAGGGGGTTGGACAGGACAGAGGGGAATAACATTATTTATATATATGATTTGGATGCGAATGCACAAGGCTTGATCAGTGAGTTTGTGGATGACACGAAATTAGGAGGTGTTGTTGATAGTGAAGAAGGTTACCGTAGATTACAGTGGATCTCAATCAGTTAGGGAAGTGGGCCGAGGAGTGGCAAATGGATTTCAATACTGATAAGTGTGAACAGATGCATTTTGGAAAGTCAAACCAGCACAGGACTTAGACCATGAGAGTGTAATGGAACAGAGGGACTTAGGAGTACAAGTGCATAGTTTGTTGAAAGCGGCATCACAGGTAGATAGGGTGGTGAAAAAGGAGTTTAGCACATCAGCCTTCATCAGCCAGGGCTTTGAGTATAGGAGTTGGGACATTATGTTGCAGTTGTATAAGTCACTGGTGAGGCCACACTTGGAGTACTGTGTACAGTTTTGGTCACCCTGTTATAGGAAAGATGGGGTTAAACTGGAAAGAGTGCAGAGAAGATTTACGATAATGTTGACAGGACTAGAGGGCCTGAGCTCTAGGGAGAGGTTGGCCAGGCTAGGTCTTTATTAGAGTCATAGAGCAATACAGCACGGATACAGGCCCTTCGGCCCAACCAGTCCATGCCGACCATGGTGCCCACCCAGCTAGTCTCAATTTCCTGTGTTCGGCCCATATCCGTCTCAGCCCCACCCCTCCACGTACCTATCCAAGTGCTTCTCAAATGATACTATTGTACCTGCCTCAACCACTTCCTCTGGCAGCTCGTTCCACATACTCACCAACCTCTGCGTGAAAAAGTTGCCCCTCCGGTCCCTTTTAAATCTTTCCCTTCTCACCCTAAATCTATGCCCCCTAGTTTTGGACTCCCCTACCCTGGGGAAAAGACTGTTAACATCCACCTTATCTATGCCTCTCATAATCTTAAACACTTCTATAAGGTCGCCCCTCATTCTCCTACACTCCAAGGAATAAAGACCTAGCCCGGCCAACCTCTCCCTATAACTCAGGCCCTCTAGTCCTGGCAACATCCTCGTAAATCTTTTCTGCACTCTTTCCAGTTTAACCCCGTCTTTCCTATAACAGGGTGACCAAAACTGTACACAATACTCCAAGTGCGGCCTCACCAACGGCTTATACAACTGCAACATAATGTCCCAACTCCAGTACTCACTGCCCTGACTGATGAAGGCCAGCGTGCTAAATGCCTTTTTCACCACCCTGTCTACCTGTGATGCCGCTTTCAATGAACTATGCACTTGTACTCCTAGGTTCCTCTGTTCCATTATACTCCCTAGTGACCTACTATTCATAGTATAAGTCCTACGCTGGTATGAATTTCCAAAATGCATCACCTCACGCTACAATAACCTTCTCCACTATCAACAACACCTCCTAATTTCGTGTCATCTGCAAACTTGCTGATCAAACCTTGTGCATTCACATCCCAATCATTTATGTAAATAACAAATAACAAGAGTCCAACACCAACCCCTGCGGCACACCACTAGTCACTGGCCTCCATTCCGAGAAACAACCTTCAACCTCCACCCTCTGCTTCCTACCTCCGAGCCAATTTTGAATCCACCTGACTAGCTCTCCTTGGATTCCATGGGACCTAACCTTCCAGACCAGCCTGCCATACAGGACCCTGTCAAAGGCCTTGCTAAAGTCCAAATAGACAACATCCACTGTCCTACCCTCATCTCACCTCTTTGCTACCTCTTTGAAGAACTCTAAAAGATTTCTCAAACACAACTTCCCATGCACAAAGCCGTGCTGACTCATCCTAATCAGACTCTGTCTATCCAAATGATCCTGTCCCTCAGAATTCTCTCCAGTAACTTCCCCACGACTGATGTCAGACTGACTGCCCTGTAGTTCCCTGGCTTTTTCTTGCTACCCTTCTTAAACCACAGAACGATGTGACCCACCTTCCAATCTTTGGGAACTTCACTAATGGCTAACGATGAAGCAAATATCTCTGCAAGGGTCTCTGCAGTTATGTAATCTTACATAACCCTCTTCACTGTCCACTATACCAGCAATTTTGGTGTCATTTGCAAACTTACTAACCAGGCCAACTACAGTCTCATCAAATTGTTAATTTAGATGATGAAGAATAGTGGAGCCAGCACAGATCTCTGTGGCACACCACAAGTCACAGGCCTCTAATCTGAAAAGCAACCCTCTACTACCACCCTCTAACTTCTTCTACCAAGCCAATATTTTACCCAATTGGTTATCTCACCCTGGATCCCATGTGATCTAACCTTCCAGACCAGCCAATAATGCGAGATGTTATCAAAAGCCTTACTAAAATCCATGTAGACCACATCTACCACCTGACCTCATCAATCCCCTTGGTCACCTCTTCAAAAAGCTCAATCAAATTCATAAGACATGACTTCCCACCCATAATGCCCTCCTGAATATCCCTGATCAGTCCCTTCCCTTTCCAAATGCAGATAGATCCTGTCTCTCAGAATCCCCTCCAGGAACTTCCCCACTACTGATGTCAGGCTCACTGGACTGTAGGTCTCGGGCTTGTTCTTGCCGCCCTTCTTAAGTAAAGGCACAACATTAGCCACGCTCCAGTCTATAGGTACCTCGCCTGTGGCTAACAATGATACAAATATCCCTGCCAGGGCCCCAGCAATCTCTTCCCTACCTTCCAACAATGTCCAAGGATACACTTGGTCAAACCCTGTGGATTTATCCAGCCTTATATGCTTTAGGACTGCCAGCACCCCCTCTTTTGTAATGTGGATATGTTTCAAGACATACAGTATGAAAGCTCAGGATGTGGTCCCAGGAATGAGAGCCCTGATGGAATTAGCATTAAGGGGGGTCACTATTGCGTTATAGATGGAGAGAAGCATGACTGATGGCTCTGCTGTGTCAGGAAAGTGGCACCAAGCTCTGACCTCGTAGGACTTACACCATAAGGGTAGGGCACTAGGGAGTGCAATGGAACAGAGGGACCTAGGAGTACAAGTGCAGAGTTCGTTGAAAGCGGCATCACAGGTAGACAGGGTGGTGAAAAGGGCATTTAGCACGCTGGACTTCATCAGTCAGGGCACTGAGTATAGGAGTTGGGACATTATGTTGCAATTGTATAAGTCGTTGGTGAGGTTGCACTTGGAGTACTGTTTACAGTTCTGGTCACCCTGTTATAGGAAAGACGTGGTTAAACTGGAAAGAGTGCAGAAAAGATTTATGAGGATGTTTCCATGAGACTAGAGGGCCTAAGTTATAGGGCGAGTTTGGTCAGGCTAGGTCTTTATTCCTTGGAACGCAGGAGAATGAGGGGTGATTTAAATGAGGGGTGATCATTTAAGTGTTTAAAATTATGAGAGACATAGATTAGGTGGATGGTAACAGTCTTTTCCCCAGGGTAGGGAAGTCCAAAACTAGGGGGCATATGTTTAGGGTGAGAGGAGAAAGATTTAAAAGGGAACGGAGGGGCAACTTTTTCATGCAGAGGGTGGTGAGTATATGGAATGAGCTGCCAGAGGAAGTGGTTGATGCAGGTACAATAGTATCATTTGAGAAGGACTTGGATAGGTACATGGAGGGGTGGGGCTCAGAAGGATATGGGCCGAACACAGGAAATTGGGACTAGCTGGGTGGGCATTGTGGTTGGCATGGACTGGTTGGGCTGAAGGGCCTGTATCTGTGCTGCATTGCTTTATGACTCTACTGCAGCTCTGTGTGTGGAGGCTGCCTGTGGGTAAGGTTGGGGAGGCAGTGTGGTCAGTCAGCACTGAACCCTGGCTGCACTGTGAGTGCAAGGCATTGGTGGGGACTGGCAGCAGCTTCTCCATGTGTTGACAGAGCGATGGATCCCATGGTTTCTCTCCACTTACTGTCGGATTTCATGGAAGCTCTGTCTCCCTCTCTTTGTTTCAATGCACAGTAGTCTGCAGCCTGCAGATTTCCCTGTGATAATAATCTCAATGTTTGCAGGGGATCAGTGCAGGAACCGCAGCTGATAACAATATTTATTTGTGATTTTGAGGAAGGAAGAGATTGTACAGCAGCCAAATTTGCAGAAGATACAAATGTTCGGGTGGGGGTGGGGGTGGGGGTGGGTGCGAGGCAAGCTGTGAGGACAGTTCAGGGAGGGAAAATTAATAGAAGCTGCAGAGGCTGGAAAGGTAAAACAAAAACAGAAGCTACTGGAAATACTCAGCAGGTTAGGCAGCTTCTGTGGAAAGAGAAATCGAGGTAATGTTTCAAGGCAGAGAATCTTTGTCAGAATACTGGCACCAGAGGGCATAACCTCAGAATAAGGGATAGCCCGTTTAAGAATCAGATGAGGAAGAATTTCTTGGGTTGTAAGCTTTTGGAATTCCTTGTCCTAGAAAACTGTGTAGGCTGAATCCTTAAATATTTTCATAGCAGAGATAGATATTTTACTGGTAAGATAATCAAGGGTTATTGCAAGGACAGATGGGCTGGTGGGAATGCTCCATCTTGGCTGCTGTGGTCTGACACGCGAATACAACTTGTTTGCTCCTTGATAGTTATTCTGTGAAGTATGTGCTAACATCCTGAGAAGACAAAAGAATCACTCTCAAAGTTACATATGGCAGTCCCATAGCAACCTGCATCATTCCCACAGCCCCACCACCATTCCCATAGCAACAGATTCTGCTTCCATAGCAGCAAGTACCAATCCCACAGCAAAACAAACACTCCAATAATGCCACCATCACTAGCAGAGCTAAATGTACCATCCCTTAGCAATGAAGACTATTCCCATAGTGAAACATATCTTTGCCATGGTCTGACCACCACCCTAATTAGCAATGTTTACCATTCCACTCCCACTGCAAAATATACCACTGCCAGATCATATCACTCTCACAACAGACTATCATTTCTACAACATCACAGTCAACTCCTGTAGCTCTCTCCTTCCAGGAATGCACTTTGTTTGCTTTCTGTCTTGCAGGACTATTTCAGTAATTTGTGTATCTATACCCTTCCTCTCTGGTCTACTACTCCATTTGAACATGTATTTTCCACGTAGCTTTCCGATACCAAAGTATTGAATGTGATTTATCAAGTTCACATTTCCATTGTGCAAGTTTTGAAGTACCTTGTATTTCCTCAGTATTAACTACTCCAGTCCTTTACTTGATACTGGTGCAAATGTCGACGTTACTCTTCCAGTTCCCAAGTCCAAATGCTTTGTGTAAAAGGTGAACAATGGTGGTCCCAATCCCTGTCTCTGACTGCAAACTATCGAGACATAATTCCATTATATTTTGCCCTACTGAAAGGCATTTTAAAAGCCAAATCACTACATCTTTGAAGAGCTTTAAGAGGTTGGTTATGGCTAGAATTAACTCCTACCTGAGCAAGAACCTGGACCCACTGCAGTTCGTCTACTGCCACAACAGGTCTACAGTGGACATAATCTCACTGGCTCTCCACTTGGCTTTGGAGCACCTAAACAACAGCATACGTCAAGCTGATGTTTATCGATTACAGCTTGGCATTCAACAGCATCATCCCCTCAGTACTAATCACCAGGTTCCAAAACCTGCAAGCTCCCTCTGCAACTGGATCCTCGACTTCCTTATCGGGAGACCACAGTCACTGTGGATTTGTAATAACATCTCCTCCTTGCTGACAATCAACACAGGTGCACATCAAGGATGTGTGCTTAACCCACTGCTCTACTCTTTCGACACTCATGACAGTGTGGCTAAGCACAGCTCAAAATCCATCCATAAGTTCGTAGATGACACCACTGTTGTAGGTAAAGTCTCAGATGGCAACGAGGAAGTGTACAGGAGTGAGATAGATCGGCTGATTGAGTGGTGTCGCAACAACAACCTCACACTCAACATCAGCAAGACCAAGTAATTGATTGTGGTCTTCAGGAAGGGAAAGTCGGGAGAGCACACACCAGTCCCTCATTGAGCGGTCAGCAGTGGAATCAGAATCAGAATCAGAATCAGGTTTATTATTACTGACCTATATGTTGTGAAATTTGTTGCTCTGAGGCAGCAGTACAGTGCAAGACATAAAATTACTGTAAATTACAAAATAAATAAATAGTGAAAAAAAAGGAATAACGAGGTAGTGTTCATGGGTTCATGGACCATTTAGAAATCTGATGGCGGAGGGGAAGAAGCTGTTCCTAAACCATTGAGTGTGGGTCTTCAGACTCCTGTACCTCCTCACTGATGGTAGTAACGAGAAGAGCGCATGTCCTGGATGGTGAGAGTCCTTAGTGATGGATGCCACCTTCTTGAGGCACCACCTCTCAAAGATGCTCTCAATGCTGGGGAGGGTTATGCCTGTGATGGAGCTGGCTGAGTCTACAACCCTCCACAGCCTCTTGCGATCCTGCGCATTGGAACCTCCATACCAGACTATGATGCAACCAGTCAGAACGTTCTCCTCCATACATCTATAGAAATTTCAAGAGTCTTTAGTGACCTACCAAATCTCTTCAAACTCCTAACAAAGTAGAGCTGCTGGGTGCCTTCTTCATGATTGCATCAATGTGAAAGGGTGAGCAGCTTCAAGTTCCTGGGCATCAACATCTCAGAGGATCTATCTTGGGCCCAACACATTGATGCAATCATGAAGAAGGCATGCCAGTGGCTTTACTTCATTAGGAGTTTCAGGAGATTTGGTATGTCACCAAAGACCCTTGCAAATTTCTATAGATGTACGGTGGAGTTGCATCACAGCCTGGTATGGAGGCTCCAATGCACAGGATCGCAAGAGGCTGTGGAGGGTTGTAGACTCAGCCAGTTCCATCACGGGCACAACCCTCCCCACCAACAAGGACATCTTCAAGAGGCGATGGCTCTAGAAGGAGGCATCCATCACTAAGGACCCTCACCATCCGGGACATGCCCTTTTCTCATTACTACCATCAGGGAGGAGGCACAGGAACCTGAAGACCCACATTCAGTGATTTAGGAACAGCCTCTTCCCCTCTGCTATCAGATTTCTGAACCCATGAACACTACCTTGGTATAACAACAAATTTCACGTCATATAAGTCAGCAGTAATACACCTGATTCTGATACTGAATCTGATCTACTACATTACCCTGCTTTTTCTGTTACTTCATCAATTCATTTATGTATGACCTTCACTTCTGAAAAATATGCAAACATTTTTGTTCTTTTGGTATCCAGATGTGTTTCTATTACACCTTTCCTTTCCCACCACAAACGCTAGTTCCTGGGATTTGTTCTCCCTCAATATTTAAGCAAAAAAAACTCATTAGCTTTTCATCAGTCCTCTAACACTGTTCCTGTCCCAATTGGATGCAACCCATCCAGACGAGGAGCTTGATCCTCTCTGATAAGTTCATCTCTTCTTTTTATCTTAATTCTTTCATATATTTTTGATCACTTCTTCCACTGTCATGTCTACCTTGCTAGTTTTAGAATACCGAAGCAAAATAGTTAATCAATGTCCACCCATTCATTAACTTAACCGCCTGCTTGTCAGTACTTTTCTTATGTTTACATTCCCTAGTTCTATCCTCAACCCCTCATTATCAGTTTTTGCTCAGTCTGTTGCTTTGAAGGTTTTTCTTAATAATGCCTTTCTCAGTTACTATTCAAAATTGAATTATGGTATGATCATTATTGCCCTTTGTTTGATTCTCTTATCTGTTTTGGGCCATTTCTCATTGCTAGATCGAGCAGCTCTTCTCAAGTTGGTCTCCTGACATACTGGGTAAGAAAGGAGTCATGGACACATTAATGAAGCTCCATTCCTAGTCGTCTTTCTGTACTTCTTCTTGGTAGCCTACATGGAAGTAGTTGGTGCCTCTTATTATTCTAGAGCCTAGGTGTTCACTTACTTAGCTTTATTATGTGCAACAGGGTTGAGTTCTGGAGTATGTGGATCACAATCAGGACCTTACAGTGTACAGTGCACACTAAAACTTTGGATAATGTAGATAACACACGTATAGAGAAATGGTGGTGGGCTTGCGGCAGCATCAATATCCATACAACATACATGTAACTCCTCTGTTGCCACATTGCACAGTGTCTTGGTTGAAAAGAAACAGTGTGGACCATGCATAAGGAAGCAAATATTAATAGAAGAAGGGTCCTGACCCAAAACATTGACCGCCTGCTTTTCTCCACGGATGTTGCCTGGCCTGCTGAGTCCCTCCAGCGTCATCATGTTTTTCATTAATCGAAGCAAACCAGACTGTGCATGACTTAAAGAAATACACCATCATCTGTTTCTTTGGCTGGAGTGGATTTTAGAGAAGATATCAATGGTCAGCCTATTCGACCGGATTTTGAAATATTGTTTGGCTGTGGCTTCCAACATTATTTGGATGAGCTGAGCATACTGATCCTCTTTAGATGTGCCCCTGTGGTCACAATCTCCAAGCCATCGGCGGAGAAACAGGATGTCCATTCCCATGTTTGTCTCAGCATTCACCACAACTACAACTTCCAGCAATAGTTTTAGTTGCCCACGCTACCTGCTAGGTTACAGTGCAGGTTGGTTCTATTTGATGTGGCTTGTAAAATTTGCAAAAGGCTGCACTGCTTTATGGCATGTGGTGCCATGCATTACATGTGCCAATGACAATCATTCTCCAATGGCACCAGGCGTAATGCTCATCTCCAGCACAGCAATAGCTGAGCACATTCCTTCCAGTGAACATAAATTTCTAGACCAAGTTTTCACTCATTTCATAAAGTTTCTTGTATATTTCCACCTCCATTTTCCTTTGGTGGTTTATAACATGATTTGCTAAAACGAAGGATCTTTTCTCATCCTTTACTTCAACTGATGTAGATTCTGCTTCTGTCTTAATGTTGGAACGTTCCTTTTTTCTGTAGCACTGTTATTGTATACACTCTTCCCTATTCATCCTTCCCTTTTGAAATGAGTCTGCAACATTTAATGGTTGACCTCGCTGTTTACACAACCAGGTTTCAGTTAATATTACTACATCTGGGGAAACGTCCAGTGAGGTTAAGGATAGAACTTAGAAATATGAGGGCAATGATCACTTTAATGGGATTGTACTACAGGCCCCCCAATTGTCAGCAGGAATTAAAGGAACAAATACGCATGTAGGGAGATTGAAGTTAGGTGTAGGTATGATGGGTTGCGACTGTAGGTGATTTTAACTTCCCCAATATTGACTGGGACTACCATGGTGCTAAGGGATTAGATGGGGCAAAATTTGTTATGTGTATCCAGGAAAGTTTTCTCAAACAATATGTTGATCGGCCTACTAGAGAGGGGGCACCTCTTGGGAAATGAGGCTGGGCAAGTGGCTGATGTGTCAGTGGGGGAGCACTTTGGGACCAGTGGCCATAATTTTATTAGTTTTAAGATTGTTATAGAAAAAGATAAGGTTGTTCC
The DNA here is from genome assembly GCF_009764475.1 of Pristis pectinata. NCBI lineage: Eukaryota > Metazoa > Chordata > Chondrichthyes > Rhinopristiformes > Pristidae > Pristis > Pristis pectinata. The sequence goes on along the minus strand of NC_067416.1, from coordinate 42,735,545 downwards.
AAAAGTTAAAGTCTTAAATTGGGGCAAGGCTAATTTTGATGGCACACGGCAGGAACTTGCAGAGGTTAGAACATAGAAGAACATAGAAAAACTACAGCACAATTCAGGCCCTTTGGCCCACAAAGCTGTGCCGAACATGTCCCTACCCTAGAAATTACTAGGCTTACCCATAGCCCTCTATTTTGCTCAGCTCCATGTACCTATCTAACAGTCTCTTGAAAGACCCTATCATATCCACCTCCACCACCTGAGAGATGGTGGAGAGACTGGTTGTAAGCAAAAGGACATCTGGCAAGTGGGAGACTTTTAAAAATGAGATAGGGAGAGTTCAGGGTCAACATGTTCCTGTTGGAGTGAAGGGCAAAGCTTACAGGATTAGGGAACCCTGGCTGACGAGGGATATTAAGGTCCTGGTCAGGAAAAAATGAGGCATATATCAAATGAGATCAAGCAAATCCCTAGAGAAGTACAAGGGATGTAGGAGTACACTTAAGAAGGAAATCAAGAGGGCTAAAAGGGGACATAAGGTATCCTTAGCAGATAGCCATGCTGACCATGCCTAATCAATCTTTGCCTTTCCAAATGCAGTTAATCCTGTCTCTCAGAATCCCCTCCAGTTACTTTCCCATCACTGATGTTGGGCTCACCAGCCTGTAGTTCCTTGGCTTGTCCTTGCAGCCCTTCTTAAATAAAGGTACAACATTAGCCCCCCCTCCAGTCTTTGGGTACTTCACCCTTGACTAACGAAGATACAAAAATCGCTGCCAGGGCCCCAGCAATTTCTTCCCTTGCTTTCCACAATGTCCAAGGAGACACTTGGTCAGGCCCTGGGGATCTGTCAACCTTTATGCACCTCAAGACTGCCAACACCTCTTTTGTAATGACAATATGTTTCAGGACATCACTGCTCTCTTCCAAGTTTCCATGACCTTCTCCTTCTCCTGTATTTATACAGACCAGAAGTATAAATAGTGGCACGAGGGATGGCACAGTGAAGCATGTGGTAGGGCTGCTCTCTCACAGCTCCAGTGACCCAGATTCAATCTGACCTGGGATAGTAGGCATGAGTTTGCACACTCTCCCAGCAGGTTTCCTCCAGGTGCTCCGGTTTCCTCCCACGTTCCAAAGGCATGTGGATAAGGAGGTTAATGGGCCACTCTAACTTGCCCCTAATGAGTAGGTGAGTGGTAGGATCTGGGGAGGAGCTGATGGACACGTGAGGAGAATAAAATGGGTCAGGGTGGGGTTGGTGTAACTCTGGATGGTTGATGGTCGGTGTGTACTCAATGGGCCGAAGGGCCTGCTTCTGTGCTTTATCTCTCTATGAGTCTACTTCAAGACTCTAGAAGTTATGAAACAAAAAGGTGCCATTGCACTACTATAGGCTGTCAACCTGGGATACAGACAAGCAAATTTTCAGGGTAATTACTGAGATGTGCAAAAGCTGTAGCATAGTGAAATCAGAAGGCATCAGCTAGCCTAATAAACACTGGGAAAGAAATAAAATAAGGCGAAAAGAGGAATGTTTGAATTGTGTTCAGGAAAACTTCCCTGACCAGTACACTTCAAGCCTGAGAGGGGACATATTGCAGGGTTTGTTTTGGGGGAATGAGATGGGACTAAGAGTGGGAGAAAATTTAGGAAATATCAATTGTAAGGTTTAGAACAGCTATGAGAAAGGAAATGGACCACTCTACCTTAAAGATAGTCAGTTGGACAAGGGCCGATTTCACAGGATAAGAAGAGTTAATTCATACAGTTAACCTGTACTGGAGGCTTGCTATATTTTGAACAAGTAAGGAGTCCATTACTGCAGTAATGAGGAAGGATGTCCTGGAATGAAACAAACAGGGAGCTTTGAAACAAAAAGGGAGCAATCAAGTGTTTTTACACCTCACTGTGGTTTGCCTACTTATCTGCTCCACTATCTCCTAACAGATAAGGGAACAGATACAGAGGTAAACCACAGAGAGGTGCAAGAATTAAAGGCTTACAGCCGCAGGGGATTTCAACTTCCCCAATATTAAACAGGATCACCTTAGTGTGAATGTATTAGAGCAGGTGGAATAGTTACAGTGCATCCTCACCTTTCTGAGCCAGTATGTAGACAATCTTACTCAAGAAGGTATGGTGATCTTAGGGAATGTAGCTGGGCAAGTGGTTGGATTGTCAGTGGGAGAGCATTTTGGAGATGGTGACAGTACAGTAGTGTAGCGGTTAGCGTAATGCTTTACGGGGCCAGCAACCCAGGTTCAATTCAGGCTGCTGTCTGTAAGGAGTTTGTATGCTCTCCCTGTGTCTGCGTGGGTTTCCTCCGGGTGCTCTGGTTTCCTCCCACATTCCAAAGATTAGGAAGTTATGGGCATGCTATGTTGGTGCCGGAAGCGTGGCGACACTTGCGGGCTACCCCTAGAACACTCAACGCAAAAGATGCATTTCACTGTGTGTTTCGATGTACATGTGACTAATAAAGATCTTATCTTATAATTCTGTACATTTCAGGATAGTTATGGAAAAGAATAGGATAGAACAGAAATTAAGGCCCTAAGTTACATGGAGATGAGAAAAATAGAGGGCTATGGGTAAGCCCAGAAATTTGTATGGTAGGGACATGTTCGGCACAACTTTGTGGGCCGAAGGGCCTGAATTGTGCTGTCAGTTTTTCTATGCTTCTATGTTTCCAAGTTCGGGGAAGTCTGATCTCAATAGCATAAGACAGGATCTGGCAAAAGTTGACTGGGAGCAGCTACTTGCTGGCAAGTCTACATCCAATAAGTGGGAGCCATTCAAACATTAAAACAATGAAAGTTGAGGCCCAACATCTTCCTGTAAAGGTGAGAAGTAAGGCAAGTCCATGGAACCCTGGATGGCAAGGATAAAGAGGAAAGGGAAGTATTTGCAGGTATGGAGAACTGAAAGCAGGAGAGGCCCTTCAGGAATATAGGAAGTGTAGGGGGATAATTAATTTTAAAAAAGTGAGGGCAAAGGTGGGGGATGGGGGAGGTCAAGAAATGTCACTGGCATTTTATATGTGTAATATCCCAGGAGGCAAAGAAGGAGCTTGCTGGGGCTCTGACAGAGATTTTTAAGTCTTGGCTGGCCACAGGTGAGGTGCCAGGTGACTGGTGGACAGAAAATGTGATATCTTTATTCAAGAAGGGCAGCAGGTAATTACTGGCCTGTCAGTCTAACATTAGTGGTCGAGAAATTATTGGAAAAGGTTCTGAGGGACAGGCAAGACAAGGATTAATCAAAGATAGTTGGCATGATTTTATTTTAGGGGGATCCTGTCTGACCAATTGACTGAATTTTTTAAAGAGATAACAAAATGTGTTGATAAGGGCAGTGCAGTGGAAGTAGTTGACACGGACTTCAGTGAGGCCTTTGACAAGGTCCCACATGGGAGACTGTTCTTAAAGGCCTCAGCCCATGGGATCCAGGCCTGTTGAACAATAGGATCCAAAACTAGAGTGATGGTGGAGGATTGTGTTTGTGATTGGAATCCTGAGACCGGTGGTGCACCAATGGACCCTTGCTGTTTGTTATATGTATTAATAATTTAGATGTGAATGTAGAAGGTCTGATTGATATGTTTGGAGATAACATTACAATTGATGTTGTTGATAGTGATGTGGGTGTCTTTGGGTAATGGACAATATTGATGAGTTGGTAAAATAGACAAAGCAATGGCGAATAGAATTTGATCCTGATCTGGGCAAGGAGATGTATTTTAGGAAGTCTAATAATGGTATGATATACACCATGAATGATAGATCCCTAGGGAAAACTGAGGAGCAAAGGGACCTTGGTCTATAAGTCCAGGGGATAGGTGAGTCCAGGTGAGGGGTGAAAGGTAGTGGGTGGAGTCACCCAATCTTTTGTACATCAGTGAGACCTGACACAGATTTGGTGACTGCTTCGTCGAACACCTTCACCCCATCCGCCACAACAGCCAGGATCTCTTGGTGGCCACACACACTAATTCCACATCCCACTCCAATACCGACATGTCTATCCACGGCCTCCTCTACTGTCACGTTGAGGCCAGAGGCAGGTTGGAGGAGCAACACCTCATATTCCACCTTGGGAGTCTCCAACCTGATGGCCTCAACATCGATTTCTCCAACTTCTGGTATCTCCACCTCTTCTTTTACTTCCCCCCCCCCCCCCACCGCTCCTTTGTCTTCCTTTATTTCTGGGGCTCCCTTCCACCACCTTGATGACCTGCCCATCTCCTCTCCTCCCCTCCCCCATCCTTTATTCCATGGTCACTGCCCTCTCCTACCGGATTCCTTCTTCTTCAGCCCTTTGCCTCTTCTACCTGTCACACCTCAGCTTATTACATCTTCTCCCCCTCCCCCACCCCCCCCCTCACCTGAACTCACCTATCCCCTGCCTGTGTGTACACCTCCCCCTCCCCCCCACATCTTCTTATTCTGGCTTCTGCCCTCGTCCTTTCCAGTCCTGATGAAGGGTCTTGGCCCGAAACGTCGACTGTTCATTTCCCTCCATAGATGCTGCCTGACCTGCTGAGTTCCTCCAGCACTTTTTGTGTATTGCTCTAGATTCCAGCATCTGCAGAATTTGTCTCCAAAAACTGATCCACCATTTCTACCTTTCTGGTCTGAGAAAGACCCATTTATTCTATCTCTGTCTTCTATGTGACAACCATTCTTCAATTCCTGTTAACACACTTCCCCAACACTGTGAGCTCTCACCAGTTTTATACCAGGCACCTTATCAGATGCCTTGGTTGGGCCTCAGCTATAGCACTGTGTGCAGTTCTATTGGAAGGACGTGATTATACTGGGCAGGGTGCAGGTTCACCAGGATCTTGCCTAGTATGGAGCATCACTGTTGTGAGAAATGATTGGATAGGCTGGATTGGTTTTCCTTGGAGCAGAAGAGACCATGAAGGTATCTGACTGAAGTTCACAAAATAGAGGTATAGATAGGGTGGATAGTAAGAAACGTTTTCACTTAACAGAGGGGCATAAAACCAAAGGGCAGTTTCGAGGTAAGGGGTAGGAGGCTTAAGGGAATCGAAGGAAGAATTTTTTTTACCCAGGGGATGGTTAAAATCTGGAACTCACTGCCTGAGGGGGTAGTGGAGGCACAGATTTTCATATCACGAAGAAGGCATGCCAGCGGCTCTACTTTGTTAGGAGTTTGAGGAGATTTGGTATGTCATGAAAGACTCTTGCAAATTTCTATAGGTGTACAGTGGAGAGCATTCTGACTGGTTGCATCACCGCCTGGTATGGAGGCTCCAATGCACAGGATCGCAAGAGGCTGCAGAGGGTTGTAGACTCCGCCAGCTCCAACATGGGCACAACGCTCCCCACCATCAAGGACATCTTCAAGAGGTGATGCCTCAAGAAGGCAGCATCCATCACTAAGGACCCTCAGCATCCGGGACATGCCCTCATTGGGGAGGAGGTTCAGGAGCCTGAAGATCCACACTCAATGATTTAGAAACAGCTTCTTCCCCTCTGCCATCAGTTTTCTGAACGATCCATGAACCCATGAACACTACCTTGTTATTCCTTTTATTGCACTATTTATTTATTTATTTTGTAATTTATAGTAATTTTATGTCTTTGCACTGTACTGCTGCTGCAAAACCACAAATTTCACGGCATTTAAGACAGTGATAATAAACCTTATTCTGATTCTCACAACATTTATAATATCTAGATGAGCTCTTGAACCACCAAGGCTACAGGCTAAGTGCTGGAAAATAGGATTGGTAGAGATGGGTAAATTGACGATCAGCATGAACACGATGGGCTGAAAGGCCTTTCTCTGTACTGTACGACTCTCTGGATCTATGACTTTAATGCATGGTCTTTAGGGATGACACAGTCTGCGGCAAAAGGTGGGGCAATTAAACAGAGCAAAGAAATACAGACAATTATTATTCCCTGCCTTCATCAATCTCCTTTGTTACATCTTCGAAAAGCTCAGTGAGATTAATGAGGCAGGACTTCCCCTGCACTAAGCCATGATGACTATCCCTTTCCAAATAACTACTGCCTTTCCAAATGTATATAAATCCCATCCTTTAGGATTTTCTGCAATAATTTCCCTATGGTTGACATAAAGCTAACCAGCCTGCAGTTGCTTCCTTTCTTAATTAAAGGAACAACATGATCTATCCTCCAGTCTTTGCCAGGGAATATTTTTGCTGACATTCCTACACTTTTCATCAGTCAGGGCAGTGAGCATAGGAGTTGGGACATTATGTTGCAGTTGTATAAGCCGTTGGTGAGGCCGCACTTGGAGTACTGTGTACAGTTTTGGTCACCCTGTTATGGGAAAGACGGGGTTAAACTGGAAAGAGTGCAGAAAAGATTTACGAGGATGTTGCCAGGACTAGAGGGCCTGAGTTACAGGGAGAGGTTGGCCAGGCTAGGTCTTTATTCCTTGGAGTGTAGGAGAGTGAGAGGGGATCTTATAGAAATATTCAAAATTATGAGAGGCACAGATAAGGTGGATGGTAACAGTCTTTTCCCCAGGGTAGGGGAGTCCAAAACAAGGGGACATAAATTTAGGGTGAGAAGGGAAAGATTTAAAAGGGACCTGAGGGGCAACTTTTTCACACAGAGGTTGGTGAGTATATGGAATGAGCTGCCAGAGGAAGTAGTTGAGGCAGGTACAATGGTATCATTTGAGAAACACTTAGATAGGTTCATGAAGGGGCGGGGCTTAGAGGGAAATGGGCAGAACACAGGAAATTGGGACTAGCTGGGTGGACACCATGGTTGGCATGAACTGGTTGGGCAGTGCTGTATTGCTCTATGACTCTACAACTTGGCAGATAGGAGCTCCAGACACAAATTTGCAATCTCATCGCCCAAGTCTGGGAGAGAAGGACATACTCGGCAACTTCAGAGGCACAATCATCATTAAGACAAATATGATTGCTGTAACCACACAGGGTCTCCTTGTCGTCTGCCATACCAGGGTCCTCCAAAATTATCTCCTTCCAATGGCCAAACAGTGCCTCCTCAATGGACGTGATCTTCACTGCTCAACAACTCCAAGAAAAATGCAGGGAGCAAACTTAATCACTACATACAGCCTTTTATGAGCCTCACAAATGCCTTTGAGTTGTTCACTGGAGACAGACTGCAATGAATTGTTCTCAAAGTTGGGTCCCCTCAGAACTTTATCTCGATCTACGAGATAACAGCATGTAAACTGTAAACCAAACTAATCTGCACCACAGAGCCAATCCCAGTGCAGATTCCAGTACCAAGCAAGGCTGTACCACATTCCAAAAGTTTTCCCAATCTTTTTCATTGCAAGATTGCATCTCATCTCCAATAAGCTTCCTAGCAGAGTGGAGATAATGTACAGGACAAATGGGAAAATATTCAACCTCTGTAATTCCCTTCTGGAACCAAGATCACCCTAGCATCAGTCATCGAGCTGCAGTATGCTGATAATGCTTGCATGATGATGTTGTGCATGCAGAGACTGAGCTCCAAGTCATTGACAATTCCTTCACTCAAGCAGACAAGAGAATGGCCCTTACCTACAAAACCAAAATCCTCCACTAATCTACCCCTGACGTCAGTCAATAAAGGCCCACAACAAGACCCTAGAAAACATGGGCCAGCTCCCATAGATCAAGAGCCACCTCTCAACAAAGGCAGACATTAATGATGAAATTGAAAATTGATTTGGAGAGGTACCAACAGCGCTGGAGAGGTACCAATGCAGAATAACATCAGCCTCCTCTCCCATCCAGAATTCTCAGCACTTAGGTCCTTGTTACACTTAGAGAAACAAGAGACTGCAGATGCTGGAATCTAGATGAAAAACACGATGATGCTGGAGGAACTCAGCAGGCCAGGCAGCATCCGTGGAGAAAAACAGGTGGTGACCCAAAACGTTGACCACCTGCTTTCCTCCATGGATGCTGCCTGGCCTGCTGAGTTCCTCCAGTATCATCGTGTTTTTCACCTGGTTACACTTAGCTACCTCTGATGGGCATGCTACACATCCACCCACACAATAGTAGACTCCCAAAACAAGCATTCCGCACTAAGGTATATCATGGCAAAATATTACCAGGTAGACAAAGGAACTGTTTTATGGATGTTCTCAAAGACTCCTCAAAACAACATAACATTATTACTGATGTGGGTGTACTTGATCCAAGACTGATCAAAGTGGAGAAGGTGCATCATAATGATTGTGAGATCTTAAGTCTGCCTTAAGTGTGAAGTAGACAAGTTATAGAGCATACAGCTAAGGCTTAGAGTTTGCAGCAGACAATGAGCCCCTCTGTATATAGTGCTTCAGGAGATCTGTCCACCGGTGAAATTGTATTTTGAGAACCACTATGACAGTGTCCACCAAGTCCGAGAGACACCTTGGCCGTGCTTGTAGTTTTGCTTGGCTGCCAGACCAGTACCACTAAGGGCTGAGTAGATAAGGAAGGAGTGGATAACCCTTGATCCCAATAGATTATGGCCCGTGCAGTCTGCTGGGATGAAGATGACACTGCTCCTCAAGGCAATGCATTGAACATCATAAATTGTACCTTGTGATCGCAAAGGAGTTAGACATTCAGGAAGTATTAGCCCTGGCAGCTCTCAGTTTATGAGGAGTTTGACAGAGCCACAGGAATACAGTCTACCATCCCATGAAGTTTTGAGAATCCTACAATCAGGCAAATCCATGCATACAACCTACATGGCCTCTCCTCAGGAGGGAGGTCAAGTTCCTTCTCAATGACTATAAAGCATCGGCAATCTCCCTGAGGTGGCACAGATCAGACACCCGCGAACACTGGCAACAGCACTTCCTGGACCCCTGGAAAGAATGGGGCTGATCTGCTGCTAAGTCCACAATAAGGCAAATCAAAAGGTTGATTACAGTTTGAGTAGCAAAGCGCAGTGGATGGTAACATAGTTATTTCCTATGAATCACCCTCATTACTCAGCTTCAGAAATGAGAAGAAATTTTTGGGGAAAGACACCAAATGAGTGTTCCATTACACTGATGTGCACACTGTACATGTTGTGTGCACTGACACATCACACACACACACAAAGGTGTCAACAAGAATTCCTCATTGCACATGATAAATTGTATTTGACGTGTCATATAATGTAAAACATAAACATGTTGCAATTTCACAAGTTTTTAAAAGCTCAGTAAAATCCTTATCTGACTTTTGAGCAGGACGGTGGCTCCAGTGGTTGAAAGCCAGCTTATTTTGTAGGTGTTTTGTACAATCATTCTCAACAAGGTCTTACCTTGTACAGAATGAGGCACAGGCCACAGTCTGTCGTTAGATACAGGAATATTGCAGATGATCCTACTGACGCTTTGTGTTGCGAGACAAGCCACAATTTCCACAACTAAACCGTCTCATCATGTGATGAGTTGTTGCCAACGACATTAAATCGCTCTTTGCTCGTTTCCCTCTCTGCTGCTGTTCTTCCATCCCATCCTGAGGTGGCGGGATGCAAACGGCATCCAGCTGCTTCCCAAAAAGGACTTGCAGTGACTGCTCAACCATGGATTCACCGCACCATTCCACGGGGCTTAAATTACATACCACAGGGATCATGGGCTTTGGGAGGGGGTAATGAGAAAGTGATCAATGTGAATTGCTTATCTTTCCCTCCACATCTGTGCCACTGCTTATCCATAGCCTCCTCAACCAACTCCCCACTGAGCTCCACAATCTACCACCCCCCACCCCACTCCCGGATCCTCTGTCCCTCCACCTCTCTGCTTTTCTCTCACCCTGTTCCTCCACAAGGTCCACGCTGCTCTCAGGCCCTTAGTTAAACCACTGGATACTCCCACTCTGTCTCGGTGCCTTTTGCTTTGTTCTTCCCTGTATAGAGTCATGGAGTCATATAGTACAGAAACAGTCCCCTTGACCTAACTGGTCCATGCCGACCAAGATCCCCATCCAAGCTAGTCCCACTTGCCCACCTGCAATATAATGTCCCAACTCAGTGCCCTGACTGATGAAGGCCAGCGTGCCAAATGTCTTTTTCACCACCCTGTCTATCTATGACTCCGCTTTCAACGAACTCTGCACTTGTATCCTAGGTCCCTCTGTTCATTACACTCCCTAGTGCCCTACCATACATACTTTAAGTTCTGTGCTAGTTTGACTTTCCAAAATGTATCACCTCACACTTATCTGTATTGAAATCCATTTGCCACTCCTTGGCCCACTTCCCTAACTGATCAAGATCCCCCTGTAACTTTCTTCACTATCAACAACACCTCCTAATTTCTTGTCATCCACAAAGTTACAGATCAAGCCTTGCGCATTCAAAGTCAAACTCGAGTTTATTGTCATATGCACAAGTACATGTGTGCACAGGTGCACTGAAAAACTTACTTGCAGCAGCATCACAGGCACATGGCATCATATAAGCAGCATACACAACAAAAACATAAATTAGACATAAATTTTACACAATTTTAACAAGAAACACAATTAGAACAAAATAAAAGCAAAAGTCCATTTAGTGCAAAGTGACAAAAGTGGTCATGATGTTGCTAAACTGTAGTGATTAGGGTATAGCCGGCTGGTTCAAGAACTGAATGGTTGAAGGGAAGTAGCTGTTACCTCCTGCCCAACGATAGCTGAGAAAAGTTAGTGTGGCCCCTATAATGTCTGGATGGTGATTCACATCCAAATCATTTATATAGATAACAAGGGTCCCAACACTGACCCCCACGGCACGACAGTAGTCTAAAACTACAGGGCATAGATTTAAGATGAGAGGGCAAAGACTTAAAGAGTATTAAAGGGAAAAGTTTTTCACACCAAGGGTGGTAAGTATATGGAATGAGCTGCACAGGTGGGTAGTAGAGGCAGGTACAATAACAACATTGAAAAGGCATTTAGACAGGTCAGTGGAGAGGAAAGGTTTAAAGGGATATGGACCAAATGCAGGCAAATGGGATTAGCTTAGATAGGCATGTTGGTCAGCATGGATGAGATGGGCTGAAGGGCCTGTTTATTATCCTGCAAATAATAATAAAAACAATAAAGTACAACAAAGTCATCCTAGTTGCACTGAGACTGTTTCAGCAATAATAGATTGCACCTTTGAGCATTGGTAAGGAAGGAAATGGCCGTACTGTGAACAATGACAATATTTGATGTGTGTCTGACACCAGATATTTATAGGTGGACTTGGTGCCCAGTCAAATTTTCTAAATGGGTATCATTAGGAAATGATTATTCTTGCAGTTTACCAAGTTACTTTTTTGTTTGAGGTGGGGCGGGGCACAATTTGAGTGCATTGATCCAAGATTTAGGCTCAAAAGTTTCTGAAACCTATGTGGATGTGGGGGTACACAATGAACAGTGTGGAGGTCATGACTCAGTGTCTATAATGAGGCTAATTCCACCTTCTCCTCCTTCGTGTTTCCACTAAAGCTAACAAAATACCCAAGCCCCAGATATTTCCGTATGTGTAGGCCTGGACTCTGGCCAAGAGCTGGGTCCTTTCCCACACTTAGTCATAAGAGTTGTGCAGCATAGAAATAGGCCCTTCAGCAACGCCCCCCACCCCGCATCTATGCCAAAACCTTTTAGCCCATCTACACTAATCCCATTTGTCCACTAAGTCCATATCATTCTACGCCTTAACTATTTAAGGCTCTACCTAAATGCATCTTAAACATAGTGATTGAATCAGATTCCACCACTTCCTCTAGCAGCACATTCCAAATATCAACCACTCTGTGTGGAAAAATTTACCCCTTTAGAACTCCTTCCTCTCACCTTAAGTTATTCATAGCCTCTACAATGGGAAAAAGATACCATCTACCCTACCGCTGCCTCTCATAATCTTATATATTTTACATCAGGTCACCACTCAGCCTCCTTTGCTTCAGGGGAAGCAAGCCCAGCCTACCCAATCTCTCCCCATAACTAAAGTCCTCTGCACTCTCTCCAGCGCAACCACAACCTTCTAGATATTAAGGAAACAGAAATATGGAGTTAGTGCAGGGAAGTGCCACTGAAATAAAAGATTAGCTATGATTTTATGGGATGGTGGAGCAGCATTAAGGGCCAATGGACTGCTTTTGCTTCAGTGTCTCATTTTCTTATGTTCTTACCTGATACCTTACCAAATACCTTTATATAAATCCATTATACCACATCCCCCAGTCCCCTTCTCCACCCTAGTCACATCCTTGACGAATCCTTATTAAATTTGTCAAGCATGATTTCTCCTTCAGAAAATACATCACCTCTGCTTAATTCCATTATACATACAAGATCCAGAAACACAAGATCCTGAGGAGGAATGAAATAAGATTAAGACACTAGTTTCAGACCCAAATTTCTCACTCTGGAACTTAATATGTAATTCTATTATTTTGTGCTCACTCTTCCCCAGTGGCTCTTTACAATGCATTCATAATGTGACCCCTTCCCTACAACCTTGCTCCCAGAACACAGGGCCATAGTCTTAACTAACTTATAGCAAAGGTTGCAACTGAGGAATGGGAGCAGATCAAAGGTAGCACCAAGCAGGTGATTCCAGCTGCCACCAGGATGAAATAACTCAGTAGATTCATAAAGCTATACAGCATAGAAATAGGCCCTTCAGCCCATCTCATCCATGCTGACCAAGATGCCTATCTAGGCTTATCCCATTTGCCTGTGTTTTGGTCCATCTCTCTTTAACCTTTCCAATCCATGTGACTGTCTAATGTCTTTTCAATGATGTTATCGTACCTTCCTTTACTACCACCTGTGGCAGCTCATTCCATATACCTACCACCTTTGCACTTTTGCTGTGAAAAACTTTCCCCTTTGATACCCTTTAAGTCTTTGCCCTCTCATCTTAAATTCCCCTACTCTGGGAAAAAGAGTCTTCCCTGTCTATGCCCCTCATAACTTTATAAGTCTCTATATGGTCAACCCTCAGCCTCTTTCACTCCAGGGAAAAAGGTCCCAACCTATCCAATCTCTCCTTATAACTCAAGCCCTCCAGTCCAGGCACCATTCCTGTGAATCTCTTCAGCACCCTCTCTAGCTTTCAGGTTGCAGCGACCAGGTTGCACAATACCCCAAATGTGACCTAACAAATGATTTGTACAACTATAACATGATGACCCAACTCCTATACTTAATGCCTTGGCTGATGAAGGCAGGCATACCACACGCATTCTTCACCACCTTGCCTACCTATGTTGCCACTTTCAGGGAACCTTGGGGAACAAGTACTCGTTGTTCAGTAACACTCCTCAAGGCCATGCCATTCACATTGTATGTCTTGGTCTGATTTGATTTACCAAAATGCACCACCTCACACTTAACCAAGTTAAATTCCATCTGCCATTCCCTTGCCCACTTTCCTAGTTGATCTAAACCCTGTTGTAACCTTAGACAACCTTCTTCACTGTTCACTAAACCACCAATTTTGGTGTCAACTGCAAACTTAGACTAATCATGTCACATACATTCTCTTCCAAATCATTTATATGATGAACAATAAGGGACGCAGCAGCCATCCCAGAGGCACACTAAACAACTCTCCATTATCACCCCCTTCCTCCAATCAGCAAGCCAATTCTGTATCCAATTTGCTAACTCACCCTGGAATCCATGTATTTTAACATCCTGGACCAGCCTACCATGTGGGACCTTGTCAAAGGCCTTGCTGAAGTCCATGTTAACTATGTCCACTGCATTGCTCTTGTCAATCTTCTTGATGACCTCTTCAAAAAAGCTCAGTTACGTTTGTGAGATGTGATCTTCCATGAACAAAGCTTAATTGATCCTTGTCTTTCCAAATCCTGTCTCTCAGAATCCCTTCCAGCAACTTTCCCACCATTGACACAATCTACAAAGCCCAGTAAAATTTCCCTGGAAATCTTATACCCTACGTCTTGCTGGACTTTGGAGACTGAGTTACTTAATCCTCATGACAGTTGCCTTGCACCATTTGATCTGCATAAGAAAATGGTTATCAGCACTGCTGTGAATAACATTGAAAACAGGTCAAGGTAGCAAGGTCACAAATCTCCATCTAAGAAAAATAATGGTAGCTCAGGAAGCATCTGTGGAGAAAGAGCTCATACTTCTGGTCAATGTTCTTTCCTCAAAAGGAGAACAAGTGAAGCAAGTAGCAGATTTTAAGCAAATGCAGAAGCAGAGAAAGTGAGCAGGGATGGTGGGAGGTTTAACAGGGAAGTAGATAGATAAGGAAATAATATTTGTGACAATGCGGAAAGCAGGAGAAGTTGAATGACAAAAAAGGTATGAAAACAGAGTAGGACAAAGTGCTCCTGGTTATACTGAGACTGTTCCTGGTCGTTCTGAGCTATACCTTTGAGTTTCAATTTACACTGGTAAGGAAGGTAATGAATGTAGTGTGAATGGAGGCCTAAAGGGATATTGATACAAGTGAAGAAAGATGAGCGTCCAGAAGTATAAATGAGAATGACTGAATTACTAGCTGAAAGTCTTGAAATCATCATTGAACCTGAGATTTGGTAATGTGCCTGATCAACAATGCTGTTCCTCAAATTTAGGACAAGGAGTAGCTCAAGCATGTTCCACCATGCAGCAACAAAGATGATCTTTGATTTTAAGTTTGTAAAATCTCTCTTTGTAATTTAATCCCATGTATCATTTTGGTAAATCTACACAGCATTACCTCCAAATCGTATTTCTTTCTTAGGGCAGGACGCCCAGAAATACTCACTCTACCCGAAGTGTGGTCTGATCAGTGTTTTATATAGTTGTGGTATTGCTTCTACGCACTTGTGCTCCAGTCTTCCATATATGAAGCCAAGCACTCTGTTAGCCTTTTTGATTATTTTCAGTAGCTGGCCATTATATAGATAAATGAAAAAATTGAGGCAACAGCCATACAACCTCTAGAATCTGCAATCCATTCAAATCTCCAAATGACATTTTAATGATGAACGTGCATGGATCCTCCTTTCTTCAAAAGTTTCTTTGGCCTTCATATAGAAAATATTCTATCCTGTCTTTTTTTAGTTTCAAGGTGGATAATCTCGTACCCACACTAAAATCTAACTGTCACAGTTTTGCTCCTTCATTCTACTTATTAATCTTTGTACAGGATACAGTAATATGTAGGCAAATAGCATTTGTCTAGATGGCCATAAAGGTCAGCATGGATGTGATTCACCAAAGAGCCTGTTCCTGTGCTGTACCACTCTATGACTATGAGATTTAGATTATTAACTGGAACACCATGATGGCACCCAGGAAATTTAATTCAAACTCTCAAATATCCCTGGAATAAAAAGGATAGTATTAGAAAGAGTAACCAAGAAACTACCCAATTGTTGTGAATAACCATAACTAATGCACTGTATGGGAGGATATCTGCTCTCCTCAACTTATAGGCAATTATTGCAATGCAGTTGACTCTTAAGCACCTTCTGAAATGGCCCAGCAAGTTACTCAGTTCAGAGAAGTGCATCAGTGCCCGGGGATACAAAGGACAGAATCGTTCTTGGGATGATGCAGCACAGACTCATTTTCAATCCACTGAGATGCTCAAAACTGAATCGCCTGCTTGGATACTTGGTTAGACTCGATACCCTTAGATACAGTGAAGAAGTCTCCTGGCACACATGGGCAGATTCATTCTCTGGAGACACAAGGGTCAGGGTCAATGGAGACACAAGAAACTGCATATGCTGATATCTGGAGCAGAAAGCAAACTGCTGGAAGAACTCAGTGGGTCAAGCAGCATTTGCGGAGGCAAAGGAATAGTCCACATTTCAGGTCAAGACCCTGCATTAGGCCAGACTCAATGTCCTGGGACATATAGAACAGATTCAATCCCGTGAAACCTGTGAGACAAAATCATCTTGTGAGACACTTGGTAGAATTCAATGCCCTGGGGTACTCAGGATAGATTCAAACCCAAGCACCTAGGGCTAAATGGCCTATTCCTGCTTTTATGTTGTTCTCAAGTCAGATTCAAGCTCCTACAACGCTCAGAAAATTCGTTCCCTTGACAACATCTTGGCAAATCCTGATAATGGAGGCTGCAATGCGCAGGATCGAAAGAGGCTACAGAGGGTTGTAGACTCAGCCAGCTCCATCACAGGCACAACCCTCCCGGCCATCGAGGACGTCTTCAAGAAGCAGTGCCTTAAGAAAGCAGCATCCATCACTAAGGATCCTCAGCATCCAGGAAGTGCCCTCTTTGCATTACAGGAGCCTGAAGACCCACACCTGGTTTAGGAACAGCTTCTTCCCCTCCACCATCAGATATCTGAGTGGTCCATGAACCCATGAACATTACCTCTTTATTCCTCTTTTGCACTATTTAGGTTTGTAACTTATAGTAATGTTTATGCCTTACAGCTGACATAAAACAACAAATTTCATGACATATGTCAGTAATAAACCTGATTCTGACATATTGCTCCAGTATAATTCATTACATTTCTTCCTCTCCTGCACCACCCGCTTCTCCTCTTCCCATCTTACTTCACCCCTCTCCTCTCTCCGTTTACAACACCCCTTCACCCACCACCCCCAATCACATACTGAAGACCCTAATTCTTCTTGCCTCTCCTCTTCATCATCTCACCCTATCTTCCTGATCACCCCACACATCAGCCCTTGCCAAATCTGCCCACTTTGTTGTTCCTGTGTTTACCTACCCAATCACCCATTTAGTGCCAAGAACACCAGTTGAAAATTCAGAGTCCACAAATAAGGTCAGTTTTACACCCATAAGCTTTAAAGGTAGGACATTCAGTGGACTAAGGTCTGAAATCTCTCTCTCCCGCTTATGTCTGGAGGGACAAAAGACAAAAGCAGCTTAGCTGAGCCCATAGGGTATGTTTATTACACAAGAAAGTACATCTATCCTATGGTGTAAGGAAGGTGGTCACCAGACCAGGTCACAGCCAACATTACTAGTTGAATGGTGCTAACCTAGACCTTAGTTTCTCCATTCGTGCTGGCAATAGGGTGGCCATCTCGACACAAAGCTCCAGCTCAGGTTCCATGGCTTTGGCAGCTTCAGGGTGACAATTACAATAATCAACTACAAAGCGGTAACAGTCCACTGAACGCTGCATGTTCTCCAGCTGCAACTTCTGATCAGAAGTGATCATTTTACTGTACAACCAACCAATGCGAAACTTTGCCACCAATGCTGGCCGCATAACATCAGCTTCCAGTCGCTCCGGAAACTTCTTCTCCGAGTTCTTCAGGGAGTCCAGGAAGAGGCTGTAATAAGTGATGGCTGACTGAGCCAGGTGGTTGATTTTCTTAATATTGTGACTATCCAACTCATCCAACCGGTTGGCAATGGAGACCTTTAGCTCCATCATTTCATAGTATGTATCCCCTATCTCAAATTGAAGTTGCCTGCAGACCAAGAGGTAATACTGAGGGTTTAACTCTGTGTAGACTGCATTCAGCATATCGATACGTCGCTTATGCATCTTGCAACGCCTCTCTAAATCCTCTTCAAAGAATGCCAGGGCCTTGAATAGTGCGCTGTGATCCTGAACTACTTCAATGTGGTCTGTTACATGATCGTCCAGCTGGAAGAACTCCTTGGCTTCGTGCACATAGTTCTGCCCAACCAAGAACACCTCTCGGGCTTTCGTGAAGTCCACAGGGTAAGTGCAGCTCACTTTCTCCTCAACAGATTGGATCAGGTCAAATGTATCACTGGATCCAAACAGCACAGCACTTTTCCTCCCCTGCTCCTTCTCCTCCTCCTCTTTTTTCAGTTGGGTCTTCAATTCTTCCTGGCGATCCCAGTCCAATTCACCAATGTCATTCTGTAAGGAAACACAGCTACAGAAAACACAGTTCTCCCAAGACTTACTGCAAGTGTCCATAACATTTACACTTTCAGAGTTATGTAATAAAGTCAGTACCATTATAGGTGTTCCATTATAGGTGTTCCACCAAACTCCTCACACCAGAAAAATGTCCAGTTCTGCTAATATATATGATGGCTTCAGTATAAACTCCATCAATGCATAAGATATTTAAAAATGGTGCAGGGACTGCTTGTGTTTGTCTGACAGTTAGCAAGCATAGAAGGCATGGACTTGCATGTAAAGCATTCTCAAACGGGAAAAGTGAATTTGGAAGGGGCTGGGGGGGACACCGGGAGATGGGGTGGCAGGGCACCATGTAGCCATGTTGTAGATTTTAACCCAAGATGGCATTGAATTAGCTAGCCCTAGTTGAGGGGCTTCTAAAATGAGAAGAGCCACAAATGAGAGCAAATGTGACTGGAGCTTTTGCTGCTATTTGCCAGCAAGAAATAACACTGGGAAAATGGAGAGCTGGTCTGGTAAAACAAGCAAGAATGACTTTCCCCATCTATTACAACCCGAATATGGCAGACCATTGCAATTCTCGTCAAGGTTGGTGGGACTTCTGGCCTCACTAACCTTAACCCTGCTCTTGGACTAGACCTCATTCCTCTGAGAAAGTTGTAGAGGGATTTCTGATGCCACGAAGCTGAAGTCCAGCAACAATGAAGCAGGGACCATTCCATGCAATACCTCTGGGAAGCAGTAAGGATAGATTGAGCAATAGCAGGCATGACAAGGAGCCTGGTGGGGAGATGGGAGTCAGGTGGAAACCCCTACCAAGAGCCAGAAGACAGTATGCCTCACTGCTTGGGTCTTCCCTTATTGTCCTGCTGAACAACAATGAAATTCATTTTTCTTTATCCCATCATTCATCTAACAGAAGATTCAAGTATAAAACCTCGGGTGCATCTAAGTAAGGGGCCAACATATAAATACAGGGATCAAACAAGCCCAAGCCCACTTCAGATACCTCAAGCAGTTTGCGCGAATCTTGCAGCAGGTTCAAACAGTACTTTATCCAACACCGTGCTATTTCTGCCTTCTTCTGCTGGAGCTGGTCACGGCGATCCCTCTCTTCTTCACCTGCGTTGGAGAAAAGTGACTGGTTGGTTGCTTTCCATTAATCCCCAAAAAAAAGTCGAGTAGGCCATATCACTACTGGAATCCTCCCCACCATTGCCAGATGGAGGTTGATCCTCTAGCACAACTTTCCTGAAGTAAGGGGATACTTACTTCACCTTGTGCCCAATTCTAGTCTGCCAGGAGAGAGAATTGCAAAGACTTACAATCCTCTCAAAAGATAAATTTCTTCACACCCAAAGCTTAAATGGCCTACCCCTTAAGCTCCCTACTTCAAGATTGCGCAGATGCAGGAAAAAGCCTGAGTATCTACCCTATAAATTCTTTATAGAATCTCCATATTTTAGTGAGATCTTTCATACACCCAAACTACATTAGTGTAGGCCTCTCTTACTCAATATCTCTGCTGAGAATAATTCCCTTATTCCAGGAAACAGTTTAGTGAATCAATACTGCATCAACCTCATGTTCAACCTGATAAAGGCTCTTAATATCAGGAGAGGGTAGGACCGCTGAAGCATAAAGGAGGGAACATGTGCTTGAAGGTGGAGGACATGAGCAAGGTCTTAAATGAGTACTTTGCATCAGTATTTACCAAGGAGAACAACATAGATGATAGTGAGATCAGTGCGGAGCATGCTAATATGCTAGGGCATTTTGAGATAGTGTTGGGTCTCTTGAAGAACGTTAAGGTGGATAAGTCCCCAGGGCCAGATGGGAAATTACCCCAGGTTATTGTGGGAGGCAAGATATGAGATTGCTGGGGCTGAGCAAGAACTTTGCGTCAGGGACTAGGGCAGCATGGCTTTGTGTGGGGCAGGTCATGTCTTACTAACTTGATTGAGTTTTGCAAGGAAGTGACAAAGGTGACCAATGAAGGCAGAGCTATGGATGTTGTCTAATGGATTTTAATAATACGTTTAATTAAGTCCCTTATGGGAGGCTTATCCAGAAGATTTAAGATGCATGGGATACATGGTAACTTGGCTGTTTGGATTCAGAATTGGCTTGCCTATAGAAGATAGAGGGTAGTGGTCAATAGGACTCATTCTGGCTGGAGGTCCGTGACTAGTGGTGTTCTGCGGGGATCCATACCTCTGCTGTCTGTGATGTATAAATGACTTGAATGAAAACATGGATGGGTGGGTAAGTTTGCAGACGATACAAAGATTGGTGGCGTTGTGGATAGTGTAGAAGACTGCCAAAGGTTATTGCGGGATGTAGATCTGTTGCAAATATGGGTGGACAAATGGCAAACGGAGTTTAACCTGACCAGTTGAAGGGATATTACACAGTTAATGGCAGAACCCTTAACAGCATTGATGTACAGAGGGATCTAAGTCCATAGCGACTTGAAATTGGCTGCATAGGTTAATAAGGTGGTAAAGGACATACGGCATGCTTGAAACACTGAGTTCAAGAGTCAGGAAGTTATGTTGAAGCTTTATAAAACTCTGATTTGGCTGTATTGGGAGCATTGCATTCAATTACAGGAAGGATGTGGAGGCCTTGGGGAGGGTACAGAAGAGGTTTACCAGGATGCTGCTGGATTAGAGGGCATGTGCCATAACGAGATGTTGGACAAACTTGGGCTATTTTCTCTGGAGCGGTGGAGGCTGAGGGGAGATGTAACAGAAGTCTATAAAACTATGAGAGGGATAGATAAACAGCTGGTATCTTTTCCCCCGGGTCAAAATGTCGAATACTTGAGGGCATGCATTTAAGGTGGGGGGGGGGGGGGGTGTGGGCAAGTTCAAAGGAGATGTGTGGGACAAGTTTTGTTTTTAAAAACAGAGTGGTGGGTGCCTGGAATGTTCTACCCGGGGTGATCATGGAGACAAATACAATAGAAGTGTTTAAGAGGCTCTTAGCTGGACACACGAATATGTGCTGACAATGGAGGGATATGGACATTGTGTAGGCAGAAGGGATTAGTTTGGTTAGGCATTTAATTACTAGTTTAATGAGCTCGGCACAACACTGTGGGCTGAAGGGCCTGTACTTTTCTATATACTTACAGACACTACTGAGACCATTGCAAGAAAGTCAAACCTACTTTCTTCTGCTGGAGATTCCGAGGACACTGCTCCCACCTGGTTAAAGATCACGTTGGAAGCAGCAAGGCACAGGCGACCTTCCATGTAACGCTGCTGCTCAAGAGAAAACAAACAACCCATTGGGTGAAACTCCAGTGCCATATTACACTTATTGCTGCCTTGGTAAAGCAGCCAGCATATCAAAGATCCCACCCACCCCGGACATTTTCTCTTCTCCCCTCTCCCATCGGGCAGAAGATACAAAAGCCTGAAAGCATGAACCAGCAAGCTCAAGGACAGCTTCTATCCCACTGCTATAAGACCATTGAATGGTTCCCTAGTACGATAAGATGGACTTTTGACCTCATAATCTACCACGTTATGACCTTGCACCTTATTGTCTATCTGTACTGTACTTTCTTTGTAGCTATTACACTTTATTCTGCATTATGTTATTGTTTTACCTTGTACTAACTCAATGCACAGTGTAATGAATTGATCTGTACAAACAGTATGCAAGACAAGTTTTTCACTGTACCTTGGTACATGTGACAATAATAAACCAATTCCAATTCATTGCTACTTCCCCTATAGCCCCTACTTAAACAGTGGCCTGTCTTCTTTATTGGACACCATTGCCTAGCTCATAGGGGATGCCCCATCTTAAAACCTGCTGCAATGTACTCCATATTCAGTCCGTAGGTGTGGTGCCTTATCACGATGTTGCATTGCTCTGCTTCCTCCTAGTGGGCAAGCCTAATACCTGCAGACCACTGCATCCTGACTAGAGCAGCCTTTCCATCAGTCAGAGCCTTGGCTGGCTAGGATCTTCAATTCTTGTTCTGCTATTATTTACTGCTGGAGTTACTAATGAGTAACTGGGAATCAAGGATAACATCCATTTTATTTCCCTTCTCCTGGGGCGCAAGGAACAACTGTGGCACCCTTCCACTAGAAGGACTAAGATTAGATAATTCAATACATACCAAAGGTTAAACGAGAGGCCATCCTACCTGGGTGAATAAAATTGTTAACTAAAACTATCATCACCACCAAAGAATTCACCAAGAACCCATACTCACTGCCATGTATCCAACCCCACTTCCCCCATTCCCTCTCCTGCCACTTTTGTGTGGCTCCTACAACCTCTTACCTTCACTCAATACCCTAGCACTGCCCTGACACATCTCCTGTCTCACCCCTCTCTCACCTCTTCTGTCTGCACTACAGCTCTCTTCCAACACTGTCTGCCACCTTGACATCTCATGCCCCTTATCCCCATCACCTCATCCTATCTCAATCCTCCACATCTGGCTCCATCTCCTGACACATGATGCCTTTCCTCAGTATTCTCATCCAATCACCCACACTCCCTCCGTCTCCTCTCCCAGCGTGTCCCCCGCACTCCTCATCCACCCCATGTTCCTTCCCCCAACCAACCTCCCATGCTGTGATGTCCGTCTCAGTCCTGCCAGCTTTGCCTCCCCATCCCTACCACCCATCCATCTTACTCCACTGAAGCATCATACTTTTTGTCATAATCCTCCATCAATTAAACAGGATAATTTAACCCGGGATGGAAAACGATGGGGCGTTGCCACCATCTCCTACAAACAGCAGAGCTTAGATCCCCAGAAGAAACCTTCCCATTCGAGGATCACAACCACTAAGGACTGCAGCCCAGAGTGCAGGGAGGCTTACCTTGGTGATGTAGTATTGGGACAAGGTGGCAGCATTGATGGCCCACTCCACAGGGTTATAATGGGTGAACTGCAGTTGGCGTTGCAGGGTGGTGTGACAGTACCAGGCAGCCTTTTCATTCATATCCAAGTGTTTATAGACTTGTGCCAGATAATACAAGGTGTGAGTATAAACCTTCTCAAACCTGCGCAATCCAAACATATTTGGCATCAATCAAAGAAGAAGCCAGACATTCACATCTGGAGGATGAATGGTCAGTTACACACAAGCAGCTTTATTTTATAATTCATTTACAGGAGGACCGTACTACTGGCAAGGTCATCATTTATTGCTTAGCACAGTTGTCTTTCTAAAGATTAGCTGCCTTTCTGAACTGCTGTAGTCTTTGAGGTGAAGATAGTCCCATGTCACCTCTGGAAAGGACATTGCAGTATTCAGACCCTGAGACAATGAAGGATAAGTAATATTTTGGTTCAGAATGATGTGCGATTTGGTGGGAACCTGTAATGGAAGCTTTCCCACATGCCTGCTGCCCCTACCCTGTTAGATGTAGAGGCTGCAGGTACGAGAGTGCTTGGTGAATTGTTGCAGTGGTGATAGTGGTGTGATGGAGGTGAACCATTTCTTACAGGATTCTTAACCCCTGCCCTACTCTTCAAGCCACAGCATTCATGTGACTGGTCTGGTGGAGCTGATGACTCCAAGATGTTGATGACGTAGGATTCAACAACGATAATGCCATTGAATATCAAGAAAGTTACTTCAGCATTCTCTTGTTGGAGCTGGTCACTGCTGTCATTGTGTATGGGCAATTACATGGAGAACAATCAGTTACACAGGGACTGGAGAAAAGGCAGTAATATAGGCACCAGGGAATGGTCAATTACACCTGGAACTGAGGTGATCAGTTACACGTGGAGTGGTGAACAGTTACACTTGGTACAATGAAAGGGTAGTTTTGCAGGAAATGGGCTGTTTCAGAGGAAGAAATGTTCAGAGTGTACAGTGGTGGCACAGTTACATTACCAGATTGTTAATCCAGAGGCCTGGACAGAATCCAGATTCAAAAATCAAAAAACTGAAGATGCTGGAAAACAAACAAAATTTGAAAATCCTGCAAACACTCAGCAGATCAGGCAGCATCTGCAGGAAGAGACACAGTCAGCTTTTCAGATCTTGTTTTTCCTCTTTCCCAGTTCTGACAGAGGGTCCTGGACCAAAATCATTAGCTGTTTTTCATCGCACAGATGCTGCCTGACCCGCTGAGTGTTCCCACCATTTTCAGTTTCAGTGTCAAAATTCAGCGACTCTACTTAAACCCCACCATGACAGCTGTGGAATTCAAATTTAGATTAATAATCTGGAATTTAAAGAAGACAACAAGGTTTACTAATGATGACCATGAAACTACCAAATTTTCATAAAGACCTGTTCTATGACATTCTGGGGAGGTAACCCACTGCTCTATGTGGGACTCATGACATGCAGCAATGGGGCTGACATCTCTGTGCCCTCCACAACTCAACTGTCTCACAACAACGTTAAAACAGAAGACAACAAACAAAAGGACCATGTACTGGATTAGGAATGGACATCCATACCCAGGCAGCAAATGAACAGTCACACTCAGGCAGTGAATAGGCACTCACATACAGGAAATCAATGGTGCTTTCAAACAAAGAACCCAAGTTCAAACTCTGAGAGGGCAGAAAGAGAGAAGTTCAGAGGTCAGGCAGTTGCATCTCTCCCTTCCTCTGCACATCTCTTTCTGCCCCCTCTCTTTTTTTTCCTCTTTTGCTGCTCGTTTCTCTCTCCTCTATCCACTTCCCCTCTCTGCCACCCCCTCCCTCCCACCCTTACCCTCTCTCTCTCTCAGTTCATGGTCTTCACCCCTCTACATTTCCTTTCCCTTCCCTCAGGTGTTCCTGCACCCAAGGAGCAGGACTTTGATCTAAGACCAGTTACTTGCAGTTTTAAATGCTGGCATATCGGGTGCAGGTATGCCTTAGAACCTGCATCGCAGTTCAAAGTGAGATGTCAAGGTGTTGAGAGCCAGGTCTGCAATGTCCAACTACAAGTATGAATTGAGACACTTTCAAAGACTTTTATCTGTCCAGGAATCTGGGACCTCATCTTGGAACTCTGCTGGAAATCAGGGATGTATGATACCCTACCCTTTACCTTTCAGTCTTCTGATCACGTTTTTGCTCCTTAATGCTCTTTCCGAGATTTTAAACTCTCATTATCAGTTCTGGTACAAATCACAAGTGCTGCTTCTGCCAGAACCAGTTCCAGTGCCTCAAGAACCTTAAATATTTGCTCCTGCCTTACATTTCTAACCACATATTTAACTTCACTGCCTTCCAGTTTCCAGATTCTCTAACACATGACATACCACCTGTGTGATCCGTTTTTAACGTGAAATTCTAACTGAAGCACTTCAATACCATTTTTACCAGTGTCATGGGTTCCAACATGGACCACAACTTCTGGATGCTCCCCTTCCCTCTCAGAATGACCTGCGCTGAAAGATAAGTTTACAATGGTACCAAACAAACATGTGGTTGCAAAAAAAATGTTTGCCTACAACCTGAACAACCAAATTCCCTATGACTATTGCATTACACAACCACCACATCAGTTGGAGACACAAGTGACTGCAGATACTGTAATCTGGAGCAAGAAACAAAATGCTGGAGGAACTCAGTGGGTCAGGCAGCATCTACAGAGGGAAATGGACATTTGACATTTCAGGTTGAAACCCTTCATATGCACATTAGTTAACTTTTTATAAAGTTCAACTGGTTGTTTGCTCAAAATTAGAAGTTAAACTTGTAAGTTCACAGTCACGAGCAGGCACAGTGTTTCTGTATAATCTCAGTAGCAAAATTTCTACCAAAAGAACATTTCAAACTGCACAACAGCTTATAACCATCAAGAAAATTATCTGTAAGTTTAGAATAACCATACCTTTTATGTCTCTCCTGCTCACTCAGCCTCTCCTCTTCTGCCAGGAAATGCTCATGGGTGTCCCATGGTGGAGTCCCAATCTAAACAAACAGTAGCACATTGGCTTTGAATGTTATTTAAATACCTTATTCATCAATTAATGCCCAATGTCCCTTCTTTTATCCAGATTCCGTTCCTCTGCTGAAAGCATAAACATCTAGGTCACAGTGTCACTGCAATGGGCAAAGCACATAAACCAATGTCTGTGTTTTCAGGTGCTGGCCTAAGCAATGTTGGCTGTCCACAGGAACATAAATTTCACAGCATGCTCTCCCTCCCATTTTCCAATGTACACACATCATTGGTTAATACACAGTCCGAATTCAATATTGCATCCCCTTTCCCAATGACCAACAAAAACAAACCAGAAATAGATTTTTCCACACCACAACTATTGGTTATCCCTCACCTATCCAATATACAGAGACTGGTTATTCCCCTCACTGTCCATTAGATACACAACAGTCAATGGCTAACAGAAGGTCCAATATTCACACACCAGTGACAATTTAATCCACTGTCCAATGTACACACACACACACACACACCTACCTATTACTGGTTAAACCACAGTCCAAAATTCACATATCAGTAAATTGTTATCCCTACCACAATTAATGTACTCGTACCAGTTGCTGGTTATTCTAACTTACTGAAATACATACTAATCATTGACTATCCCTTCATTGACACACCGATATTAAAGTAAAATACAAAAAGAGGAAAAGGCTAAATGGTAAAGGGCAAGAGAAGCAACAAAACTATGATCCAGAGAAAGTGATATTGAGAATAGCAGGGTGGAGTTGAGGGACATGAGAGAGAATAGGTTACAGGGAACTAAGTGGGGAATGGGCTTAATGGGATGGCTGAGAGTTTGTATACACTCCATGGGCCAAATTGTGTCAGGAAACATAAAACAGGAAGCATGAAATCGTTGTCATAGGCCAGATGGTCCAGGTGAAACAAAGGTTCTGAAGAGAAAGTAAAAGATCCAAAGTGTGTTGGGAGGGTGGGGGTGTGGGGTTGTGAGGTCGCTAGCCAAAGGAATGGACATCGAAGAACAGGAGAAGGAAGAGCTCAATGTCACATTGAACTCAACAAATCTTTGAGGTGCAAGGAAACCAAGGGATCTGCAGGGGACTGATTGTACATGGGTGAGGCCAGAAAAATGAAATGAAATAGGGTCGGAGAAGCTCGAAGCTATCCAAGTTTGTCCTTGTTCACTTTACCTCCTTGGTGTACTGGTTGTAAAGTGCTTCAGCATCTTCTAGATAGGTCTTGGCTTTTTCCATTTCTTCCAGTCCTGCCCATAGGATACCCAACTGGTTCTGAAATCAACAGAGTGCAGCATGCTTTAACTTCTTCTGTAAAGTTATCAGTAGCCTAAAATTTTAATGTAATGGCAAACAGTTTGCATCATCGGGGGCCCGGGCTGATGATATTACCTTCCCAGAAATACCTCTCTATTTCAAATTGATCATCATCCATAACCCCACCCCCACACCTCCACAAAAGAGATACACCCTCGACCCACCTTTCCCTATTTTCCCCATTCCTATCCAGAGAGTCCTTGAAATGTTTAGTCACTTCCCACATCTGTCCTGATTTCTCCATTGTTCCAGTTAAGTTTTCACCTTGTCACAGTATCAAAAGGAGCCCAAAATAAACTGTTCCTCCTGTAAAACACAGAGGTGCTGGAGGAACTCGGCGGGTCAGGCAGCGTCTATGGAGGGAAACGGATAGTCAGCATTTCGGGTCGAGCCCCTTCATCAAGACTATTCCTCCTTATCCTTTTCAGCCAGCCTGCAACCTTCGATGAGGATGTCAGTGCCATACCTCTCAATCTATCAGTTGGACAGGACTGCACTCTCCTGGATCCATTCTCATCGATCCAGTTATACAAGAAATTTCCCTAGTGTATTGCCCGTTACCTCTGGCATCCGAGGATTCATCTTTGACCCCCTATTTCTTATTTACTTGCAACTCCTCATTGACATCAAATAAATATATATTAAAGCAGTTAATGAGGCATACACAATGTTGGGCTTTAGCACAGAGACGTAAAACAGGGAAGTCATGCTGAACCTTTATACAACACTGGTTCAGCCTCAGCTGAAGTAGTGTGTTCAGTTCTGGTGATCATATTATAAGAAGGATGCCAAGCCATAAAAGAGAGCCCAGAAAAGATTTACAAGATTGGCTTCTGGGATGAAAGACTACAATTGCAAGGATAGACTAAGTACCCCAATCACATATCTCACTACTCTAGCTCCCATTTCAACCAAACAACAGATTGCAGATTTTCTTCCTGGCCCCAGCTTCCCTATTATCATTAGACACTTCCCTAGGTATACCCCCACCCTCTCTAAAACTGCTTTCATCACAACCACCTCCTCTCCTACCATATCAAAACAGCTCTTACAAATGTCACTAATGGCATCCAATGTGATCCCAGTAAACTACAGCTCATCTCAATTTCTGGAATCATCTATTCTATTAGTCACAACCTCAAAGAATTCCAAAAGATTAGTTAAATATGACTTGCCTTCCATAGATCCAGGTTGACTCTGCGCGAACCTTTTTTATTATTATTATCCAAGATGGTGATGCATTTTCAGAGTACAAATCAAGTTAGGACGTATACCATAAATGGTAAGGTCCTAGGGAGTACTGAGGAACAGATGGACCTTGGCGTAGAAGTTTAAAGATCCTTGAAGGTAGCAACACAGGTAGATAACATGGTAAGGAAGGTATGTGGAATTAGTCACTGACAGCATATAAGAAGTGTCCAGAGGAGCATTTGAATCACCCAGGCACAGAAAGCTTATGGGCCAAGTCCAGGAAGATGGGGTTAATAAAGATGAGCGGCCACTGCTAGGTGTAGACATGGTGGGCTGAATGGCCTGTTTCTATGTGGTACGATTCTAACCATAGTTGTACAGAATAGAAACAAGCACAATGACGCAATCACAAAGGCGGCACACCAGCAGCTCTACTTCATTAAGGAGTTTTGGCATGTCACCAAAGACATGCAAATTTCTACAGATGTACATTGGAGAGCATTCTGGTTGGTTGCATCACCGCCTGGTATGGAGGCTCCAATGTGCAGGATCAAAAGACGCTGCAGAAGGTTGTAGGCTCAGCCAGCTCCATCAGGGGCACAAGCCTCCCACCTCCATCGAGGGGCGGTGCCTCAAGAAGTCTGCATCCGTCATTAAGGACCCTCATCACCTGGGATATGCCCTCTTCACATTACGGCCATTGGGGAGGAGATAGAGGAGCCTGCAGGCCCCTGTTTCAGGAGCAGCTTCTTCCCCTCCGCCATCGGATTTCATGAACCCACGAACACTACCTCGTTATTCCTTTTCTGTACAATTTATTTATTTTTGTAACTTGTAGTAATTTTTATGTCTGGGACTGTACTGCTGCCACAAAACAACAAATTTCACGACATATGATGTCAGCAATAATAAACCTGAGGATGCAACAACCATCAAGCACCATTTATACTAATTCGATTTTATTTCCCCCATATACCAATCGACCCCCCCCCCCCAACTTCTGATCCTCACCTCCATTCTATTGGCAATTTAAAGTGGCCAATTAATCTACCGACCAACGTGCCTTTGGGACGTGGGCTGAAAACGGAGCACTCGGAGGAAACCCACGCCGTCAAGGGGAGAACATGCAATCTCCACACCAGCAGAACCACAGGTCCGGGTTGCTGGAGCCGCGATTTGATTGGAGAGGAAAGGGTTACACGGGAAGGACGCACTGGAGTCTGACAGAGGGGTTAAGGCGGGGGTTACTGTAGATCTGCGCCCACGGCCGGGGTTTGGTGAGAGGACGGAGCCGGCACGGGTTCGCCACGCCTTTCCCGGCCGCCGGCACTTTACCTCGGCCTGAATGAACACGGACACGGCCTCGGGGCTGAACTTGAAGGCCTCCAGGACCCGCACGCACTTGGCCAGGTGCTCCTCCCCGGCCGACAGCTCCTCCGTCTCCGCATGGTTGAGGCCGAGCTGCAGCTCCAGCACGCCGAGCTTCTGCAGCCACTGCCCGTCCTGCCAGCGCCTCTCGTCGGCCCGCTCATCCTCCGGGTCCCCGGCCTGGGCTCTGTGCCCCACCGCGGCCTTCAGCTCCTTCAGCAGTTCGCGGGCCGCGTACTTGGAGCGGTAGGGCTCGGATTCCGGGTCCTGCTTGGACTCCACCTCCGACAGGTTCAGGGCCCGCGAGTACCTCAGCCGCAGCTCCGGCCCGCCCTCCTGCTCCGCCATCTTCCCCGCAGTGCCTTGGCAGCGCCCTCGGCGGAGGGGAGGAGTTACTGCAGGGTCTGTGCCAGCCCCGCCCCCGGCGGAGGGGAGGAGTTACTGCAGTGTCTGTGCCAGCGCCCCCAGTGGCAGGGAGGAGTTACTGCAGCGTCTGTGACACTGCACTCTGCAGTGGGGACAAGCTACTGCAGTGTCTGTGCCAGCGCCCCCAGTGGCAGGGAGGAGTTACTGCAGCGTCTGTGACACTGCACTCTGCAGTGGGGACAAGCTACTGCAGTGTCTGTGCCAGCGCCCCCAGTGGCAGGGAGGAGTTACTGCAGCGTCTGTGACACTGCACTCTGCAGTGGGGACAAGCTACTGCCGTGTCTGTGCCAGCGCCCCCAGTGGCAGGGAGGAGTTACTGCAGCGTCTGTGACACTGCACTCTGCAGTGGGGACAAGCTACTGCCGTGTCTGTGCCAGCGCCCCCAGTGGCAGGGAGGAGTTCTGCAGGGTCTGGGCCAGCCCCGCCCCTGGCGATGGCGAGGAGTTACTGCAGGGTCTGTGCCAGTGCTCCTGCCGGTGGGGAGGAGTTATTGCAAGGTCCGTGCCAGCGCCCCCAGCGGTGGGGAGGGGTTAGTGCAGGGTACTCGGAGGATGAACATGCCGAGGAGAGCCACTAGCAGGATGGGCAGTGGCTGCAGATAGTTGGGGACAGCGCTGCCAGGTGGTGGGGAAGAGTTACTGCGGGAGTAACACACAAAATGCTGGAGGAGCTCAACAGCTCATTTCTGGGGTGATATCAACAGTCCACGTTTCCAGCCGAAACCCTTCGTGCTGCAAAGAAAGATGCCAGAAGCAAGAATAAAAGGGTGGGGCGAGGGGGAGGAGAGTGAGCTGGCAGGTGATAGGTGAATGCAGGTGAGGGGGGAAAGTAGGGGGGATGATGTGAGAAGCTGGGAGGTGATGGGTGGAAGAGGCAAAGGGTTGAAGAAGGTGGAATCTGATAGAAGAGGACAATAGCCCATGGAAATAAAGGGAAGGTGGGGAACCAGAGGAAGGAATGTGTGGGTGATGGGCAGATCGGGAGGGCGGGGAGGGGAAAGAGAAGGGGTAATAGGGCCAGAGGGATAAGAGAAAACAAAGAGGTTGGGGGGTAGGGGGACAGAGGTGAGTGGTTATGGGAAGTTAGAGAAATCGATGTTGATGTCGTCAGGTTGGAGACTACCAAAAAAGATGTTCTTTCTATGGACAGTGTAGCAAAGGTTCTCCAGTCTGATCACTGGGATGGCAATATGAAGAGAGATTGGGATGATCAGGCTTATCTTCTCTTCCTCCTCCCACTAGCTCATTTTTGGGTCTTTTGTCTTGGTTCATCTCCCAGTAGTAAAGCCAGTGCCATGTGCTCTGTGACTGTTCCTTTGTTTTAAACTTCTCCAATAAAACTTTGCGAAGCACCAAGTTGTTTTCAATGCATTCTTGGACTCCTGAAAGAACCTGAGGATTCAAAAATAACCAGATCTGACATAGGGAAAAGGCAGAAAAAGGTCCTGAATTTGGATGATGAGCCACAATGATACTGAACAGCCGAGGAAGTTTGGAGGCGCAATGGCCCACTCGTAATATTTTCCGTGTTTCCGTGATCCATCACCTCAGTTTTCTACAGGACTGTTGGATTTGGTGCTGGGCATTCACCAAAAACTGAGGGGAACATATAGAAAAGGTTTAGCGAGAAAGAAACTGGCATTGCAGCAACAGCATTCCCACTCCATCACAGGGAAACCTGGTCATTAGGTGTGAGATATTTTTGGTGATGTTGTAGCCTGGTGCAGGTGTGGCCTTTTCCTCACAACTGCACCACAGCAGTCACCTGGGACTTCTTCCAGTTCATCTGAAGCTCAAACAGATTAGAGCCAGAGTCACACAGCACAGAAATGGGACCTTCAGCTCACTACCTCCATGCCGATGTTCTTGCCCATCTACACCAATCCAAATTGCCTGCATTAGGACCGTATCCTTCTATGCCCATATCTAAGTACCTATCTAAATGCCTCATAGAAATTGCATCCGATTCCACAATCACCTCTGGCAGCGCATTCCAGATATCAACCACAGTGTAAACCAAACTTAACCCTCAGATTCCCTTTAATATCCTTCCACGGACCTTAAATCTATGCCCTCTTTGTTTTGATACCCACTTCCATGAGAAAAAGATTATCTACCCGATCTATGCCTCATGATCTTATATACCTCTACCAGGTCACCCCTCAGCTTCCTTCACTGCAGGGAAAACAAGTCCAGCCTATCCAATCTCTCCCATAACTAAAGTCTTCCAATCCAGGCAACATCCTGGTGAATCTCCTCTGCTCTCTCTCCAGAGCAATCACATCTTTCCCACAGTGTAGCAACCAGAACTGCACAGAATACTCCAAGTGTGGCCTAACCAGGGTTCACAGAACCTCAATGTAAACCTCACATGAAAATGTGCTCAATATGACCCTCATTCTGAAGGCTACTTTTGTGTACAGATGCACCAGTGTAGACCCTGGGTACACAGAGACCAACATTCACAATATATCGAGGTCCTCAATGTTGCCAAGGATGAATCTGGCCACATTGCCTTAGAACTTTCTTGTTAGTTGGACCTTTCCACACCACCTGTCCCTCGTAGAACACTTTATCCAAATGCACACTTCTGACTGTGGAAAATTACCCAAGTATGTCTTATTTGCAAAGAGCAAGACAAATCAAATTTAGCTAATTACCACTCAGTCTGCTCTTAATCAAAGTGATGGAAGGTTTTCATCAATAATGTTATCAAGCTGCATTTCCTCACTGATAATCTGCTCACTGACGCCCAATCTGCATTTTGGCAGGACCAAGACAGCTTTGATTTAAACATAATTAGAAGCAGGAGCAGATCACCTGGCACTTCAAACCTGCTCTGCCACTCACCAACATTACAACTGCTCTACTCTACCTCTCTGCCATTTTCCTTCACTATCTGCAAGGACCTCGATACACAGACATCTATTAACCTGTGTTTTGAATGAACTCAATGACCAAGTTTCCACAGCTCTCCAGAATTCCAAAGATTCACCATTTTCTGAAGAAACTTCTCATCTCATAATGCCTACATATTATTTTGAGATTAAATTCTGATTCTCCACTCATCAGCCAGGGCAGCATCTTTCCCGCATTCATCCTGTAAAAATGTTGCAAGTTTCAAAGAGATCTCCTGTTATTCTTGCAAACTTTAGGAATAGAGGCCTACTGTACTTAACTTGTAAAAAGTTCTTGCTAGTTTCACTCTTCCGGAGTCAGGAGCTGAGAGTGCGAGTGGGATACTTGGAAAAAGGCAAGTCTCATTGATTGGCTAATCAGAGGGCAACTTAACCAATAAAAGGAAGGTGCGTTAAGTGGACTGGCAATTTTGGAGCACCCATTGTGACAGTGGGTTGGTGAAAGAGTGGGGGAGCTGAGGCTTCAGCTAGGAGGCACAGCTAAGGAGCAGGTAAGAATTAAGTAAGGTTTTTATTTTCCTTTTAATCCGTGACCTTTGACAGTGTAGAAAAAATGGCAGTCAGGGCAGTGGAATGCTCCTCCTGCAAGATGTGGGAAGTCAGGGAACCTCTCAGTCTCCCTGATGACTACATCAGCTGCAGCTCCTGACAGACTGGGTGAAGGAACTGGAGTTGGATGTACTCAGGATCATCTGGGATTCTGAGGATATCATAGATGAAAGTTTTAGTGAGCTGGTCTCATCTCAGGTGCAGGCTACAGATAGATGGGTGACCACCTATCTGAAGTAAGACAGAGCAGGGTTCCCCATGACCATTTCCCTCAGCAACAGGTATACCCGTTTCGATACTGTTGGGGGGGGGGGGGTGTGGGGGAAACCATTCAAGTATTTCCAGTTGATGCAGCCAGGACGGCAGAGGGGATGACATCATACGTGAGAGTTTTAGTGAGACAGTCACACCCAAGGTGCAGGCTACAGATAGATGGATGACCATCAGGAAAAGGAGAGCAGGGGAGTAGGCAGACAGTGCAGGGTTCCTGTGGCCATTCACCTCAGTAACAGGTATACCCCTTTGTATACTGTTTTGGGGGGTGAGCAACCAGAGGTCCTGGTCCATATGGGTACCAATGACATGGGCAGAAGCAGGGGTGAGGTCCTACAAAATGATTTTAGGGACCAAGGTGGACTTCCAGGGTTGTAATCTCAGTATTACTGCCTGTGCCATGTGCTAGTGAGGTGAGAAATAGACACATAGTGCAGTTCAGCACATGGCTAAGGAGCTGGTCTCTCTTCCAGGGCAGGTGGGACCTGTACTAACAAGACTGTTTGCATCTGAACTTGAGGGGAACTGATATCCTCACCGGGAGGTTTGCTAGTGCTACTCGGGAGGGTTTAAACTAGTGACAGGGGGATGGGAACCACAGCAGCAGGGCAAGAAAGATGGTATGACAAGATTCAATGATAAGTGAGACTGAAAGGAAGGGCAGCAGTGGACAGGCTAATAAACATGGTGGGACTGATGGGCTGAAATGTTTATTTCAACGCTACGAGTATTATGGGTACTTAATTTTATAGCTGAGCTCAGCTGCAGTGCACCCCTCCTCTCATGCATTGAGTACCAAGAGCTAGATGCTGAGAAATTGCACTCAAGTTAACATTTCCAGAGGCAATCCCTAGCTGCCGCAGATAAAGATACACAGCCTCCAAAGTTAAAGGAATACTTTTTAATATCTTTGTAATCAACCATCCAGGTAAATGACCCTCATTTCTACCACACAGCTGTTACCCAACAATTCAGCCAATGCCCTGTAAATGTAAAAGTTTTCGGCCCAGCATCGCTCAGCGTGTCACAGCATGGTCCGGTGCGCTCAAGATGACTTTGCAAGGAGTTAAAAGTATTCTGACTGGGATCCAGCACCTGTTCCATCACCATGCTCTGTGCATGCTGTTGTAATTTCTCTTCATGCCTCTCCAGTTCTGACTCCTGCTGGAATGTTTCCTGAAGTCTGAAGCCCTGTCAATCCTGTCATTCTCCAGCTCTGGTAATTCATTTGCTATGGTGAGCTTCCAGCGCCGGCTGTCCTGCCAGTTTCCCTGTGAGAGAGGTTTCAATATCATCAGTGTAAAGCACACTCACCTTACACCAGATGCCAGGAGTAAGTGGCTCATGAGGGACTCTGGGATTAGGTTCAATGGCAGAGTTCAGGTAATGGAGTAGCTGGCTTCAACTACAGGGATTGGATACAACAGCCAAATTTGTGTTCTAATGAGACTTGTGTCTGGGATTGTACTGGGTATGAAATGTGTACTGGGATCAATTAATGGAAGAACTTGGTAAACAGGAAGTGCTGGAAGTACTCAGATGGTCTCTTGGTGGGGAGAGAAACAGAGTTAACTGTTCAGCTCGATGATGTGTCATCAGATGAAATGTCAACTTTATTTCTCCTTCCACAGATGCCGTTTGACCTGCTTGCAGCATTTTCTGTTTCAGATTTCCAGCATTTTCAGTATTTTCTTTTTGAATAATGTGCAATAGGGTTCAGTTCTACTCAGCTACATGCCTATTTCCTGTGCTTATATTAAGGGAAAATTATTTTCAGTTGAATACTTTTAGCAATGAAGTGTTTCAGCAGAAAGCACACATACGGAATGACAGATGTACCTTTATGGATTCCACAGCATCTTGAGGGACATCAAAGCACACACCCTAAATAAAAAATAATGTAGAGTGTTAGTCTGGTACCTCTGCTCCTTATAGGCTACTTGTGCCTGTCACAACTAAATGTAAATTCCCGTTTGTGCTAATGATCCAAACCATTGGTGCACACCTTTATGAAACAAGTTTTATTTAGAAAAGCTAAAGTTACATCAATGTGGTACCACTGGTTTGGAAGGTTAACTTCATACTGTTTACTGGAAAAATAAGTAACTGTACAAATCTTAATTTTGAAAGGCACAGATCAACCTAAGGGCAGTCAGTATGCATTGAAGGTCACGCATGACTAATTTGGTTGAATTTTGAGGTGGTAACGAGGAAGGTTGAGGAGGAAAGTGCATTCCATGTAGTTTACATGGATTTTAGTACCAGATGGCAGGCTGGTCATTAAAGTCGAAGGCAACAAGATCTAGGGAGAGGCAAATCAGATCCAAAATTAACTCAATTGCAGCAAGTAAACAGTAATGATATATAACCAGTTTTGCAGGTGATAGGTCTTCTCCAGAGGGGTTCAACAGGGCTCAGTACATGGTTCACTGCTATCTATAATAATTTAGTTTATTGCAAAAATTCATGATGCAGTTACAGTCCATCTCTATTAAAAATGACGATGCTGAAAGCTCTACAGCAGGCTGGACTGAAAAATCCTGCAGGCTGGATGTGGCTTGTTGTATATTGTGCATCATAGACCCAAAACGGTATCAGTGCACCAAAAATAATCTTTTCCAAATCTTCAGGCTTAAATTCAGGATGGACTAGTGAATCAATGAAGCAAAGAACAGAATGGGCACGAGGCTATGTTGCCAGAACCCAGGGCTGATTATAGTTGGAGTGTTTTAGTTTTGTATGGCCAAAACTAGTTGTCGTTTTAGTTTAAAATGCTGCAGATTTCATTAAGTATAACAG
Source organism: Pristis pectinata (assembly GCF_009764475.1). Classification (NCBI taxonomy): domain Eukaryota; kingdom Metazoa; phylum Chordata; class Chondrichthyes; order Rhinopristiformes; family Pristidae; genus Pristis; species Pristis pectinata. Next base: position 42,698,976 of record NC_067416.1, on the reverse strand, counting down.
TGTCACTTTAACAGCACACTGCCAACATACCATTTTACCCTTAAGGAACTGCATCCCCTTCACTTGATTTTCCACAGTCTCTCCCAGCTGTTCCTTTAGCCCTCGCCACGCAAAGCCAATATTGTGCATCTCCACTGAACATTCCAACACCATTGTTGTATACCCCTGAGACAAGAATCAGTGTTAATATTGAATTTAATGAATGCATACAAACAGACAAGAACAACCTTGGTTTCATCTTGTTGGTTGTGAAAAATATATTTGGCACAAGAAGTTTTATCCAAGTCACTTCGTTTTGGTCTTTTTAAAAAGACCTTGACAAGGTACCATCTTGTAGGCATGACTAAATGCATGGAGTCAAGGAAAATGGTCTGGCCGGCAAACTGAAAAGCAGATGAATGAAAATAGGGATTAAAGATAAGTACTCAAAACGGTGGAGGATGGCAAGTGATGTTCCTGAAATGTAGATGCTGGGACCAGTGCGCCTGCCAAGAACATTATATTGTGAACGTGCACAATCGGTGTAACTGGCAAATTAACACCAATATGGTCAATGCTGAAATGGGGCACTTTAGCAGGTGTATTCCTTGGAGGGGGCAAACTGAAGTGCAAAGAATTTGTGAAATGTACTGTCTTGATTAGATTGTGGAGGGTTCTGTTAGACTGGAAAATAGAAAATGCAACCCCTTTATTCAAAAGGGGGAGGCAGAAAGCTGGAAGCTACAGAACAGTTAGTCTAAGATAGATAAGATCTTTATCAGTCACATGTACATCGAAACACACAGAGAAATACATCTTTTGCATAGTGATTTTTGGGGGGCAGCCCGCAAGTGTCGCCACGCTTCTGGCGCCGACGTAGCATGCCCATAACTTCCTAACCTGTATGTCTTTGGAATGTGGGAGGAAACCGGAGCACTCGGAGGAAACCCATACAGACACGGGGAGAACGTACAAACTCCTTACAGACAGTGGCCGGATTTGAACCCAGGTCGCTGGCGCTGTAAAAACATTATGCTAACCACTATGCTACCGACCCTGCCTGTTAAAGGGAAGTGTTAATCATAGAACAATACATCACAATACAGGCCCTTCGGGCCACCATGTTGTGCCGACCTTCAAACCACTCCTAAGACTATCTAACCCCTTCCTCCCATATATCCCTTTATCTTAAATTCCTCCATGCGCTTATCTAACAATCTCTTGAACTTGACCAACGTATCGGCCTCCACCACCACCATGCACCAACCACTCGCTGGGTGAAAAATCTTCCTCTGACATCTCCCTTGAACTTCCCACCCATTACCTTAACGCCACGCCCTCTTGTATTGAGCACTGGTGCTCTGAGAAAGAGGCGCTGGCTGTCCACTATCTATTCCTCTTAATATCTTGTATACCTCTATCATGTCTCCCCTCATCCTCCTTCTCTCCAATGAGTAAAGCCCTAGCTCCTTTAGTCTCTCCTCATAATCCATACTCTCTAATCCAGGCAGCATCCTGGTAAATCTCCTCTGCACCCTTTCCAACACCTTCACATCCTTCCTATAATGAGGCGACCAGAAGTGGACACAGTACTCTAAGTGTGGTCTAACCAGAGTTTTGTAAAGCTGCATCATTACTTCGCAGCTCTTAAACTCGATCCCACGACTTATGAAAGCTAACATCCCATAAGCTTTCTTAACTACCCTATCCACCTGTGTGGCAACTTTCAGTGATCTGTGGATATGAACCCCCAGATCCCTCTGCTCCTCCACACTGCCCAGAATCCTGCCATTTACCTTGTACTCCGCCTTGGAGTTTGTCCTTCCAAAGTGTACCACCTCACACTTCTCCAGATTGAACTCCATCTGCCACTTGTCAGCCCAGCTCTGCATCCTATCAATATCCCTCTGTAAGCTTCGACAGCCCTCCACACTATCCACACCACCACCGATCTTTGCGTCATCTGCAAACTTGCTAACCCAGCCTTCCACCCCCTCATCTAAGTCATTAATAAATATCACAAAAAGTAGAGGTCCCAGAACCAATCCCTGTGGGACACCACTAGTCACAGCCCTCCAATCCGAATGCACTCCCTCCACCACAACCCTCTGCTTTCTACAGGCAAGCCAATTCTGAATCCACACGGCCAAGCCTCCCTGGATCCCTTGGCCTCTGACCTTCTGAAGAAGCCAACAAGCTGTTGTTAAAGACTTTATAAAAAGGCACTTAGAAAAGTGGATAAAGGGAAACCACTGGATGTACTGTACTTGAGTTTCCAGGAAGCATTTGATAAGATGCTGCATCAAAGGTCACTGTGGATATTAAAGCTCATGATGTAGAAGGTAACATATTGGCATGGAGAGAAGATCGGCTGGCTAATGGGAAACAACAGACATAAGTGGGTCCTTATCTGCTTGGCCAGATGTAACCAAAGGTTTGTCACAAGGACTGGTACTGGGGCCTCAACTTTATACAATATATACAAATAGCTTGGATGAAGACCTTGAAGGTACAATTGTTACATTTGCTGAAGACACAAAGACAGGCATCAAGTAATTTGTGAAAAGGCCATATGGAGTGTGCAAAGGGATATAGGTGATTAAATGAGAGCCCCACTATCTAGCAAATGGAGTGCAATGTGGGAGAATGCATCACTTATAAAGGGCACTGATAGGATCAATTTAGAGTACTGGGTACACTATTGGTCTCCTTAGTTAAGGAAAGATGTTGCAAGCAGTTCAGAGCAGGCTTGCTAAATAGCTGAAATGGGTAGTTTATCTTATGAGGGAAGGTTGGACAGGTTAGGTTTGTATCCGCTGGTGTTTAAGAGTGGGAGGGCCCTTGGTTGAAGCATACAAGATCATGATGAATTCTGACAGGGAGGATGTGGAGAGAATGTTTCCTGTTCTGGGATAATCTAGAACTAGGGGTCACTGTTTGAAAATAAGGGGTTACTTTTTTTTTCCTCTGTGGATTGAGCATCTTTTGAATCATCACCCTCAAAAGAGCAGTAAAAGCAGTGTCTTTGAGCACAGAGATAATGGGATACTTGATAAGGGGGTGAAAGTGGGTTGATGGGAATGCAGAGTTGAGGTTATAATTAGATCAGCTATTAGCTCATTAAATGGTGGAGTAGACTTGAAGGCCCAAGTGACCCAATCATGCTCCTCACGTCTGTACATATAAAAAAATATAGAGCACCGTAATACAGTGCTGGTCTCCATTCTAGAAAAGAAATTTAAAAATGCTGATAATTCAAGAAACAATTACAAAAATTACACCACAATTGCAAGATAACACTTATCAGGAAGGAGTAAATATGCTTGAGAAAAATCACTGGAAGAAAGTAATCTTTAACATTTAGCAGTTTTATGAGAAAGTGAGAAGAGAATGTTTCCAGAAAAGGAGCCAGATAGATGGTCACTATAAAATCCAATTCAGGAGAAACGTCTTTATCCATTGTGTGACTGCAGTATTGCTACCACAAATAAATGAAGTAAAGATGTGTTTCAGGGCAAGTACATGCAGAGTAAAGAATACAATGGGAGGGCCACATAAACATAGCATAGATGACTTGAGCAAAAGGTCTATGCATGGACTGGAAAATACCATTTAATTTTATGCAATTTCATGCAGAGCAGTTTCCATAAAAGCCTCAATGCTACTAAGGGTAGAGACCTTCCCCTTTTCTGTTTCAAAAACTACAGCTGAAGCTACAATGCCGCAGGTTCCTTCAACTATCTGACTATTCTGGGGTCAGTCAGAGGACCTCTTCCTTAGCATTATAGGGACATTTATCCTGAGAAACATTATGTGCAGATTTCAAGCAAGGGCAGCAACTAACTCAAGTATGGGGTTATGGGGAGATTGAAGTAGTCAACTTAGTTTAGAATTAATGATGACAATAACAAAAGAACGAGACAATGGGATTAGTTTGGGATGGCTGGGAAGAGCCCAGCAAAGGCAGTAGTTTGGGGTTGAAGCAGATTGGGGAAAAGAGGGCAGTGGGGTTAGTTTTAGATCCAAACAGGGCTCAGGGAAGTAGGACAGGAGAATCAGTTCAGCATGGCACCATTATTTTGGTATTGCTCTAGTGAAGACAGGACAAACAAGACATTCTTACTGTGAATTATAACATTCTAAGATAACCTTTCCCCATAATTTTCTTTGTAGACTACACCATCTTCAAGCTTTAGACTGTAAGTTGGCAAAGTCTGAGACTGTGAATTAGTGCACATGAAGATCTGTGAGACTTTGAGCACCTAATCACCAGGCCATAGAGCAACAATCACACTGAGCACAGTTGGATGCAAGAGCTGGAATCTGATAATCTTCTTTCATAACTCGTGATTTGCTGTAAGGTGGAGTGAAGCCCAAACTGCTGGCGAGGCAAGGGTATACAGCACTCAGACGGTATTTATGATATAACACTGCGCCATTAATGGAACTACTGACCACGCCAAGGGAGTTGTCACATTAAGGAATGAACTTTGCGGAGGGACAGTGATACTTACCTTTTCTGAGTTAAGGAGAGAACGTTGTTCAAAGCTCTTTGCTCCTGAAATGTGTGCCAAAGCAGCAGCCAAGGCATCCAGTGCTCCTCGCTTCTCAATCAGCTTTTCAGCAGCAGCACGGAAATGTTCACTCACTGATGCTGGAACGGAATCCAAGGACCTTTCAACCCCAAATTGTGAAAATAGTCAGCCACCAGAATGAAATCATTCTCTAACTAGATTTGGCATACAGTTACTGGAATTCCCATAATGACCCAACCTTAGCACCTCACTCCAATAATAATTTATTGTTCAACATGCATCAATATGAATTTTGGAAGCTGGGTCTGCAGGCTAATTGCTAACCCTGACTTTGGTTAAGGAGGCAGAGCCATCACAGATCAATCACAGCATGTACATTACTCACACATTAACATACATTTTGTTACTCTCCTCATTAGCCAAACGACTTCCTGCTCTAACCTCTAATGCCCACCCCTCCAGGATTTGGATCCATTCATCTCAGTGGGCCCCAATGGTTTACCCCAACACAAAATCCAGTTTCTTCCCTATCCCAATTCAGTCACCTTCATCCCTTCCCATCAATTGCCTCTGCTGTGCCTGCTGTTGGCAGCCACAGTTCAGGAAAACTTCAAATAGTAATCCAAAAGTTTAGGTACCTTATGGCATCTTTGCAGGAAGCTTTGATGATTTCAGCTGCTGTTGGAACTCCAACATGTTTGAACTTCAAACCCTTTAAAACAGATCAAAATTTTGTAAAACAGCACACTCAATGCTGAAGTTTTCTTTTTGAATTAGATTTCTTCCCCCTACATTCCCTTTCCCACTACGCAATTTACTTTGAAGTAATTTTAGACCAATCTTGTTTGCTTAAATACTGAAAACTTTGGGAGGAGGGGTGTGCAAAAAGATTAGATGGCAGGAAAAAATGTAGAGGACAAGTGGGTTGGACACCACCCTCTCGACTGACTTTAGGTCAGCTCCATCAAGTGACAAGTTGCTCTACTGGCTTCAAGTTCTGCACAGAATATAATTTAGCTCTTGAATGCCTTAGCACAGAACTGCTCCAATTAAAAAAAATCCCTAATTTCATTCAGAGAAACTATTGAATACATGGCATCCAAGTAGGCTGGAAGGGAACGAGTTGAGATAAACATTCTGCATCCCAGCCCTGTTGAAACTGACCACAGAACAACTCTCAGTTTAAAGATTCCAGTGATCAATTTAAAATATGCAGGAAAGAGAGGTTCAGATATTCAAGTGCGCAGTCGAGCAACAGCAAACAAAAACAGAACTTTAACAATAAAAACAAGGGTTTTATTGCTGATATATGCCATGTTAAAAAGCAAAGATTAGGTCTTTGATTGATTCCGTGTGTTTATGAACAAAGAGCCAAACTGTAGGAACCACAAGGTGTCAGATCTGATGCTCAGTGAATGCAAGGTTAGCTGAATGCAGCCAGGGTAAAAATGCAATATTCTGCACCATGTCTTGGATCAAACAGGCCTAAATCAACAGGCAAATCTTACATGGTTACCCTTGCTAGAAGACCCATCAGGTGAGAATGGGGCTAGGATAGTCATAGATGGATGTAACTGAACAATCAGAAATTCATTAAGGCAAAGAAGGAGAAACCAAATGCACAGAGGACTAAATATGAATGGTAAACACCTGGGAAGAGGAAGGAAGGAAGGACCAGAGCAAAAACAGAAATAGCTCTGTTTTCATTTTTACTAGGTTCTTGGGGGCGGGGGGTGGTGGAATACACTCAGCAAAGATAGCTCAGGACTTCATGTAGCAGTAGACTTAACATTTAAACAGCAACTGAAATGCTGGGATATGCACCAACCAGAAAGTTATACACTAGCATGGGTCGAGAATAATTCCTCTGGGGTTAAACAATTCCAGATGCAGAATTTGAAATTAATCTAGTTTCTTCCGATCCCCATTGGTTGAAGACCAGGGTATAACTTCCACTAACAGTGTTGATTTCTGAAGTCTTCAATACAATACACTTTACATCAAACACTTACAGCTTTCAGCTCCACGGACCTCAAATAGGCCGCCTCCTTGCGCTGATACAGACAGATACAGACCCCCGTGCGTCCAGCTCTGCCAGTACGACCAGAACGATGAATGTAGGAGTCCACATCCTAAGTCAGTGAATGGCAAAATTAGAAGAAAAGAAAATCTTCATCCAAAAATACAATACATAGGACAGCGAATCACCTCAAACTCATCACTACAGAAGACAAATGTCTGTACTGAGGAAATGCTCAACACTTCACCCATGGTACTAATGGACAAGATCCAACTGGTGACAAAAAAAACCTGAAACGTTATGCTCCCAGTTTAGGTCCAAGTGAACCATAGAATTGTATTTAAATAATGCTTGCAAAATTCAAAAGAATTTCAAAATTCAAAAATCCAACATTTTACTAACAGCAATAAATGCCCCTCCCTAATCAGCTGCGCTAACTTACTTTTGGTGGGCAGTTCTGTATTACCAGATCGACTTCTGGAATGTCCAAGCCACGCGCAGCCACATTGGTGGCAACGAGGACCTCAAAGCTGCCATCCCGAAAACCCTTTAATGTAGCCTCTCTTGTCTTCTGTGGAATGTCTCCATGAAGACATTGTGCTTCCTGGAGAAGATAATGCAAACTTGATTTGGGAAAAAGGTGACATTGATTAAATCGACAAATACCATGTGAGCCCAAGCACTTGGGTAACCAAGCTGGGATGTTCATTGGACTGTGTGAACAGCAGCCGGTTTTATGCTACGTAACATGTATAGATCTGTCACGGGGTAACACTGGAATATTGTACTCGTGGGTTCAGATCTGTTACTATTTGCTATTGGGTGATAGGTGCATCACTGTCAAACACTGTACATCCCTGTCTAACTGGGGAAGATTACACAATACATGTATTATAGAAGCCTTCAATGTCAACTCATATTTCCTCCAGTGTTTCACAGAATACATTTGCCTGTTTTTCACTGTAAGCATTGGGTGACAGATCTGTCACTGTTTAACAACGAAGAGGGAGAATATTAGAAGTCAGGGATAGTACATTACCTATTTTATAGTTTTTAAATTATCAGCCCTGTTATCTCCCTTACTTTAGAGGTAAATATAATTTGCTCATTTATCTCACACTGCAGGTCTGTCATTAACAAATGAGAATATTCCAGCTCAGGGAGAATATTACAGTACCTGTTTTAAAGAGTTATTCATCACCAGCTCGTTTACTTCCTTCTTTGTTTCACAGAAGACAATAGTTCGCCCGTGACTGCCGCTGTATACCTGGATGATATCAGCAATGACAGATGGTCGCTCTGACCAATGGCATGTAATGGCCAAGTGCTAGGAGAATGGAGAGAAAGTAGGGATTTGAGATAAAGCTAATGATAAGCCTGTGAAACATCACTGCTTCTCAGAGCAGTAAACAAATCATACTCAATGTGAGGAAATACCAGTCTGGGTTTGAGTACTAGGTTGAAGTTCTTGTGTGTACAGAAGTAGAATTTACAGGCAGCATAATACATTGAAGCCTATTTTTGCATATGCCTGTGTAATACACTAGTATAAACTAACTAGCTACCTAATAATGGGTATATTCTATTGCTCTGAAAGCAGTGGGAAACTATAAATTGCAAAGTGTGATCACATCTATAGTAACTTCCAGAAAAAGTTGAGTTTTTTTTAAAATTACCAACATAATTTGACTACAAGGAGAAGCACAAATAAAGCAGTTGTGAGAGTTCATTCACACTCACGTCATGTGAAAACTGTTCAGGTGGTCTTTGGCCCACTGTGCTGCAAACACCAGTCAACCTGACTGGCGACCTTCATCTGAAGGGACAAGATAAAACTGCACGCCGCAGGCGTGGCAACCAGCTGCTACGCTCTTCACCTGTGAGACATTTTCTGACGCGCTGCATTTTGGAGAGCCGCAGTAGCAATGGCCAGTGATCCCTCAATCTTTACTCCACTTCCACTATCACCATGTTTTAACCCATTACCCCCAATCCTCAAATCCCATCCTTTTCCCTGATCACTTCCTAATCCACAAGCCTTGAGGCGTCAAAGAGAGCGGCAGCACTGCACTCTAAAACATCTGTTCACATCCTTAGACTGGAGAGGGTGTGGCAAAGGAGGAACTCAGGTGTGGCTGACAGGGTGACATCGTATCCAAATCTTATTGCCTCACAGTATTGAGTGACTAAAAATAAAAATGAACGGAATTTGTTCTTTTTTTTCGCACAAACCTTGTCCGTTCTGAGTCTAACGTTGGCCTCAGCTGTTAAACAACAGCAGTGGGTCACTGTCATCGCCAATAAAATAGCATCCCAATGGGATGCGTTCCTACAGGATCCAATGGGAAGAGGGGGTTTGTATTACAGATGGTTTTCTGGGAATTCAACCCCTGTAAGGCAGTGGTCACCTGTACATTGTGGAAAATGTGAAATTGTCCATTTTGACAGAAAAATTGAAAAGAGGTTAGCTAAATGGCAGGAGATAAAAGTGCTCTGAAAGACAGAGGGATATAGGTGTCCTAGCGCATGATTCGCAAAGACCAGTATGTTGGCACCGTGAGCAACTTGTAAAGTAAACAGAACGTTACTGCTTATTGCTGGTGGAATTAAATACAAAAGTAGGGAGGCTAGGTTTCAATTACATAGGGCACTGGTAACACCACTTTTCTGTACAATATTTGTCTGTTTATTTAAGGATGGATATTAATGTATTATACAGTTCAAAGATTTATTAGATTAATTTTTGGAATAGGCTGATTGCCTTGAGGAAAAGTTAGGTTAGGCTTTTAACCACAGCTGTTTAAAAGAGCAAGAAGGGACTTGAATGGAACATAAGATCCTGAGGGATTTTGACAGAGCGGATATGGAAGTACCTTTATTTGAGAAACTACGACTGTGGGTGACTATTTAAAAATAATTCTTTGCCCACTTAAAACAGATGAGGCAATATTTTCCCCCTCAAGGTTCCAGGTCTTTGGAAGTTTTTCTTGAAAGAGAAGTAGAAGCCGAGATTTTTAATATCTTTAAGGCAGACAGATTCTCGATAAGCATAGGAGTGAAAGGTAGATGGGAATATAGAGCTGAGGTTACCATCAGATCAACCATGACCTCATTAATTGGTGAAGCAGGCAAAAAGGGACCTATACCTGCTCTTAATTCGCATAATTATATGCAAGAAGAATTTGGACTTGCACTAAGAATTGGATACTTTCATCCATGACTGGGGAAAGAACTGTTAAATTGAATTGTTATACTGGTGGCATTTGTATTAAAAGGTATTCTTCTTTCAACAACTATCCACCAAGTGTTTTCTATATCTGATTAATGACAACTTCCATCTTCCATGAGATTGCTGTCAAAGTGGAAACAATCTTTCAATGTGGACCAACATCCATTTGGAGCTCACTTGAGGCTACTCAAAATTACATTACCCAAGACTTAAGATCAAAGGCAGCATCTACAGAACATCTTTGATTCTTGTCCGTAATGAAAAGCTGCAAAAATGGCCAATTAAAAAAGCTGACACTGCATCCAAAGTTAGACTAATCGACAAGTTATTTAATATGTTTATTTTATTTTAAGTTTTCAAATACAATAGGAGATCCAGACTTTTGTTGTGGCAGGGAATTGGATTTGTTGAAGGAAAGCTGGTGATTGGGCAAGACTGTGGATGTTTACATCCAGAATACCTTTGAAGTTATCCTAGCTATACAAGGTCCAAGCACACCAGATAGATGGGGATGGATTGCTCATGGTTGGACAAACTTGGCTTCCACACAATATTCTCCGGCATTCTCCATACAATAGAGTCAGAAAAGGCTGCCAACTGTCCCCAGGGCGTGACTTCTTCCTGGTCTTAAGTATTAGAATAAGATGATTGTCTTTCACATAGATTAATATTGAGGGCCTTACTGTTTTTTCTATACATTAGCAGTTTGGATGTGAATGTAGGAGGTATGGTCAGGAAATTTACAAGACAATGTAAAAGTTGTTGTTAAATTGACAGTGAGGAGAGTAGTGTCAGACTACAGGATAATATTGATGAGTCAATATGGCAGGCAGAGCAATGACAGATAGAATTTAATCCTGATTATTGAGAGTTGAATGATTACGCCACAGCTGGAGAGCTCTGTGCAGTTCTGGTTGCCACACCACAGGAAGTTTGTGACTGCACTGGAGAGGCTACAGAAGAGATTAACCATGATGTTGCCTGGGATGGAGCATTTCAGTACGAGGAGAGACTGGATAGACTAGGTTTGTTTTCCTTGGAGCGAAGGAGGCCAAGGGGATACTGGATTGAGGTGTACAAAATTGAGGGGCATAGAAAAGGTAGATAGTAGGAAACATTTTCCCCTTAGCAGAGATGTTTCAAATCCTAAGTTTAAAGTAAGGGGTAGGAGGTTTAGAAAGGATCTGAAGGATTTTTTTCACCCAGTGGATAGCTGGAATCTACCTGAAGGGAGGTAGAGATTCTTACAACATTTAAGACAAGCACTTGAATAGCCAATACACAAAAGGCTATGGGACATGCTGAAAAATGAGATTAATATGGATTAGTATGGCATATAGATGCAGTACAAGGGCCAGAACTTACATATTTCTGAATTAGATTAAATTATGCAGTTTTTTTCCCCCAAGAAATGTGAATACAGATTTGAAAGCCACCCAAACCATAGTAATTTAACACAGATCTTCCAATAACTACAAACAGCCCAGCTTTAAGATTAATTTACTGAGTTGGAACTTACTTCAACAGTTGTTGCTGCCCTTTGAGTCCGTTTGCCAATGAGGTCAACCTGTTTGTAATTATCTTTCATGTATTTCCTTGCAACTTCATAAACCCAGGGAGGGCAGGTCGCGGAGAAGAGGAGTGTTTGAGGATTGTCTTTGGAATCTTATTGGGAGGAAAAATGTTGAAACGTTTCATTATGAAGCATCAAGTCCCAAACTAAGCAGGCAAATGGAACTAGCTCAAACATCTTGGTTGGCATGGACGAGTTGGGCCGAAGGGCCTGTTTCTATGTTGCATAAATCTAAGCATGAAATTCATTTGGAAGGGATAATACAATTACAAGAAGCAGAATGCTAACATCCATGACTCTACATTCATCCACCCAAATACAGGCAGAATCAACACAGATGCAAGTATTAAAGGCAAACAAATGTGAAAAAAGCTATCCAAAATCTCATGGGAGATGATTAACAATATGACACATGCAGTAAACAATAAACATTCAATGCCTATAGCACATTTCTATCTTCTGCTGAATAAATATACACACATCAGGGGACATCAGTAACACCACAACTACGTGCAGAATTAAGGGTGGACCAGCTCATCCATGTCCTTATTACCTCCAGACCTGTCAGTTCCAATGCTCTCACATGTTCTCCCAAGTGCACTGTATTGTTCTCCTGCATCTTCAACAAATCTTCCACAAAATTCAGTACCCAACATTCTACCCGTAACCAACCAAAAGAGAAACCTACCAAGGCCCCCTCAGAAATCTAGTCTTGGTCCCCACTTATCTACATGGACCCCCCAGCAACGTTATCCCAAGACATCAGGTTCCTCGTATACACCGAGAGAATCCAGCTCTGTTTCATATCTTGAACTCTTCAGTCTCTCCAAACTATCACTCTGGTTAATCTATGTCTGGTAACAGATGCACATATTTTTTTCCAATATTAGGAAACCGAAGCCATTGTGTTTAATCCCATCAATGACATCATCCTTCTCTGGCAACTGTCTGAAGCTGAACCAATCAGCTTGCAACATGTCATAACTTGCCTCCAGATAACTTCATTACATTACCCAACTCTGCTCTAACCCAGCTTGCTGTTATACATAATCCGCTCGTTTTAACTGCACCACTAAGTCATAGGTTAAAAAAATGCAAGAATCAAAGGGAATGTGTCACGTGGAACATGAGGTGACCTACCTTTTTTGTACGCAACACTCAGAATATCCTCCACCTGCTCGGCAAAGCCCATGTCCAACATTTGGTCCACTTCATCCAAGACCACGTGCTTTAGCTTAGACAAGTTGATCTTCATGTTTTGCAAATGGTCCCTGACTCGGCCAGGTGTTCCCACCAAAATGTCGATGCCATTGCGAATGCTGTCCACTAAAAAGCAAATTCAATCTTAACTGGGTCTGTATACTCCATCCCTAACTGGGCAGGTAGGAACGAGACTATGCGAATGCACCCCTCAAGTGTGTTCCACAATTCAATCAGATCACAACTGATCTGTGATCACATAGGCTTTCTGCAACATCTAAAACTGGTATAACAGTTAGCAATGTAAGTGATTTAATTATACCGAACATAACATATAGATCTAGCCCAATGCACCAAAAGATGGAATATCCCTGAAGTTCGTTCCTGAATTGGTCAGCTTTGTATAACAAAGTTATGCACAACATCTGATCGATACTAGTGAGCAGCAAGGCACCTAATCATCATGCCCCTAACCAACCTAGTTAATTCCAGATGAGAGCTTTCTTTCCGTAGGTGGCAAACCTAGCTCCTTGCTTTGATAATTAGTTTAGCCACGACCCCAGCTAAAATGACTGAAGGTCTCAGGCATTCACATTCACTGAAAAAAAATACACAAAAACTATTAAAAATTATACTATTGAAACAAAAACTTAACACTAGAAAACAAAAACGTACAATAATTTAAAATTAATTCAATTAAAAACTTGCCCCTCAGGACAACTTCTCTCCATTGAATAGATTCACGGAACCTGTGCCAGGTCTAATCTCATGCAAGTACAGTGGATAAACTTATCCATCATAACTACTAGGAAGCTGGCACTCCATTGCATTCCAATGTCTCATCACAGGTGGAATGACAGTGACAAGGACCTCTCAGGACTTGCACATTCACAGAAGTTGTACACGGAAATAAAACTGGATTGGCAATCTGGTCCTTCCCACAAAACTACTTTGTACTACCAGTACAAGAGGTACTGACAGACCTTTTGCACTGACCAACTAGAGAACTCAGGCCGGAAACACACACCTCATTCTCTAGATAGGGAACAATCACCGTCAGTAGGTTGAATAACGAGCACTCACTTTGACCATTGTATGCTGTTCCACCATAAAAACAAGAGACAGCAAGTTTTCTGGTGATATCCTTGAAATCTTTTGCCACCTGAATCGCAAGTTCCCTTGTTGGAGCAAGTACAAGGACCTGGTAAGGAAAAGAGAAAGAGACAAGCACAAGAGGTGGTCAAGCTAAATCTTCGTAGTGATTCTGGACAAGCAACTTATTCTTTATTGTAGATGTGTGGTAGAATCTACAGGAGGGAGGGGTGAGTGAGATTAATGAAGGGGAGAATAAAGTGGGATTAGTGTATTAGGATGAGATTAGTGCAAATCGGTGCTTGATGGGTAGCATTTATTTGATGGGCCAAAGAGCCTGTTCTTGAGAACTGAACTCTGCCATGCCTACTTAAGAATTTGATTTGAACTTTATAAAATATAGATTAAAAAGCTATTAAGAAAGTGATAACGAAGCTGTTAAACCTGTGATTTTAAAACCCAATAATGTTCAATAATGTCCTCTAAGGATGGAAATTTGCAATTCTTAGCTGGACTGGCCATGAGATGACTTCAATCCCCTAGCATTAGAAGCAATTTTTAAACTATCCTGAAGTAGCTGACATAGACCAAGAAGCTATGGAAGATTGGCAATAAATAGCAGTTTTGCCTCCAGCTTCAGAATGAACCAAGTTCTCTCACCCATCAAGACTCTGCCTTTGCGTTGAATAGCAAGTCAACCTTTCAGAGTTCATCCCACGTCTCAGCTTCCTCCCCAGCCAATAATGATGACAGGTAATCGCTCCTATTCTTTAACTTCCTAAAATAATAAGTACTCAGAATCTTTGTTCCTGGAGAGCTACTTTCAGTTTCTCATGGCAAATGTTGGTTTCCCCAAAGTACATTCTCTGGTTGGTTGTGGAGAGTAGGTAGAAAAATTTCAAAGCTGTTATTTGTTCCAATATTTGATCACATTAAGTTCCTATAACAAGTTCTAACATGCACTTTGAAGAGTCCTGCTTGCTTTCATGTGAAGAATAAAAAACATTGTACAACTAAAGAGATTGCTGGGGGGTGCAGAGAATCATGTTGTGCTCTTTTAAGGAAGAAATGCGTTCTGTGAGAAAGAGCCATGTGAATGAGAAACTGAAAGAGCAACAGGAATCAACACCTTCGGGAGAGCTGAAGTGAACACACTTCTCTACAAGCTTTGCCATCTAAACCCAATGAGTTTCCATGCTGGTGCTCACCACATTATCAATGAGAAAACGCTTTCCCCAGGCATGTTATTAAAAGACAAACAAAATTCCTTTACCACAGGTGCAGATGCAGCTGTCAAATAGATGTTTACCTTTGGAGGCCGACCCCTCCTTTGTTCAGTCAAGTCCAACTGCAGTTTTTCTACCAATGGGATGGCAAAGGAAAATGTTTTGCCTGTGCCAGTCCTGGCCTGTGCCACGCAGTCACTCCCATCATAGATATGGTCGAATGTCTGTGCTTGTATCGGAAACAAGTGGGTCACACCTCGGGCTGTGAGATAGGAACCAAAGATGCAATGGATTAAAAAAAATTTCTTTGACTAAGTGCACACTTCAAAACCAACAAAACAAAGAAAACTAGAAGCAATCATATCACATTTCCACTCACTGGAGTGCCTAGGAGCCACAAACTCAGAATAATTGGATGGAGTGTGAAATTTCTATACTCTAAGGGTTGTGTATCTTTGGAACTCTTTACCCCAGAAGGCCATGAATGCTTTGATTACATTCAAGGTTGGTAATGATAGATTTTTGGACAGCAAAGAAATCAAAAGATGCGAGAATCATGGATGAGGTAGCTTCATCCATGATCTCATTAAATGACAGACGACGTTTACAGAGTTACTGTATAGTTAATTGCGGTTCTTTTCCTACATTAATCCAATCTGAGCCAAAGTCATTCATTATTTCCAAAATAAAAACTGTCACCTTCGTGGAAGAGATTCATCTCAGCCCACCATATATCACAGATTCCTGTAACAGAGTCAGGACTTCCAAAGGCACAAGAGCAAAATTACTTCAAACTCAAAGAACCCAACAATCTGGAATGAAGGCACTGTTGATAGCTTTTCTCTGACTCAGAGATCAAAGTCAAGCCATCTTTCTCAACCTTCCCCTACCCAAAGAAATAGCCACGGTTCCTGATTGACAAATGACCCATGTTAAGAAATGCATACATCTGACAAAGACAAGACTGGGCTCAGTAATCATACATCTCTCAGTGAATAAGCTGATCACCTGTGGAAAGCAAGAACCAGAGATGAGAGGAAAAGGCAGAGCTTTGAATGAACTGAGGCTTCAAAATCAGTGACGGGCGGTATTATAATTTCAATCACCGCACAGAAGACACTGCCATCACTTCTATCTTCAAAGAACAAAAATAAAAGCACAAGATGCACTATCAAATAAATAAATATCCATTGTTTAGCAGTTCTGTGTGGAACTGAGAGCACAGCATCAGTCTGCAAGGGAAGCAAGAAAACAAAGTAAAACACGTACCCTTAAGCAGTTTAATGGTCTCCTGAGAAATTCTGAAGTTTGAAAAGGCCCCTTCTCTCTGTTCAAGAGAAAGCTCCTAGAAAAAAAAGATATTGGAAATGGTTCACAAATGTTTCAAACAGAATACAAAATGGACTGCTTATCATAAAAATAGGACTGTGAACCAAGCTGCTTGCTCCAAAGCCTGGTAATTGCTGTTACCACTCAATAAACTGGAAGTCAGAACAATAGCCACCTGCATCTAAGAACATACTCCCTGCTCCTCAGTATAAAAGTATATAGATTCCCTAACAAGATACCTTATCAAGATGAGCATTTCAGAATGTAGAAGTGTGTATCATTCAAAATCAGTTCTCAATTTACTGTAAACAGACAACATTTACATACGTGCACATTCGACATGGTTGATGTTGATTTGGTCCATGAAACATCCGAGAAAGTGGGCATAACGCTAAACATTTGGAAGACAAAGGTCCTATAACAATTGCCTCTGCTACATGACAGGCCCTTAACACCCAAGATCCATGATGGGATTCTGGAAAACATGTACCATGAGAGAACTAGCAGACATCGTCTCCAGTGTGCCAGCACAGCATTCAGCTGACCATGGAAAAGTACTCAGAGACCAAGACTTGAAATCCAGCAACAAGGTCAGGGTTTACTGACAGTAGTGATGGTGTCCTACTGTGTAATAAGTGCATGCAGATGCCAAGCAAAAGGCAAAGGAATCACATAATATCCTAAACATCCTACCCATTCACCCTGCCAAATATCACCTGCCCCTCCTGCAGTTCCATCACAAGTCACAAAACAATACTGAATTCAAGTTATTATGAAAGGTTCTCAACGTGAAACATTAACTCTTTCCACAGATGCTACCTGACCTGCTGAATGTTTCCAGCATTTTCTGTTTTTATTTCAGATTGCCAGCATCTGCTGTTTTCTTTTGATTTTCATCCTCAATGGACTAGTTAAGATGATTTAAATATTTACTATCAAGGACAACTTGCTTACTATGAGTTACCACTCAATCAAAATTTGGCATTTCATCCCTGAAAACCATTTAGTTCTATGGAGGGATTGGATTGCTTGGGCTTGCTTTGCTTCGAGCAGAGAAGGCAGAGGGGAGACATGACAGAGGTGCACAAAATAATGAGAGGCACAGAAAGGAGAGATAGAAATCTCTCATATGTGGAAAAGTTTCTTACTAAGACCAGACAGCATAGATTTAATGTGAATAACAATAGATTTACAGGGAATCAAAGAAATAACTTCTTTTCACCTAGAAGATGATTGCAATCCAAACTCACTGTCAGAGTGGATAGTGGAGGTAAGTACATTTACAACATTTAAGGACCTGGATGAGTGTTTAAATCACCGAGGCATAGTAGATTATGAACCAAGTGCTACTAAGTGAGATTGGTATACTTAGGTACTTGATGGCCAACGTAGACATGGTGGGTCGAAGAACTTGTTTTGGTGCCGTACGACTCAATGAACACATTTCAAATGTATTTATAGCAAAAGCAGAGCCGGTTTCAGTATGGAAAACATTAAACTACTGAAGTTTGGCTCTGGTTTAGTTCAGAATTTAATTTTATACAATGAGTAGACATATCATGTGCTTACCTCTTCTACTTCACCCTCTGAGCACTGTATGGAATCATCGCTGGAACACGGAACGGCTTCAGATTGTGAATCTTTTACCAACCCATTTTTTTCTTCCCGTTTGTTTTTTCTTTCAGCGTTTCCATCACAATCATCCTTGGCCAATTTGTACTTCTTTGATTTTGGGGGCTTCAGGTCACTTTCATCCGTTGAGTGCCGGTGTTCTTCGTGTACACCATTTTCTTTGCATTTTGACTTTTTTCCCGAGGTCATGTTTTCTTCCGAGTGTTTTCTCTTCTCTTTATCTTTCTAAAATGACAGACTCTTGGTTACAACGTGCCAGCATGTCAAGAACCCTACATACTTACTCCCCGCCTCCAAATTCTTTCTCTCCTTACACCCACACCCCTCATGTTCCTCTGCCATCCGCAGTGGTCTCCATCCTCCTCTGCTCACACCCTCGCCTTTACCTCCAGCCCTCCCTCACAGCCTCATCCCCCCTCTCTATGCTCCTCTCCTCACACCCTCCGCCAGCCCTCTCCACTCCTCTCCGACGCCTGTGTGACAGGACGAGGAGCCCCCTCGCCCCCCAGTAAGCAGCACGGCCCCAGCCTGGTACAGCGACACGTTGCCGGCCCCGACGACCAAACCCAGGCCGTGCCTTCCGCCCCGACGCGAGGCCCGGGCCGCGGCTCCGCCGCCGCCCTCACCTTGTGCCTCTTGTGTTCCTTCGACTTCACGGGCTCCACCTCCATGCCGGGTTCCGGGTCCTCGGGCTGGCAGCTGAGTCTGGCCGGCATTTCTCACAGACACGGCGGGACACGAAGCTCGACACAGCCGAGCAGTGCGGGGCCGCACGGAAAGAGGAAGCGGGCCCGCCCGCCCGCCCGCCCGGGACTGCGCCGCCCCGGGCCGGCGCCGGTACTGCAGCTCACTCCGGGTAATTCTCCCCCCTTGGGCCGGCGCCGGTACTGCAGCTCACTCCGGGTAATTCTCCCCCCTTGGGTCGGCGCCGGTACTGCAGCTCACTCCGGGTAATTCTCCCCCCTTGGGTCGGCGCCGGTACTGCAGCTCACTCCGGGTAATTCTCCCCCCTTGGGTCGGCGCCGGTACTGCAGCTCACTCCGGGTAATTCTCCCCCCTTGGGTCGGCGCCAGTACTGCAACTCACTAATTGCAGTTGTCAACACCTGTGCCCAATACTCCCCAACATCCCTCGGCAACTCGCTGCCAGGAGTGGACTTTACTTTCAGCCTTCTCTTGCTCTTCCCTGTCTCTCATACATTTCCTTTACAACATTACGCCCCCATTTCATCCACGCCCGCCCTCACCCACTTCCTAAATCCCCCCTCGCCTCCAAAGGCACCCCAACAACTGTCCTCCACATCCCACGCATCCTCAAAATCTTCACTCCATCTCACTCCCCCCCCCCCAACACACACACTATTTGTCCTCTTATACGGAGAAAGACAAAGTGAGAAATACAATCCAAAGCTCCTCTCCTTTCCCACCCTGGCACACTCACACCAAAGACCCTGTCCTTTCCCATTTCAGCTCTTCTCTCTCCGATGATACTTTGAAAATAACAACAAACCCCTTGTTCCCTTAAGAAGGTCTCAGTCTGAGACGGACAAATTGAGTGTATTCCATGACCGTGACGTTTTCCCACATACAGAATCATAAAACGATTAAAGCATGGAAATAGGTTATACAGCCCTTATCATCCGTACTAGAATCATTTGGGTCAATTCTTCTGCACTCTGTCCACAGCCTTCCCATCTTTCATAAAACGAGGTACCAAAAACTAGACAATACTCCCGTTCTGGCTGAACCAGAGTTTAATTATGATTAATCAAGACTTCCTAGCTCTTTTACTCTATCCTTCTATTTATATAGTTCAGGATCCCGTGTTTTTTTTAAACTATTTTCCCTACCTTCCCTGTTCCATTCAACAAGCGATGCCAGGTACCCCCAGATCTCTCTGTTGTTATGCCACACTGAGGACGGTGCCCTCGGCTTTGCATCACATCTTCCCATTCTCCCTCCAAAACATAATCCCTCACATTTCTCTGCCACTCCCTCTTTTCCCTCGACAAGTGAAGGAAACACAACCTGGACATTAGAAATAAGAGCAGAAAATGCTGGGAAATACTCCGAAAACGATGAAAGGTCATTGGGGGGGAAATGTGAGCTCTGCCTCTCTTTCCCCACGGATGCTGCCCGACCCTTTCCCCCCCTCGGTCCAGCACCGTCCCACGGATGCTGCTCGACCCTTCCCCCCCCGGTCCAGCACCGTCCCACGGATGCTGCCCGACCCTCCCCCCCGGTCCAGCACCGTCCCACGGATGCTGCCCGACCCTCACACCCCCTCCCCCCCCCGGTCCAGCACCGTCCCACGGATGCTGCCCGACCCTCCCCCCCGGTCCAGCACAGTCCCACGGACAACGCCGACACACCGCGCAGCAAGGTCCGAGCCCGGGATCACAGCCGGCAGCCACCCCGGGGAACTCCCCGCTCCAGCCCGGGCCGCGGCTCCGCCGCCGCCCTCACCTTGTGCCTCTTGTGTTCCTTCGACTTCACGGGCTCCACCTCCATGCCGGGTTCCGGGTCCTCGGGCCGGCAGCTGAGTCTGGCCGGCATTTCTCACAGACACGGCGGGACACGAAGCTCGACACAGCCGAGCAGTGCGGGGCCGCACGGAAAGAGGAAGCGGGCCCGCCCGCCCGGGACTGCGCCGCCCCGGGCCGGCCCCGGTACTGCAGCTCACTCCGGGTAATTCTCCCCCCTCGGGTCGGCGCCGGTACTGCAGCTCACTCCGGGTAATTCTCCCCCCTTAGGCCGGCGCCGGTACTGCAGCTCACTCCGGGTAATTCTCCCCCCTTGGGCCGGCGCCGGTACTGCAGCTCACTCCGGGTAATTCCCTCCCCCCCGACACTGCGCCGCCCCGGGTCGGCGCTGGTACTGCAGCCACTCCGGGTAATTCCCCAAGTCATTCCCTGGAACTGCGGTCAGTGCCGATGTTGCAGTGCACAGCCGGCAGTTCCAGTCACTGTGGTGTAATTCCAGTGCACTGCTTTCGGTGTTTACATTCTGATCTCTCCATTGGAGAAACCAGTGGGTGACGGCTTTGCAGAGCAACTGCATTCGGTACGGAGGGGCAGCCCTGAGCTTCCCCTTTGCCTGCCACTTTAATTCCCCATCCCACTCTAGCTTATAGCTCTTTTACTGACCGTGTTAGCGGGAGGACCAACGCAAGCTTGAGGAACAGCACCTCATCTTCTGTCTGGGCTCGTTCCAGCCTTGTGCAATCATTATTGGATTTCACTACTTCAATTAACGATTTCACAGTCTGTATCAGTCATCCATCTGTGATATTGATTCAGCTTATTTGTTCTTCATTTTTTTCTTCTAGAATGGAGAATGTGCCCAGTCTGACCTGCCGGGGAATGTCTTCCTGCTCTGCATTTCACAAATCCTACATTCTTGACAAAGGATCTAGGCCTGAAAGGTCGACTATGTATTTCCCTCCATGGATGCTGCTGACCTGCTGAGTTCCTCCAGCACTTTTTGTGTACTCTTTTGTCCAGTTCTTACTTTCTAACTGCTCCCATTTACTCAATGACCAGATAATCTTGTTTCCAGTTTATCCCCATGGTCACCTTCACTTTACCCTATCAGAGACATCCCCCTCCCCCCATCGTCCCTGCAGTTTAACAAGTTTCTTTTCTCTCCTTCCAAGTTCTGATGAAGGGTCGACAACCTGACATACTAACTCTCTGTCTTCCCCCTGACCTGCTAAGTATTTCCAGCATTTTCTGTTTTTTTAGATTTCCAGCATCTGCAGTTTTTAAAAATTTCATTTCCAGTCACCATCATGATACCAGTCACCAGCTGCCATTGGTCAGCAACATATCCCTTACTCCCGCATCTCATCCTTCCACCTATACCACCCTCATCCTGCTACTGTTCCCTTCCCTCAGTGTCAGAGTAGTTGGGATTGAGTGAATGCTGTGAGCAAAGCCTCCATGAGTATATCATTAATTAGCAGGGAGTTTCAAGAGTGCATCAATAAAAAGTGATGGTGTGTCAGTATCAATAAGTGTGTTGGTTTTAGCAAGGTTTGTAAGATTTTGGGTGGCACGGTAGTGTAGCGGTTAGCGCGATGCTATTACAGCGCCAGCAATTGGGGTTCGATTCCCATCGCTGTCTGTAAGGAGTTTGTACGTTCTCCTGTGTCTGCATGGGTTTTCTCCGGGTGCTCTGGTTTCCTCCCACATTCTAAAGACATACGGGTAGGTTAATATGGGGTTTAAAATGGGCGGCGCGGACTCCTTGGGCTGGTAGGGCCTGTCACCGCGCTGTAAATAATAAAAAAATTTAAAAAAAGAAAATGGTAATAGATTTGGATGATTCTTGGAACTATTTTAACATTTACAACAGGTCCTTGAAAGTGTGCAAATATTTTTGGGAGATTCCCAAGAAGTGCTCGGCTATATATAAATTCCATGGAATTGTGCTAACATTTGTAGGGCATTCCTGAGGGAATTTCAGTATTCATTGGATGTTCTCTGGGAATGTGTCACTATTTATATATTTTTCCATCATCTGGGCATCACCAGTAAGGCCAGCATTCATTGCCTTATCTTTAATTGCCCCTGAGAAGGTGGTGATGAACCACATGAATTGCTGCGGTCCTCTGCTTGAGCTACTCCCATAGTACTGCTGGGAAGTTCCAGGAGTTAGACCCAACAATGATGAAGGAACAGGACTATACTTCCAAGTCAGGATGGTGCGCAACTTGGGAGGTAGACATGCAGCTGGTGGCCTGAACCCCATGACCTTCTTGATAGTGGAGGCCACAGGTCTGGCAAAATGCTAACAAGCAGACAAACTGCAGTGCTCTTTGTAAACGATGCACACTGCAACTTCAGTGCACCAGTAGCGGAGGGGATGAACATTTACAGCGCCAGAGACCCGGGTTTAATTTCCGCCGCTGTCTGTAGGGAGTTTGCACGTTCTCCCCGTGTTTGCGTGGGTTTCTTCCGGATGCTCCGGTTTCCTCCCATATTCCAAAGACATACGGGTTAGGAAGTTGTGGGCATGCTATGTTGGCGCTGGAAGTGTGGCAACACTTGTGGGCTGCCCCCAGAACACTCTACGCAAAAGATGCATTTCACTGTGTGTTTCGATGTATGTGTGACTAATAAAGATATCGTATCTTACTATTGAAAAATGAGGTCATTAATGTCAGTGCTCAGAGAGATGTGGGTATCCTTTTACACAAATCACAGTGTTAACCTGCAGTGTCAACAAGGAATTAGGAAAGCAGTTGTAGTTGGACTTTATCGAAGGAGGACTGAGCACGAAATGGGACAGCAGAGTTGTCTTTATGAGCAGAGATGAACCTATGCTCTCTTGGTGTGAAAACATTGCCAGGTGAGAGTGAAATAATCAAAATTCTTACAAGGCTCGACAGGGTTGATGTAGGGACGATGTTTCTCCCAAAAGGGGTATCTAGACCTGAGATCATGTTCCCAGAAAAAGCAACTGGCAATTTAGGGCTGGGATGAGAAGAAATTTCTTCACCCAGAGGGTGGTGAATCTTCAGAATTTTCCACACAAGCGGACTGTGGAGGCTCAGTTGCTGATTATATTTAAGGCAGGTATCAATATAGTTTGAAGTCAATGGGGAACAAGAGGAAAACACTCCAATGGTTGGAGTCACACCTCAGACAAAGAAAGAAGGGCTCATTTCAGCCTAGGAAATCAGTGCAGGAGTTCCTCCGGGCAGTCTTCCAGGCTCAGCTGCTTCATCAATGACCTTCCTTCAAGGTCAGATGTGGGGATGCTCACTGACCGTTGCACAACATTCAATTCCATTTACAACTCCTCAGTAAATGAAGCAGGAAAAATGTGAAGGACTTAGAGAGGGTGCAGAAAAGACCTAGTGAAATGATTCCTTGGAGTCATTCAGTCAGGAGAATCTATTTAGTTAGGTGAATAGATTATAGGAGCTTGGGGCTGTCCTCAGAACAGGGAAGGTTATAAGGAGACCTGAGAGAAACCTTCAAGATCATGAAGGGTATGGACAGAGTAGACAGAGGGGTCAAGAACCAGGGGGCATAGAATGAAGATAATCGGCCACTAAAAACAAGTAGAAATTTTTTTTTAAAATGCAGGGAGTGGTTTGGGGCTGGCTTGCATGGCCAGAGATGATAGAGGGAGCAGAAGCAGCTGTAGCTTTCAGAGGGGAGCCAGAAAGGGAAGAACTGCCCTGTTTTAGGGAGAGGTTGTGGGAGTTGAACTCATTGGATTACTCCCATGCAGAGCCAGTACAGACTCAATGGGCCAAACTGACCCATTTCATGCTGCAACAAGTCTGTGATTGTGATTCTGAAAACCAGCATCTTGAAGATCTCAGTTAAGAGCCTCTCAACCTTTCATCCAATCAGAAAAGTCCAAAGTTTCAAGACTCACTTCTTAAGTGATTGGTCCCAATTATCTTTTTTGAAAGAAAGCATTTATTTTCAGCTGCTTCAGAAGTACTTTCATTCAAACATTTCTTTTAGTAACCTATAAAAATACACTGTAGTTTTCCCACTAAAATGAATAGCTCTCAAGTGGAAGTGATCAAAAGGCCACATGTGTAAAAGACTTCATTAATAAAAGCTGTGTAATACACAACTGATTCCCAGTGCAGACAGCTTAAGACACAGATCAGGCGAGAGATTTATCTTGTACTTTACATTTGTTGGCTGGAGAGCACATCTGCCGATCAAACATTCATTACCGGGGTGAGCTGTAGCAGGGGATGCCGAGACAAAACCCCACTTTGTCCACTGCTGCTCAGGGTCCCGTAATTTTGCACCAAGCTCTGCCTCTTCAGGCTGCTGAGGACAATGGAATTGTTTGATGCCAAACTTGCTCTGGTCCTGGAAAAGAAGTTCCAGTTAAAGAGTGATCATTTCCATGGAATTTGACTTAGGAAATATCATAGGATCATGCAAAGAGTGATAATTTCTATAGAATGTAACTTAAGACATATAGGATTGTGTAAGGAGGGCTCTCAGTTTGTACTGCCTGATGAACTATCTTCATTGGTTCCAATCTCTTGCTCATTGCCATGGCTCTGTAAAAATGTTACTTTTCAGGTGTTTATTCAGTTCCACAAAGGTTAGCATTGAATCCATTTCCACCCACCCTATCAAACACTGTACATCATACAGTGATCATAACTCACTGTTGCTCTCTCCCTCCTCACTTGTCAGTTCTTTTGCAAATTATATTAGGTCTGTACTCTCTCACTGATAATCCTGTCAGTGGAAATTGTTTCTCCCCATACACTATCAAACCCCTTCATAATTGTGAAAACATTTTTTTAAACAAAAAAAGTCCCCTTGACCTTCTCCAAGGACAACAATCCCAGATTCTCCAGTTTTTCTAGATGACTGCAGGATACATTCTATTATGCAAAATCTCCTCTGCATCTTTTCAAGATGTAATGTCCTTCTTAACTGGACACATAATTCTAGCTGAGGCCTAATCTGTATTTTATACAGGATGCATATAACTTTCCTGGTTTTGAATTCTATCCCTCAATTTATTATGCGAAGGATTCTTCCCTGCGTCTCTTTAAACAGCCTTCTGAACAACTTCTGTCACCTTCCAAAAATTTGTGCATGTGATGAGACCTAGAGTCTCTCTGCTCCTGCACTCATTTTAAAACTGTACCATATAGTTTATTTTACCTCCCTTCTAAGCTTGATCCATTCTCTCAAAATGCATCAATTCAGATTTTTCTGCATTAAATATTTCAGTAGTAAATATTCTCCTTAAGTTGCTACCGTTCCCCCTCACTGTTTACCAGATTTCTGAGTTTTAATCATAAAATCCTGTCCCAAACACCGGAATCATTAATATACAGTATCAGAAAGGGCATAACACCAATCCCGGGCAGTGGCAGAATATCATTTTACCCCTTGAGAAACAACTATTGTCTGCTCTCTCGGCAAATTATGTACTCAGTCAATAACTTTTTAATCCTATTATCAATTTTGCTAATAAGTCTGTTCAGACACCATCTTAAATCTAAAATACACGTCAATTGCACTGCCCTCAGCTGCACTCTGCTAGTTCATCAAACGTCTCATTGTCCACCTTTGCCCCTCTACTTCTACATTAGTTCATCCCTTTACTTTGGGCATTCAACTTCATTTATGCTAAATTATGAATTTTGCTTGTCCATTTTAATGCTTTATTTTGGTTTATCTTTGGCAATCCAGGAAACTTCCAACTTTCCCTCGTCAGATTGTCTGCACCAAATCCATTAAATCTTTGAAGAAATTCCTATTTAATGTTTTACCTGCCAATCTTTACCTCCAGAACACATGGTCCAGAACTCCTTTCAACTCAAGGTTATTAACTTTCCTCTACACAAAGACAATGAACTTGCATTTATATAGCACCTTTCATATTATCAGTATATCCCAAAGCACTTTTCAGCCAGTGCAGTACTCTCGAAGTATGGTCACTATGGTAATATTGAAAAGGAGCTACTCTAAACCTAAAGTTCCTATGATTATCATTTCCCAAATGCTTTCCCTCTGACATGTCGCACACCATTCCCTTCTGGAACTGGATCTTGCACCGTTTTGGACAGGAAACATACTGGGCACAAGGGTTCTCCCACACGTCAGGAATTCCTCTCACTGTTTGCTCCACACACATTTCCCATTCCATTAGGATAATTTAATGTCCCCAATGTTGTTAAAGTTCTTGCATCTTTCTGCAATTGGATTGCAACATTGCTCCTATACCTTCTTCCTCCCATTTGATAGCCTGTAGTGGACCCTAATCTCTAATGAATTTTGGCGGCTTGATCCATTATTTTATTTCCTTCTCTGAGTACAAGGACTGAAGACCTTCAGTTGTGGATGTACTCACAACTTGCACTTGCTGTCTGTTGGCCAGAGATTAGTTGTTAGTGGGTCAGGGGATAATCCTGTATCCCTGGCTGCAGTAAGGCAAGATCACGCTTCATGCTAATAAGCCACCACCTTAGGGAGGAGCAGCTGGCACCAATTAGACAGAGATAATCAAATTTGAATGCCATTCTTTAAATTCTCAGTAAACATTTGGCCAATAGACATTTTTGATGTGTTTTGATGTGTTCTAAAGACATACGGGTAGGTTAATTTGGGGTTTAAAATGGGCAGCGTGGACTCGTTGGGCCAGAAGGCCCTGTTACCACGCTGTAAATAAAATTGTAAAATTTAAATTATAAAAATTATAAATTTAAATTATAAAATTAATTAAATGTCTCAATGTTTGTTTCATGTAAAATATTGTTTTAAACACGAAACATGAAAACTCCTTGGCACTGCAGAGATTCCCCCAAACCTGGTTAGAGGCCTCCAAATACAGCCCCAGACAAACATCTCAGAGCTGAATGGATCTCTTCATCTCTGACCCCACTGAGACTTTCCCAAATCTGACTGACTCCTCCGACCCCAAGCCCAGTGAAAACTCCTTGGATACTGACCGAGGTGAATCGATGCCACTATCGCCGGTAATGCTGTTGTTCTCCAGTGTCTCCAGGTGACTGTGCTCCTCTTGACTGGTTTGTGATAATGCAGCGTCGTGCGAGTGGTGAACAAATTCTACGTCAGGGTCCACGTTTCTCAGCCGTGCTTTTGTTCCTCGATGGACTGCCCAGAGCTTGCGGCCAGCTGGGTTTCTACCACCTTCACTGGGAGGGTCTGGAAGGGTCTCTGGTTCAGAGTCGGCACCTGTTGCATCACAATAATTGAACATACTGCCTGCCAGGTCTGCTACTTCTCTGCACCCACCTGGATGCTCCTCTTCCTCCAGGTGGTCATACCCCAGCTGTGATGTCAGCCGGTGTTTGTGCATTTGTGTGTGGGGCTCGTTCTCAGACCAGGGCTTGGATGGTCCCAGGCTTTCATTACTTGCTTCCAACCAGCCCGTTGGTTGCTTGGTGCAAAACTCACTGTTTGCAGTTTGTTGTTCCTCCAGTAGGATCCTGGTCAAAGCCCAGTTCTCACTGGACAACTCAGCTGGTGAACTTTCAAAGTCAGGGCAGTGCCAATTTGTGTGGGTAACAAAGCCGAGGGCAAGGGAAGGGTTGGACAGCTGTGTGACTTCATCATCATCATTGAGGTACAGTGAGCTGCAGGCATCATCCTCATCCAGCTCTCTCTGGTACAGAGTCTGATCGTCATCAGTAAAGGTCTCGCTCTGCTCCCCATTGATCTCCGGCATGCTACCTGCCTCAGCGTCCTGCTCACCAACTTGCTCTTGGGAAACCGACTGTGTGCTCACTCGAGGAGGCTGGATCAGGAGTCTCTCCAGGCTCCCGGAGTTCCCTGCTGCATGGAGGACTGATGTTGGAGCCTGTTCCTGCCAAGCACAAGGGAGAGGGCCATCCTTGCACTCGTGGCTCACTTCCTGCCTTGTCACCTGCACGTGCCTGGCTCTCTCCTGCTCTTGGTGGGTTGTCCCTGCAGACTGGGCAGAGTGGCAGTGGTTTGAGTGGCAGTTCACCGTGGGCACGACTGGTATCTGGATCTTTCTCAGGCGATCCGGGGGTTGGCAGTCAGTTGGAAGACTACGGCATGTGTAACCCAGCCGTCTCCACTCTTTCCCTCCAGCACCACCCTCTGGATGGCCCGTTGAGTTCTCTTCAGCTGAAGGGAGACAGCTGCCACCACTGGGTTTGATTCTCTCCTGGAGATCTTCCCCCACTGGGACAGCACCATCTGTTCCAGTGGAGTCAGAACACCGTGAAACCCGGGCCGCCCTGCCGTGCCTCTCAGCCCTCGCGTTCTTGAGCCTGGTGTTTCGAGAGCCGTGCTGTTTGACTGAGGGGAGGTCTCTGGCAGGCAGCTTGGAGAAAGGGTTGTCAATTCTTCTCTTGTGGATGTGTGTAGTTGGGGTGTCGTTCTGGGCCTTTTGCTCCTCAGGCTGCTCTCTCTCGCTTCTTCTGGCTTTCGCTATTTCCTTTGCGCTTGGGCCTCCCTCAGGCCTGGCCAGACCCTCGATAGAGTGGGCCCGAAGCGATCCCCTGCGCTTCAACCTCTGCTTCTCCCTGGCCGACCGCACTCGCTGCTGACGCCGTGCTCTGGCCGGCACCTTATGCGGGATGCCCTTCAAGCGATGCCTCTGCTTGCAGACCAGCAGCTCCGCCGAGCTGCCGCGACATTGTGTGGCGTTCTCTCTGGCCAGCTTTTTCATGAGCAGGGTGTGCCTGATGAGGTTGTCCACCGTGAGCCCAGGATTGATGCGTTTGATAATTTGGAGCTCAACATCTCGAGGAATGTCCCCTAGGCTGGCCTCATCAATAACAGGCCACTCCTCTGGAGGGAACTGGGCTGAGAAGGTCTCATACTCTCTCTTGGGACTCTCCTTCTTTGTGTTGCGGCGGAATAGGCCAAGCCCAAACTTTCGGATGGAATTTCCTCTCTCTTTGGACCTGCTCGGCTCAGTACCCTGGTGACCCACCGCTGTGGAGGTGGCCCGGTGTTGAACTGAGGGCCTGGGCTCCCTGGAGCTCCCCCTCCCCTGGATGCCTGACTCCTGCAGGTTGAAGCAGCAGCAGGACTTGCAGTGAGCAGTTCCAGGGAAGGCTTTCTCCCTCAGTGTGTCCTCACAGCTCTCCACACTCACCAGGTAGGTGACGGGAGGCAGCGAGGGTGTGGGGTCCTCACTCAGCATCCAGGAGCGGTTCTGCTTCCCCGTGTTTCCAGTAATGAAGTAGGTGTGCGAGGTGACAATGAAATACCCTTCTTCTGTGTGATAAATCTTTCTGTCCCGAATCAGAGTGCCCAGAGCATTATGTAGGATTTCCTGGGAAGGTGATGCTATACCTACAAGGAGAATGAATTATTACATTGACTTGGTATGTCTGACAACCACAGAGGGGAGGCAGGTGAGTGGGTGGTTGAGGAGGAGCTATGAGAAAAACACTACGATGCTGGAGGAACTCAGCAGGCCAGGCAACATCTATGGAGGAAAGCAGGTGGCCAATGTTTCGGGTCAGGACCCTTCTCCTGACCTGAAACATTGACCACCTGCTTTTCTCCACGGATGCTCCCTGGCCTGCTGAGTTCCTCCAGCATCGTAGTGCTTTTCATCTAGATTCCAGCTGTGAGAATTTGTGAAAGAAATTTGTGAAGAGTGGACAGAGGAGGGATCTAAAAAAAAGCAGGAGAAAGGAGGAAAGCCAAGTGGGGAGGAGGGAAGCCAGGAGTTGAACAAGGGCCATCAGGAGCTCCGAATCTAGTGGCTACCCGGTGACGGTGATCTTCGAAGGTCTTGGATCTGTGAATCCCCAAGAGCCTGGATGACTTTCATGCTACTTGTCAGCCAAGTGTGGAAGGGAGGGGAGCACAGCCAGATAACTGTCAAACAACAAACAGGTTCCGCAAAGGAGGTCCAAAGAGCAGCAAGTCAGTTATCTCACAGAATAAAGGAGGTAGAGATCCAGCTCAGAAGGTGAAAGGTTAATCAAGGTGCATGGACACTGTCTCAACGGATATCAGCTGCTGATGAAATTTGAGACGTCAGTTACCAAATTGTGTGGCATAAAATTACCTGGATAGCACTTGACCAAGTAATCCATCAAGGCCTCCTGGGTCACTGTAATGTGACTCTCGTTCATCTCAGCGATAACACAGCAAAGAACTTCTGTCAGGGGAACAAACTGTGACTGAGCAATCGGCATCATTGGTATTGGAGACACATCACCTGCAACACAAGGTTAAAGTTCAAACCAGCTTATTTTTGTTTATGTAAAGGCAAGATTCTCCCTTCCTCCCCCGAAGGCTGTAATACAATAGAATCACAGAACATTTACAACATAAAAGGAGGCCGCTTGGTCCATTGTGGTTGTGTTGGTTGAAAGGGGGCAACCCAGCTGAATCTCACCTTCCAGAACTTGATTCATGGCTCCATAGGTCACAGCTATTCTCAACCATATCCAAATTATGTTTCAATGAGATGAGGGCTTCTGCTACCATCACCCTTTCAAGCAGTGAGTTCCAAGGTCCCAGATTAAATAGTTTTTCTTCATCTCCTTTCTAATGCTTCTATCGATTATTCTAAATATATGCCCACTGGTTTTTTTGATCCTATCTCAGAGAAATGGGTCCTTCTTATCTATTTTATCTAGCCCCTCATCATTTTTATACACTACTCTTCAGCTTCCTTCCAAACAGTGCTACCTTGTTTGATCTTCAATCATAGTTCTGACATCCTCAAATCTCCTTCTCAACCTCTCCAATATGATCATATCTTTCCTGTAATATGGTAGCCAGAGCTGAAACACTGGGCCTAACTGGTGCTTTACATAATTCAAGCATCACTTCCCCACTCTTATATTCTGTACCACAATTAATAAAGGAAAGCATTCTATACACCATTTTTAACTGCCTTACTAACATGCCCTGCTACTGTACTTTTAGGTAAAAAATTAAAGCAACTGCAGATGCTGGAAATCTGAAATAAATTAAAGGGTCTTCAAATGTGAAACGTTAATATGGTTCCTCTTTCCGCAGATGCTGGGTAACCTGCCGAATGTTTCCAGACATTTCTGCTTTTATTTCTGCCACGTTTAAGGATCTGCGTTTGTACATTCCAGGGTCCCCTTGCTCCTCCACACCATTCAATATCCTCCCAAAGTAAAAGGTAAACCGGGTCTAAAGGCCAACAATCTCCTGGACCTGAATCCTAAGGTCTTAAAGGAAGTGACTGCAGAAACAATGAGAGCATTGGTTGTAATTTACCAAAATTCCCTGGATTAGAACACAGAACAGTACAGCACAGGAACAGGCCCTTTGGCCCACAATGTTGTGCTGAACTAATTAAACTAGTAATTACACACCTAACTAAACTAATTCCTTCTGCCTACACAATGTCCGTATCCCTCCATTCCCTGCGCCTAAGAGCCTCTGTCATATTTGCCTCCACTACCACCCCTGCTAGCACATTCTAGGAATCCACCACTCTCTCCGTAAAAAAAAACTTGCCCACACACCTTCTTTAAATTTACCCCCCTCTCTTTAAATGCCTGCCCTCTAGTATTAGAGCATTTCAACCCTGGGGAAAAAGATTCTGGAGAGGTTCCAGAAGATCGGAAAACCACAAATGTAATACACTATTCAAGGAAGCAGGGAGATGGAAAGCAGGAGCCTAAACATCTGTCATTGGAAAAAGGCTGGAGTCCATTATTAAGGGGGTAATAATAAGACATTTATAAAATCACAAGACAATTAAGCAGAGACAACATGGGTTTATGAAAGGGAAGTCATGTCTGATGAACTTGTTAGAGTGCATTGAGGATGTAAGAAACAGGGTGGATAAAGGGAAACCAATAGATGTGGTATATTTGGATTTCCAAAAGGCATTCAATGAGAGGCCACAGAAAGATTACCGCAGAAAAGCATGAGCACACAGAGTTAGGGGTAATATATTGGTATGGATATGGGATTGGCCACCTAACAGAAAACAGAGTTATAATAAATGGATTGATTTTAGCTTCAGTGATAGTGGGGCGCCACAGGAAACAGTGCTCGGGCTCCAACTCGACATTACTGGCCAGAATGAAGGGACCACACACACTGTAACCAAATTTGCTGACAATACACAGACATGTGGGTTAACGAGTTGTGAGGAGGACACAAAGAGCCTGCAAAGCGATGCAGCAGGTGAGCAAGAAGTCAGCGGATGGTGTGTAATGTGCAGAAATGCAAGTTGGAATGAAGAATGAAGCGGCAAGACTTAAGTGGAATGAGGCTTCAAAATATTCCAGTGTGTGGAGGCCCTAGTGCATGAAACACGAACGGTGGGTGTGTAAATACATCAAGCAAATTAGGAAAGCTAGTGGAATGCTGACATTTGTTGCAAGGAGTATGGACTATAAAAGCAGGAAAGGTTTGATGCCAAATTACAAGGCACAGATGAAATTGCACCTGGAGTGCTGTGTGCCGTGTTTGATCTCCATACTTAAGAAAGTATATCCTTGGATTGGAGGTATTAGAGAGAAGGTTTTAAAATTTTAAGTTTTTAAAACTTTAAAAATTTGTGAAGACTCTTCTTTCACCACCCTTTGTTCCAAAGACTTACAACTCTCAGAGAGAAAATAAATCTCATCTCTGACCCAAATTTCTTAAATAGCAAGACTCGCTGAACCCCCAACCCCCATGATTTCAAAGAAACTCTTCCAGTCCCATAATCCTCATCTCACCAATTTAAACAGCAACAACTAATGGTACAGCACCAAGACCAGAAACCACATCCAAAGCAGGGGACTCATTGTAGACCCGACTGCAAAGCTACCCAATTTCAACCTCCACAGAGGACAGGGGCAGTTCTAAACAGGATTAGAGCTGGACATGGGTGATGTGGTTACTTTAATGCACGTGTGGTAAATCAAGCATTTGTTGAAGTGTAACCCCATTCTTAAAGCAGTAGAGGAGCACCCAATAAAAATGGCTTTCATAGATTAGCACGTCGTCCATTTTATCTGCCAAGGGAGTTCTCCGCCATCATCATGGTAGCAGTGTACATTCCACCTCCAACAAACGTCAAGCAAGGACTGGGGGAGTTGAGCGCCGTGATCAACAGTCACAAGACAATGCACCCCAATGCCTTCCCAATCATCACAGGGGACTTCAACCAGGCTAGCTTGAAGAAGTCTCTGACAAACTACTACCAATATGTCACCTGTGGAACCAGAGGAGCCAACACACTTTATCACTGTTACACCACCATCAAGAACGCTTAACCTGCCATTTCGCGCCCCCACTTTGGCAAGTCCGATCACCTTGCTGCACTTGTACTCCCAACATATAGGCAGAGACTGAGGACCGAGCACCAGTGGGGAGGACCACAAAGGTATGGTCAAAGGAACATTTACAGGACCGCTTTAAATCAGTGGACTGGACCATATTCAGGAATTCATCTTCAGATCTGAATGAATATGCCACGGCCATCACTAACTTCATCAAGACTTGCAAGGATTAGTGTGTGCCGTCGAGAACATACCGAGTTTTCCCAAACCAGAAGCCCCGGATGAACCAGGAGATTCACAGACTGCCGAGGACTAGCTCTTTGGTGTTCAAGACTGGCGATCCAGAACTCTACAAGGTCCAGGTAAGACATACGGAAGGCCACCGTGAGAATGGAAAGACAATTCCGTGTGAAATTAGAGACACAATCAGACACATGACAGCTATGGCAGGGTTTGCATGCCATTACTTCCCTGTAAGGTGAAACCCAACAGCATAAATGACAGTGATGCTTCACTCCCTGATGAACTCAACACCTTTTATGCACACTTTGAAAGAGAGAATAACACTACACCTCTGTGAATCTCCACAGCATCTGGCGACCCTGTGATCTCAGTCTCAGAGGCTGACGTCAGAACCTCCTTCAAGAGGGTGAACTCTCGCAAGGTGTCAGGCCCGAACGGTGTACCTGGCCAGGTACTGAAAATCTGTGCAAACCAACTGGCTGGAGTGTTCAAGGACATCTTCAACCTCTCACTGCTGTGGTCTGAGGTTCCCACCTGCTTCAAAAGGGCATCAATCATACCCAGGAAGAGCAGGGTGAGCTACCTCAACGACTATCGCCCAGTACCACTCAGTGATGAAATACTTTGAGAGGTTGGTCATGGCTAGAATTAACTCTTGCCTGAGCAAGGACCCGGACCCACTGCAATTCGCCTACTGCCATAACAGGTCCACAGTGGACACAATCTCACTGGCTCTCCACTGGGCTTTGGAGCACCTAGACAACAGCAAAACACACATCAGACTGCTGTTTATCGATTACAGCTCAGCGTTCAACACCATCATCCCCTTAGTACTAATCAACAAGCTTCAAAACCTGGGCCTCTGTACCTCCCTCTGCAACTGGATCCTCGACCACCTTATCGGGAGACCAGTCAGTGCGGATCGATAGTAACATCTCCTCCTCGTTGACAATCAACACAGGCGCACCTCAAGGATGTGTGCTTAGTCCACTGCTCTACTTTCTCTACACTCATGACAGTGTGGCTAAGCACAGCTCAAATGGCATCTGTAAATTCACCGAGGACACCACTATTATTGGCAGAATCTCAGATGGCAATGAGGAGGCATACAGGAGTGAGATAGATCAGCTGGTTGAGTAGTGTCACAACAACAACATCGCACTCAACATCAGCAAGACCAAGGAAATGATTGTGGACTTCAGGAAGAGGAAGTTGGAAGAACACACACCAGTCCTCATTGAGGGGTCAGTGGTGGAAAGGGTGAGCAGCTTCAAGTTCCTGGGTGTTAACATCTCAGAGGATCTATCTTGGACCCAAGACATTGCTGCAATCATGAAGAAGGTACGCCAGTGGCTCTACTTCATCAGGAGTTTGAGGAGATTTGGTATGTCACCAAAGACTCTTGCAAATTTCAACAGATGTACAGTGGAGAGTTCTGACTGGTTGCATCACCGCCTGATATGGAGTCTCCAATGCACAGGATGTAAGAAGCTGCAAAGGGTTGTAGACTCTGCCAGCTCCATCACAGGCACAACCCTCCCTGCCATCGAGGGCATCTTCAAGAGGCGGTGCCTCAAGAAGGCGGCATCCATCATTAAGGACCCTCACCACCTGGGTCATACCATCAGGGAGGAGGTACAAAATCCTGAAGGCCCACACTCAACATTTCAGGAACAGCTTCTTCCGCTCTGTCATCAGATTTCTGAAGAGTCCATGAACCAATGAACACTACATTGTTATTCCTCTTTTGCATTATTGATTTTTGTAACTTATAGTAATTTTTATGTCTTTATGTCTTGCACTGTACTGCTGCCACAAAACAACAAATTTCAAGACACATCAGTGATAATAAAACTAATTCTGAAAGTTTTAACCGCTAAATAATGAATATTCTTTTTTATTTGGCATTAAAAGATTAATTGTTCCAATTATGATTTACAAAACTAAAAATGCAAAAAACAGCAAATTTAAAAATGCCACACAATATCTTCAAGCAAGGATCCACCGTCTCTAAATAAATCATTTATTAGATGGGATTATAGCCCAATGTCTCAGTCAAAACAAGTGAAATCTGAGAACCCCTTATTTCTTCCATTCAAAGTTGTAGTGTGGGAAAGGCAGACTTTCAGACTGGTACAAGTTCAAGCATTGTTTGGAATCAAGTCACCTGCTTCTTAAATGTTGGTTTATTACAGAATGAGCTCAGAATCCGTGTTTGAAAAGAAAGGAGTCGATGGGCTCAAAGATTCCCCAACAACATTCCAACCCTATTGTTCCTGTTACTTTCATGGCTTTACCAATGAAGCAAACGTGGGTGGCATGGTAGAGAGGCGGTTAGCGCGATGCTATTACAGCGCCAGCAACCTGGGTTCAATTCCTACCGTTGTCTGTAAGGAGTTTGTACGTTCTCCCCGTGTCTGCGTGGGTTTCCTCCGGGTGCTCCGGTTTCCTCCCACATTCCAAAGACGTACGGGTTAGGAGCTGTGGACATGCTATGTTGGCGCCAGAAGAATGGCGACACTTGCGGGCTGCCCCCAGAACATTTTCAGCAATGCAAAAAGATGCATTTCACTGTGTGTTTCGATGTTCATGTGACTAATAAATATCTAAATATCTAATATCTATAACAAAGTGTTTTTCTAAAACATGCATCATAACAAAATGGAAATGCATTGTGCCTTTCACGACTTAATTTCAATATTATTTATTGACAGAACATGGTTAAGTATTTAAAATGTACATTCAGGCAAAGCAAGCTCACAACTAATTACAACGATAGAGTTGACTTCATGCCATGAAACAGGCTGACAATTGCTGTACGAGCACAATCCGCACCCATTCTCCGGTACATATCAGACCATACTGATGTACACCATTAAAACATTCACAGAAGCTCCACATGGGCACGTCTACCTGTACCCTACTCACATCAGTAACCTGAGCTGATTCGGCAGAGCAGCGAGAAGGGGCCAATGAAATCACACCCCAGTGACAGTCAGCATCCTCTGTAGAGGAGAGGTTTGTCCATAAAGCTTCATTCTCTCAGCATATTTTGCAGAGGGGAGAGATGCCAATGAATCTGTAACCAAATGAGAGTCAGCAGTCTCGGGTAAGGGAAGAGGGGTCACTGGAACGGTAGTCAAACTCAGCAGCTTCTGTGAGAGGGGGAAGACCCCATGAAACTCTACTGCAATGTGAGAGGAAAGAGGGTCCCTGGAATGGTACTCTGTGTAACAGGGAGCATCTACAGGGAGAGAGGAGAGGTCAATTAAACTGTATCCCAGTGGGAAGAGAGATAAGGTCCTTGGAACTTTACTGTGCAACAGGTGGCATGAACAGAGAGAGGAGAGGACAATTAAACTTTATTCCAATTGAAAATCAGCATCCTCAGGGGAGGAAAGGTCACCCCTGGAACTATATTCTCTAACAGGTAGCAACATGTGGTGGGTTGTGGAGGGCGGGGAGGGGGGAGGGGGGGTTGTGGGCAGTTATCTGGAACAAGGTCCAGTGAACTCAGCGTCCTGAGCAGGCAGGTAGAATTGGTGGACTGTACTCAAAGTCAAAGTCAGCACCTTCAGGGAGAGAGGTCCATAGATTTGTAACCCAGTCAGAATCAGGACCTCTGACTACCAGAATCCAGCACCTTCAGGGACAGGGCAAAGTGTGGAAGGTGGCCACTGAGAGTCAGCACCCTCAAGAGTAGAGAGAGGACCATGTGAGTTACAAACATTTACGAACCACGTCAGAGGGGAGAGGTGTCTATGGAACTGTACTCCAGATACAATCAGAATCCTTGGGTAGAGCAAGAGGGATCCATGGACTTGTACTTTAGGAGTTAGCAAATTCAGGAGAGGTGATGGGATTGTACCTCAGTGACAGCCAGACCTTCAGATGGGAGAGGGGCACATGGACTGTGCCCTGTCAGAGTCATCACCTTCAGAGAGAGAAGGTTAATGGAACTGTATCCCAGTGAGAGGCAGGTATTCTACCACCTTCTTATAACAAATCCACAATAACGGTGCTTCTCTAGATGATGATAATTTATGGTGTCTCTCAAAAATTTTTCCAATAATTTGTTCACTACCAATGTTAGGCTGACTGTCCCACAAGATGTCATTTTCTCCTGTTGTCTTAAAACAATGGTACCATCTAAGCCACCTCCCAGCATCACACCTGTAACCATGGCCCTGTCTGAGTCAGCAACATCAGGCGAGGAGAGGGAGATCCACAGAACTAAACCCTGTCAGGGTCAGCACCTCAGAGATGGATCTGAGGAATAGTCCTCCAACTTAAGGTAGCCTTTTCAAGGAGTGTTGTCACTGCACATTAACCATAGAGCACTTTCAGACTACACACGGAACCAGGAAGTAAACAGAAAGTGTAAGTGGACAAACTGGAATCTGTCCAGCATGCTTTATCGTATAGAACAGGATTACAATGCACCATAGAAGTTGCTATTATACCTTGCATAAAATTACTGCTGAATGTAATTATTATTTCTCAGATCACTGAAAAGAAACAAACTGATCCCACAGGAAGCAGCTCACCCGTATCATCGGGCAGCCCTCACACACCCACCCACCCACTCCATACAAAAAACAGCAGAATAAAGGTATGCAGGATTAACTCTAATCTATCAAACTCCTGCAAGTGTCTGCATCTGGCTTCTATTAGTTAATGATCTCTGCTACCCTTTTGACTTGGGTTTAATGACTGACTGCATTCCCCAATGCTGCTTTAATGAGCACCTTTTGCAAGTGCTCAATCCAGTGTCTGCTCAAAGGTCTCACTTCTGTCTACCAAAACCTAAAATATGTTTACATGTGAGAAACTGTTTTCATTTTCAAAATTTTAGAAAGATGAAATTTTGACCAAATACTATTAGGAATGGTGAAATCTGATCAACTAAAATATTGTGCTGGGCATAGATCGAGACTGCTCCTTCCAAGCCAAACCAACTTTATGTTCTTGTTTCCATCAATCTGCATCCATCAAGTAGCATATTCCATTGAAGCAAGAAAGCAACAAACAGCCTTTCAAAATGTCCAAACCCTTGAAGTTCAAACATGTCAGACAAGTGAACAAGGAAGTCAAACACATGAATGCAGTGCTGGGGTGCCAAAGTTTAGGTGCTGCTGGTGACTCATGAGTGAACCTTGCATTTCTCATAACCATGCGTCACAAAGAGCTTTAGAGCCAGTGAAGTATGGTAACTGTTGTAATGTAGGAAGTGTGGAAGCAAATTTCTGCGCACCAAGGTTCCTTAAGAGCGACATGATAACAACATGTTCACCCTTCACAATTCAGACTTGTCCTTTGGCACTTTCCTCGCTGCCATGGCAAATGCAACACCTTTCCATTCACCTCCTCCCTTCTGAATATCCAGGGACCAGGATCCCTCAGAAGGATTAAGATGCATGGGATCCATGGTG
The DNA here is from genome assembly GCF_009764475.1 of Pristis pectinata. Classification (NCBI taxonomy): domain Eukaryota; kingdom Metazoa; phylum Chordata; class Chondrichthyes; order Rhinopristiformes; family Pristidae; genus Pristis; species Pristis pectinata. The sequence continues at coordinate 42,659,763 of NC_067416.1, read as the reverse complement.
ACTTGGCCTTTTGGATTCAGAATTGGCTTGTCCATGGAAGACTGAAGGTAGTGGTTCAACGGGTATTATTCTGGCTGGAGGTCCATGGCTGTGGTGTTCCGCAGGGATCCATACTGGGAATTCTGAGACAGACAGAGCGAGAGCGAGACAGACAGAGCGAGAGCGAGACAGACAGAGCGAGAGCGAGACAGACAGAGCGAGAGCGAGACAGACAGAGCGAGAGCGAGACAGACAGAGCGAGAGCGAGACAGACAGAGCGAGAGCGAGACAGACAGAGCGAGAGCGAGACAGACAGAGCGAGAGCGAGACAGACAACCTGTATAAATGACTTGGATGAAAATGTGGATGGTGGGTTAGTTAGTAAGTTTGCAGACAATACAAAGACCGGTGGCATTGTGGATAGTGTAAAAGACTGCCAAAGGATACTGCGGGATATACATAGATCAGTTGCAGATATGGAGGTATCCTAATCTGGCCAAATGTGAGGTGTTGCACTTTGGGCGATCACATGTAAAGGTAAGAACTTTAACAGCATTGAAATACAAAGGGATCTTGGGGTCCAAGTCCATAGCTTCATGAAGTTGGCTGCACAGGTTAAGAGGGTGGTGTAGAAGGCATACAGCATGCTTGCCTTTATTAGTCAAGGCACTGAGTTCAAGAGTCAGGGAGTTATCTTGCAGCTTTATAAAACTCCGGTTAGATCACATCTGGAGTTTTGCATTCAGTTCTGGTCGTCCCATTATAGGAACGATGTGGAGACTTTGGAGAGGGTGCAGAATTGGATGCTGTCAGGATTAGAGGGCATGTACTATAAGGAAAGGTTGGACAAACTTCGATTGTTTCTTCTGGAGCAGCAGAGGCTGAGGGGAGACCTGATATAAATTTATAAAATTATGAAAGGCATAGAAAGAGTAGACAGCCAGTATCCTTTTCCCCAGGGTTGAAATGTCTAATACTAGAGGGTGTAAATTTAAGGTGAGGGGTTAAGTTCAAAGGAGATGTGCGGGGCAACCTGGAATGCACTGCCGGGGTGGTAGTGGAGGCAAATATGATTGAGATGTTTAAGAGGCTCTTAGGTAGACACTTGAATGTGCAGAGAATGGAGGGATATAGACATTATGTAGGCAGAAGTGATTAGTTAGGTGTTTAATTAGTTCAGCACATCATCATGGACCAAAAGGCCTGTTCCTGTGCTGTACTATTCTATCTTCTATAACTATCTTTCAAGGTGAAATTGCAATTCACTTGCATTTCTGCCAATCTAGTGTACTGCATTTGGTGTTCACAATATGGTCTCCTCTAGGCATGATAAACCAGTCACAGATTGGTGACTGCTTTCTGGACCACCTGTGTTCAGTCTGCAGAGGCAACTGAGATTCTTCTTGCATGCCACTTTGATTCTATGCACTCCTGCATGAGGCCCAATGCAAGCTTGAGCATTGACACCTCATCAAATCCTCCAACTTCTACTAACTTCTACTTTCTCTGCCTGTATCAGAACTTCCCATTTTTATTGTAAGTCATCCATCTGTGATACTGGATCAGCTTTTGATTTTTCCCCTCTCCATTAACACATCCTGACCTGCTATTTGCAACACATTATACTTCTTTATCACTCTCCAGCTGCCTCAGTAACAGCTCATTCCCACAGCAACTCTGGCCTCACCCAATCACATCCTATCAGTCCAACTGTACTCTAGCTGAGATGAATCAAGATGATAGACCAGGAATGAAACCATATCCCTTGCTCTCTGGGTCCCACAGTCAGAGGACACTGAGTGTAAGGATAGGAAAATTCTTCCATTTCTTTAGTATTACCAAATCTTCACAAAGACATGGAAATACATTTTTATGACCTAGTAACAAAACTGAGGGAATAGACCTGCTATGATCCTCCCCAATGAATACCCTAATTGCTCACCCATGACCATTGATTTAAAACAAGACATGACCTCAATTTAAGCATTTAATGTTTTACCCACGTTCCATGAAGAAAATGTTACCTTTGTAATGCGAGGTCAGCAATAAAAGCAATACCATGGCAACCATGAAGAAACTCTGCTCGTGCAGATCAGAAACAACTCCAGCTCAATTCAAATGCAAGAGCCCTGGACAGGAAACCCTGTGTTCCTGGTATTGTAAGTGTGCAATCAACCTCTTCAGCCTGTAATACAGGTTTGCAGGAGCCCAGAGATCCCCATTTATATTACTGGAATCCACAGCATTCAGTTCTCCAAAAGCTAATGGAGACAAGGCTTCAGACTTGCATGTGCTCCACATTTCCCTTCATCCAGTGTTTAGCAGGAAAACAGAACCATTCACTGAAAGCAAGCTGTTCATAGTAAATTCCATCAAAGCACATTAACACTGCAAACAGGATGGCCCCTGCAGAGACTGCAACTGACTTTACAAAGACAACTTCCTCAGCCTTTTTAACTATCAACCAAACAACATTTGGGGCAATGTAAAGTACACGTCATTAGTTTCCGAAACATTATTTAGCAATAACACAGCACAATTGAAGAGGCGCCAAAATACTCTGGAAAACCAAACTCTTCACATTTGCCATCTCAAAGAGCTGCTGCTTGTCTGGTAGGGCATACAGAGCAAGAATGCCAGGCAACAGTTGGGTATTGCTCAGGAAATCGGCTGGGAATTCCTGCCTATTAGGATCAAATTGGTGTTTCTGGAAAAATGAAGGCAATCTAGGAAAGAGAGCCGCCAACACTTTAACACAAAGTGTGGCCACAGTGCTCGACACCACTGTGAAGAGAAAATACACACCAGATAAGAGGTATAGATCGAGTGGACAGTCAGAGACTTTTTCCCAGGGCGACAATGGCTAACACGAGGTGACATAATTTTAAGGTGATCAGAGGAAGGTATAAGGGGGATGTCAGAGGTAAGTTTCTTTTTAAAAAACACAGAGAGTGGTGGGTGCATGGAACACACTGTCGGCAGAGGTTGGTGGGGCAGGTACATTAGGGACATTTAAGAGACTCTTAGATAGACACATGAACAATAGAAAAATAGGGGTCTATGTGGGAGTGAAGGGTTAGATAGATCTTAGAGCACGATAAAATGTTGGCACAACATTGTGGGCCGAAGGGCCAAAGACAAAATGGACCTCAAACTTCAGCTCAGTTTTTATTAACTCTCAAAATACATCTTTTGATTCACTGAACAGCACAAGTTCTCCAAGAGGAATCTCAGTAACAGTAATGGTGACCCCGAAGGTGAGACACTAATTGATACAAAGAAATAGTCTCGTAACTGCTATTAAAAAGCACATCCTGCCAGGGAGCCACTTCAATGTGTGCAGCGTGTACCTTAAGCAGGGCTGTGATTGAAGTTAATAGCCATATGGTAATTAAGAAAGGGCCCAGAGGTCTCTTGCGTAGCAGGAGCAGTGACACTAATGAACCTGCATCTACAGCAGATGAACCTCAGCTCTGACCTGGACTGGATCACAAGTGATTTTTGTTTTAAGTCACTGTGGTAGGGTTGCTGCTTCCGCAGCACAGACAATCCTCACACCCTCCACTTCAGGTCCCAGGGTCAGATATAGTGCAGATCAGACAGCGAGCAATGCATGTTCTCACTCAGATTAACAATTTACCTGTCAACTCTAGCTGGATGTGTTTCTGGAGGTTTTGGCACATGACCTCAGCTTCAATCTTTTAATAAATTGGTAAAGATTTTTGAAATAAATGGAAAAATGCCCCACAATTGTTTTTACAGCTTCTAAAGATCTGTTTCATGGCTTTGGTTGAAGCAATGTAAAGCTGGGGTCTAACTCAAGCCCCAGCATCAGTAAGTTCATTGCAGACTGGGTGAGTAAGAGGATTAGGTATTGCCAGGAGGAGAAAGACACTGTAAGAAATAAATATTTAAATTTTATTTGTACATTTATGGGAGCTGAGAAAATAAAGAATAAATGAGTGCAATAGTACTGAGTCAAAGATTTATGCCAGGTGGATACAGGCAGGGCTCCCACTCCACCGATATCCAGTCTCCCTTTGGGAAATCATAACCTTGAAGTAGTAACATGTGTTGTGGATAATGAATATTCTATACTTAGATGACTGCATTTCCAAATAGGTTATTGCAAAAAATAAAAGGTCATAGTGTCGGAAGTAACCTAGTGCACGGATAGAAGATTGGCCAGTTAACAGAAAACAGCAGGTATACATTGGTCTTTTATGGTTGAAAATGTAACAAGTGGTGCACCACCAGGATTGGTGATAGGGGCTCAATTATTCACAGTTCGTACAAATATCTTGGATGAAGGTGCCAAAAGAATGGTTTCTAAACTTGCTGAGCACACAAAGGAAATAAATGGATATTTATAGGAATGCAAGTGGGCAGAGGTCTGGCAAATGCAGTATAATGTGGGAAAATGAGGAATTGTCCACTTTGGCTGGAAGCATATTTTCTAAATGGTGAGAAGTTGCAGAGTTCTCAGATACAGAAGGATCTGGATGTTCAAGATTCATAAAAGGATAGTAGGTAGGATTGGCAAGTTAGGAAAGTAACATAACGTCATTGGTTATTGCAAGAAGAATTGGATACAGATATAGGGAAGTTATGTTTCAATTATACAGACACTGCTGAGACCTCCTCTCGAGTACTGTGCATGATACCCATCTCTTTATTTACAGAAGGATGTTCATGCATTGGATGCAATTCAGCGAAGATTTACTGGGCATAAACGAGGAACGGGCAGTGTGTCTTATAAGGAAAAGTTGGACAGGCTATGCTTGTATCTGCTGAAGTTTGATAATAATAAGAGGGGACAACCAACCAGGTTTACAGGGCCCCCAAGGGATCTTGACAGGGTGAACATGAGAGGATGTTTTCTCTAGTGGGAGAACCTTAGGTCCAGGGGTCACTGTTTAAAAGTCAGGGTGCACCCTTTTAAAACAGAGATGTGATTTTTTTTCTCCCCCCTCAAAGGATTGTGAGTCTTTGTGGTGCAAGCCAAGTCTGAATGCTTTCTTTTGAGGTAAATGTGGATGAATATTTGGTAAACAAGGGGACAAAAACTCATTATAGATAGGTAGGAATGGAGAGTTGAGGTTACAGTCTGGTCAGCCATGATCTGAGCACAGCATGACATACAGAGCAGGCTTGATGGGCCGAGTGGCCTACTCCTAATTCAGGGTCTGATCCAGGATTCCATCTAAAGAACTTCCACAGATTCCAACAATTTTCTATTCCCTCACCAAAGTGGCGGATCATTTCGTCCAAGGTAGCTACATCATGGTGGTCTTCTGCATGCACGGAATTATTGCCCCCCCCCTCCCCCAGAGGATCAATGGCTAGCGATTAGAGATGGAAATTGAGACGTGAAGCACAGAGTCATCCAGCATGGAAAACAGGCTCATCGGCCCATCACCAAGCACCCACTTTTGCTAATCCAACACCAATCCCACTTTATTCTCCCCTCATTCCCACCAACTGTCTCCCTCCCCAGAGTCCACCAGTCTTTTAAACACTTGGGGTAATTTACTGTGGCTAATTAACATGGGAGGAAACTGGAGGAGCCCTGCACAGCCACAGAGACCACACTGACAGCAACAAGGGTTGGGATTGAACTCGGATCCCTCAAGCTGAGAGACAACATATCTGCCAGCTGCACCATTGTACCAGCAGCTCCGGCGCTCAGGATAAACGGACAACAAACAGAGGATTAAACTGCCCAGTCTGTACATGAGCTGAATCATAATTCCAATGCTGCACTGAAGGTACAAAGAAAAACTTACTTAGCCCATCCCGACTACTACCACAGATAATCTATGCAACTATTTCATCTCCCAGGGAATTAATGCACAGAGTTAACAGACAAGCCATTGTTCTTAACCTGCAGTATTCAAGACTATCTTTCATAGATGACATTTCCACAGAACTGAGACAGGAAGCATTGTTTTCAATATTTTGTCACTGCCATTTTGGCCTGTTATACGAGAATCTGATCTAAAAACCAACTCCACCTTTTGTAAGCAAGAGCTCTCTTTTCAAACTTTTAATCCCAAGCCAAAGGCTGATTACAAAGAACGGATATGTTTCTAGCTCCAGTTCTACAACTCTTTGTGTGCAAATGCACAAAACAAGGTAAGACGTTTGGTCCTACAGTCTAAAGGTCAATCTCTGCTAGAAGGTTACGGGTTCAAGTTTCACTTTGGAAACTCCATGGAAATCTATGACAACATTCCAGTGCAGCATTAAGCAAGGATGTTGTTTTTCAGATGAAACATTAAGTTCTCCAGGATGCCATAAAGACTCCACTGCCTTATTCAAAGGGTAAAAATGGGCTCCCTCGTATCCAGGTAAACATTTATCGATCAACTACAATCACCATCATGTTTGTGGAAACTTGCTGTATAGAACACAGAACTGCACAGCACAGGAACCGGCCTTCCAGCTCACAATGTCTATGCCAAACATGATGTCAAATAAAACTAATCCCATCTCCCTGTACATGGTCTGTATCCTTCTGTTCCCTGCCTGTCTGTCTAAATGCCTCTTATATGTTGCTATTGTACCTGCTTCTACTACCTCCTCGGCAGTGTGTTCTTGGCACCTACCATCCTGTGTAAAAAAAACTTGCCTCACAAATCTCCTTTAAACTTTCCTCCTCTCAATTTAAACCTATGCTATCTAGTATTTGACATTTCCACCCTATGAAAAAGACTCCAACTATCTATGCTTCTCATAATTTTATATACTTCTATCAGGTCTCCCCTCAGCCTCCGATGCTCCAGAGAAAACAATCCAAGTTTGTCTAACCTCTCCTTATAGCTAATGTACTCCAATCCAGGCCATATCCCAGTGAACCTCTTCTACACCTTCTCCAAATCCTCCACATCTTTCCCATAGTGTGGCGACCAGAACGGCACACAATACTCCAAGTGTGAACTAACCAAAGTTTTATCCAATCTCAACATGACTTCCCAACTTTTATACTCAATGCCCCAATTGATGAAGGCAAGCACAACCTCCTAAAATGCAACACCTTGCATTGTCTGGATTAAATCATCTGCCATTTCTTTGCCCAAATTTCCAACTGACCTATGTCCTCCTGCATCCTTCAACAACCTTCCTCCCTATCCACAACTCCTCCAATTTTCACGTCATCTGCAAACTTACTTATCAGACCATTGACATTTCCACCCATATCATTAATATATATTAAAGACAACAGGGGTCCCAGCACCAATCCTTGCAGAACACTACTGGTTACAGACCTCCAGCCAGAAAAATGCCCTCTACCACTTACCCTCTATCTTCTACAACCAAGCCAATTTTTGATCCATTTTACTAACTCACCGTGGATCCCACGTAACTTAATCTTCTGGACCAGTCTTATCAAATGTCTTACTAAAGTCCACGTAGACAGCATCCACTGCCCTACCCTTATCAATCATCTTCGTCACTTCCTCAAAAAACAATCAAATTTGAGAGGAGGATCTCCCCCGCACAAAGCCATGTTGACTGTCCCTAGTAAATCTGCTGTCATGGTTCCTGCATTATTTCACTTTAAAGATAGGCCTTTGGAACATGCCGAGAACATAAAAGGTACTACTGGAATTAGCTGATCCTGAGCATTAACCAATTACTCTACGACTCCAAACAGGAAGTGGTTGCATTGTGATGGCCCCCAAAAACCATCAGTCTGTGCATACTCAGCAGTTTGCCATCAGGGCAAGATACCAAAGAATTGCCCCAAAATCGTCACCCAACAGTGGCCTCTAAAAAATAAGCCAGATGATGAAAAGGGACTTCTGTGGATGACAACATTGGTTGAGAAAGGACTGCCAAAGGGTAACAAAATAAATAGTGAGAACAGCTCAAGCTCAAGCACAGGAGAATTATATGAGTGCATTCAGTTGCTCAGCAGGGATGAAGAGAGAGCTGGATTCAGATGTAGCTACTGCTTTGGACAATCCCATGCTTTTCCTTCCTTGCTGGTTCAAATCAATTTATTTCACCCTGTCAGCCAAGCAAGTGCATGAACGGAACTGAATAAACTCACACTGGGAAATTTCTTTCCGATAGGCTTTGAGGCACCTATGTTTAAGGGATTAATGCAGTGTTCCCACAGAGCTGATTCGTAATAAAGGACAGAAAAAGGTAGGCTCCACGTTTAACATGCAATCCCTGAGGGAGACGAGAAAGGAAGGAGATATTTTTAAAAGTAGAGGAACTTCCTGATGGACATGTCAAATAGGTGAAAGCAGAGAAAGGACAGAACATTTTGTGCTCACTATAATTTGTGATCACTTTAATTTGTGATCTTGTAATTTAGAACTTTATCAGATCTCTTCAAACTTGCTGGGGAGAAAGAGAGAACATCAGAAAAATGAGCAGCAGAACCTGTTTTTTGAAGGCCAATAATTTCAAGCCTTATAATAAACCCATGATTAAAACACAGCAGACCTACTTGTCAGCTTTGTAGAGATTCTTTTATTTAACCATTGGCAGCTTAATTAAAAACTAACTGCAATCAGTCTCTTGAAAAGCTTAACCCAAAAGAAATTGCAAGTTTTGCTGGTTCTGTACAAAGTGCGAGGAGGAACCAACCAGTTTTGCAGAAACACAAACTGGCCTTTGTTCAGTTATACATCTGACAGGAAGTTATTTCCATTGTGACTGACAACTATTCACATCCAGGAAATTTTAGTAAGTGTTCTTGGGAATATTTACAGTGCCGCTGTTTGAAACTTGGTCAGTTTGGTATTTGTAGGGGATGCAGCATCAATTCATGCATTTAGTGTTTTTAACATGGTAAGACAGCCCAAATCCTAGCCAGGGGTGCTTTTGGAAAAAAAAAGTGACAGCCATAAAAAAAAGAGAGATAAAAGTGACTAAAAGCTTAGTCAAAGGGAGTTTGAAGCATTCTTATAAGATGAAAGAGAAGTGGAAGGACATAGGGCTGTGGACCATAGAATGAAGGAACAAAGAAGCCAACAGCATGGCTGACAGTCATGAAGAAAAATAAAGGATACATGGAGGCCAGAACTGGGGGGGGGAACACAGCCTTGGGAGGCTACAGGACATTACGAAGACAAGGAAAAGCAAGATCAAGAGGACTTTGAAAGCTTGGGGGTGTATTTGAAAATGTGGTGTTGTCTGACCAGTAGCCAACATAGGTCAGCAACCACGGTGGGGACAGGTGAATGGGACAGGGGAAGTTAGGATGCAAACAGCAGATTTGAACGAATTCAAGTTTACAAAAGCTCCTGGGATCCAACTCGAGAACATTGGATCTCTCATGTGTACTGGTAACAAAAGCAGAAGAGGGATAAGGAAGAGGAAATGGGTGATGGCACAGAGGCCCATTGGGTAGTTGTGATTATGGAGTAGATATAATGTAGAAAGATCAGGTCAGGGCCACAAAGACAATATGTCATTGGCTTGGACACTGAGTTTGCAGCTGGGACTGGCAAAAATGGCTTTGGTCTTCCAAATGGGTAATTGGAAGAGATTCCTGCTTATGGTATGCTTTTCCAGACAAGCAGTGTGCCAATCAGAAGCAGGTGATGGTTCACAAGAGGTGCTGATGAGATCATGCTCAGTGTCCTGACCTTAGTTCACTACAACTGGTCTCGACACCAATGGACATAGAATGTGGAGGTCATGTTAGCTACCAGGGTTTCTGCTCCAGATCACTGCTCAATGACTCCCACTGAAATTAATGCAAGGGCAAATGTGGATTCAGTGATGGTTTCCCTCCTTATCACAGTAGTCTCTGTTATGAAGACAGGCTTTGTGGCAAGATACCAGGCACTAACAGCACCCAAGGAATTGTTCTTTAACAAGAGCCAGATTACACAGTGCCAGACAATGGTATCTATGTGCTCTAAAGGCTTTTTTGTAGGCCCCCTCCCCCACCAACGTGCAAAGCAGAAGGCAGCCATTTGACTCATATCAGAATCAGATTCATACAACACAGAAACAGGTCCTTCAGCCCACCACGTCCATGCCGACCATCAAGTAGCCATCTATACTAATCCCATTGTTCAACACTTGGTCCATAGCCTCCTATGCATTGACGATTCAAGTGCTCATCCAGATACTTCTCAAGTGTTGTCAGAGTAGCTGCCCTCAGTACCTTTTAAGCCAGTGAATTCTAGATTCAACCACCATCTGGGTGGTTAAACTCTTCCTCATATTCTCTCTAAATCTCTTAACACCATTACCCTAAACTTATTCCCTCTAGTTTTAGACACCTTTCCTAAGGGGAAAAAATTTCCTACTGTTCCCCCCGCAACTTTGTATATCCCAAGTTCCCCTCAACACCAAGGGAAACAAACCCAACCTGTCTAATCTGTCCTCATAAACTGAAATGCTCCATCCCAGGCAACATCCTGGTGGAAAAAAAACTGTTGGAACTCAGCGGGTCAAGCAGCACCTGTGGAGGCAGAAGGATGGTTTATGTTTCCGGTTCAAACTCTGCACCAGGACTCTGCCTTCTGCCTCCACAGATGCTGCTCGACCCACTAGGTTCCTCCAGCAGTTTGTTTTTTCCCTCCAGATTACAGCATCTGCAGTCTTATGCCTCCAACATGCCGGTGTATCTCTTGCATCCCTGCAATCCTGTACTGTGGCACCAAGCAATGTTACCTTAATGTACCATGACCTCCCTGCTCTTATATTATTTGCCTCAGCTAATGAAGGCAAGTATCTAAAATGCCTTCTTCACTCTCTTATCTATATGTGCTACCACCTTCAGAGATCTTTGGACTTGTACACCTTAATACTCCCTAGGACCCTACCGTTTACTGTATACGTCCTATTCCTACTAGTCCACCTGAACTGCATCACCTTGCACTTACCAGGATTAAATTCCATTGGCCATTGGACTGTCCATCTTACCAACTGATCAATATCATCCTGTGGCTGTATGTCAACTGCAGACTTACTAATCATAGTCACAGCTTCCAATCACAACTGTTCACCATCACCCTTTGCCTCCTATTTCCAAACCAATTTTGGATCTGATTTGCCAACTTGCCCTGTATCCCATTGGCTCTAACCTTTCAGACCAGTATCCCTTGTGGAAACTTGTCAAACCCCACACTGAAGTCATGCATTTAAGACAAGAGGGAGAAAGTTTAAAGGAGATGTGCGAGGCAAGTTTCCCCCCCACAGAAGATAGCTACTAATTGTATCTAAAACCAGCAATCTCCCAGCATGGATGCATTTAATTCTCAGTGCAGCTGTAAGCTTGCCTTCACAGAGGCAATAGTGGAGTTCATTTTTCCCCAAACGATTTCAAAACAAGCTGGTCAAATTTCAAAGCTTTTTTTTGAGTTAAAGTTTCAGAGGAAATCTAGCTGAGAGAAAAATGGCATACATACAGGGTAATTAAGGAACCCATGTTTCCTTTTCTTTAGACAACCTTTGGTTGTTTTTAAGATTTGCTTATGCATTTATACTATTTATAAAGATTTAGCAGGCAAATTTATTATGCACCTGCCAGTAATCAGAAACCACAGCTAATTTAGGACAGAAGTATTAATCACCTCTTTCCAAACTCCTTTGTTGAGACTGCATTGGAATTCCACACCCCAGCCTCACCTCCCACTTACAATGGTGTAACCTCTGTCTCATTCAGCAACACCATGCCAGTCCTGCTATTTAAGATGTTAAAAAGCAGTGCATCAATACAGCAGTTCTCAAATATTTTGTGATCGGGGAAGTGGACCCAGTGACTCAGCACCTTCAATCAAGAAGGGGATGGGGTGGGAGTAGAAATTCTGTGATGAAAAGAACTAGGTAGTTCATCCACCTAGTTTCCTACCACACACTAAATACAGAGCCTCAAATAAAAACCTTTCACAAATCACATCTCTGAGGGATATCCTTACAATATTTAACTGTGTGGAACACTGTCCACACTATCTGCAAAAATGGGTCACTAGTAACTGATATCAAGGAAACACATTCAGTGAGATAATCCCTGGTACAACAGTTGATCTCATGCACAAAAGCTTTATTTTTAAAGTAACATACACAAATTTGTTTCCAAAATTTCAAGCACTGTAAATTACTCTTCAAATTTTCTTCAGCCCATTCTTACGACTTGGATGCCAACCCTTCATGTTTGGTTGAGTTATTTCAACTTGGACGTTCAAAGCCAACCTTGTTTTGATGCAATCAGTATATTTATATGAAAGCAGCCAACTTTCACAATATAGAAAGGGACCACTCCACTAACTACATTGCACCAAATGGTGCTTAGTTCAAACTGCCAAGCTCTGACAGTGACTCGTCTACTTCAGTGTATTCCATCTCAGTCCGCAAATCCCTCACTATTCCACAGTTTAATCCCACCCTCCCAAAGCAAATCGGGATGTAGATAGTGAGTGAATAAAAATATGGTGCAAGGTTGTATAATGTGGAAAGATGCGAGGTTTCCCCACATGATCTTCCTCTTTTAATCTTCCAAAGAATAATGTTTAAATGAAGAAAAATTACAGAAAGTGCAGTAGTGAGATCATACAAGAAATGTTGAAAGTCAGCATCCTTGTACAGCAAGTAATTAGGAAGACAAATGAGCATTGGCCCTTATCACAGGGGTTATGGAGAACAAAAATGGGGAAGTCTTGCAACAACTGTGCAGGGACTTGCATCCTTTTGTTCACACCCCATCCCATGACATCTCATTCAATTTAATACCATCTTATTTGCTCCTCGGACCTTTTAATGTCCTGCCATGTCTAATCACACTCTACTACTCACTCGTTGCAATTAGGCAGGAACTGGGGACTCAACTGATGTCTGGCATCTGGCTAAACTGCCTTTTGTACCTGCTGCCCAACTCAGGTGCCTAAGGGACTGACCAGCATCAGAAACCGCACAGCCTTTGGAAAGTGACATCTTCAGAGAAGAGGGAGAAAGAATGGCGAACATGGTTAGGTACTGGGATAAAGCCACACACATCAATATCTGTCTGTCTAGATCAGAGAAGATGCAGAAATGGTATTGACTTTCTGGATGCTGCCAGGTTCTGTTTACTCCTTGCTTTGTTTTGTAACAGGAGCAGGAGACCATTTAGTCCCTTGAACCTCCTCTGCCATTTAACAAGATCATGGCCAATCTTCAACCACAACACCAGTTTGCTTGCCCTGCCTTTGTATCCTTCATTCCTCTAATACCCTGAAACCCACTGATCTGTTTTGAATGCAACCAGTGAAAAAGCCTCCTTACTTCTTGACCTTGCAAGGCTTCCTCCCAAAGTTAAGTGGTCCAGCTCATGGTATCCGCAGGTAAAGACCAATTCTGTACCTTGGGATGCACAACAGGTTCCAGTAATCTTGGAAATGTAACCAAATCACTGAAGAATAATGGTGCCTTTCATTATAATAACCAATCAGACTGATGCAAAATAATACCAGGTTAGAGATAGAACCATAGAAAACTACAGCACAGAAAACAGGCCATTCGGCCCTTCTAGTCTGTGCCGAAACATTATTCTGCTAGTCCCATTTACCTGCCCCCAGCCCATACCCCTCCAGACCTCTCTCATCCATGTATCTATCCAATTTACTCTTAAAAGTTAAAGCCCACATTTACCACATCAGATGGCAGCCCATTCCACACTCCCACCACTCTTTGAGTGAAGAAGTTCCCTCTAATGTTCCCCCTAAACCTTTCCCCTTTCACCCTAAAGCCATGTCCTATGTGACTACGGGTCAGCTGAGCCATTCAAACCAAGCTTTATTGCCTGGTACTCTCAATTTCAACTTCACAGTTTATCAAAAAAATAACCACCAAGGCCCAGTCTATGGGCTGCTTTTCAAACTGCATTTCTGATCAGCTTTAAGTAACACCTCTCAGCTTGTAAGCCTTAGTCAGGTTCAATCTGTAAGAGGATGATTTTTCAACTGAGTAGTGACATACAAAGAGCAAACTGTGATACATTCCAGACACTGGCCCTACTTTTATAACAAATACAAACTTTTAGTTTAATTCTAATTAAATTTTAAACAGTTTTTTCCCCTCATTATTTAAGGGAAAAGAGTTAACAATGGGAAGCTCTTGAGACTTCTTACAAAGTACTCCAGGACAAGTCACTCAGCAGTCTTCTTGTAATTAAACTCTCATCCATGCACAACCTACTCCCCTTCTTAGAAAGCCAAGAGATGGTGATGGGGTGAGAAGACACCCAAGTGGAGCGATACAAAAAGTATCACTGTGGAAGGGAGGGAGGACACACTAAGAGAAAGATCCTTCGGGCCTGGGGATATGAACCAGAAGCAGCAGGCTCAATTATACTACACTATAATGAACTGTATCCCCACCCCCCCCCCCCACCCCATGGCTCCGTGGTGGATCACTCCAGTGTCATACACATTCCTCTTCTGCACTCTCCAGCCTTATACACAATCACATTTGTTGGGTCATAGGAACCCTGGTCTACCCAGACATAATATACCTGCTCCTCATCCTCCTCTCCTTCTTCCTACCAACCCCTCCCTCCCTGCTTCTCATCCACCCTGTCGCTCCTAATCTTCTCCCGCCCACTCCCCCCCCCCCATACACCCTTTCTCACTCCTCTCTCTCTCCATCCCCCCACCCCCCACCACATCTTGATTCCCTTCACTTGCCCGGACACTCACCGACTGCTCTGATGCGGCATCCCCGGGGAGGTCTCAGCGCTCTCCGGATCCAGGCTTCCCTCAGGACCTCCAAGTGCGAGGCTCGGCCGCCCAGCAGGAGCACGCCGCAACCCAGCCAGCCCAGCAGCTGCAACTCGGACACGGCTTGCACCAGCCGCCCGTTCCACACACTGCGCCCGTTCTCTGCCTTCAGGTCCGCAAACAGCTGCTGTCCATTGAGGCCGAGGTCCAGCTCCGTGTCCGAGGCTGAGTCCCCCGCGCCCAGCACCAACGCCAGCGAGCTCCGGGTCAGCTCCACCAACATGGTGCTTACCTTCCACTTCTCAACCTGCGCGCACGACCCAGCGAACTCCCGGACGCTGCTGCCAGGCAACCGGTGCAGACCCGTCAGTCAAACTGCCTCCAGGCAACCACTGGGCGGGAAAAGCGCTGTCAATCAAGTACGTTCGCCCAGGGTCAGCAACCGGCTGTGATAGAACAGTATAGCACGGCACAGGCCATTCGGCCCAACCTCCTCCCACAGATCTGTGGAATATTTCCTTTTTCTTATCTACCTCTTGGTTTGCCTTTGCTGAATTCCTCATGAACTCATCAACTCGCCTCAAAAAAAAAATCCAGTCAAATTAGTCAAACACAAACTTCCAACAATAATCCCTTTATTCATCTGTTTAAATGGAGATTTGATACTATACAATTGATTCAAATTATTTGCCCACCACCGAAGTTCAACTTAATATTTGGAGTATTCCTTCCTCCATTAACCAACAGTGCAACGTCGTCGGTCTCCTGTCACCAGGGAGGGTTGTAAACTAATCCTTAAAACTCCTGCAGTTTCCTCACTTGTTTCCTTTAACAGACTGGGACATATTTCATCCACACATCCAACGATCCCAACTCTCTTAATACCTCCTCTCTTGCTGCGCTTATCCATCTAAAATTTCATGGAGTTCTTAATTACAGCGTCGGTGTTCACCTCTTTTGTGAAGGTGTCTGTGACTGCGTTCCCCACATTTCCACCCCCATACACGGGTAACCTTCTAAAATGTAAGATGTCGAACGAGTGAGACGCTCCCGTGGAATGAACCTGCCTCAGTCGGCTGGGGCCCAACAATTCGCTTGCAGGGCACCGACACCAGGCAGTTTCCACCCCAGGTTAACTCTGGGAAAGGTTGGGGTCTGGGTTAGGCCGCAGCCAGCAGGTGGGGTGGGAGGCTGAACTGGGGCAGAGAACCAGGGAAAGATCCTGAGAAGGAAGGGTCGGGGGTGGGACGGTATTAAAACTCCCTGCGTGGGCCGATCCACTGCCCCCCTGCTCCCGGGGTCTGTCACAGCACTGAACACAGGCAGTTGCCATCAGCTACTCTACCTCCACAGTCTGGCCTGTTGCTGAGCCAACGCCACCCAAGATGGTGGCCGGGCTCTGGGTATGGAGGGGGGTGGTGGTAGGGGGGGTGGTGATGTGATGGTGGTGGTGGGGAGTGGAGGGGTTGGGTTGGGGGGAGTGGGGGTGGTGGTAGTGGTGGCTGGGAAGTGGAGGGAGGAAAGCTGGAGGAGATTGCCAAAGGGGAGAGAGAGGAGCAGAAAGCCCCTGTGCAATGAAGGATAAATGACAGAGTTAAATAGTGGGGTGGGCGAAATGTGGGGAGCAGGGGGTGTAGGGGATTGGGGGTATAAAAGGAGAAGAAATTTGGGGGGGGTCATGGGAGAGGAGCAAATGAGGAGGGGAGGGACACCATTGCCACAATGAAATCCAGTACTTGAGGCAACGCTTCCCTTCATCTTCCCTCCCACACCCCAACATAACTTCTGGCTCCTTTGCTTCACCCCACCCACCCCCACAATCTTTCTCTCACTGGGACACCCATCCCTTTCTTTATCACCCATTCTCATCAGGATCAGCCCCACCCTACTCTTGAGGGGGCCTTCCTCTCTCAATTCCTCTGATCACTTTCTCTCTCCAGGCCCTTCCTCTCTACTTTCATATTTCACTTTCTTGTAACAAGGAGGCCATTTGACCCATCATCCATACTGCTTTCAGAGAATCCCATCTCTGCTATACCCCCAATCTGCATCCCCTGATTCTCTCACCAACCACCTAAACTCGAGGTAACCTGCAGCAGCCAATTAACTTGCCAACCCATGCGGTCTTTAGGTTGTGGGAGAAAACCAGAGGGAGACCTACCTGGTCACAGGGAAAAGGTGCAAACTCCAGGCAGCAGGCCCCACATCTTCTCTCTCAAACCAAGGCTCTTCCCCTTCCTCTCCCTCACAATGGGTCTTTCTCTGTCCACTCTTCCTCCAGACCCCACCCACCTCCACAATTCCCTCTTGCATCAATCCCCTCCCATCTCCTCTCCAGTCAGGTCCCACCACATGCCTCTGTCCAGGTTACTCCTCTCATGCTCTACTCTTACTCTCACTGTTTCTGACCTTCCTCCTTTTCTCTCTTAAGGTACCTCCTCCCTCCCCGACCACCCCCCACTTTTTCTACTTTCCTCTGTCAAGGACACACTGTTCAACCTTTCCAAAAGCTTTGTCCTTTCCCCACTCCAGGACCTCAGTCACCAGGCTGCTCGCCCTCCTCTCTCGTTGAATCCCTCCTCTTCCTTTCCTTCTCTCCAGGCCCTGCCATTGCCCTTTCCCATTCCCCTACCTCACTACCCCTATCCCTCCTGTTCTCTCTTCCCCAAAGCTACTGTCCACATTTACCCATCCTCCCCTGGCTCAGCCCAGTGCCTTCACTCCTCTGCTTTCACATGAGCATGGACTCTTACGTCAGCGTTTTTTGTTGTGGGGGTGGGTGGGGTGAAGCAAAGGAGCCAGAAGTTATGTTGGGGTGTGGGAGGGAAGACAAAGGGAAGCGTTGCCTCAAGTACTGGATTTCATTGTGGCAGGTCAGAAGTCACCCACGGGAATTAGTCTGGGCTATCTTAATATGAGATTAATATGTTTTAAAATAGAAGGCAATGATGTTTAATTAATGTGCTTATTTTCAAGATGTAATGAGGGTACTGGTAGGGATAAATTTCCACCAATGGGGAACCTAGTCGAAAACAGAGTCTCTCCTTTCAGAGGTGAAGTTGGGAAACATTTCTTGAATCAGACAATGATGGAAATTTGGAACTCTCTCTGCAACAAGCTGTGGATGCTAGATCAATTAATACTTTTAAATCTGAGATTAACTGAATTTTGATAACCAAAATTATTAAAGGATATGCAGAGCCCAAGACCCGTGGAATGAATTTTATCATTGTTGGCAACTGCAGAGCATAGACTTTTTAAGATCTACAAGGGTGGCTTTAGTCACTGCTAACTAGCTATAATTGATAGTCAGCTCTCAAAATTTGTTTCCCTGGATTTTTGTTAAGACCAGCAAGAGCTTGGTGGATGTTGAAGTCATTTTTGAATTTTCTGTGTACCTTGCACAGGAACAGACAAGATTAATCAATTTTGAGTACCAAGCCTTCTTTCCAGGCCCATCCCATTAATCTCGGCAACACAAAGCATATTCTTAGTCCCAATGTTCCAGTATCATTTAGGGTTCCAAAGCCATGATTTCTCAGAGCCACTTCGCATATTTTTGGTTCCAATATGTGCTTTCTTTGGGTGTTTATAAGCACCCTGTCAGTTCCAAAACGGAGGCCAACTCATGATCCCTCTACATCGCTATAAAGTTTAATGCAGGGAGGTTTCAAACCCTGACCATGGGGATTCAGGAAGAAGTGTTCATAATCTTCATCATTGTACAGTATGGGAAAGGCACTTGGCTTTCTTCATCATGCTACTACTGTTAACTTGATGTTTGGGAGTGTCAGCTACCTACCGTACAACCCACAAAGCAGCTGAAATCAGTCGCTGCCAGCCTCGTATTTATCATGCCAAACCGGTTTCTGGGCTGTTGCAAAACCCAGAGGGTGGCTTACCAGCATCCCACAAACTGGGAGAAATTCAACACTAAAGTGCTGGCATAAAATCTGTACCTGAATACCAGCTACCAAATATATTCATTTCCTGACATTTGGTTCCATTGGCTTCAATGGGTACAACTCCACCTTGAACATCCAGGAACTCTTGATCAGCAGTCTCTCACCACCTTGAACATTCCATCCCAGCATGTCCAAAGTGCACAGAGTCACCTCGCCAAAGCTATTTCATCAGGTTCTGCCAAATCCATGACTTGGAAGGAAAAAGGGAAAACAAGTTCACCTCCAAGTGGTACACTCCCTGACTAGGAAATATATCAGCACTTTTTTGAGGTTACAGTGCTGTAGCTTGCAACCAAACAGAATTTTGTTAATACCTTCAATGTACAGAATGCAGATGCCAAGAAAGCCATCTTCAAGGGCAACTAAGGATGGTCATTAAATGTTGACCTGCCAATGATGCTCATATCACTTGTATGAATTAAAACAAATCTTTGTTCCTGACTTCCCATTTTTCTTTCTGTTTGTCATTACACGTCACAAATACAAAACCCAAATTGACATTCCAGGCCATATTTGTATATGGCCAACCAGTTCATACAACAGGCTCTTCGGCCCAACTGGTCCATGCTGACCAAGATGCTCCGTCCAAGCTAGTCCCATTTGCCAGCATTTGGCCCATAACCCTCTAAACTTTTCCAATCCATGTACTTGTCCAAATGTCTTTTAAAAGTTGTTATTGTATCTGCCTGAACCACTTCCTCTGGCAGCTCATTCCATATACTGACCATCCTCTCGGTGAAAAGGTTGCCCCTCAGGTTCCGATTAAGTCTCTCCCCTCTCACCTTAAACCCATGTCCTCTCGTTCTTGATTCTCCAACCCTGGGAAAAAGGTTGAGTGCATTCACTCTAGCTATGCCCCTCATGATTTTATACAGCTCTATAATATCTCCTGTCGGTCTCCTGTGCTCCAAGAAATAAAGTCATAGCCTGTCCGACCTCTTCCTATAACTCAGTCCATCAAATCCTAGCAACATCCTTGTAAATCTTTTCTGCACTCTTTCCAGTTTAATAGCAATTTTCCTATAGAAGAGGGACCAAAACTGAACACAATACTCTAAGTGTGGTCTCACCAGCATCCTGTACAACCCCACTATGACCTCCCAACTTTTATAGTCAATGCCCTGCCTGATAAAGGCCAGCATGCCAAAAGCCTTCTTCACCACCCTGTCTACCTGTGATGCCACTTTCAGGGGACCATGTACTTGCACTAAACTTTTTCAGTTTACATTTTCCATGAAACATTTTCTATATTTCTGTTACTCTAAGGTACCTCTTCTGTAGCACTCCCCAGGGCCCTGCCATTCACTGTGAAAGTCCTACCTGGATTTGACTTTCCAAAATGCAACACCTCGCACTTATCTGAATTAAACTCCATTTGCCATTCCTCGGCCCACTTATTCAGCTGATCAAGATCCCCCAGTAATTTCTGATAACCTTTACTGTCCACTATACCACCTATTTTAGTATCATCTGCAAGGAGGCAGACTGCTCTCTTTGCAGTGAAAGCAGCTACAGATGACCTTGAGCAATTAGATTCACAGCATGGAAACAGGTCCTTCAGCCCAACTCAAGATGCCCATCTAAGTTAGTCCCATTTGATCAGTTTTGGCCCATATCCCTCTAAACCTCTTCTATCCATGTACCTGGAGAGTCCACCTTGGACTGCAGTATTTTGGCTGGAACAGCAGCTGTCCAACAGGAACAAAGCTGCAGTGGTGGCATCATGAATACTGTCACCATGAAAGCCACAGGTTGTCACTGTCATTCAGCATGGAAACAGGGCATTTGGCCCACCAGGTCTAGGCCAACCAGTGCGCACCCATTCATATTAATCCCACCTTCCAACACTTGGCCCATAAGCTCATCCGGACACTTCTTAAATGCTGTCAGTGGTGACCCTGCTTCCCCCAATCTCTCCAGCAGTGCATTTCAGGTACTCACCACTGTCTGGGTGAAAAACATCCCCCTGAGATCCTCTCTAAATCTCTTTCCCCTTACCCTAAATTTATGTCCTCTAGTTTTATCTACCACTGATATGATGAAAAGTTTCCTGCAGCCTACCCTATCTATATCCTTCATAATTTTATTTACCTTAATCATGTCCTGTCTTAACCTCCCCTGCACCAGGGAAAACAGACCCAGCCTCTCCAGTCTCTCCTCCTAACTGAAACGCTCCATCCCAGGCAACATCCTGGTAAATTTCTTCTTCACCCTTCCCAGCACTATCATCTCTTTCCTATAGAACTGCATGTAGCTGTAGTCTGACCAATGTTTTATAAAGTTGGATCATAACCTCCCTGCTCTTGTATTCAGTGCCCTGACTGGTGAAGGCCAGAATCCCATATGCCTTCTTAACCACATTATCTACTTGTGCAGCCGCCTTCAGGGACCTTTGTACTTGTATGCTAAGGTCCCTCAGTTCCTCAAAACTCCCTTGGACCCTTCCATTCATGGTGTATGTCCTAGCCTCATTATCCCAATCAACATCTGGATTAAACTCCATCTGCCATTCCTCAGCCCATTTCCCCAATACATTGATATCACCCTGCAGTCTAAGACTATCCTCCACACTGTCAACAAGTCCTCTAATTTTTGTGTTCATCTGTGAACTTACATGCCTCCTACATCTATGTCCAAATCATTCATGTAAAGTACAAACCCTAACTTTTGCACCAGTTTCTCATGTCGGATCTTGACAAATGCCTTCCTGAAGTCCACATAAACCACATCTGCTGCACTACACATTGTCGTCTTTTCAAAAATTTCAATCAAATTGGCCAGATGGGATCTGCCCTTGACAAAGCCTTGCTGGCTATCTCTGATCAATCCCTGCCTTTCCAGGTAAGATAAGATCTTTATTAGTCACATGTACATCGAAACACACAGTGAAATACATCTTTTGCGTAGTGACTTTGGGCGGCAGCCCACAAGTGTCGCCACGCTTCCAGCACCAACATAGTGTGCCCATAACTTCCTAACCTGTACGTCTTTGGAATGTGGGAGGAAACCAGAGCACCCAGAGGAAACCCACACAGACACGGAGAGAACATACAAACTCCTTACAGACAGTGGCCGGATTTGAACCTGGGTCACTGGCGCTGTAAAGCATTGTGCTAACCACTATGCTACTGTATCCATCCTAATGTTTAACCCTCAGAATTTGTTCCAATACCTTCCACACTACTGATGTTAGGTTCACAGGTCTGTAATTACCAGGTTTTTCTCTCCTATCCTTCTTGAAAAGAAGGACCAAATTTACCATCCTCCAGCCATCTGGTACCTCACTTGTAGTGAGCAAAGATTAAAATATCTCACCCAGAGCCCCAGCATTCTCTTCCCTTACCTACTATATCAGCCTGGGATAAGAACACCCTGTTCTTGAAGATTTAAGACCATTAAGGCATCAAGTAACTATTCTTTATTTATGTAGACTAGCACTAGAATTTCACTGTCCCCTTTGTTGAGTTCTCCAATTACAAAGTCCATTGCCTTTGTAAATTCCGATGAAAAGTACTCATTTAGGACCTCATCTATACCTTCTGGCTCCACACACATTTGCCCCTGTTATCCCTACCCTTTCCATGATTATTATTTTTCCCTTAAGACACTTACAAAAGGCCTCCAGATTTACCTCAATCCTGTCTGCCGGTGACATTTTGTAACCCCACTTTACCTTCCTAATTTCCTTTTTAAGCACCTCCCTACAATGTTTATACTCTTGACAGGCCTCCTGTCATTAGTGCTCTATACCTGCAATATGCTTCTTTATTCACCCTCAATATCCAGGGTTCCCTGTATTTGTTTCCCATGGATATTACCGTTACAGGGACGTGTTGGCCCTGAACTTTTGTTATTTTTCCTTTGAATGCTTCCCACAGTGCAGATGTAGACATGCCTGCAAGTTGGTTCTCCCAGTATACCTTTATCAGGTCCTGTCTTATTTTAATGAAATTGGCCTGGCCCCAATGTAAGACCTTTATTCCAGGTCCATCCCTATCTTTTCCATAACCATTTTGAAATATACCAAGTTATGCCCACTATCTCCAAAATGCTGCCCCACTGACAATCTCATTGCCCAAGGTAAGGTCCAGTAATGCTCCCTTCCTCATTGGTCTATAAACATACAGTGTTAAAAAAGCTCTATGGGACACACATCAAAAGTTCCACCACCTCTAAGCCTTTAACACCAAGGCAATCCCAATTAATATTTGGGGAATTAAAATCCCCTGGTACTATAACCCTATTTTTAATCACATCTCTTGGCTATTTGCCTACATATGTCTTCATCTATCTCCTGTTGACTGTACATTCCTAGCAAAGTGACAATACCCCTTTTGTTCCTAATCTCTACCCATATGGATGTCTTTGAGGAACCTTTTAGGATATTTTCCCTCAATACTGAAGTAATGCACTCCGTGACTGACAGTGGAATAAAATTCTATGCCTTGAGATACAGAGTTGCCAGTCCTGTTAATCTTTCAACCACGTCTTAGTGATGGCAACAATAGTCCCACATGTTAATTAAAGTCAAATTCACCTCCCTTATAAGACAGACTTCTTGCATTAAAATGTATGTAATTTAGCTTTGAATTCCCCTCATGTGCATTTACTGAATTTACTCACTTTTTCTCTAGTGACTGTACCTCAGCATCTGCTATCTGCTCAAGTCCTATTCCTCTTCCAACTTGTGCCCGAGATGGATCCTGTGTGTGACCTCATACTCTGGGGAGCCAGCAGAAGGACTGCCTATTTTCCCCTGCTCTCCAGTATTTACATGTTGAGCCAGCATGTAAACTAGAGTCTACAGCACATCTTATGTGAGTTTCTGACTTGCTGGTTTTAGGTGTAAGAACGAGTGATAAGAGTATGCTTTCCATCAGCCATCACCTACCCAGGTTGTAGTAGGTGCAAGGGACTTCAAGTGATGGTGAAGAGAAGGGACAGTAAGTGTACGCTTACATTGGGTGCTAATAAATAAAAGAAATTGAGCATTTAAGGATAACTGGGGTGTGGTGGTGGATTAGACATAATGTTACTTCCAATTACTTCTATGCCACCATTGACCATGGACTCTGTGTTAGCCATAGCAGTACTCTATCCTCTGGGCTGATGGAGACAGGCTTATTGTCTACTTATGAGTTGCTGCTGCTGGCTTCTTCTTCAAGAAAAAGGACAGTGAATTGGTGTCTTGCAACATGAATAGTGCACCCGGAAGGTTGAATAGCTGATAGTAGATGCAAGCTGTAATGTTTGTGGCTTTAAGTAGTGATAAGTGTGAAAGGTGGAGGGGCAGGTTAATGAATGCTGGATGGGGCCCATTACCTGACTGATCAGGCTTGACTGCATACAGCAACAATGTGAGGTGAGCTGTGCAGCTGCTGATAGATGAGGGCTCTGAAGAAGGGATTTAGAACTGAAACAAGAACAGTTTCTCTTTCTGCAGATGCTGCTTGACCTCCAGGGCATTTCTAGTATTTTGTTTTCATTTCAGATGGGATTTTTTTGACATCTTCATCAGACTTGACCTCAAGATGACATTTAAAATTTTTGCAGCAATGCAACACAATGCATTTGGCACTGGTTGGATGTCACAGTCACGATAATGAGCTTTTCATCATTAGTTTGATGTAATCTGCATCAGGTTAAGATTATGTGTTTTAATTCTAAAATTCCAGTTAATGATTTCTAGTTTTATCTGATTCCTTTCCCACACTCTAGAACTGGATTCTAGAATATGGGACAAGTCTGGTCTGGCTTGATTGTTCCTTTGATGCTACAGGCCCAATTTACTTCCAATTGCAATTGCAGGTGCACAATTTTAATCTAACCATTGCTATCCATATATTGAATGGCACATGGCTTCAGAAGTTGGTGACCTTAATAACATGCATCCCTGATCTGCCTAATTGGGTTGTGGTGATTAAGTTAATTAAATATTTTATTCCTGCTTTGCTGCAGGAAGAGACCCTCCCTGCCCACTGTTATCAACCAATGCACATCCTTCTAACCGATACATTTAGTGTTATGTTCAAAACCATCCATGGTGATATTATGAACACAGGTTTAACATAGTTATGAATGATTTAAATAATAGGGTGCTTAGAGTTTGAGACCAGTAACTCTCTCCGTTCAGTCTGAGAATACAACATGACTAACTAAAGTGTGTGGTTTCTTGTACTTTATTAACATAAAAAGTTAATGTTCTTCTAAAAACATTTAGCAATGCAAAGGTATCTTCAGTTGATTAACTACCAATCTTTGAAGCAGTTAGAAATTCCACCTTTGCTAGTTTTTTTTGTTTTTAAACAGTTCACAGTTATTCAGAACTTTGTACATCCTTTTTTTCTACAAACACACCCTGAAACTACAAAAATCCATTACACATGCAGTGCTTCAGCCAACTGCAACTTAGTAAAATCATTTTATAACAATATGGTCGACTACCCAGATATCCACACCACACATCATGCAGGTGCTCCATTTTCCTTTGACTTTTTACTTTTGTCTTCATCTGAGACTTCCCCCTGTTGTGAAACAAAGTTAAAGGAATATAATGAACTAAGTAGAAACCAGCTGAACCAAATATTAAAAATTCACCAGAAAGATTCTGCAAAAGTTTAAGCATGCATGATTAACACAATGCTAATGATGGCTTTTGGAGGAAGAATTAAACTGTGCAAAGAGAGGGGCACGCTAATTGCTGGGTACATACATTTGTGAGATTGGATCCGTTTTTGCAAACCCTTTGCAAGGATGGGATTAAGACGGCTGTAATGATCCCCAAAATAAAAATGCCTGAAGATTCCTGATGTGAAGACTCTGGTAGTCCAAGGTCAGTAAATTAGTAGAAGGAGCAATGGAACTGTCCCATAACAAGCTGTCAGAGGAAGAGGTTGAGGCAGGTGCAATTGTATCATTTAAGAAGCACTTGGACAGGTACATGCAGGGGTGGGGCCGGAAGACAAGAAAATGGGACTAGATGGGTGGGCACCATGGTCGGCACGGACTCGTTGGGCTGAAGGGCTTGTATCCATGCTGTATTACTCTGACTCAATAATCAAAATAAAAACAAAAAATGCTGGAAATATACTTAGCGGGTCGGGCTCCATCCATGGGAAGAGAAACAGAGCTAACATTTTAGGTCAGACACTTAGTCAGAACTGGTGAAGCATCTTTGACCTAAACACTGTTTCTCTTCCCTCAGATGCAGTCTGATCTGCTGAATATTTCCTACATTTTCTGCTTTTATTTCAGATTTCCAGCATCTGCACTTTTTTTGATTTTCTACCAGCACACTTGGGAGTGCAAAGGAAATGAAATAGATAAATTATTGTTGCATTATATCATTTTGTCCATTTTATCACATTTCACTAAAACCTTCAAACAAACAACAGTACATGGAATAAGTCACTTACTGAAAAAAATCCTCAGTAATGTGATTAAGCCAGAGAGGGTGAAGAAAAGATTCACAAGGATGTTGCTTGAGTTACAAGAGGAGGTTCGATAAGCTGGGACTGTTTTCCCTGGAGCGAAGGAGGCTGAGGGGTGACCTTGTAGAGCCTTATTAAATCCTGAGGGGCATAGATAAGGTGGGCAGTCACAGTCTTTTTCCCAGGGCAGGGGAGTCTAAAACCAGAGGGCATAGGTTTAAGGTGAGAGGGGAAAGATTTAAAGAGACCTGAGGGGCAATGTTTTTTCCACACAAAGGGTGGAGTATATGGATTGAGCTGCCAGAGGAAATGGTAGAGGTGAGTACAATTTCAATGTTTCAATGTTTTAAATTGGTACGCGGATAGGAAAGGTTTGGAAGGATATGGGTCAAACACAGGCAAATGGGACTAGCTCAGGAAGACACATTGGTCGACATGAACAAGTTGGGTGAAAGTGCTTCTTTCTGTGCTGTACAAATCTATAACATTACAGAAAAATAAAAGGTGCTTTGATAACTTCAGAATATCAAAAGTACTTTGCAAACATTTATCACACTTCAAAAGCATTTGATTGTTTATAAAGCTTTTCAGTCATGAATGATTTGTACAAACAGAAATTCATTCTTTCCCATCCTTGTGATGATAGAGTAACACTGGGCAAAACATCCATATTTACCTTTTTAAGGACGCTGTGAATTTCCTCCATAACTGATGACAGTTTCTTGTTGGTGTTAATCAACTGTTGTTCAAAACGTAGCTTTGCTTCCTCATACACTTTCAAATTTTCCTCAGCTCGGGCCAGGTATTTCTTGTTTTCTTTCATTTCTGTAGACAAACTTTTGCTGGCATTTTCCATACTAGAAATCTGCTTTTTCCCTTCCTCTGTACAAAATAAGGTTAAAATTATGTCTTTATTTAGTCAAAAACACTACTTGGATAAACACTTGATTAGGCATAACCTGAAAGACAATAGACCAAGAATTGGGAAGTTAACATGTCAGTGAGTTTTCATCAGAGCTGATTAAAGGTCACTGACCTGAAACACCAACTCTTTTTCTCTCCACAGATGCTGCCTGACATTGAGTATACCCTATATTTTCTGTTTTACTTCATATTTCCAGCATCTGCAGTATTTTATTTCTATTTTTCTGAAACTGCTGTAAATTATCAACAGGACAGAAATATGGCCCAATAGGTTCACAGATTCATGTTTATGATCCATATGAGTGTTTTTCCACCATCAAAACATCAGCAACAACTTGTGTGCAGGTAACTCTGAACATAGCACATTTCACAGGTGTTCAATGAATAGATTTTGATAGACAAGAAGTTGAGAGTTGACACAAAGGACAGGCATTAAGATACATCTTAAAGAAGAAAAAGGACATAGGTAGCGTAGCGGTTAGCGCGACGCTATTACAGTGCCAGCGATCAGGGTTCGATTCCAGTCGCTGTCTGTAAGGAGTTTGTATGTTCTCCTGTGTCTGCATGGGTTTCCTCCGGGTGCTCCAGTTTCCTCCCACATTGCAAAGACATACGGGTAGGTTAATTTGGGTTTAAAATGGGTGGCGCGGACTCATTGGGCCGGAAGGGCACGCTGTAAATAAAACTTAAATTTAAAATTTAAATTTAAACACTCATTGTCCAGACTGATCAATGATCTGTCAATACTGATTACCCAAGTGAGGTGATAGAGATCATCAGTCTCAAAGGACATTACCCCAAGAGTCAGAGCTCTTATTAAATAACAAAGTGATGAAAATTTGGGTCACAGAGGGTTGACAGAGTACACCTGCTGGTGAATCTCAATCATCTGCAGAACCACTTTCTTACCGATCTTGGCCTCCAAAGTCTGAGCTTTCAGCTCCATTTCTGCTCGTGCTTTTTCACTTTTTTGTAATTTCTGCAGCAAGTTACCCACATCCACCATGGTTCCATTATACACTATCAGATTGTTGCTTTCTGTCTTTTCATTGGCTTCTGGTTTCACTATTAAATTGGGCAACAGCAGTTTGTTTCCTAAAATGAATACGAAAGAACAATGTCACCTGGATTCAACATTTACCCTTCACAGTGGGATGCAAGCACCTTCTCTCTGTTCTGTACTTTTCTTATGGAAAGTTAACCTGGACAACTTCAAACTCTCTACCTCTTTTAGGAAGTGGAAAGAAGAATCAACACATTTCAAAAGGGAAAGTTCTACTTGATTAACTTTTTCAAATTTGTTGAAAGAACAAAGCTCAATAAATAGAGAAAATGCTCGAAGTACGCAGCAGATTTTGCCCCAGTGGAAAGAGGAAACAACAGTAAATATCTGAGATGAACAACTTTCAGCAAAACTAGAGACAAATAGAATTAATGTTAACTAAAGATGCTGCCTAACTTGGTGAATATTAAAATAATTTAATTTCTGCTTTCCAGCACCTGCAAAACTTTGCCATTGTAACAGAAAGAGTAACGTGTATAATACACCTCAATGTTCAAGATGACTGCACAGTAAATACGTTTCAGAGTGTAAACCAGGTCGAAAACTGTAGAATGGGCAACACAAATGTGTGTTGAAGTAGAACGGGAAGTAGGGGGGAGTTAGGGTTAGATGCAATGACTGGATGTCACGGTGCACAAGGTTCAGTACTGGGATCACTGATGCTCTCAATTTTTACCAAAATCTTGCACTTGGGAATCAGAAGTAAAAATTGTAGACAAGTAATGGAGAAAGGGATATGGTATTTAATGATTCAGGTGGAAAACTGTACTTTGTGTGGTAAGGTTTTATACACGTTTATCATAATATTTCTATCCACCTAGAAATGAACATAGACCTTGGTTTAATTTTATATTGGCTCATTAACCTTTATCATTACTTTATCATTTCTGCTGTATGATTCTTTTGCACTTCTATCCCACTTGGACTTAATTATCCAAGCAGCCTCCTCGTTTTTCCTGCAAAGATCCTTTTCTACCAAGAACAGCTATATACACTGGCATGCAAAAATTTGGGCACCCCGCTCTAAAGTTCTGTTCCTGTGAATAGCTAAGCGAGTAAAAGATGACCTGATTTCCAAAAGGCATAAAGTTAAAGATGACACATTTCTTAAATATTTTAAGATTACTTTTCTATTTCCATCTTTTACAGTTTCAAAATAACAAAAAAGGAAAAGGGCCTGAAGCAAAAGTTTGGGCACCCTGCATGGTCAGTACTTAGTAGCACCCCCTTTGGCAAGTATCACAGCTTGTAAACGCTCCTTGTAGCCAGCTAAGAGTCCTTCAATTCTTGTTTGGGGGATTTTCGCCCATTCTTCCTTGCAAAAGGCTTCTAGTTCTGTGAGATTCTTGGGCCGTCTTGCATGCACTGCTCTTTTGAGGTCTATCCACAGATTTTCGATGATGTTTAGGTCGGGGGACTGTGAGGGCCACGGCAAAACCTTCAGCTTGTGCCTCTTGAGGTAGTCCATTGTGGATTTTGAGGTATGTTTAGCATCGTTATCCTGTTGTAGAAGCCATCCTCTTTTCATCTTCAGTTTTTTGTTTTACAGACGGTGTGATGTTTGCTTCCAGAATTTGCTGGTATTTAATTGAATTGATTCTTCCCTCTACTAGTGAAATGTTCCCCATGCCACTGGCTGCAACACAAGCCTGAAGCATGACCGATCCACCCGTGCTCAACAGTTGGAGAGGTGTTCTTTTCATGAAATTCTGCACCCTTTTTTCTCCAAACGTTCCTGCATCCTCACCATAAAATTCAGCCTCAGAAGTTTGCAAAGGAACATCTAAACAAGCCTGATGCATTTTGGAAACAAGTCCTGTGGACTGATGAAGTTAAAATGGCACTTTTTGGCCGCAATGAGCTACGTTTGGAGAAGAAAGGGTGCAGAATTTCATGAAAAGAACACCTCTCCAACTGTTAAGCACGGGGGTGGATCGATCATGCTTTGGGCTTGTGTTGCAGCCAGAGGCACAGGGAACATTTCACTGGTAGAGGGAAGAATCAATTCAATTAAATACCAGCAAATTCTGGAAGCAAACATCACACTGTCTGTAAAAAAAAAAGCTGAAGGTAAAAAGAGGATGGCTTCTACAACAGGATAACGATCCTAAACACACCTCAAAATCCACAGTGGACTAACTCAAGAGGCACAAGCTGAAGGTTTTGCCGTGGCCCTCACAGTCCCCCGACCTAAACATCATCGAAAATCTGTGGATAGACCTCAAAAGAGCAGTGCATGCAAGACGGCCCAAGAATCTCACAGAACTAGAAGCCTTTTGCAAGGAAGAATGGGCGAAAATCCCCCAAACAAGAATTGAAAGACTCTTAGCTGGCTACAAGAAGTGTTTACAAGCTGTGATACTTGTCAAAGGGGGTGTTACTAAGTACTGACCATGCAGGGTGCCCAAACTTTTGCTTCGGGCCCTTTTCCTTTTTTGTTATTTTGAAACTGTAAAAGATGGAAATAAAAAAGTAATGTGGCTTAAAATATTAAAGAAATGTGTCATCTTTAACTTTGTGCCTTTTGGAAATCAGGTCATCTTTTACTCGCTTAGCTATTCACAACAGAAATTTTGAGCAGGGGTGCCCAAACTTTTGCATGCCACTGTAAATGGCAAATTAATTCCATTTCATGAGCCAACGCAGTTTTGTAAGAAAAATGAGGCAGCCACTTGGATCGTTGTGAGGAGGTATATAATAAATGTAGTACAGTACCCAACAAATTGTCAGATTCCACCTCATTCTCTGTTATTGGTACTTTTACTTCATCTTTAGAGCCATCAGTTAGCTTCCTGTATGAGCAAGTCTCACGTAGCACCACTTTATTGATTAACTTCTTAACCTGGGAACAAAAATCAAAAACCCTTGATTAGTAAAAGAATATTGTTCTTTTTCTTTTTAAACCCTTTCCCTGATGGTCTTGGCTCTTGATAGGTTATCATTCTACAGTTCTAGCTTTCCTTAGTTCATAAGTACATGAGTTTAAACAGGGGTATTTGCAGACAGTCTGGTATCTTGAGATACATGCAGCAAGAATCACTGCACAGCAATGGGATGTAATAATTTTACCAGAATCTTTCCTCTCTTGCCCAGAAGCAGAGAGTTCAGAGGGAGCCCCAGCTGAGGTCATCTCACATTGGAGGATGTGAAAATGATGGGAATCTACTGATCTTTAGCTTGGAATTGATTTCACCAATAGAAATCCTAATTTTCTTCCTCTAGGGATATGTAAATACCAGACATATAAAAGGCTGAGAGACTACTGCATGGCTTCTCCTGCAGAACAGTTAGGGATCTTGGTTGTGCCTGACAGAGTCTCCAGCTTGAGTGGATTTGCTCACTCAGCTAATATTCTTGTTTTGTGGATTTCATTAGTGATGTGAAGTGCACAAGCTTCCTGGATTGCAACAGCATAAATTCAACAGTCTCTAACAAACCGACAGAACTGTACCTGTGCACGTGAAAGGTGGAGTCCCAGAGTATAGATGATTTCCTCAAGATCTTTCTCCAGCAGATAACCACAGTAACTTTGATCAAAATAAACAAATGCGAGAAGAAGGTCCTTGTTGAATGTGAAGAGCTGTTTCTTTTCCTTGAAGAGTCAAAACAAATGCAGTCAGAATTTATAAATGACCAGTTTGATTAGTTTAATCTTGACTGTGTTGTGGGTATTTTATTTAGTGCATTTGTACAACCATGTTCCAAGAAAGATGATACTTCAACAAGTACAGGTGTGTTGAACTTCTTTCCATTAATCTGTGAAGTTGACAACTGACCATTTAACACATGACCACCAACTCAATCACGCACATCCAAATGTTGAGTTTAAAATGCTTTCTCCAGACATATCCTGGACACAATGTGGTAAGATCAACACATCTAACATTCCATTTCTTTATGATCCTGCCTGAAACTGACTCCATACCTTGTCTTTAGAAGTGGGATCTCTGGATCTCCTCGATCCTTCTCGCCTGTCATCCTTTTGATCTCTACTGCTGTCTTCATCATCCCTATCTGTTGAGAGTAAAGGTCTTTAATACAATATTTCAAGTGAAGTTGCTCAGAGTAATATTGGATTTTAGGAAGAGCACAGTACTATTTTACGCACAATGCATTATTTTGCTATAGGGTAGTAGTTACTGTCAGATAACCCAAAGGATTCATTAAGCACAGCCTGAGGCTACTCAAGCCATTTTTCACTCATGGAATTTTGTAAGCTGTAATAGTTTTTGGTTGCAACTTAGAAGCGATAGCATCTTATAATTAAATAGCACAATGACTGAAGCAGCTTCAGAAATAAAGTACAAATTATGAGCCACAGTAAAATGACAAGAACCATAGCCTTGGTTACAAAAAAATGGGCTGCAGGAGGAACTCAGCAGGTCAAGCAGCATCGGTGGAGGGAAATGCACAGTTGATGTTTTGGGTTGAGACATTTCTCCCCACAGATGCTGCTCAACCTGCTGAGTTCCTCCAGCAGCTCATTTTTTGCTCCAGGTTCCAGCATCTGCAGTCTGTTGTGTATACACTCAGTTGAAAACATAGGTTTTAAGGTAAAAAGGCAGAGAGCTAAGGCTGATGCTGGTCTTCTAGAGAGTGGGAATGAAGTGACAGAAGGCTCTGCTGTGTGAAGTAAAAAGATGGACAGATGGCCAAAATTCATTGATTAACCCAAACACAGAAAATTTGCAATGCAGGAGACAACCAGTTGGTTGAAAAAGTGCTACTTAACCTAACCACATCTTCCAGCACTAGCTCCACAGTCCTTCAGGTTATGGCTCTTCATGTGAATATCCAAGTACTTCACAAATGTGCAAAGAGAATCAGTCATCATTTCAGGTCCAGGGTCCTTCATCAGACCTTGAAGCATCTGCAGTTTTTTTTTTGTTTTGCTTTACAAATGTAATGAGGGTTTCTGACTCTTGTCACCCCTTCAGATAGCGAGTTCCAAACCCTAAGCACTCTGAGTGATGATCTATTTCCTCACCTCCACTAATTACTTTAAAACTATGCCTCGTTTTGAGATTTTCTGCAAAGATGGATAGGTCTTTCTCAATTACTTTTTCTAGGTCCCTTCTAATGCACCTCAATTAAATCATCCTTTAGCTTCCTTTGTTCCAATGAAAACATCACAGGCCTATTCTTCTCAATCTTTTCTTCGTAACTATATTCCTCATAATTTTCCAGTTATAATGGCACAGGAGGAAGCCAATCAGTTCATCGAGTTCATGCCACCTTCTGCTGAGCAATCCAGTCAGTTCTATTCCCCCATTATCCCCTTTGGCCTTGCAGATACATTTCCAACTGCCTATGGAATTTCACCTTGAAGTCACTGAGTCTGGTCTCTCCACACAAAGTTCCAGGTCATTACCACTCACTGCTTAGAAGGATTTTCTTCACACCCTCTTGTACTTTTTGCCTAAAGAGTGAATACTCTGGTCCTTATAGCATCAGCTAAAGGGAACAGCTTTTCTTCATCTGTCTTATAAACCTTAACCTCCTTCAATCCAAAGAAACAACCCTGACTTCTCCAAAATTTTAGCTAAAATCCCTCTTCCCTAGAAACATTCCGTACCCTCTCAAGGATCTTCCCATTCTTCCAAAACTGTTGTAAACATAAATGGATGTAATATCCTGTGGCCAAATAATTTCTGTACTTTTGTTCTCAAAAGCTCAACTTATGAAGCCCAAGATCGCAAATGCTCTGCTAGTTTTTCTTTCAAAAAGCTCTTCCATTCTCTCAAGGATCTGTGCTTGACCCCCCCCCCCCCCACATCCCTCTGTACCTGCACACTTCTAGAATTGTCCCATCGTTAATATTTCTTCTCTTTCCCTTCTGCAAAAATGCATCTATTAAATTCCAACTGCTACTTTTCTGCCCATTCTGCTATCCTACATTCTGTTGCAATCAACAGATATAAAGCTCTCACCATTTGCTCAAACTTTTAAAATGTATAATAGAGAAATATAAAAAAAGTGATCTAAGCACTGATCCTTGGTTAACATCAGTGTTTACTATACTCAGTCTGAAATAATACCACACACTGTTTTCTGCATTTTTAAATGCAAGATGACATCCACCCTTCTAATCCATTTGTCAATTTGTGCTGCTTTCTTGAACGGGCACACTACATTTGTCACTTTCCAATCCACTAGCAGCACCACCTCCCACCCTCCTCTCCCCCCCCCCCCCCCCCCCCCACACACACACAAGAGGGAAGTTTAGAAGATTATTGCAACCCTTTCCACTTTCTTCACCCTCACTACTTCTGTTAGTAACCTGGGATGAAGCCACCTACACCAGGCGTCTAATCTACTCAAAGTCAGGCATTTCCAGTATAGCCTGCCAATGAGTTGTCACTTAATCACAGCTTTCTTGCTTCCAACTCTAACCAAACGGATTCAGTCTTTGTCCCTCAGGAATATCCTTGATCCAGTACTACAATGTATTGCCAAATCAGTACTGCCATCCAACCTCCCCTCTTTATTAACCCATCTTTTTTGAACATTTTACATCTGTGAACACTAAGCATCAGTCCTCACCATTATTAAGTTAATGTGCCATTATTGCCTCATGATCATATATCTGGACAGCTATTTGCACTGTAGCTCTATTACCATGTTCACCATACATTATGCATTTATGTATTTTTTTAAAAACACATTTTAGGACGTGGACATGACTGGTAAGTGCAGGATTTATTGTCCACATTTCATTAGAGATGATGGTAGTGAGCAGACTTCTTGAACTGTGAGCAGTGAGTGGTAATGTAGTACTGAATCAAGGATATCCTTCAGGGACAAAGACCAAATCCATTCAGTTAGAAAGCTATGAAATTATGAAAGGGATAGATAAGATGGAGGCAGGAAAATTGTTTCCACTGGTAGGTGAAACTAGAACTAGGGGACATAGCCTCAAGATTAGGGGGATTGGATTTTGGACAGAGATGAGGAGGAACTGCTTTTCTAGAGAGTAGTGAATCTGCAGAATTCTCTGTCCAGGGAAGCAGTAGAGGCTACCTCATTAGATATATTTAAGACACAGTTAGATTTTTGCATAGTAGGGGAAAAGGCAGATAGGTGGATCTAAGTCCACAGCCAGATCAGCCATGATCTTATGGGATGGTGGAGCAGGCTCAACAGGCCTGATGGCCTACTTCTATTTCTTATGTTCTGGTAAAGGTATTCCTACAAATGGTGTTGGGTAGGGAATTTCAATATCCAGATCCTGCAATTGTGGAGGAATGAAGATTTATTTCCAACTGAGGTTGGCATGTGACTTGGAGGGGAACCTATGGGCAATGGTATACCCATGCCCTTAATGGCCTTGTCCTTTCACATGGTAGTGATCACAGATTTGGGAGATTTCCTCAGGAGTTCAGATGAGAAACTGCAGGGCATTTTGTGGACGGTACGGATCATGCAGCCGCAATGGAGGGATTATATGTGTAGGACAGGGATGGGATGACAATGGAGCAGGAAGCTTTGTCCTGGATGGTGTCAAATTTCGATTGTTGGAGCTGCACTCAAATAGGTCAGTGGGGATCATTTTGTTATACTCCTGACTTGTGCCTTGTAAATATTGGAAAGGTTTTGGATGAGTCACATGAGCCAATGACCTGCTGTTATGTGACTGGTCTAAGCCAAGTTTCCTGTCAACCATGACTTCCTGAATGGTGAAGATAATGTCTAAGCATCAAGGGTAGCTTGTTAGAGACTCTCTTGTTGGAGATAGTCATTGAAA
This sequence comes from Pristis pectinata, assembly GCF_009764475.1. Classification (NCBI taxonomy): domain Eukaryota; kingdom Metazoa; phylum Chordata; class Chondrichthyes; order Rhinopristiformes; family Pristidae; genus Pristis; species Pristis pectinata. Next base: position 42,623,989 of record NC_067416.1, on the reverse strand, counting down.
GCCAATACCTGGATGTTGTATACATCTTGCTCCAGACATGCAGGGATTACCTCATTTTCTGAAGAGTTGTGGATGCAATTGAACATTGTACCATCAACAGCAAACAACCCATTTTTTGACCTTATAATGCAGGGAAAATCATTGATAAGGCAGCTAAAGATGGTTGGGCCGAGGACACTGCCCAAAAGAACTATTACAGTAATATTCTGGACTTGGGATGATTGATTTCCAACAACCACAACCAACCTCCTCTGTGTAAGCTTTGCTTCTGACTATTTTCAGTATGCTTGTTGCTGGTCCCAGCATGCCCTTCAGCAGGGTTGACGCTCTGGCTTCATTGTAATGGTATATTAAGGGGTATTTCAGAACATGCTTTAACAGAAGTTGTAATAGTGTACATTTCTGCTGCAGTTGATAATGATTCACCGTAAATGCCCATTTTTGAGTTACGAATTCTGTTCCGAGTCTAACCCATTTAGCATAATGACAATACCACAGACGATGTCCTTGGTATGAAGATGGGATTTTGACTCCGCTAGGAGTGCGGTGAGCACTCCTACCAATACCACCACAAATAAATGCACCAATATAGTTAGGCTGGAGTGGAAAAGGTAAAGTAGGTTTATCCTGCAGGCTGATCCCATCACAAACCGCACCGGATTTTCACACAGCTGTTTCCAGTCCACTTTTGTGGTCATCATTATTGAAATTAGTTTTTAAAAAATTCCTCCTTATTAACTCAAGTTAAATTCCACAGTTGTTATGATCTGAAGTTATTTCTCTGGATTGTTGATCCAAGTCTCTTTGTTCTGTTAACTCTGCACCATTATGCAAAAGTAGATTCTAGTCCTGTTGTATCCCTCACAATTCTTCCTCATCCACTCCTTTCTGACAGGATGCTTCTTCCTAATCTGCTGCAATCCAACATTCCCACACCTCTATGATCCTTATTCTGTTTGTTTTTACATTTTACTTACTGCTGCTCAATCCCCTGCTAATTTAGTTCAACATCTTCTTACTATACTGGTGAATCACCCCGCGAGAAGATGCTTACTCTTCATTTTCCTAATTTCCGTTTTATCAACACCTCCACATTTTCTCTATTCTAGGTTTTCTGCCATGTTGAGCTCCAAGCACCTGATGTGAGCATCCTTTTTTATTGTCTCACATTGCCCTGTGTACACCTCGTCATCTTGAGGGCTGCAGTTTTGACAGTCTCGTTCTTTCTACTTGTGGGAATGTTTATCTAGGACTGTTTCAATCTCCTTCTTGAATGCCTCTCACTGCTCTGAATCCGACTTACTTCCATATACCTATTTCTTGGCCTGGTAAATATCGCCTTCCTTCAATTTAGAACCCTTGTCCCTATTTTATCCTCATCCTCTTCCTTTTCCACCCTAAACCTAACTGAATTACAAATACTACCACAAAGTTGTTTTGACATTGACACTTCTTTCAGTTTTCCAGCCTCATTTCTGAAACTAAATCCAGAATTGATGCCATCTTGTTGGGCTAAACTTGTTCCCCTGTAATTTTGGAATTCTGTGTATAACTCTGTGACCTATACCATTTACATGGATTTAGAGACAACAGAGTAATTGAAATCCCTCCAAAATTACTGCCCTACTTTTGCCCCATAGATTTTCACTGCCAAGGTCTACAATATATTGATGGCAGTGTGAATACCTTCTTTTTATTCTTTACTTCAAACTAAAAGGCTTCATTTAATGATCCTTTCAACCATCATCCCCACTGACTGCTATAATTGCTTCTATAACAACCCTCATCCATCCCTATCTTGAATGAAAATCCTGTGACCAGAAATGCCAAGTTGCCATTTCTGCCCTCTCTATGCCTTGCTTCAGTTACCTCCAAGATATCATACTTCCAGATTCACGTAGACCTCAGTTCACCTGCCTTATTCGCTATACTCATTGAGTTTAGGTACATACTGTTACGGACTCAGTGAAAGTCCCTTTAAGATAGAGAGTGTATGTGTATGTGTGTGTGGGGCGTGCTTACGTCAATAGAAGATAAAGGACGTAATGACGTTGTTGAAGAAGTTAGAAGAAGGAGAGAGAGAGAGAGAGAGAAGGGAGAGAGACACCAGCCTGCTTGTTTTCTCTATCGATGGATGAGAAACAATAACTGTGTTTGCTACTGAAATCCATGTATGGAAGTTGGAAGTAATCCGGTGGAGTTCACTTTGTTGCTGACCTGTAGAAGGAAACAGGTATTTGTGTGTGGACGACCACGATTTGGATGCTTTTCGGGGTGAGGAAGTCACTACCGAGTAAACACTGAAGTGTCATTTGGGTTCCATCGTGGAACATTTGGATTTCATATGTACTCTCTCTATGTTTCTCTACGTCTAATCTTCGGACAACGGTGGTTGTTGAAGAAGCCCTTGCTCATGTTTCACCTTATGGCTTGCGGAACTGAACTTTAAGAACCATTCTGGAACTGGGAGTTTTGGACTTTGCCACACCCACACACACACGAAGAGTTTAGTTTTGGGGTTAACGTTTGAGGTTTAACATTTTTGAATTCTAACATACTAACATTTTTACTTTTATTTTACGTATTATCATAAGTAGTGATTAATAAAATAGTTTTTAACACTGAATTATGCTCAGTGTGTTTCTTTTGTTGCTGGTTCGTGACAATACCATTAAGCACAATCATAATCCTCTTCTTAGTGTTTTGCGATATTTGTTTGCACCGAATTCCAAACACTGTTATTAGTTCCCTCAGCTTCCTATGCCTATGTTAAGCTAATATAAACATTCTCCAGCAGCATGAGAACAATCAACTGAGATCTATCAGCACTGCTGTAAATGTTACCATCTTCATCTTCATCCTCAGCATCGTCTGCATCCAAAGGATCATAATCGTCCAGATTGGTATCTTCTTCCATCTCTTCATCTTCCTTAGAATCATTCCTCTTTCTGAAATCTTTCTCATCTCTATCCTTTTCTTCTTTCTGCAAAATCATTGAAATGTTATTTAGTTTCAAATTCCATGGAGTGGATTACTTTCACTAGTTATAAAATATAGTTAATATAACACAAGCATTGAGTAGTTGTATCTAAGGTTTGAATTTTCCAGTTTAAGTCAACTGAAACCAAATAAGTACTGAAGGCCCATTTGAAAAAAAAAATCATTTTTCTTCCTCACAGATAAAATACTGTGCTAACAATAAAAGTCATCCTTGCTGATGGGAAGTCTCCTTAGTTCTACGAGAAGAAGAGTGCACATAATTTTCAATGTTTACACATAGCCCATTAAGTGTATTTTGACCTATAGAAGCAACAGCGTACCTGAGACACCTCACCTACAGAGGCACTGGCCCATTTCCTTTTCTCATTGCTGCCATTAGGCAGAAGTGCTGGAGCCTAAAGACCCGCACCTCAAGGTTTAACTTCAGCTTCTTCCCCCACTGCCATCAGGTTCTTGAACCAACCTCAAAAACCTAATTCGAATTCAGACTATATTTCCCACAACTTGCACTAATGTCATTGTGTAATTTTTTTTGCTTATGTAAGTTATGTGCAATTTACGTTAGTTTATTTAATTTATGTTTGTCATGTTTGATATGTACTATGCCACTGCTGCAAAAAAGCTAATTTTCATGGCATTTATACCCTGGGTATGTATGCCTATTACAGTAAACTTGAACTTATGTACTCAGCTACCCCATCAGCACAGGTAGGGGCACCTCACCCCGAGGCACACTGGCAGACCACAGCAACCTCACCCCGAGAGGCACTGGCAGACCACAGCTACCTCAGCCAGGGGTAACGTAGCCACACATTACTCATATGCAAATCCAGATACTGAGTGCTGCGGATTCTTCTGTTACAGTGAAGCATGACTAAGCTTATCTTGAAGTATGAAGTGGTGATTGGGACACTTCCGTATTTTTTTTCCATATTTCCTTACAACATAGGAGGTGCCCCTCTGGCTCACTGAATCTATGTTGGCTCGCAGAGCAATTCCAAGACCCCACTAATTTTCCCTGTAATCTATTTCTCCCAGATTCTTTCAATTCTACCACCCATCTACACAAGGGCAATTAACAATGGCCAATTAACCTCATAAACCCACATGTCATTAGGACGTAGAAGGAACCTGAAGCATCTGGAGAAAACTCATGCAGTCAAAACCAGAACATGCAAAACTCCACACAGGCAACACCCGAGGTCAGGATCGAACCTGGGTCACTGCAGCTGTGAATTATCGACTCTTCTAGCTGCACCACTGTGCCAACTGCAAAGATTTCAACTTTCCAGTGAGAGAATTCCTTTAGCAGGATTAACGCATTTTCTGTGCTTGCTCCCCTAGTCGTGTAACTAATCTTGTTCCAGCTGGGATAGATAAGTTTGAATGGGGGCTGGTGTCCAATGCTGCATTTGGCTGAGCACCACAATGGGCAATCCTGTTCCTGTGCACAGATATAGTTGTCATAACTATTCCTATGATATTTAATAAACTTAAATTATAGCCTCAACAGAAACATGCCATCATGTTCAATCAACATTAGCTTCAAGCACATAGCCTGCATAACACAGTACCTTATTTCCATCTTTTTCTTCTTTCTTATCTTTCTCATCTCCTGACTTTCTTCTTTTGTTTTTTGGCTCGTTGGTCTCTTCATCCTTCTCTTCTTTTTTCTCCTTTTTCTCACTTTCTTTTTTCTCTTCTTTCCGTTCTTTCTTCTCTTTTTCCTTTTTGTCATCTTTTTCTGGGAGAGCGACTAGTGCTTTGTAAATACGATAGCCAAAGTCTCTCTGTAGCATTTCATTAAAGAGTTCAGCAAACAGAGAGACCTGCAAAGAGAATGGAGTGTAAATTTATTACAGTGAGGGAAGTACCTGCTGCCACAAGCCTCTAATACCTGTAGTAGTTCATGCAACCTCAAGTATTTAGTTTTAAAAAAGATTCCAAAGTAAAATACAAATAATATTCATTGTTACAGCACAGCTGGCCACGCTTCCCAACTGGAGTATGTAGAAATTTGTTGAGAGTAGGACTATTGTAAGCGAATTATGTCTTGAATGGATTCATGCAGTGCCACTAAGCTGGAGTGAGAGCTAAAGACACTGACACAATGGTGGGGGAAGAAGAATCTAGGCAGTTTGGTCCTGACAGTGGTCACATCTCAGGGTTGCAGGTGGATCAGAATAGGGTGCTGTGACTGATAGCACATAAAGGGAGAACAAAGCGAAAATAGTGATGGCATTCATGAACTATATCCAATGAACTCTCTCTACTGGTCAGGGACACTGTTACGTCTGTGGAAAAGATGGATGTTGTAGAAGGATCATCTCGAGTCCGTATGGGTGGAATTAAGGAACAAGAAAGGAGCAGTTACTCTACTAGGAGTATTCTATAGGCCCCCCAGTAGCAGTAGAGATATAGAGGAGCAGATTGGCAGGCAATGTTTGGAGAGAAGCAAAAATAACAGGGTTGTCATAATGGGAGACTTCAACTTCCCAAATATAGACTGGAACCTGCTTAGTGCCAAAGGTTTAGATGGGACGGAATTTGTTAAATGTGTCCAGGAGGGATTCCTGACGCAGTATGTTGACAGGCCGACTAGAGGGAATGCCATGTTAGATCTAGTTTTAGGAAATGAACCGGGACAGGTGAAGGATCTATTGGTGAGTGAGCATTTGGGGGACAGTGACCATTGCTCCATAACCTTTAAAATTGTCATGGACAGGGACAGGTGCAGAGAGGACAAGAGGATTTTTAATCGGGGAAGGGCAAACTATGAGGCTATAAGGAGAGAACTTGGGAGTGTAAAATGGGATGTCCTTTTTGAAGGAAAATGTACCATGGAGATGTGGTCGATGTTCAGGGATCTTATGCAGGATGTTAGGGATAAATATGTCCCGGTGAGGCAGAGAAGGAATGGCAGGGTGAAGGAACCGTGGGTGACGAGAGAGGTGGAATGACTTGTTAGGGAGAAGAAGGTAGCGTACATGAGGGATAAGCAGCAAGGTTCAGACAGGGCCCGTGAGGAATATAGGGTAGCAAGGAAAGAACTTAAGAAAGGGCTGAGGAGAGCTAGAAGGGGACATGAAAAGGTGTTGGCTAGTAGGGTTAAGGAAAATCCCAAGGCCTTTTTCAAGTACGTGAAGGGTAGGAGGATGGCTAGGGTAAAGGTAGGTCCAATTAAGGACAAAGGTGGGAGAATTTGCCTGGAGGCGGCGGAAGTGGGAGAAGTTCTCAATGAGTACTTCTCTTCGGTATTCACCAGGGAGAGGGGTCTTGATGACGCGGAAGGGAGTGCTGGTAGGGGTAATGTTCTCGAGGTTGTAGATATCAAGAGAGAGGATGGGTTGAAGTTGTTAAATAATATTAAGACACATAAATCTCCGGGGCATGACAGGATTTTCCCCAGGCTGCTTCGAGAGGCTAGGGAGGAGATTGTTGAACCACTGGTAAGGATCTTTGAGTCCTCGTTGTCCACGGGGATGGTGCCAGAGGATTGGAGGGTTGCGAATGTTGTCCCCTTGTTCAAAAAAGGTAATAGGGATAGGCCAGGGAATTATAGACCAGTGAGTCTCACGTCTGTGGTGGGTAAGCTGTTAGAAAGGATTCTAAGGGATAGGATTTATGAACACCTAGAGAATCATGGACTGATTAGGGACAGCCAGCATGGCTTTGTGAAGGGAAGATCTTGCCTCACAAGCCTGATAGAGTTCTTTGAGGTGGTGACCAGGAAGATTGATGAGGGCAGTGCGGTGGATGTGGTTTACATGGATTTTAGTAAGGCGTTTGATAAGGTTCCTCATGGTAGGCTTCTTCAGAAGGTCAGAGGCCAAGGGATCCAAGGAAGCTTGGCTGTGTGGATTAGGAATTGGCTTGCATGTAGAAAGCAGAGGGTTGTGGTGGAAGGAATGCCCTCGGACTGGAAGGCAGTGACTAGTCGTGTCCCGCAGGGATCGGTTCTGGGACCTCTACTTTTTGTGATATTTATAGATGACTTAGATGAGGGGGTGGAGGGCTGGGTTAGTTAGTTTGCGGACGACACTAAGATAGGCGGTGTTGTGGATAGTGTGGAGGGCTGTCGGAGCTTACAGAGGGATATTGACAGGATGCAGAGCTGGGCTGACAAGTGGCAGATGGAGTTCAATCCGGAGAAGTGTGAGGTGGTACACTTTGGAAGGACAAACTCCAGGGCAGAGTACTGGGTAAATGGCAAGGTACTTGGCAGTTCATTGAAAGTTGCCTCACAGGTGGAAAGAGCAGTTAAGAAGGCCAATGGGATGTTGGCTTTCATAAATCGCGGGATTGAGTTTAAGAGCCGCGAGGTGATGATGCAGCTTTACAAAACTCTAGTTAGGCCACACTTAGAATACTGTGTTCAGTTCTGGTCGCCTCATTATAGGAAGGATGTGGAGGTGTTGGAGAGGGTGCAGAGGAGATTTACCAGGATGCTGCCTGGATTAGAGAGTATTGAATATGAGGAGAGGCTTAAGGTGCTAGGGCTTTATTCACTGGAAAGGAGAAGGATGAGAGGAGACATGATAGAGGTATATAAAATATTGAGAGGAATAGATAGACAGTCAGCGCCTCCTTCCCAGGGCACCAATGCTCAAGACGAGAGGGCATGGCTTTAAGGTTATGGTGGGAGTTCAGGGGAGATGTCAGGGGGAGGTTTTTCACCCAGAGAGTGGTTGGTGCATGGAATGCACTGCCTGGGATGGTGGTGGAGGCAGATACATTGGACAGGTTCAAGAGCTTATTGGATAGGCATATGGAGGAGTGTGGGATGGGGGGATATGCAGGAGGAAGGGGTTAGGTAGTGTGAGGGTGGTTTGATGGACGGCACAACATGGTGGGCCGAAGGGCCTGTTTTGTGCTGTATGGTTCTATGGAGTTCCATCTACCTACAAATAGGCAGAGTGAGAATAAAGATTGCCAGAACAGCTGTAGTGCTGTCCAGAATGGGAAGGAGGAAGGGAAAATGAATGGGATTGCTGTGGGGAATTTCATAAATGTGGGGTAAATAGCATCTTTTCTTAGAGTTTTGAATCCAATTTGGCCTGGTGCCAAGTTGAGAATCCTCTCAAGTTAGTTTGAAAAAATATTACGACTAACAATATGGAAGAGTTGGTCCTGTTAAAACTGTACCAGGTTGAAGTTGTTAAAGGAAAAATATTTCCACAGTCATAATTTCTACAGTGTAACTTAGGGGGGTGAACACATGGCTGAAGGAACTGTGGGAGGTGGGGGGGGGGGGGGGGGGGGAGAAAAAAAAAACAGGTTCCATTTTGTGAACTCTGGCATCATTCTGGGACAATAAGAAAGAAATTTCCTGCAGGGATGGGCTCCACTTGAACAAATTAAATCAGTTTGTAAGATCCACTGGGCAATATCTGATGAAAACACATCATTAATCAGAAAGATGATATTACAAAAGGTAAACAGCACTGGAGACTTTCTAGATAAAATCATGAAATATTAAAGGATTTAAGACCTGCCTATAATTAAACAACCACATATCAAAGGTACAGAGGTTTAAACTGGGGAATCTTAAACTATTGTAGGCTGGATTAAGCAAACAGGGTAATGGAATCACAGAAACTTTATAGGATAATAGGACTTCTTGGCCATAGGATCCATGATAGTCAAAGGAGGTAGGTGGGCTAATTCTACTTCCAAAGGTTATGGCACCAAGTGCTCTTCCTAGTACGTGTTGAGAGTTACTAACTGCATCACCCTTTCAGACCGCAAGTCTAAACTCATTATTTTTGAGTGAAAATATTCTTCCTTGCTTCCTCTCTAATCCTTTGACAAATTAACATTAGTTGTGGTCCTTTTATTATTAACCTCTCTGCTAAATGAAATAGGTCCTTCCCTGTCCACACTGTCTAGCCCTCTCATAACTTTATACATCACAATTAAGTTACCCCTTAGGCTTTATTCTAATCAACCGAGCCTCAACCACCTCTCCTCATTAACAGATATTCTCCATCTCTGACTATGTCATTGTACCTTTCCCTGGCGAACACTCCAGTGCAACCACATCCTTTCTATCCCTTATTCCTGAAGGATAGTTTATTTCTGTAGTATGTACAAACAGATTCCTCAGCAGTATTTCCTAAAACCAATAAGGCAGGTCACACTAGATTTCATAACCAGCTCCATTTGGTTAACAGTTCAATGGTTTATGTATTATTAATGATGCATGTATTAGATAATACAACCAAATTCAATGCAGCATTTAATAGAAGAAAAAAATGAAACATACTAGACTTGGATAAGGTTGACTTGCAGACTGACCACAATAAACTTGGCAAATGCTAATGGGTATAGTAGTAGGAAGTGCTCAAAAGCAGGACTTAATACAAAAGAACAGGCAACAGCACTACCTGGCAAATAATAAAAAAGCTTTCAACATGAGTTGAGAGACAATATTAAACTATTGCACGTCCTAGCAACAAGTTGAGATACAAAGAGTAGACAAATTAGACACAAGCAACATCAAATTCAACACAGATATCTCTAACTATATTGTGGAAAAGTGTGACCAGGAGCACAGGGTTAGAAAGGGGGATAACCATGGTATTGCAAATGAAAAGGAGGATATGATGAACGTGTTGACAGTGTGTTACAGCAGTATTTACCTTTAAGGAAATGGCTAGCAATCTAGACATTCCAAGAATGAGGGTACAGACATGCACCAAAAGTAATGTTGGCAATAAAGTGAAAAACAATGACACCAAAGATTACAAATCTCCAGGACCTGATCATTCCCATTATAGAGTTTATACAGACAAAAGTATGAGAATAATGCAAATGTTCTACAATTTTCCAAAGTTCTTTTTTGATTTGGGATATGTTCCTTTAGACTGGAAATCTGTGCATAACACTCCACTATTTAAGAAAGATGTGCAAGGCAAACCAGGAACAGTTACAGAACTGTCTCTCGTCCTGGAAGATTATCTACCTATAATTGATGACAATAATGGAAAAACTTCATAACTTTCAGATGATTAGAGAAAATCAGCATGGATTTGTAAAAGTTAAGGAATATCTTATCAGCCTGATTAAATTTTTTGAAAAGGTAACAGACAGGATATCATTTACATGGATTACCAGGAAATACCTCGTAAGAGACCGTTCAGCTGAAGTCGTATCATTTGGAATTAAAGGCAATGTAATGAAAAGGCTAGGAAATCAACTTAGTAGCTGGAAACAACATTGTAGAAGTAATGGACAGTCATCAAATTAGCAGGTTGTGATGTGATTTGTGAAGTCCTACAAGGATGTGTGTTGGTGCTGCAAACGAACTATATTCATAACTGATATGGAGGATGGAATTGAAAGCCATGCATCCAAGTTTACTGATGATACAAAGATAGGTGACAACACAAGCAGCGAAGGTGAAAATACTGAATTTGAAAGGATATTTTAATTAATTGAGTGAGTAGGCAAAACTGTGACACATGAATTTTAATACAGGCAACACACACTAGATAGAATGGAGCCTTTTCCAGAAGGGTTGTGGAGGTCCATATAAACTTAGAATTCCATGTGTCTACATCATAAAATGCCATAGATACATATAAAAATAATCAAAAAGCCAGCAGAATGTGAGGAATTTGAGGCATTACACCTCAAGGCTATAGGGGCTAAACAGTCTACTTATGTTCCTCAATTTCGGGAAAGGATACATTGGCCTTGTTAGCAGTACAGAATAGATTAATCAGAATTATATTTGAAGGAGAGATACACATTAGAAGTTTTTCCCCTTGGAATTCTGAAGATTATGAGACTGATGTCTTCAAGATATTAAGAAAACTGATTGGCTAGTTTTCATAAATCCTTACGACATACAAAGAAGCTGCTGCTCGGACCCATTGAGTCTATGCCAGTTTTCAGAGCAAACTGTCAGTCCCATTTTTAAATTTATTTGAAAAAAATTTTATTTTTAAATTTTTTATTTTTTATTACAGGCCCTTCCAGCCCAACGAGTCCGCGCCGCCCATTTTAAACCCAAAGTAACCTACCCGTACGTCTTTGCAATGTGGGAGGAAACTGGAGCACCCGGAGGAAACCCACGCAGACACAGAACGTACAAACTCCTTACAGACAGCGACAGGAATCGAACCCCAATAGCGTCGCGCTAACCGCTAGGCTACCGTGCCGCCCTTAAGATTGCCATTCCTCCACATATTTTCCTGTAGTCTATTCCTCTTCACATGCCCATCAATTCCTCCTAATTTTCTCCACTCCCACCTACACTAGCACAAATTTACAGTAGCCAACCAACCAACCAGCACGCCTTTGGGAATGTTGTAGGAAACCACAGCACCTGGGGGAAACCCATGCTGTTGCAGCAGCATGTGAAAATACCACATATCAATACCACAGGTCAGGATTGAACCCAGTTTCTGGTGCTGTGAGGCAACAGCACAACCTGCTGTTCCACTATGCTACCCACAAGAGAGAAGATACTTCCTTTGTAGTTGAAGACTAGGTGTAGGTTTTAAACATTAAATAAAGGCCTTTGAGAAGTGGTCAGAACACTTCTAACTGCAAAATGCGGTAGAAATTGTAAACACTCATTTTAAATCTGCGACCGAAAGACTTTTGATAAAAAATTTAAATTAGAGTGCAATAAACTGGGTCACATTAGCTGTAATCTCACTGAATGGCTGATCTGACTTAAGGGGCTAAACAGTCAATTCTGATTTCAATGACACTAAATGTCTTATGAAGGAATTCATAATACTGGCTGAAGGAACTCCAGAATGAGAGGTTAAACTGCCTTATGACTTCTCTCTGTGTGAGGGAAGAGAAGAACAATGTTGGAATAACTCAAGCGCTTATCTGCAGACTTCTGGCAGCATGAAATAAGCTTCAAATATCTAGCTTCAGATAAATATTGGCCTCTTCAGGAAGATATCATTGGGTGCTTTACTGGTTGACATCAACCCTTTTCCAGACAGGGCAAAATGGGTCAGGATCTTCAGAGGAGGATATAGTGAACAGAATCAAAGCTCTTGGGAGAGATTGAGAGAATAACCACGAAGACTAATGCACAGGCACTTACTTCAAAAGAATGTTCTTTATTATCTTCCAATCGATAATCCAGAAGCACACTAAGAGACATGACACTGCAGTCAAACTTTCCGCCTTTGGCAGTCCAGTTAGGATGAACAACGATAGAGGACTCATCCGGTAGTACGTAGCGTCTCTCACGTCGCTGACGCTCTGCTTCTTCTTGCCGCTTCTTCTCGTCCTCCTGAAAGAGCAGGAGAAACCTAAGTACCACAAATACTACCAGCAGTTTCAAAAACACAGAATAATCCTTAATATTCAGGTTAGAAACTACTGCATAAAAAGATACCCCAACAACAAGCCATTCAGCCCATCAGGTTTATGCTCATGTCCTTGTACAAGTGGTACCCAACTCTCTGCTTACTCCCCTTACATTTTAATATTTCACTTAGTCTAATCTCATTCTCCTACAGACTCCTCATTATTGTAACTTGCATAACTTAAGATTTCTCTCAGGTAACTAGATAATTACCCTATTGAAAAAATTATGGCTTTTGCTTAAATGTACAGAAGAGAATTCCACATTTTAACTGCCTTCTGCAGAGTCTTGCTCCACCGTAACTGTATGTAATTCACTACGTGCTTTTGGTTCAAAACCTCTGCAACAGTATTTATTCCCATGCCTGATGGGTCTACGCCTTAGTCAAGTACTCGAAACTAGAAATGATGTCACTTACCACAGCTAACTGGTGGAAGGATTACAACCAGCTGTGGTTAACAGCACCTAGGGCATCAGCTTCAATCTGCACACAACTTCCAGAATGCACCAATACCATTCTCAGAACAAAAGTAAATGCAGAATGAACAGATCATACCACCTCTTTATCATCTTCAGATCTTTTATCTTCCTCCTCATCATCCTCTCTTTCCGATTTCTCCGATTCCTTCTGCTCTTCTTTCTCTGCCTCAGTTTTTAGCTGTTTTGTTAGACGGGCTATCAGCTGAGATTTCAACCCCTTGGAACTTTGATTCCTACTTTCCAATTCTTTTCGTAGATCATTAACCTGATAAATAAAAAGAAGTCCACTTCAGTTTGAGAACAGATCTCTTAAATTTCAGTTTGGATGCTAAACTGGACTCTTCACCCTTAACGCTATCGGAGAGACACTCTTGTTCATGCAAAGCAAGTGAGTTTGCTACTTTATCTCTGAAAAGGAACAGAAAAAGATGAGCTGAGAACTGTACTAAGGAGTGTGTAGATGCATGCTTAACTTCCAGAGGTTGCAAAGCATGAACTTCACAGATGCTTGAGTGGAATTTTTTTTTAAGAAGTTGGGTTTACTTAGTCAGATATGGGAAAAATCACAATACTGCTCAACACAAATAGAAAGCATTCATAATACCAATCAAGATGCAAAAATGCACAATAACATCTATTATTGAGTAATTAAACAACACACAAATCATAATATTAAATAGATGGAAAAATTTCAAAGGATTTTCAATTTAGAACTATTTCATGAATCTCTTCATGTGCTGTGAATGAATGATGAAGATTTCACAAATGCTGGCACCAACCTTTACTTGGCATGGGGGCCAAGCTCCTCATGCTGCAGATTCAAAAGGTTAGTTGTTTCTGAGAGATACTGAAGTAGATTCCAATCCTGTCTGCGACTAATATCCAGATACAGGAATGTGAAAGTGAATATCTATAGATGTTGGAAGTCTTAAACTTTCATTGACCTGAAACATTAACTCTGTTCTCTCTTCACAGATGCCGTCTGACCTGTCAAGTGTTTGCAGCATTTTATGCTTTTATATTTAAATAAAGGACGCATATCATATCTATTCATTGGTAGTGACTAAGTAGACTTCTTTCAAGTCAAAATGCATCTCCTGCTCTGGACTGCGGCTGGTGCAATGTTAGTCTAGCTCAGTGCCACATAAACCATCCAAATTCACCCAGTAAAGCAGTGGAAACATAACCTTTGAAGAGTTTGAAGAGGTTTTGGCTTCATAGAAAATAAAAGCACTTGTTACCTTCATCGTCTTTGGATCAAGTTTCGACCAGTGTGTAGGAGTAGAGATTTCTTTACTCTCTCCATCATCCTTCTCTTCCTCTTCCTGTTCAATTAAACAAGTTAATAGGAATAATCAGCCAAGTCTTTACAATTCTGGACAAAGTACTTACTCATTTTTGAAACAAGAGTTGCTGTTCCGTGCAAGTAGCAAAGGTCACAATTGCCCCTCAGAATGACTCCTCCTTTATGTTACTGAATAAAACAGTTCACTGCTACATGAAACACATACACACACTTTAACTGATCACATGCCACTCATCAGCCAATCAAAGCCAGATCTGTGGAACACAAAAGAGTGATCAATGACATCAAACAAAAGGACTCGAGGGCTGCACAGACACTGCTGATCCTTGGCGGCCACACAGTGTGTGTTCTCATCCCCTCTCAATAGGTTCAAGCCCCCCAAACGTGTTCTCTATCAAAGTGTCTGCTCCACACACCCCACTGCACGAAACTGTGGCTCAACCAACTGACCTGCAAATCAAATACTTTGAAAGGGTTTGTGTACACCCAATGATTGTGTAGGTAAGAGTAACATACTAGAGTTAAAAGAAAGGAGAAAGGGGATACGGAAAATTTGGAAAAGTAGTAGAAATGTCTGTAAACAACTAACATCGCCTGCCCAACTCAACAACTGGTGACAAGCTTCCAGCATCAATTTGGTTTTCTCTTTGGGGTACAAAATAGCCAAATCTTAACATGCAATTACTAACTGGGAAAGTAAAATTCAGTTTCAGTTGCCCTATCTTCCTTTCTGTTTTTTGTGGAAGTTAAGCAATGAGACCAATTAAGAATTGATGAAAGGAAGTCTGATGTGACTTCAAGCTGGCAGCTCTATGACCAGTTACTGTAGCTTTGCATCTATGTCTTTTTGAATGTATGCAAGGCTCATAAAAAGAGCACGTTATTTGATCTGTGTGTATGTGCTGCGCTTTTTGTTTGTGGTTGTGTCCCTGTGCCTGTGAGAAGCGGAAATGGAAAAGGATTAGCGTTCAGTGCCTGTTCTCCATCAGCCTCCTTGTGTTCAGCCTGGAGCTTCTCAACCAGCTGCTGCTTGTATCCACGGGAGAGAGCTTCCCACTCTGAGCGGGTGGGAAGGCAATGCCAAACATCCGGCAGAAATATAACCACGGTCTCCACATGGGCTGGAACCGTCCGCCCCTTGTGGTGCTCCTCGGGGCGATGGTAACGGATCTCTGCAAAACGGTACCTGTTGCAAGGGAAGAAGTGTATTGGAAAGGAAAATTCTATCAGATATCACATAGACCCTAAATGACTTGCAGGACATCAAGCTAGAGAAATCTGTTTTTTTTTTACACAACTCAATGTCACTTAACTGCAACTGTAGGCAATCAAGTGGAATAATAATTTCATTGTTCATTTATTAGAACAGAAGCCCTACTATTTTAGCAGCAACTAGACAGTTAAAACTATCTGAATAGAGCAAAAAAACCTTTTTTCTTTAAATAATGTGGAAATATTTGTTTAATGCCTTGCAGATAAATGACACCAGCTGTACAGTTCAGAAGAGTTTGCATGGCATCACTTAGAATTTATTTATATAAAAAAGGTGAAAAACAATGCTATAATCGACTGAACACCAAAAATATTCATCCCAGTGACGACATCCTCTCCACGCATGACTTTTCTTCAAGGCATATAACATACAAGCACAACACATTGATGTAAAATATTAATGCAGATTTACAGTGTCTAAGCATGTCTATTGATAAAAATGCCAAACAGTGAACCTATACTCTAAAGAACATAATGCGCCTCCAATGTCATTGTTATAAGATAATGACATCTCACGCTATACAAGGCATGCACTGCCACATAACAGGTGCCATAATTGTGGAACTAGAAGAAGGACGTCGAGTTTTTACCTGGAACATGACTGGCTGCTAAGCAAGAAAATAATGACTCAAAATATTAAGATGTATATTTTAAAAACAAAGTCTCAAGTGCTTACAGGCAGAAAGGTTCTGCCCTGTTTTGGTTTGTTACTTACCACTGTGTGCAACCACTCAAGTCAATGCTTGTCAGGGCCTTACAACAGCGGATAGCTGTCCTAATCAATACTGAAGGGTCAGTGTCGGGATTCGGTCCATCCAGTGAGGGAGACCAGTGTCCTCCAATCGCCATGGCTTCATCTTTGCCCTTCATACCCACCAAGAACTGTAATACAAGACAAAAGCAATCATATCAATATTCAAGTAGCTGTAAAATTAATAATGCTTACAAAGAGTTATGATGTATTTCATACAGGAACATCATGTAGAAACAAACCATACAGTCTTGGCATCTTTGTGTTGATGTTTCCCCCAAATGAGGTACAACTGGTCTGACCTCCTTTAATGGGAATTCACGGGATTGAGGATGACTTGCTTCCACTTTAGTTTTATGGGTTCTAAGGTAGATGATGGGGTCCACAGACACCGCTACAGGCACTTAATGATGTGGGTGAAAGGGTCGTCTGAGAGGTGACGTGCTTTTTCTGCATTTCCTGCTCACCAGGACACTAGAGGTTCTCAGTCTGTGGATGGTCCTTCTCCATTTCAAGTAGTCGCAGGTCAGTGATGTTACAGGTCTTCCAAGGAACATGGTGTGGAGCAGTGGGAAACAAGAGGAGCTGTTACTCAACTCCAGCAACTCAGGTTCAATCCTGACTCTTATACTGCCTGTGATGAGTTTGCATGATCTGTGTGATAACTTGTGTTTTCTCTGGGTGCTCTCATCTCTTCCCACATCTCAAAGGTGTCAACAGGTTACATGGCCACACTGTAAATTGTCCCAAGTGTGTAGGTGAGTGGCAGAGCCTGGTTGGGGGGGGACCTGGGGCAGGGACCTGAATAGTTGATGGGAATGTGGGGAGAATAGAATGGGACGAGTGTGGGTATGGTGTAAATGGGGGCGTGATGGTCGGGATGAACTCTGTGAACTGAATGGGCTCCTTCCATGCTATATGACCTCACAACTCTTGAAGAACATCCTTGAATCATTTTCTGTCCCACTCAGAATAGAGTGTTGCTTTTAGAGTCTAATGTCAGCCACGTAAACAATGTACAATGTGGTTGCTGGCTGCCAACATGTGATTGCTGCCAACAACATGCTGACTTAATGTAATTAGAGGCTCAATGCTGGGGATGCAAGCTGGAAGATATCGGTTCACTCATCCTGCTAGTTGATTTGGAAGATTTTGCTGAAACGTCACAGGTGGTGACTCTCCAGTGTCAGCTGTAAGTAGTGCACATCTCCAAGAGCTGTCCAGTAGACCTTGAATTTTATGTTGGCTTTGAGATCTTGATCATCAAAAACCCTTTCCATCAGATGGTCAAAGCTTAGCTAGCACTGGAGGCACTACTGAATTTGATCAGTAGGCTGCCTTCACTGAGAATTAACTCCTATGATTTGGAGTGTTCTCGTGTTAATCTAGGGTTTTACCTTATTCTTTGCTCACTCCCCACAGCCTTTAATATCCCACCCGGTCGAAGTGCACACAGCCTCTCACTCATTATGAGCAAGGAGCCGGCTGTTCAGTCCCTTGACAATTCTGTCATTCAATAAGGTAGCTCAGCTCTGCATTCCCACCTATCCCCTGTAACCTGTTTATGGAGAATCTCCCCATTCTTTAATGTCCTACTTAGCCGAACTCTACTCTGCAGACTTCAAAAGTTCACAAGTTTCCCCTCTTAGTCTCAGCCAGCTGTCCTGCTCACTGTACCTTACCTCAAACATCCCTCCCAATCCAATCACACACACTCTTCATTCCATACTGCGGATGTCAAGCAAATACAAAGAGATTTGGGTTCAATTTACTATGAACAAACAGCTGACTGAGAATATCAAAACTTACACAGTGAGAATGGCCCCTTGCATCTTTTGAATCATGTATCATTGAAAACATTTGATATCCAGTTTGTCCTAAATTGCAGCTGGCTGCAACCATCAACCTCGGGTGTTGTTGAATCTTCAGGGTGTGGGATAATTGTCCTAACTGACCTTCAGTTCCTCCTGCTGGGCATCTCGAGGATAGAAACATTCAGTGATCTTTCACACAGATTACCCACCCAGATATTCCATCACAGAGTGTGATAAACTTCCCACGACATTTAATTGCAACACTAACAACCTGGGCATCACCACAAACCAGCTTAACTCAGTATCAAGATAAATGTACCTCTGAAGTGGTCAGAGGCCAAGAACACTGTAAAGAGTGGCTCACACCCCAACTTGCCAAAGTTTGTCCACAACCTACTAAAGATGTTGACAATATGAATGAACATGTTCCACTGGCCTCCCTGGTATGCACAATGCCATTTAGAATGCAGTGTCTTGCTTGACTGGCACCAGATATATCATATTTCATGGATGCTCAGTTTTGAGCTGCCAGATCCATTGTATATGTTCCATTCAGAACCAAGGTGGGTAGCATCACACAGCACCATTGAAGGTATCCTCCACATGATGATTGTACTTTGTTTCTCTAAGAATAGTGCAGTGGGACATTCCTACAAATCTGTCATGGGTAGATTAGTGAGCACGAGGTCAAGTAAATTTATCCTAAGTATTGGTTCAACCTGCCGCAAATCCAAACTGGCTTTAAGATTCGGCCAGTCTGGTCAGTTGTGGTGCTGCCAAGCCAGTCTTGGCAATGGATAAAAGTCCACAGCTAGAATACACCCTGCCTCCTTGTTACTTTCAGCACTTACACATGCTGCACCGAATCATCAGCTGAGAAACGAAGGCTGGAGTACATAGGAGATTTCCTTGCCCCAGTTTGAACCGATGCCATAAGACTATGATTCCCAGAGTTAATGCTGAGGACTCCCAGAGCAAACCTCTCCTACCTGTACACTCCTGCATTGCTACCTCAGGTGAATATGTCCCATCTGCAAGACAGGACACACCCAGGGATCGTGATGGAAGAGTCTGGCAGTGTGTTGGAAGGTACAATATTGTGTTGTAGCTTCCAATATGGTGCCAGATATGTCAAGCTGTTCAAATTTAAACAACGACTCATACACCAGTGCGCGGAGGTTCACGAGGACTTGCTATGTCCAAATTTGGTGGCTACCACATTTAATTTTAGAAACACTGTTGCACATCTGGAATCACATAGAAGTCAGACCAGGTAAGGCCAACAAAGTTCCTCTCCTGAAGGACATCAGTTTTAATGGTAATCAAATACTCACCATTAGTAATACAAATATATTTTTAATACATTTTTAAGAATCACATCTCTGGATTGCTAGTCCAGACTTTTGGATTTCCAGTCCAGTAACTTAACAACTGTGTTACCATAGTACTCCATATCCTCAATGCCTCTGATTAACAAAATTCTGAATTTCAAATTAAAAAATTAGAAACAATGTACAATTTTATTACTTGCCAGCGGTGGGAGAATTCTAAACATCTACCATCCTGTGCAAATGTATCTCGTAATATTACTCCTCAAAAGGCTTAAATCAAATTTTCAGACTTCCTAACCCTGGATTCACCAATCAGTAACAGAAACTATCAATTTCCCAAATAATTTGAAAACTTTCATCGGGTCATCCTTTACCGTAACATTTTATTTACAAAAGTAAACCACTTTGTGCAATCTCTACTTTAAATATTTTACCTTTATTAGCCTTGCAGGATGCTGGAATCCCTCTCGTACCTCCTGTGAGTCTTCAGCAAGAGCACAAGATTTGTGGAAGAGTTCCTCCATACCAGGACTTGCCAACAGCATAACCTTGAAGAATAAGACAGTACTTTTATTCCAATAAAGAATTAAGCAATGAATTTAAAAAGCAAAACCCTCACAGAAAAATTCTGCTCTGCTCTTACAGCTTATAATAAATCGAGTTTATAATAAATTACACTGTTGGCTAGTCCCCAAATGCGTGCGGGACCTGCTATATGGAATTTACAATAATAAAAATAGAAAATGCTGGAAAAACTCAGTAATTCAGGCAATGCCTATGGAAAGGACATTCAGGTCCAGGACTTTTTAAAAATCAGAACTATTTTGATAACGCAGAATTTATAGCAGAAAACAGATCACTGGCCCCAACTTGCCCACTGATCACAGGAACTTCACCCCAATCTACTTACCTGATCTCATGTTTCAGCATAAATTGTTATTCCTTTTCTCCCCCAGGTACTAATTTAGATTCCATGCATCTGGACTATTTGTTTCACGTCTCCCATTTGGCTGCATGCTCCATATTCTAACCATTTCCTGGCTAAACTTCTCTTGAATTTTCCACTAGACTTAATTGGAGAATCCTGTATTGCTAGTACCTAGTTTTGGATTCATCACGTGGAACTACCTTACTAAACTCCTTCACGATTTTATGGATCCCTGTCAAGTTATGTTCTTTTTTAAAGAGAGTAAAAGCTTTAAGTTGTTCAGCCTTTCTGGACAGGTAGAATCTTTCATGAACTACCATAAGACTTAATGTGGTACTTCTATATGGTCAATTTTTCTGCAATATAACAGAAGTACAAACCAAGGGATTGGTTGGGATGGTGGGTCAGAAGTTGTGTTCTTTTAAATCTGGGTTCAATATTACACCAGACCAATGCTCCTCTATGAGTGAACAGAGCAGGCAAATCTCCAGGCCTGGACAAAATGTATCCCAAGCTCTGAAAAGTACAATGCTCTGAATATCAACTTTCACTCCTCTTTGACTACATTGTGATGCCAAATGAATAAAAGGGATTGTTGTGGGACAAAGGGACAGACCAAATAACCAAAAGGACAATTAGTCTAACACCGGGAGTGGCAAACTGTTAGAAAAAGTTCTGTTGTATAGCACAAGTCAGCATTTGGTGAGGCACAGATTAAATCAAGAGGACAGCCAACACAGATTTAAGGGAAGTTCAAGAAGACTAATAACTGAATTTTCGGAGGAAGTAACAAGCAATAATCATGGCAGGAAATGATCTTAGCAAGGGATCTGACTATGTGGTAGACTGATCAAGAAAGTAAAAGTCCATAGGATTGAAGGAGGAAGTGGAAAATTGCATTAAAAGTTGGCTCAGTAGCTGAAAGCAAATCAGAATCAGGTTTATTATCACTGACAAATGTCATGAAATCTGTTGTTTTGTGGCAGCAGTACAGTGCAAGATATAAAGACATAAAAATTACTCTTAGAAGTTAAATAAATAGTGCAAAGAAGGATAACAAGTTAGTGTTCATGGACCATTCAGAAATCTGATGGAGGGGAAGAAGCTGTTCCCTGTAATGTTGAAATGTTGAGAGTGGGTCTCCAGGCTCCTGTACCTCCTCTCTGATGGTAGTAACGTGAAGAGGGCATGTCCAGGGTGGCGAGGGTCCTTAATGATGGATGCCGTCTTCTTGAGGCACCACCTCCTGAAGATGTCCTCGCTGGCGGCGGGGGGTGGGGTGGCAGTGTAGAGTCCTCGAATGGGGAGGCAAAGAGCATTGGCTGACAGGAATTCTGTTGACTGGAGGGCAGCAGTACCGCACCCCTTCTTTTTCAAGTTATGTGATTGAGACCTAAATGTTGGGGCCATAATTAAGAAATTTGATGATAACAAAATTGGCGTCTACGCCAAAGTAGACTTGATTGAGGTGTGCAGAGTTATGAGCAGACTTGACAGGGTAATCAGAAAGGAGCAACAAACAAGCTGCTGGAGGAACTCAGCGGGTCATGCAGCACCTGGTTGGGGGGGGGGGGGGGGGGGGGGCGGTGGTGGGCGAGGAAGAGGAATTGTTAATGTTTCCAGTCAAGATCCTGATCAGAAAGGACACGTTTCCCTAAGCAAAGAGGTTAGTAATCTTGCAGTAGCAGGGTGAGGTTTAAGTTAATTGGTATAAAGAGTGAGGAAAAAATGATTTCATTCAACGAATTGTAGGGATCTGGAATTAACTCTCTGAAAGTGTTGGAAGACAGAACCCTCACTACATTTAAAAAGTTCCTGGATAGACACAAAAAAAGCTGTAAACTGCGAGTCTGTGGAGCAAGAACTGGTTAGTGGGATTCACCTAAAGTGCTTTTTTGGTCTGTATGAACATGATGATGAAATGGCTTCCACACTTGCCATAAATTACTATGATTTTATGAGCTGCTTAATTTCATTTATAGGTAGGTGAGATAGAATCAATCTTTGCACAACAATATAATACAATTCTGTTTTCAATAAGGCCATCACAACCTTTGAGAGAATCATGGAAAGCGATAGAGAAGGCTAAAGTATTCCATGTGCAACAAAAAACAAACCTTTGCACTGTACATATGGTCTGCATCAGGTGGGTCAAGCACCGCTGTGACTTTTTCCAAGGGATCCACCTCTTTGTGCATGATATGGAAATTGCACTGGTTTCCCAGTTGAAATGGTCTATTCAGAAGAAATGCATCGACCCATGTGAACTGAGTATCAAAGAAATCACTTGGGATGTAAAGATTCTGATACCGGCGCCGAAGCTCCATCATGTCACAAGATGTACTGCAAGCAAAATAAAAAGGAGAAAGTTCACTGAAACAATCACTACAGCAACTGAGACTTCGTTGCAAATGAAAGGTCATTAACCTGAAACATAACTGTTTCTCTCTCCACAGAAGGTGCCTGACCTGCCAAATATTTCCAGCATTTTCTGACTTATTTCAAAATTTCCAGCATCAGTACTTTTTTGCTTTTTAATTTAGTATTTCTCAAATAATTTGGTATTTCCACAAGTTGCTTCTTGTATCTTCTAATACATAAAATCTAGACAATTTGTCTGAGTTGAACTAATTGTTCCATCTCAATCCTTTTGGAGGTTCATGGGATCCACAGAGACTTGGCAGATTGGATTCAAAATTGGCTTGGCCAAAGACTGAGGGTAGTGGTGAAGGAGTGTTATTCAGACTGGAAGTCTGTGACCAGTGGTGTTCCACAAGATCTGTGCTGGGATCTGTGTTGTATGTGATATACATAAATAATTTAGACAGAAAAGTCGGCGGGCTGATTAATAAGTTTACAGATGACAAAAACTGGCAGAGTTATGGACAGTGAGGAAGGTTTATCAAAGGATACAAATCAGTTGTATGGGTGGAGAAATGGCAGATGGAGTTTAATCTGGACATGTGTGAGGTGTTGCAATTTGGGAGGTTATGGAGTCATAAGGCACAGAAACAGACCCTTCAGCTGAACTGGTCCATGCCAACGAAGATTCCCATCTAAGCTCGTCTTATTTGCCTGTGTTTGGCCCATATCCCCCGAAACCTTTCCTATCCATGTATCTGTCCAAGTACCTTTTAAATGTTGTTCATGTACCTGCCTCAACCACATCCACTGGCAGCTCATTCCACCTACTGACCACCCTCTTGGTGAAAATGTTGCCCCTCAGGTTCCTATTAAATCTCTCCCTTCACCTTAAACCTATGCCCTTCAAATGTAAGGGGAAGTATTCTATAAATGGCAGTACCTAGGATGGAAATGTTAAATACTAGAGGACATAGATTTAAGATGACAGGGGAAAGTTTAAAGAAGATTTGTGAGGCAAGTTTTTTTTTATTATTATTACACACACAGTGATGGGTGCCTGGAACATGCTGCCTGCCAAGGTGGTGGAAGCAGATATGACAGCAATGTTTAAGAGGCATTTTGACAGGGACATGAACAGGCAGGGGATGGAGGGATATAGACCACGTGCAGGTAGGTGGGATTTAGATTGGCATCAGGGTCAGCACAGACAACATGGACTGTAAGCCTTGTTCCTGGGCTGCACGGTTTTATGATCCAAATTTGTGCATCTCAAGCATGAGCAATTTACAGATTTCTTCAACTTGGAAGTTTCTGATTTGCAGTGAATGGCATCCCATGGAGATAGAATTTTGTTGTTACATAAACAAACTAAGTTGAATTCTCAACATTTTATAAAAGGTAAGCATTAAACAACTGTTCCTTCTTGGTTCAAAATAGGCCAACTAAACACCATGTGTGATTTAACATCACCCACTGTTCCTTTGTTTGTAGGAAAGAAACAGAACAACAATTGCTAATATCGATGTAATCCATTTTTTTGCTGGAAAAGTTAAGAGGATTTTATTTCTTTTCCAAATGAAATGGAAGTCAGCTGCGAGAGGAATTGGCATGATCAGATTCCCTCTGACAGTTTGCTATCCATCACTGCAAGTTCCAACAGTCCCTACCTGAGCTACAAATTAAATTTTCTCCACAATCTCTGAAAGGTTCCTTTCTATAAAATCTGGGAACAAAGTAAACCATAAACATTTTGAGTATAAATTTGACATAGACTTTGAAAAGGTACATTTCACAAATCTGCCACAGGACAATACTTTGAGCAGTGCAATGATAGTGCATCAGCTGATCCTCCCTAACCTTAATGTACTGTGCAAAAAGCAGAAAGCATAAAAATATATTCATAAGCAAATCAGGGAAAGAAGGCAGAGTCTGAAATATAACAGGAGGCTATCCTTTCTTGATGGTCCAGAGAGGCTAGGACGAATGTAGCTCCAAATCTCCCGAAGCCTTTTCGAATAAGGTTAACTTCCAACCATAATACTGCAGAAGCCCAGAATGCTGCCGGTCAGTGTATTGCACCTTATTTGAAAAATCCCCTCTCCTGCCTTAATGGTCCCTGGGAACATAACCTCTCTTCATTGACCCTCTACCAGTCCCAGTTCACTTCTAGTCAATGCTCACAAAATACTTAAACCCTGTATCATAATCAATGATTATATTTTCTCCAAAGCTAACAAGAGTTTGAGGCTGCTCCTTCACAGGCCCACTCCTAAAACCAGGGGTCTAAAAATGTATTGTCAAATCCTGACTTTCCACCCCAGACATGTAGCCACAAGAGATTCTGCAGACGCAGGAATCTGGAGCAACACACATGAAACGCTGGAGGAACTCAGCAGGTAAGGTGGCATCAATGGAGAGAAATAAATAGTCGACATTTTGGGTTGAGACCCTTCATCACCGTCCTGTGAAGTTTCATGAGCAAATGATTAAAACCCAAGGAGCAAAATGAGTGGGAAGATGAGCCACTCAGTCCATGAGGGCATCTCTTGATCTTGCATGGACTGGAAAGGCTAGATGGTTGAAGATTATGAACTCTGCATTTTCAGCTGTTAAACAGTTCAAAGAATAAAATAGAATACATTTTCCAAACAGTAACAACATTTGGCTGCAACTAGAGCCGCAAACACATCCTACAGGCACCATAATACAGGCACAAAAACCATCCTATAGGTCCCCAGGTAGCAGCAAGGATACTGAGGAGCAGATCAGAAGGCAGAATGTAGAAAGGTGCAAAAATAACAGGGTTGTTATCATGGGAGACTTCAACTTCCTAAATATTGATTGGCAACTGCTTAGTACCAAAGGTTTAGATGGGGCAGACTTTGTTAAGCGTGTCCAGCACGGATTCCTGTCACAGTATGTTGACAGGCCGACTAGAGGGAATGCCATATTAGATCTAGTATTAGGTAATGAACTGGGTCAGGTGACAGATCTTTCAGTGGGTGAGCATTCGGGAGACAGTGACCACCGCTCCCTAACCTTTAGCATTGTCATGGACAAGGATAGAAGCAAAGAGAACAGGAAGATATTTAATTGGGGAAGGGCAAATTATGAGGCAATAAGGCTAGAACTTGCGAGTGTGAACTGGGATTAAGGGAAACGTACTATGGAGATGTGGTCGATGTTCAGGGATCTCTTGCAGGATGTTAGGGATAAATTTATCCCGGTGAGTCAGAGAAAGAATGGCAGGGTGAAGGAACCACAGGTGACAAGAGAGGTGGAACAACTAGTTAGGAGGAAGGCAGCAGCATACACAAGGCTTAGGCTACAGGGATCAGATAGGGCTCTTGAGGATTATAGAGTAGCAAGGAAGGAATTTAAGAAGGGGCTGAGGAGAGCAAGAAGGGGACCTGAAAAGGCCTTGGTGAATAGGGTTAACGAAAACCTCAAAGAGTTTTTCACTTACGTGAAGAGCAGAAGGATGATGAGAGTAAAGGTAGGACCGATTAGAGACAAAGGTGGGAAGATGTGCCTAGAAGCTGTGGGAGTGGGTCAGGTCCTCAGTGAATACTTCTCTTCAGTATTCACCAAGGAGAGGGGCCTTGATGACACTGAGGACAGTGTTGGTAAGGTTACTGTTCTGGAGCATGTGGATATCAAGAGAGAGAACGTGTTGGAGCTGTTAGAAAATATTAGGACAGATAAGTCCCTGGGGCCTGACAGAATATTCCCCAGGCTGCTCCGTGAGGTGAGGGAGGAGATTGCTGAACCTTTGGCTTGGATCTGAGTCCTCGTTGTCCATGGAAATGGTACCGGAGGATTGGAGGGTGGCAAATGTTGTCCCGTCTGTGGTGGGCAAGCTGTTGGAAAGGATTCTTAGAGATAGGATCTATGGGCATTTAGAGAATCATAGTCTGATCAGGGACAGCCAGCATGGATTTGTGAAGGGCAGATCATGTCTCACAAGCTTGATAGTGTTCTTTGAGGAGGTGACCAGACAGATTGATGAAGGTAGTGCAGTAGATGTGGTCTACATGGATTTTACTAAGGCATTTGACAAGGTTCCACATGGTAGGCTTCTTCAGAAGGTCAGAGAGCATGGGATCCAGGGAAGCTTGGCCGTGTGGATTCAGAATTGGCTTGCCTGTAGAAAGCAGAGGGTTGTGGTGGAGGGAGTGCATTCAGGTTGGAGGGCTGTGACTAGCAGTATCCCACGAGGATTGGTTCTGGGACCTCTGCTTTTTGTGATTTTTATTAATGACTTGGATGAGGAGGTAGAAAGGTGGGTTGGCAAGTTTGCAGATGACACAAAGATTGGTGGTGTTGTGGATAGTGTGGAGGATTGTCGAAGATTGCAGAGCTGGGCTAAGAAGTGTCAGATGGAGTTCAATCTGGAGAAGTGTGAGGTGGTACACTTCGGAAGGACAAACTCCAAGGCAGAGTACAAAGTTAATGGCAGGATCCTGGGTAGTGTGGAGGAGCAGAGGGATCTGGGGGTTCATATATCCAAAGATCACTGAAAGTTGCCTCAAAGATCAAAGTTGCCAAAGATCCCTGAAAGTTAGCATTCATAAATCACGGGATCGAGTTTAAGAGCCGCGAGGTAATGATGCAGCTCTACAAAACTCTGGTTAGACCACACCTAGAGTACTGTGTCCAGTTCTGGATGCCTCATTATAGGAAGGATGTGGAAGCGTTGGAAAGGGTGCAGAGGAGATTTACCAGGACGCTGCCTGGTTTAGAGAGTATGGATTATGAGGAGAGACTAAGGGAGCTAGGGCTTTACTCTTTGGAGAGGAGGAGGATAAGAGGAGACATGACAGAGGTGTATAAAATATTAAGAGGGATAGATAGAGTGGACAGCCAGCACCTCTTTCCCAGGGCACCAATGCTCAATACAAGAAGGCATGGCTTTAAAGTAATGGTTGGGAAGTTCAAGGGAGATAACAGAGGAAGGTTTTTTACCCAGAGAGTGGTTTGGGCATGGAATGTGCTGCCTGGGGTGGTGGTGGAGACTGGTACATTGGTCAAATTCAAGAGATTACTAGCTAAGCATATGGAGGAATTTAAAATAGAGGGATATGTGGGAGGAAGGGGTTAGATAGTCTTAGGTGAGGTTTAAAGGTCGGCACAACATTGTGGGCAGAATGACCTGTATTGTGCTGTACTGTTCTATGATTCTATGATAATTATGTTCTTGCGTTTACATAATTAGACATAATTACTGATTTTGTTTTTGGTTCACATCCAGGTCAAAATTTGAACAGAAAGCCAAGTGAATTAATAAAGAAAATGCAAGGTAAAGTAACTATTCTCATCATAACATCTCTGACCTCCTGAGAGCTTCAATCCTCATATTCGGGTTTCAGGATAGGCTACTAGACAAATTTTATAATAGTCAGGATTGGAGTCGAGCAACGTCACAGAGTTAGAACCAGGCAATCTTGCTCAATTTGGCATCAAACATAACACCAAGACTGCAAACAATCAGTTTCAGATAGCTGTCACGAAAAAGAATAGAGTCAGGGACTTGAGCTTGTGAAGGGGCCCAAGGTCTTCAGACTTCCCAATACTTAACTGGAGAAAAATTCCACTCAGCCTTTGTAGGAAATCAAACAGTCTGACAAATTAGAATTAATTAGGAATGATGAAAGGTCATGGTAAAATCCTCACTTCTGACTTTATGTTGGAAGGAAGGCATTTGGCGAAGCAAGGGAACAGTACTTGGAGAAATACCTTTCATCATCAGCTAAAATAGAGGTCAAGGAGAGAAACTGGACAGCAGACATTAATCAAGGACAGACCACCAGGATTTGTTAACAGAAGGTCATATTTGACTAATTAATCTTTTGAGGATGTGATAAGTGTTGATAATGATAGAGCATTAGATGTAGCATATATGGACTTCAGTAGTCTCACTTGGCAAATTAATCAAGAAAGTACATCTATCCAATTTTCTACAATAACCTCATAGAAGGGCCTTTTCTTCAACCGAACAAATATGTTGAAAGGAGATTCAAATGGAAGTGGGAGGGTTGGCAGCTGACCCAGACTAAAACCACAGGGTCAGAACTGAATTAACTTGGATGGGAAATAAACTGGCAAAATTGTACCGACAGATGGACTAGGTGAGCAGTTGCATGAAAGAATATATAGAGATGGGGACTTCTGCTTGTAACTGAGCAGAATAAGTGCTTGAAGAGCCAGGGAATGCCAAATTCAAAAAGCAAATGGATTACCCAAGAGGATATCAAACCAGAAACAGTGGTTGGAGAATCAGAAGGTTGAGAAATATTGAAGGAATTCAGAAGAGAGGGGTGAAATAAGGCAAGAAGTGATAATGAGAGGTTTAGAACAGCCAAAAAGGAATACAATTGGGAGGAAATGCAGTCACTATAGTTGTGCACATACCAATCCAAGGAAAACTTAGAGAATTGTACAGTGTAGCGAGAAGCAGTGCGTCTCTGCCTTCTTGGCGATCTGTCTCTCTCTCGACGTGGTGATCGCTCTCGGGATCGTTTGCGCTGGGGTGACCGGTCACGTGAACGCCTTCTGTCCCGGTCTCTGCAAGAGAAATAACGCATAAGAAAATTCGCTTTATATAAAACGTTTGTACTTCATTCAAATCTGGTGCTGAGTAAGAGGTATTTTGTGCTTAAGTCCAGTGTGCATCAAAAAATCCCTCTCTTCTTTTGGGCATCACTAAATGGTACCAAACAAAAATGTTTGCTTAAGCATTTTAGGAAAATGTATGGAAAAAAGAAAACTTTTCCAAAGTGTATTCCTTAAGTATTTTGAGCCTTAATTGAATTAATCCTTGAATGAAAAGACGTTGCTGAGTGTAGAATGTGGAACTTAATTCTTGACCACCCTTCCCTAACTGTTAAGTTCTACTTGGTCTCTTCCAAGCAATCTTGGAACTCTTTTAGGAAGAGTGGACTGTGATCTGAAATGAAATCCCAGGCTATCTTTTCCTTTTCATTGAGGGGCATAGACTGGCCCTATTTACTGACTTGACTAAATCTGAAACATTCTGCACCATGTACTACTTTTACTAATTTACTATATAATTCGAAAGGAAATGAAGAACTCTGAGGTGTTGAGCATGGGGCAGGATGTGAACCAAGTACAGCAAAACTCTGATACTCCACAATCCAACTATCCAGAAATCCCAATGGTTTGGCATCAGGCTCAGAGTGCCGATTTCACGCTCCCTTTCACTCACTGGGGCTCCATTTCCTGTACTCCCTTCCATTTGGCAGGGTCAAAGATCTCACGCTCCCTTCCACTCACTGGGGACTTAGTTCATGGTGCTCTCTTGAAACTTTCCTGGATCCATTTCCCACACTTCCCTGAAATTTACTGGGACCTTGTTTCCGTTAAACTTACCGGTTTCATCAAAAAATGTATTATTCTACTAAACAACTTTAAAATAAAAATTAAAAGTGCATTGGAGTATTAATGGAATAACATCCAATAGTCTGGAAAACCTGCTACTCTGGCACCACCAAAGTTCCATACATGCTGGAGTATGGAGTTTTACTATACACTGTAATCTGCCATTGTACCTTCTTTCATCTTTCCTGGTTAATGTTATTTCCAATCTCTCATGCCGGGCTATGAATCTGGATGGTGGCTCAATCCTTCTCATAGGTTGTGGCTGTGGCATGACTCGCACAGGAGGTTGAAGCAACCCAGCTGCAATAAGAACACAAAGCATTATAAACAGAAAACTGCATGAACTGTTGCTTCTGGAATGTTGATTTTTCCAGTGATCATTGAGGGTGAAGCCAAACACAAACTGGAAGAACAGCACCAAATATTCTGCCTGGGTAGCGTACAACCCAATGGTATGAATATTGAATTCTCCAATTTCAGTTAAACCACTCCCTCTCTTTCCTTTCCGCTCCTCCTGATCTATCCAGGTCCTCTCACACACACCTTTCTTTCCAAACCACAACCCCCTCCATCACTTTCTCTTCCACCACCTACTCCATGTCTCCATCACACACACTTCTCCCACTGGGTCCCCTCCCCCCACTGCTCCCATCTGCCAACCATCCCTCCCTTATTTGGTTCCACTCTTTACCTTCTTTTCTCATCAGATTCATAATCTGCAGTCCTTTTGCAGATTACGAATCTATATCACTATCTCTACCCTTCTCTCCCCCACCTGCCAATCAACCTCTCCTCACCTGGATCCACCAATCACTTGCCAGTTCTTGCCCCACCCCTCCCCTCTTTATACTGGCCATCTCCCTTCTATATCCAGATGAAGGGTCTTGACCCAAAACATGTCCAGTTCCCTTCACGGGATGTTGCCGGGACTGGAGGGCTTGAGTTACGAGGAAAGATTGGATAGGCTGGGACTGTTTTCCTTGGAATGAAGGAGTCTGAGGGGGTAACCTTATAGAGGTTTATAAAATCATGAGAGGCATTGATAAGGTGGATTATCACAATCTTTTTCCTATGGTAGGGGTGTATAAAACTAGAGGGCATAGGTTTAACGTGAGATAGAAAAAATTTAAAGGGGATCTGAGGGGCAAGTTTTTCTACACACAGGACAGTGGGAGTTTGGAACGCTGCCAGAGGAAGTGGTAGAGGCAGGTCCAATTACAATGTTTAAAAGACATTCTGATAGGTTCGTGGATAGGAAAGGTTTGGAGGGATATGAATCAAATGCAGGCAAATAGGACTAGCTCAGGTAGGCACCTTGGTTGGCATAGATGAGTGGGGCCAAAGGGCCTGTTTAACTCCACGTTCCAACAAAATTGTCCAGATAAATTCTCCAAATCCACTTTCTGGATAAGTGCCCCAATGTCAGCACACTCTCCCATGACAACATAAAGCATTTAGGCCCTATTTACACTCAGCCAGCTCTGATGAGCAGGCCACATCATTTGTATGCTTGACAGTAGTCACCTGAAGCAGGCACTCTATGCCAAGCCCTGTCACTTACATAAACTGATAGGAAAGAAGAAATGCTTCAAAGCTTTCTAAAAACAATGTTTCTTTCTCACAAAAGAAATATGAACAAGAGAACACCATTTAGCCTGAGTCTGCTTTGCCATTCATCAAGAACATGTCAGATCTTCTACCTCAACAAAATTTTCCTTCACTGTCCTCATATCCATGATATCCAGAATATCTAATATCCAGAAATATTAATATCCAGAAATCTAACAAGCAGTTTTGAATGAACTCAATGATTGGGCCTCCACACCCTCTGGAGTAGACAATTCCAAAGATTCATTGCCTTCTCAGTGAAGAAATTTGTCCTTTTCTCAGTCCTAAACTATTACACTTGATTCTAGTACTGTGACTCCTGGTGCTAGACTCCTCAAAGAAGGGAAACATCCACCCTGTCAAACCCTGCAAGAATCTTGTAAGTTTCAATGACATTTTCTCCCATTCTTCTAAATTTAGAGAATACAGGTCAAGTCTACTCAATCTCTCCTTGTTTGGCAAACCAGCCACACCTGGAACCAGTCTACTGAATCTTCAGCACACCAAGCACAGCATCGGAATCTGAACTAGACAAAAATGCAGAAGCCTGGCAAAAATGGCATTACTATTCACCAATGCACCCTGTTGAGCACTTCCCGCCCACCTGTGAGGAAGGGTTAAGAAATTATGACCGTACATACAACTAATGAAAAAATACCACGCACGCAAGCCCCTGACTCAAGACCAGGTGGTGATTACTGTGTCTAGAACTTGATTGTAAGCCAATTATACTCAACAGTGAGTGTGAGGTTTGTCCTAAACGGAGAGTGTGAGGTTTGTCCTAAACGGAGAGTGTGAGGTTTGTCCTAAACGGAGAGTGTGAGGTTTGTCCTAAACGGAGAGTGTGAGGTTTGTCCTAAACGGAGAGTGTGAGGTTTGTCCTAAACGGAGAGTGTGAGGTTTGTCCTAAACGGAGAGTGTGAGGTTTGTCCTAAACGGAGAGTGTGAGGTTTGTCCTAAACGGAGAGTGTGAGGTTTGTCCTAAACGGAGAGTGTGAGGTTTGTCCTAAACGGAGAGTGTGAGGTTTGTCCTAAACGGAGAGTGTGAGGTTTGTCCTAAACGGAGAGTGTGAGGTTTGTCCTAAACGGAGAGTGTGAGGTTTGTCCTAAACGGAGAGTGTGAGGTTTGTCCTAAACGGAGAGTGTGAGGTTTGTCCTAAACGGAGAGTGTGAGGTTTGTCCTAAACGGAGAGTGTGAGGTTTGTCCTAAACGGAGAGTGTGAGGTTTGTCCTAAACGGAGAGTGTGAGGTTTGTCCTAAACGGAGAGTGTGAGGTTTGTCCTAAACGGAGAGTGTGAGGTTTGTCCTAAACGGAGAGTGTGAGGTTTGTCCTAAACGGAGAGTGTGAGGTTTGTCCTAAACGGAGAGTGTGAGGTTTGTCCTAAACGGAGAGTGTGAGGTTTGTCCTAAACGGAGAGTGTGAGGTTTGTCCTAAACGGAGAGTGTGAGGTTTGTCCTAAACGGAGAGTGTGAGGTTTGTCCTAAACGGAGAGTGTGAGGTTTGTCCTAAACGGAGAGTGTGAGGTTTGTCCTAAACGGAGAGTGTGAGGTTTGTCCTAAACGGAGAGTGTGAGGTTTGTCCTAAACGGAGAGTGTGAGGTTTGTCCTAAACGGAGAGTGTGAGGTTTGTCCTAAACGGAGAGTGTGAGGTTTGTCCTAAACGGAGAGTGTGAGGTTTGTCCTAAACGGAGAGTGTGAGGTTTGTCCTAAACGGAGAGTGTGAGGTTTGTCCTAAACGGAGAGTGTGAGGTTTGTCCTAAACGGAGAGTGTGAGGTTTGTCCTAAACGGAGAGTGTGAGGTTTGTCCTAAACGGAGAGTGTGAGGTTTGTCCTAAACGGAGAGTGTGAGGTTTGTCCTAAACGGAGAGTGTGAGGTTTGTCCTAAACGGAGAGTGTGAGGTTTGTCCTAAACGGAGAGTGTGAGGTTTGTCCTAAACGGAGAGTGTGAGGTTTGTCCTAAACGGAGAGTGTGAGGTTTGTCCTAAACGGAGAGTGTGAGGTTTGTCCTAAACGGAGAGTGTGAGGTTTGTCCTAAACGGAGAGTGTGAGGTTTGTCCTAAACGGAGAGTGTGAGGTTTGTCCTAAACGGAGAGTGTGAGGTTTGTCCTAAACGGAGAGTGTGAGGTTTGTCCTAAACGGAGAGTGTGAGGTTTGTCCTAAACGGAGAGTGTGAGGTTTGTCCTAAACGGAGAGTGTGAGGTTTGTCCTAAACGGAGAGTGTGAGGTTTGTCCTAAACGGAGAGTGTGAGGTTTGTCCTAAACGGAGAGTGTGAGGTTTGTCCTAAACGGAGAGTGTGAGGTTTGTCCTAAACAGAGAGTGTGAGGTTTGTCCTAAACAGAGAGTGTGAGGTTTGTCCTAAACAGAGAGTGTGAGGTTTGTCCTAAACAGAGAGTGTGAGGTTTGTCCTAAACAGAGAGTGTGAGGTTTGTCCTAAACAGAGAGTGTGAGGTTTGTCCTAAACAGAGAGTGTGAGGTTTGTCCTAAACAGAGAGTGTGAGGTTTGTCCTAAACAGAGAGTGTGAGGTTTGTCCTAAACAGAGAGTGTGAGGTTTGTCCTAAACAGAGAGTGTGAGGTTTGTCCTAAACAGAGAGTGTGAGGTTTGTCCTAAACAGAGAGTGTGAGGTTTGTCCTAAACAGAGAGTGTGAGGTTTGTCCTAAACAGAGAGTGTGAGGTTTGTCCTAAACAGAGAGTGTGAGGTTTGTCCTAAACAGAGAGTGTGAGGTTTGTCCTAAACAGAGAGTGTGAGGTTTGTCCTAAACAGAGAGTGTGAGGTTTGTCCTAAACAGAGAGTGTGAATCTTAGGCTCCCCAATTGAAATCAGTGTAGTCGCATTGTTTAAGTATGTGACAAGGACTGTATAAACTAATATCTGCCCCCTCTGTATTGTGGAGACCTCCGATAAAGACTCTCATGCAGAGTCAGAGGAGAATTCTCCCTGGCAGCATACTGCTAATAAACATGTTTTAACAGAATTAATCTGTGGCACTGTGTGATTTTGCAGCAGGCAGGAGTGGGAACTTAAAATTGGGATAACACCTGTGCCACAGTTGGTTGGTTGCAAATCAGTCTCCTCTGGAATCTCAGAAACCAGAGGACTGAAATAGAAGCAACTCATCTCAATCCAGTGGGGTTGTCTACCAAGATAATACAGAAACCTGCAAACATGTATCTTAGGGGTATAGCACTAGTTCCTTTAAAATCATCCCAGTAAACGTTCCCAAGCCACTTACACTATACCAAGAAGGAAAGTTGCAACACTCATTTGGAAAAGACCTTCAAATGCTCACCATAACTTTTATGGATAATGCCTTAGATTGGTGTTTTAGGGCTCACAGGCTATTTATGAGGGTTGACGAATCTGAGTAATACACGTTTCATCTATAATGGCCAGTAATGTACATACTGATTTCTCATGGATGACTTACGTTTCTGTTGTGGTTGCTGGAGTAAAGGTTGGGGCTGAGCCCCTAGCAAAGGAGTGAGGGGAGCTGCTGCCATGGAAGCCTGTAAGAGAGACTGGGCCTGTGCTTGTGGTGGGACACCATATGGCTGCTGCGTGAGAGACTGCATGACAGTTGGAGGCGTCTTGATCAATGGCTGAGTCTGACTCTAGGAAGTCAAAAGAAGAGAGAGAAACAGTTGAATCAAAAACATAATAAAGCCTTTACCTCCTGATTTGATTGCTCTGTCCTCTGTCCCACCCGCAGAATATGCTCGCTACTAGATTTTAAAAGACACAGAGGAGACAGGAACTCCAGAAGTCCAGTCTGAATTTGCACGGCACAAACCACAAGTCAAAAACCCTGAGCTTGCTTCATGGAGCAAAACATACCTGATTCGGCAGGGTCTGTATCCGCTGTGCATTCCACTTGAAAGGCATGTTTGGATTATAAGCAGCTTCCACCAGTACCCGATCTCCTACTTGGGGAGCTTTGCCTTTCACAGCACTGGTGTACACATAAAACATTGTCAACATATTAAAGCACAAGGATTTAACATGCACACGCATACTTGATGAAGGAAATTATTTCTTTAAAACTTGCATTCAATGAAGTTTCAGTATGACAAAAATAAAGTGTAATCTATCTTCTGTCATTTGTTGATCTTCAAAGAATACCCTTCAACAATTTACCTCCGTTCTGTAATTGTAATATCACAAACTGCTGCCACTGAGTTGGTAAATGGTGGTGTGTGCACTCTATGGCTTGATTTAACAGTGAATTTTCATGAAGTTATCATCTGATAATTGATGTAGCCTTCCTATGATAACTGAAAATACCAGAGTCCCATAAGGAATGTAGGAAAAAACTTAAAATGGAAATTAGGATGGCAAAAGAGGGCTATGAAATAACAATGGCAAACAAGAATTAAGGCACTCCAAAAGGAAAAAGTAAGAGAGTAACTAGGGAAAGAGTACAACTCCTTTAGGACCAGGGATAACATGTGCTTGGAGCCACAGGAGGTGGACAATGTCTAAAATAAATACACCTATATTCACCAAGGAGAAGGATGTGGTAGAGAGAAGTTCAGGACAAGGGGCAGCGATGTTCTGGAGCATGCTAGCATTAGGAAGGATAAGGTGCTAAATGTCTTGGGTCACATAAAGGTGAATAAATCCCCAGGGCTTGATGAGATGTATTCCAGGCTGCTACGGGAGACATGAAAAAATTGCTGAGCCCTAATAGACATTTTTGCATGTTTGGTAGACGTGGGTGAAGTATCAGATGATTGGAAAATAGCAAATGTTGTTCCTTTATTTAAGAAGGGATAAGCCAGATAACTGTAGGCCAGTGAATCTTAAACCAATGGTAGGGAAACTATTGGAAAAAATTCTAAGGGACAGGATTTATCTTCACTTGGAAAAGTAGGAACTGATTGGAATAGTCAGCATGGCTTTGTTCGTGGGAAATCCTGTCTCACAAACTTAATTGCATCTGAGGAGGTAACTACGCATATTGATGAGGTGAGTGCTGTAGATGTCTACCTGGACTTTATTAAGGCCTTTGACAAGGTCCTGCATGGTGGTAAGCTGGACCAAAGATTAAAGCACATGGATCTACAGCAGGCTGGCAAATTGGATCCTAAAATTGCTTTGGTCATAGGAGGCAGAGGGTAGTGGTGGACGGTTGTTTGCATGATTGGAAGTCTGTGACCAGTGGTGTACCACAGTATCATGCTTTATGACTGTGATATATTTTAATGGCTTGGATGAGTGTACAAGGTATAAGTAAATTCGGGGATATGAAAATTGATGGGATTGTAGATAGTGAGGAAGGTTGTCCAAGGCTACAGCATGATACAGATCAGCTGAAAAGTTGGGTGGAGCAAAGACAGGTGGAATATAATCCTGACACATCCGATATTGTGGGAAGGCAAACATGGGTAGGGCATACACAGTAAATGGGAGGGTACCCAGGGAATGCTTATGGATGGAGGGACCTTGGAGTCCATAGATCCCTGAAAGTTGTAGCACAGGAGAATAATGTGGGTTACGAAGGCATGAGATGCCTGCCTTCACTGGCTGTGGCACAGAATACAAGAGCTGAGACATCATGTTACAGTTTTATAAAACATTGGTTTGGTCACAGCTGGAGTATTGTGTGCAGTTGTGGTTGCCACACCACAGGAAGGATTTGATTGTGCTGGTCAAAGGCCTTACTAAAGTTCATGTAGACAAAATCTACCATACTCCTCTCATCTTTATGCTTAGTTACCTCCTCAAATTCAATCTAATTAGTGAGACATATTGCCTGACTGGAGCTGACCGGACTGGATTGGAGGACCTTAGTTACGAAGAGAAATTGGATTGGCTAGGCTTGTTTTCAGAGTGGAGGTGGCTGAGGGGTGTCCTGATAGAGAATATAAAATTATGAGGGTGATAGATATGGTAAATAGTAAAAATCTTTCTCCCATAGTGGGGGTGTCTAAGACAAGAGGGCATAGGTTTAAGGTGAGAGGTAGGAGATTTGGATGGGATTTCTTTCACCTTTCACACAATGGGTGGTTAGACAGTGGAAAGCATTGCCTGAAGTAGTGGAGGAGGCAGATCGTGACATTTAAGCATTCAGATAAGTACTTAAATCATCAAAGCATAGAAGGCTATGGACCTCATGCGGTTAAATGCGATCAGTGTACAATAGGCAGCATGGACATGGTGGGCTGAAAGGTCTGGTTTTCTGCTCTACGAGTCTAACTCTACAAAATGACACCCAGCTTTACTGCACTACCATCTTTTCCATCTCAGGAAGTTGTCAGACATTCAATCCTGGAAGAGTCAAAGCTTAAATTAAACAAAGGGAAAACCAGAAACATCACCTTCAGCCCTCACTATAATTCATCTCCTTTACCACCAAATTCAACCCACTTCCTGATCATTTTCTCAGACTGAATTGAAACTTTTATTCTCTGCACTCGATATGACTCTGATCTGACTTTCTAACCTATATCTTTATCCATCTTTGTAACAACATCCATTAGCACATTTGACTTCACTGAAAATATTCCTTTCAGGCACAAAAACACAACAGGAAAAGGAGTCCAGCTATGACTGACAGTATTACATCACAAGCAGCAGCTTAATAAGTTTGCCAGAAACAGCAGCAGACCTGAGAATTTAGAGCATTTTAGAACACAGCAAAGAATTTCAAGACATCGATAAAGAACTTACTGAAGTAAGTTCAGGGCTCAGTAGATGGATGCTGGGAGGATGTTTCCCCTGTCTAAGGAGAAATTTTTTCACCAAAAGGATAATGAATCTTTGGAAGGGAAAAGATATGGGAAAGTACCAGAAAAGGAAGTTCTCTAACTGTAGGAGTTGCACTCATTCATGAACATGAAGTGTTGCTGAACATGAAGCAGCACTGACTCATTAGCTGAGCGAGTACAGTAGGTGATAATGCAGAGGAGGTTTCTTTGCTCATGTCTGACCTGATCCCATGACGATTCCACTGGGAAACATATTACTCTATTAATTTCAAGGGTAATTAGATGGGTAATTAGAGATAAGAAATAAATGATGGCATTGCCAATAATGGCAAGATCACAAAAAATAATTTAAAAATATTTAAACTGTATGTGGCCAGACCCCCTCAGAGCTCTGATCTGATCCATCGGTTGTGGGATCACTTTGCTGTTCATTGCATGCTGATTGACACCATCTGTACTCCTCACTGAAATGCAGTTGATTCCCCAGCTTGACTGTGATAGTAAAATGAAGGGTATGCAGAGCCATCATTTTACAGATTGTGGTAGTGTACATTTCTGTTGCTGATTGCCTACTGCACCTCATGAATACACAGTTTTGAGCTGTCATATCTGTTCTATCCCATTTACCATGATTACAGTATCATACAATACAATGGAGTGTATCCTCCAAATGAATGCACAGGGCTTTGTCTCCACAACGACTATGCATGATCACTTGTATCCACAATGATATTATCAACAGATGTATCTGCCACAATTAGATTGGTGTGGATGAGGTTATACAAGTTTATTTATCCCTCAGTTTGGTTTCCTTATTGCCTGCTGCATCTATGTCCTTTAGGTCTTGGTTGGTGATGTTACCAAGTTGCTCTTAGTGATGGAGACTGAAGTTCCTCACCCAGAGTACATTGTGTGCCCTGGCTGCTTTCAGTGCTTTACTGTGTAATTCATTGAATGTGAACAAGCGCTAACTCACTAGCTAAGGGAGTATGGTAGCTGGTAATCAGGAGGAGGTTTCCTTGCTCGTATCTGACATGACGCCAAGAATCTTCCAATATCAAGCTCCTCCATTATCTCATTAACCAAAGACAATTCTGAATCTGAATGGCCGTCACCGTGGATCCCATGCATCTTAACCTTCTGGATGAGCCTACCATGAGGGACCTTGTCGAATGCTTTACTAAAATCCATGCAGACAACATCCACTACTCTATCTTCATCGATCTACCTTTGTCACCTCCTCAAAAAACTCAATCAAGTTAGTCAGACATGACCTTGCTGCTCAAAGCCATGCTGACTGTCCCTAACTAGACCATGGTTTTCCAAATGCTCATTAATCCTATCTCTAAGAATCTTCTCTGATGGCTTCTCAACCACTGACACGGGACTCACCTGTCTATAATTACCAGGATTATCCCTATTTACCTTCTGTTACAAGTCAGGTTGCTATTTGGTGAAAGTCCGTTTAAGGCACCTGGACAGTAGAGTAGTAGTGTGTGTGTGGTGTTGTCAAGACAGCAAGAAGATAACAACGTGCTGGTGGTTTTGCTCAGTGAGTTGGGGGGAGGGGTGGGGGGGGAGGAGGAGGAGGAGGAGGAGGAGGAGGAGGAAGGGGGCAGGCGGCGGGGGGAGGAGGGGGAGGGGCGGGCGGTGGGGGGAGGGGGAGGAGGAGGGGCGGGCGGTGGAGGAGGAGGGGGAGGAGGGTAACTGACTGCTGGTCTCCGTATCAATGGATGAAGAACAATAGCTGTGTCTGTCACATACAATTCATGTATGGATTTTTGGAGCAAACAAGTGGAGTCCACTTTGTCGTTAACCTGTAGTGGGAAACAGGCATTTGTGTGGGCGTCAATGCATCAAATGCCTTCGGGGTGGCAGATACTTTGCAACAAAGCAGTGGAGATCATCAGTGATTGAGGTGTCGTATGGGTTCCATCGTGGAACATGTGGATTTCATCATTTCTCTCTACATTTTGTCTTCAGTCACCGGTGGTTTTGCAAAAGCCTTTGCTCACCTTGAACCTGAGGACTTGCTGATTTGAACTTTGAGAACTCTTCCTAGATTTGGGGTTTGGGAATTTCCCACACACACACTTAGAGTTTAGTTTTGGGGATTATGTTTGATATCTAATGTTTTTACTTTACTTAACATTACAAGTAGTTATTTATAAAATAGTATTTAACACTTGTACATGACTCATTGTGTTTCTATTGTTGCTGGTATGTAACACTTCTTAAACAAAGGAACAACATTAGCTACTCGGCAGTCCTCTGGGACCTCACCTGAGGCTAGAGAGGACACAAAGATCTTGGTTAAAGCCCCAGCAATTTCTTACCTCTCTCAATACCTGGAGTATATCCCATCAGGCCCTGGGGAATTATCCACCTTAATGTTCTTCAAGAGACCCAATAACACCCACTTCTTTATCTCAAAAAGCCGTAGCATATTAGCACGCACCACACTGATCTCACTCTCCTCCATGTTCTTCTCCTTGGTAAATACCAACACAAAGTACTCACTTAGGACCTCGCCCACATCCTCTGCCTCCAAGCACATGTACAATCTCTGCACAGACAGCATCCAAGGTCAGGATGAAATCTGGGTCCTTGCTGGTCCATTTTGCCTTTCTAAGTGAATAGGCAAAACTATGAAAGATGGAATATAATCTGAAGAAATGTGAAGTTATCCACTTTGGTAGGAAGAATAGATAAGCAGATTACTTAAGTAGTGAGAACATCAAATGCTGGAATTTAGGGGGAGCTTTGATTCCTTGTTCAAGAAATACAAGGTTAGGTGTAACAAGCAAGTAGAAAGGCAAATAAGACATCTAACAGATACAATTAGATCGATTAAAGGATTTAAAAGATAGAAGGAAACTTTTATCCACAGGAGTCTGTTGCAGGGTGCAGAAATTTATAATCAGAACTGGGCTTTTAGAAATGATATCAGAAAGCACCTCAGCACACCAGGCAACAGAAATTTGGAATTTTCTTATTCATTTTCTAAATCAAATGAAAATCTTCAAAACTGCAATTGAAAAATTTGTGTGTGCCATTAATGCTTAAGAGTTACAGAACTAATTGGTGGCAGTTAAGCAATTAACCATGATCTAAATGCGAGGCAGAACGGGTTTGAGGGGGTTTACAGTATCCTTCTGTTCCTTTCTTGAGTAAGCTTAAAGATAAAGCACATACCTCAGCTGGAAAAAAACATCTTCATCCACAAATCCAAATGTATCATGAAGTTTAGTTACAACCCCGGTGAAGACTCGCTGCTTCTGGGGCTGATTTTGTTTCTGGGCAGACCGTGGCGTTGGGTAAGAGACAGTGATTTGTGCTGTTGTCTGCGGGGCATTGAGGCTTGTAGGTAGAGCCACTGCAGGCTAAAACAAAAACCACACAGAATGCAGTAATCACAAGGAAAATGAAAACTCAAAAATATTGCACAAAGTTGTGGAGTTCAAAGAGTACTGGTTCAAAGAATTAGTGTTTCTGTATCTTTAATTCCATAAAATCTGGTAAATCACATTCTGACATACTAGTGTACTGTTTTACATACATACCCAACCTTTGTCACCAAGAAAGGGTGTTAAAAAACTACTCATTCTTTTTGTAAAGTAAGCCAAATTAAATGGAAAGTTGGTCAAAATATGTGACAATAGAGCTCATTGCTAAGTAACACCCCCTTTTATAGGTTTGAAGGCTTCGTGAATAATGCACTCCACAGCACAGGATGAAGTGAAGCACACCACAAGGTGACAGCTACAACTCCCAGGCTGTACTGCCTGGATTAGTTATGTCTAGGAAAAAAGAAGAAACACAAGAATGGTCCCTAAACCACTGATTTAACAGCAGAAAATTAGATAAAACCTGCCACGGTTGTCAGTCATGATCAGGATCCAGCGAGGACTACTGGAATGTATGGATGAAAATTAGTTGGGTGAAGGCAGGAGCAGAATCAACCATGAAATAATCCACCCAAAACCCATGAATCAAAGCTTGTCAACACTTTCCAAACTCACACTTCATGAATGGGTTATCAGCTAGCTGGCTATCAGTGCTATGGAACTCATTTCAGAGAAAATTGAAATCTTACTCAATTACGAAATGTATAACATGCCACGTACAAGTGGGTCCAAAGTAAAATTTACAAGAAACAATATCAATACACTGAAAGCATCTTTTTTTGATTCAAATTGCTGTTCTCAAATTAACTAGATAATCCATGGTGAATGTAATTGTATATACTGACTTTTGTCGGATTTTGAAAAGTAGCCCACGTCTGAAAAACTATTATAGTCTTTATAAGATCAGCACAAGTGCCAGAACATTTTTGACAAAAAGTGACACATCTGCAAAACCATAAGTGTATTGTGACCTGTGGTGAGGGAGAAAATACTGTAGTTTTAGGCATGCATTCCTTGAACACCAGTACTATTAGAATTCAGTCACAAAAGGAATTCTAGCATCTACAGATTTTTTTTGATTCCTAGATATGATAGGAAAATGATAGATGATGTAAACACTCAAACGTCAATC
This sequence comes from Pristis pectinata, assembly GCF_009764475.1. Lineage (NCBI taxonomy): Eukaryota > Metazoa > Chordata > Chondrichthyes > Rhinopristiformes > Pristidae > Pristis > Pristis pectinata. The sequence goes on along the minus strand of NC_067416.1, from coordinate 42,581,150 downwards.
ACGAGTTAGCTAAAATCATGACACTCATGAAATGAAGTTCAGTTGCTCATTTATAGTATAAACAGTAAACTTACTTGAGAAAGCAAGGCTTGCTGGGGTTGCTGCAACTGAAGAAAAGGAGAAAGTTAATAATTGCATCCAATTTCTTAATTATTCAAATTTTCCAGATGATCGACAGGATTCTCCAGACTCTGATCATTTTATACTCCTGCAATACCTAACTAGCAGCACTGATTTCATCCCAACAGTGATAACTTCATGATGTGAACACCATAATTCAGAATGTAGTGATTAGATAGTCAACAGGCCCACCGCAAGTGAAGCTTAAACTCAAAGCACAACAGCTTCCAGGCTGGCTCAATAGAATTCTGCCCAGACATTGTAAAAGATTTATATCTTGCATAAATGTCCAGACATAGCTCCCTTACAGATGACAGGAATTAAGTCACAGCAAGCTGTTTTGTGTGGAGAAAATATTCGTCTCTCCAACGCGGCATGGTAGCGTAGTGGTTAGCGCGACGCTACTACAGCGCCAGCGATCGGGGTTCGATTCCTGTCGCTGTCTGTAAGGAGTTTGTACGTTCTCCCGTGTCTGCGTGGGTTTCCTCCGGGTGCTCCGGTTTCCTCCCACATTGCAAAGACGTACAGGTAGGTTAATTTGGGTTTAAAAATGGGCAGCGCGGACTCGTTGGGCTGGAAGGGCCTGTTACCACGCTGTAAATAAATTGAAAAAAATCATAAAAGCCAGCTATCTCACCTGACAGGCTGGTCCTTGGGTTAAGATTAATTTGCATAGGTGCAAAGTGTTTCTGGGCAAGTACAATGAAAGGGTATTGCTGATTGCTCACCACTGACCACAAGGTCTAGGTGGTTCATTGAGTTACAGCCAAAGGACTTGGTTGTCTAGCTCCTAGTTTTTGAAAGGATCAGTCAACAATCACAACCCCTCAGCCCCACTACCTAAGGCCTTGAGTGTAGGGAAGGAATTACCCAGTCACTGCTCTATGGCACAATGAAGGCCTAAGGCAAAGTGTCATGTTATTTACCAGGAACTGGATGCTGACCATGTGGTCGACATACTTTAAGAGAGTCAATAGTGTTACAGAAAGTATGCAGGGTGGATCAGATCAGAATTTTATCAATGGAGGATGTGGGAAATAAGATTGACTTCAGCCAAATTTGACTAATACCTAGTCCACCAAATATTAGTCTTTATGAACTACTGATGAAGTAAGCTAGAATGTTAAAGATAAAAATTAATTAGAAACATGGTCCTTTCCAGAAAGCAACAATAAGTTACAGCGTTAACATCTGCAAACTGTTTCACTGGTGCAAGGTTTCCAAGAATGATTTAAACAAACCTGTTGCTGGACACTGTAAATAGTTTGTTGGGGCTGCTGATATTGCTGAAAATCAAACAGACAGCACTGTGAAAACCAAAAAACTGAAAATAACAACATTCCTTACACATCTTTACACATATCCCATTATATCATGCAACTAAACTCCCAGCAGTATCTCTTCTATCACTTTTACTGATGAAAAAAATGAACCCTGGAAATGCTTCCTCAGAAGTGTCTACAAGCAGCCATTCAAGCCACACTCTCAATGGTGTTTTCTGTCTCTCTCCCATTAAGGTCTCCACATACACAAGGTTTATCTTTAGTTTGTTTGGCACTGAGATCTTGCCCTGAAAACCCTTGCACAGAGGCAAAGCTTTAAGAAAATGGCGGGGGGGGGGGGGGGGGGGGTGGAAAGAGGTGGGAAATGCATTATTTTCAAGCAGACAACTGGTGTGAAATGTACAACTGGCCAGTGCTCACACTTTGAGTAAACCCCCTCATTTGGGAGCAGGAAGGAAAACATTAAAAAGAAGCAGGGACATTACAAATGGTCATCATACTGAAGTCCAAGATTTAACCTAAGAGGCTCATATAATTAAAGCACTCTGTAGTAATAACAACAGTAAATATTTTAAGGATCAGTTGCAGTAATGCAATAAATCACTACATAAACATACTGTGTCCTAACAGTGTTGCCACTGAACTCATTTAAGCATCTGGTAGCAATAGATTACCAATAAAGTACCCAACACACTTCTTGTTAAGTCCCCCTCAATTCCTTGCCTTGTTTTCGTTCCAGCGACAGTACCTGACCCATTATCACTCACCCTGCTCAAATTTCTATACCCGAGGCACTAATGGGGGTTTGGAAGGACAATATAATTGTCCTGCTGCCTTTTATTCCCTTTGCAGATCAGGATGCACGTGTGAGAAATTCACATTATGTAGTCAAAAAGCTTTCACCTGCAGGCTTGACACAGTTAATAAATATTCAGAACATCTTTTTAGCAATAAAAACAGAAAATGCTACTGGAGATGAGGCAGCATCTGTGGAGAGAGTAAATATTTCACATCAATGACCTTTTATCAAAGTTAGGAAAAGTTAGAAATGAAACAAATCTTACGAATGCAAAGAAAGGCAGGAGAGGAGGAAGGGATGCAAGAGAAGGTTTGTGTTAGGGTAGAGGCCAGGAGAGATTAACAAACAAAAGATGCAAGGTGAAAGAAAATGGTAAAAATTCAGTGAGTAAAAATTCTGTACAAAGGAGGTGTACGTAATTATCTGAAAACACAGGAGAAAACTTTGAATGCAGGAAACCTGAAATGCAAATGCCAAGTTTGATAGTTTCAGTGTCTCAAGGTTATTACCCCCTTGAGCTTATGTTAAGGTTTGTTGGAACCATAAAGGAAGCCAAGGACAGAGTGGTCAGAGGGTAAGTGAGACAAAGAATTGGAGTGATAGGCAACTGAGAGTTCTGGATCACACTTGCAAACTGAAAGGCGGTATCTTGCAATGTGGTCACCAAATCTACTTTCAGACTCTTCAGTTTAGAAGAGACCACCCTGTGAAAAGCAAATGCAGTATGCGGTGAAACTCTACTGCACCACCCAGGGGACTTGATGGTGCCAGACTGACAGACTTCCTGGACTAATGAGATATTACTCTTATTATTACCCCAACACACTTTTAATTCATTTTATTTTAAACATGTTACACAGTAGTATAGTAATTTTTCCACTGGTGAATTTAAAGCAAGGGTAGGGTTAGTATTAAGTGAGTATGGGGAAATGGGGGCCAGTCTGTGCAAAGAGGGTGCAAGAAATGGGGCCTTGGTGAGTTTAAAAGGATTGAGGGAAACAGCACTCAGCAAGTCAGATGCCAAACCATCAGGACAGCAGGTTATTGGACTTTTACTGAACTAAAATAAAGGCTTGTTTGAGGCACTGAATAGCGAGAAGGGTGATAAAAGGACATTTCTGGAATCTTGTGAACAAATGAGAAGCTGCTAGGGAAAGGAGAGTGGATATTAGACAGGTTAAGACTGAATCAGACAAATGCAGTGAACAGCCCTTTGAAATTCTGGGAGGGGAGGGGCTGATGTGTTTGGTGGTGATATCACAGTGGATATGTTCAAAATTATAGAAATCAACCAATTGATTGTGGAGGCTGGTGGAGTGGAAAGTGCAGACAAGGTAGTCCTTATAATGGTTTTGAGTGGAAGTGAGGAAGGGTGGCGAGACTATGTGTGGGAAATAGACTACATTAACACAAGCCTGGCAATGTAAGGTAGCATCATCAAAACAGGTGATTAGAAACAAGGAAAATTCATTGGAATCTTTAGAGGAAGCTGAATATGAGAAGTGCAATCAAAATAGCTCTGGGAGTCCATGAGCTCATGATTCATACTGGTCATCAGAGCCTATCCCTTAAAAGGGAATTAGAGAATAAGGAAAGAGTCAGAGATGGACAACTGGAGGCGACAGGATGGTAGAAATTGATAGCAACGGTGATGACATTTTCCAGTGCAGCAAGAGAGGTAGAAGCAGCACCATTATGGTCAAGATACTCAAAAGAGGGAGTGCAGATCAGAACAGATGAAACAAAGAATGTTCCGTATATCCCAAGAACAAACGTCGAGGTTTGACATATGCAGGTTCTCACAGTTACTCGTTTTGTGTGGAGTCTAAGTTCTTAGTCAATGAGACACCAAGTTCAGATGGACAGGGGTGACTTCAGGGATCAGTGTTGAACGCAACATTCATGTATGGACTGCTAAGTGGCAAGTATGTCTCAAAAACACAAGGCAATAACAATTTTCAAAAAGAAACAATCTAACCACCTACCCATGATATTTAATGGTATTAACAACAACGAGTCCTCTACCATCAACATCTCTGTTGGTTTGGGGAAGGGTATGAAGTGGTCATCACAGACCAGAATTTCAGCTGGGCTTAGTACGTAAACACTGTAGTTCAAACAGCAGGTCAGAGGCTGGGTATTCTGTGGTGTGACCACCTCATGACATCCCAAAGCCTTTCCACAATCTACAAGGCACAAGTCAGGACAGGATGGAATGGTCTCTACTTGCTTCCCTCCTTCCTATTGCCTAGGTGAAGCTGCGAGTTACTTATCCTGCAGTTACAGCTGACAATGTGGTCTCCTTTACATGGGCAAACTGAAATGTACTTTCTGTATTTGCTTGTAACTACTCCAAGCTTCTGGCTGCCCGTTCAGTTTAAATCTTCTTCTTCAGGCGTCCAACACTGCGGGAATGAAGCTGAATGCAAACTCAAAGCATGCCACCATTTTCTAACTTAAAATGGGCATATTAAACCCTTCAGTACCTGACACCCACTTCAACAATTGCAGCTAATCAGCACTTCCAGCAATTGCAATTCGCATTTCCAGCATTCATTTTTCTCATCTTGGCTTTTCAAATAATTATTTTGCTTCTCCCACTTACACCCCATCCAGACTGATCTGTCTCCACAGATGCTGATCATTTGCAGCACCTTATTTGATTTCAAATATCAGGCACCTACAATATTTAAGTTTTGGATAAAGGCACCAAGATGGAGGGCACATTTTCAGTGGCAAAATGTCCCTATACAAATCTTTTATGCAGCACTCAATACCACACACTTCCTGCAATGCCGTCATTTTTGATCATTTATTTTACCTCACTTCATTGGTTTATTATTCTTCTATGACTGGCTGACCCTTCTCCCTGCTCACGCATTCCACTGATTCAGACATTAAAGCAATCTAAAACTGGAACATCTCTAATTGCTAACCTTCTTGAATAATCATTTTACAACAGAGGTAATTTATATCTTCTAGTTCTTCTGCATAATTTTCTACCCAATGCAAAATAATCTTAAAATGCAAAATGACATACTGTCCCCATGATGCCTTCAAATTCTAATCAGGCTGCAATATGACCTGCAATGGACCCCAGCATTCAATTAAACAAGAACACCCCGCAGGACTTAAAATGACGCACATCTTTGTCTCCTCTGACATATGACGATCACATTCAGGAACATCCACAGACTTACAAAATAAGCCCCATGATTTAAAGGGTTCACAACCTCTTGCAGTTTGGAGTTCCACCTCAACAAAGCGGGTAAAGAGGAACTACACACTTGTTTCTTCATTCATGTGACAGAACAACTGCAGAAGTCAAATATGAAGCGCTGCACCAATCAAAAGATGCCATAGGATTTCTCAGCAACACTGTTGGAAACACTAGAAAGCTTTAACAATCCCACCTGCTGTAATGCTACAGCTGCAGCTGCTGCCTGCTGTTGAAGGGCTGCTGTCTGGGTGAGCTGATAGCCTGTCGCCGTTTGGGTGGTGAGGCCTGCTGCTGCCAAGGCCGTCTGTTGCGTGTACATTGCCGGAGAAGCCCCCAGCAGTGAGGGCTGAACACCAAGTGCACCTGATGGAAACAGCAGATTTTACATTATGGCATAAAGGTGTCACAATGTTACAGAGATTGGACTACCTCTTTTAAACAAGATCAGTTGACTCCAATCAGTTGTATGGTTATTAGTAACCATGCACTGTTGTTGACTTTTGCCTTACAGTACCACACACCACCATTGAAGACCATAAGAAATAGAAACAATAGGCCTTTCAGCCTCTCAAACCTACTCTGCCATGCAACAGGACCATGGCTGATCTGACAAGTCCATTATACTATTTTTTCCTCAAACTTACTCAAGGACTTTGCTGCCACAGGTCTGCATGGAAAGGTCCCAAAGACTCACAACCCTCAGAGAAGAAAATTTTCATCTCAGTCTTAAATGGGCACCCCCTTATTCTAACACTAAGCCCTCGGGTTCTGGGCTCTTCCATGAAAGTAAACATTTTCTCAGCAGTTACTGTCTCGCCCCGAGAATCTTTTATGTTTCAACAGGATTGCATCCTATTCTTTGAAGCCTCACTGAGTAACGTTCAAGCCTACTTAACCTTTCCTCATAGGACAACTTTACATTTTCTCACGTTATAACTGCATATGCCAATATTTTGACCACTCACCTACCAATACCCTTTTCACAACTTGTTTTCCCACTAATTTTCTCACCACAAATTTGGCTACCATATATTCACCCCTTTCATCCAAGTCATTCATTGTAAACATCACCGATCCCTGTGTTACTCCACTGTCACGGGTTGTCAACCTGAAAATGATCTTTCTTGCTGCTTCTTACCTATCAGCCAATCCTCCATCCAAGCAATTTATGCTCCAACACCAAGGGTTTTATATTGTGACTTAACCATTTGTCAAATACCTTCTGGAACCTACTGGTTCCCCTCTATCCACTCTGGTCAAGACTTTCTCAAAGAACCCTAACAAATTTAACACACAATTTCTCCTTCTTGAAGCTATGTGGACTCTGCCTGATTGGATCATGATTTTCCAAATATGACAACATTATTTCCTCAATAATTGATTTTAAGATTTTTCCAACAATAGATGTTTGGCTAAATGGCCCAGCTCAAAGTGAATGCAAGAAAAATAGGGAATGGGGAAAATGCAGGCAGGAAAGTGGGTAAAAGGGAGCGAATCTGTTTTCCATCCACTATAACCTTCACTCAGCATTGTGCTTTAGCCTGATTCAGGAGGTTAAGGAATCCTAAACCACTCCTGGATTTAAGTACGTAACCCAGGCTGACATTTCAATAGTGGTTTGAAATACCTCACAAAAAATTCGCACAAGTGGTTCCAACTTCACTCTCAAGGGATCCATCACACATTTTAAAGAGCAGGGGAATTCACCCCTTTGCGTTTGTTAACTACCAGAGTAGATAAAATTATCATTCGTCTTCTTGGCTGTTTGATAGACCTTGCTGTTTACAAATAAGTTGCTTCAATTGCTTATGTTACCAATTCAAATTTCACAAGCATTTTACCAAAGAGTTGTTGTACAATACTATACAAACATGAAATTTCTTCTTTCCTATTGCATTCCAATTAACTAACATGGGAACATTTCATGTGACAGATTTGAGCGAGTTTCACCATTTCAAATTTGCACTCTATCTGATTGTGGAATGTTTACAGCTGACATTGAGTGCCTGAAATGCAAACAAGCGAGAGAACTCCTCCCCATGATTCACAAAGAAAGGATTCAAACACCGACTCAAACACTGCGTCACTGAAATAAAATTGAAAACCCTGCTATCAGACATAGTTTCCCTGCTGGATAGAATGCAAATCTTTCTAATCATTACAGGTTCTGAAGGTGACCCCCAACATTGACAAAGCTGTACACTTGTTGAGACGGAACACATGCTGCTTGGATTTGTAGAGAAATGGATGTAGAGATATGGATATAGAGATATAAGCACACTAAGTAACATTACTGAGTCACACTGACCTGGCTGTGTAACAGCAGCAGAGAACTGGGTGGTCCATGGGGGATTCTTCTGTCCTCCAAACTGAGCCATACTCAGGAATCAAGCAAATCACCTTTAATCCTATATTGTTCAGTTATCCTGGGAGTTAAAAATAGACATGATTAGACTTGGGAAATTCAATATGTAAACAGTAATAGCATTTACTTAGAGACATTGCCTCACTGAAATTATTATGTACATGTTATCTGAAGTGACGGTAAGTGCGGTAGGACACAGACTCCACAGTGCCAATACCTGCACCTCTCTCAGAGTCAAGGTTAAGCAACCACACGTCCCACGACCCAGGCTAAATATCTACAGTACACTGCCCCAAGACACAAACAATTTCAATGGCTGCAGGGAGAAAGGCAAAAGCCTGAACCTGCTACTTCTTCCAAGCACAAAAGCACAAGCTCTAGTCATTCCCAGGATCAAACACCCTCCCTCTGTACACCCCCGACTGAAATGTGCTTCATCGCACCTACGTCCAGCATAATTAGCCCCACTATATCCAGCATGTTCCCGGAGGAAACACTCTCAGTGTAATAACTTCCAATGGCAATTTCCTCACTGTCTGTAAAAATTCACTCAATGTAAAAATACTCAACCTGCCAGGCAGTGTAAAACAACAACAACCATGCCAAAGCCCAGTGGAATAAATAAAAAGCAATGGAGACCGGTGCAAAGTTACCTCACCCCACCAGTGCCCAGGCCAAAAACTCTCACAACAGCAGCAGCCCAGGTAAATAAAACCCACTGCACAGCGGCAAACATCCCCACCGTACCAGTGCCCGGGGTTACGCCCACACCTCTCCAGTGCCCCTGGGTAACGCCCCCACTGCTCCAGTGCCCAGATACAGCCCCAGTGCCCGGGGTTACAGCCCCACCTCACCAATGCCCAGGGTTACAGCCCCAGTGGCTGGAGTTACACCCCCACCTCACCAATGCCCAGGGTTACAGCCCCAGTGGCTGGTGTTACACCCCCACCTCATCAATGCCCAGGGTTACAGCCCCACGGCCCCAGTGGCCGCTGTTACACCCCCATCTCATCAATGCCCAGGGTTACAGCCCCAGTGCCCGGGATTACAGCCCCACCTCACCAATGCCCAGGGTTACAGCCCCACGGCCCCAGTGGCCGGTGTTACACCCCCCACCTCATCAAGGCCCGGGATTACAGCCCCAGTGGCCGGTTTTACAGCCCCACTGCCCGGGGTTACACTCCCACAGCCCCATTGCCCGGGGTTACAGCCCCATGGCCCGAGGTTACACACAGGGTATTGCCCTGCTGGGTGAAGGACCTCAATGAACCGCGCACAAGGCCACGGTAAACCGCCTCACTGGGCCGCCTGCTCTAAGTCCCCCGCCTTGTGCTGCCGTTATAATTGGGTCCCCGCTCTTTCTTTTGGTCTCCATTCCTCAGACGAAGCGAAACTGCACAACACCATGCCCCGAATGCGGCTCACGCCACCGTCTCCGCCTGTGTGCGAGGCCTCGGGCCGACGGCTCGATCATACTCACCAAGGCCTCCATCAACCGGGAGCAGCCTCAGTACCGAGCGACTCGGGATGACGTCATCACGCTCCGCCGACGTCAAGCGCACGGATCGACGCCAGCCGGCTCGGGGTGACGAGAAAGATGGCGCAAGGTCGGCAGGCGCAGCCTGTGAACCGCGCTGCCTTTCGGCATCGTCGCATCCATGAAGCGTAAACCACTCCCGTACACGAAGGTGCAGCGACGTCTAACACCATCACCACAGGTGCAGGGTAGGCGCCGTGCGATCCCCAACAGGTGGCTCCCGAGGCTGGTCTGCCCCAGACCTGTGCCACACACACACACTGCATCACCCCACGGAAATGTTCAAACATGTTTCCTATGCTGACTCTCGGTAACCAGGTGTTATAATAATCCTTCTGTACAGAGCACCCCGCAGTGTTGAAATCAGCCCCTGTACTCACACCCATCCTGACTCTGTGCAGTCAGGCCACCACGGTGTCCATAACAGGGACCAATGCTGTCTATAAAAATCGCCCCCATACTAACTGTGTGTAATAGTCACTACCATACTGTCTATAATAATCCGTGTCAGACGGTAACATATTACCCTCATACTACCCAGGTATTGTTAACCGTACTAACTACAATGGTCATAACCGCACTGGGTTATACCACTCCTAACACTTCATTTTTTTTGTGAATTAAGAGAATATTCATTCCAATGCAGGCTGTCAAAGCCATCTCATTTCCCGGCAACTTACTGTCTCACACATGCCCAGTAACACTACACCCCCACCCCCCGACGCGATTCTTCCACGAGGTAAATTCGAGGTGATTTACAGTAGCCAATTAAGCTTGTCTTTGGGATTGGGAAAGAAACCGGAGCACCTGGAGAAAACCCATGTCGTTACAGGGAGAACGTGCAAACTTCACACAGAGAGCACTGCAGTTCAGAATTAAACTCAGAATGGTGGAACTTTGAGACAGTTGCACTAGTTACAATGCTGCTGTGCCCGCCTGTAACAGTATTATAATGACCCGCACTCTAACTGTGTGACATTATCTCCTCCATACTGTGTGTAATAATCACGTCATCATCCTAAGTAACTGTGCAATGATCATGTCTTTGCTAAAAGTGTAATAGTCATAGATTCAGAGTCATATATGGAATCATCCTCATTCTGTTACAATCATTACCATAGTGTGTATGATGAACCACATTGTATCTGCCCATAATACCTGTGCAATCAACGTTCATTGCAAGTATTTGTAGTAACCCCCTTTGAAGTGTGTGTGATGAACCCTTATTCTAACTATATCAGGAACACCCTTTTTAATGGTGTGGAACAACCCCCATTGTAAACCTACATTGAGATGATGGTAATAACTCTTCCATTTAAATAAAATATAATTTTGTTCGATAGAGTAGTTCTTACTCTGCTTTTGACCATTGATGTGTCACAGATTCTTGTTTTGGCTGTGACAAATTTCTGTTTTTCACAGTTATTTTTCTGTGGTGTTTCTGAATGAGATGTCATTTGTGTTACAGGGTTAAAAAGTGTATTTAGTGTCATTAAACAAAGTGGATCAGTACTGTCCAAACTCAATTCTCACAACTGAGTAGACTACAACATTCTTGAATAATTGTTATTTTTGCACACTTGGACTTGCTGATTTTTTTCTTTTATTAATATTTGTTGCCATCAAATATAAGATTATTGAGCTACAGTAATACAGAAATATTTTTCTTGTAAAATTACTGACAGCTTCACATTAAGAAAATCGATAAATATTTCTATATATAAATTGTGTTAATGCATACATTATTACAAACAAAACAAAATCAATGCTTAGTACACAAATCAGTTAAAAGTCTTATTCTGTAGGATATTTTTATCAATTTCATCAAATAATAGTGGTTGGTTCTGCTTTTCAGCAAGGTTTCTGCCATAATTTTAATGATGGGTTGGTAGAAAGACCTGAGAGCCTAGAGGCCTTTGTTATACTTCTTTGGTGATGATGCCAAATTCCTGTTTAAAAAAACACAGAAAATTCCTGGCATAGGAATAGATTTATAATTATAACATGTTTAGGATCTGGTAACCTGCCTTTGTCTTACCATTCCTTGGTTAGAGATGTTAATAGGCATGCCATTCTTATTGGAAAGATATGCTTTTGCTTCACGCAGAGGACTTGGTTCAGGTATGGTGCTCCTTTTCTCAAACAGTTTACTAAATATTAATGTGAAAGTTAGTGGGTTGTTGATTATTCTTGAGCAGTTACCCAGCTAGCATCACTTGCCAATGGGAATGGGTGGTGATAAATAAATGAAAACACATTGAAAAAGATGTGCATCCAGTTAAGAATTAAAGCTCTGAAACTTAAGATTATTTAAAAGTTTTCTAACTAACGTTATTCTCTTTAACAAAATTTTATCCTTTTTATTAGAGTTCTCAGATTTTTTCTGATGAGGTCTTTTTTTGCAATGGAAGCTCAATTCAAGAAAAAGAATTTTGGAAAAAGAAGTAGATAAAACTGTCCATTGAAGCTTGTTGGAATGACTTGACGTATGATTTTTATGTTAGGTAGCAATATAAAACACTAGACTTTGACCGTATCTTGTGCAATTAAAAAGTAAGGTTAACAGAAATAATCTCTTTTATTGCTGATCTGGCAAGTTAGGTTGGACTGAAAAGTAATTACAGTTCCAGTCTACTGTATGTTTGTCTGAAGTACCCTTCTAACAATACCAACTACAATGAGCTCTTTACTGCAGCTTCCACTAATCAGTTGATGACTCATTTTGGATTTGCCATTTCTTTGTAGAGTGTTCTTGTCTGAAACAGAGTACAAAAAAAAATTGCGGGATCATCTCAGGATACCTTAAAATGTCAAAAGCTGTTGGGAGTCATTTCACAACAATGACAAAATTCAATTCCATGTCACCCATTTACTCAAATGGAGGAAAAAGATGTGAAAGGAATTAGCTGAACATGATTTGCAATGTAGATTGAATAAAACCTCTGTGAAGATGGAAGAAACAATACATCGATCATGCGACACTTACCAAATACCTTATGTAGGGCATGCATCATTGTGTCACAATTTTGGCTCAAACTCGTTACCACAGTATGGATAGACAATTGGCTATAGAGAGTAGGTAAACTTGGGAATTTTTCTTCTTTAATTCATTTAGGCTGAGCCAGCATTTAATTGCCCATCCCTAATTGCCCTGGTGAGCTGCTTTCTTGAACCCCTGCAGTCCTTGAGGTGTGGGTATACCCATAATGCTGTCAGGGAAGAAGTTCCAGCATCTTGACCTAACGATGGTGAAGGAACCACAATATATCTCCAAGTCAGAATGACGTGTGGCTCGGAGGGCAACTTCCATGTGATGGTGTTCCCCATGCTTTTGCTGCCCTTGTCCTTCAAGCTGATAGAGGTCATGGGTTTGGAAAGTGCTAAGAAGTCTTGGTGAGTTGCTGCAGTGCATCCTGTAGCTGGTACAAACTGCAGCTACTGTGTGTGGTGGTGGAGTGAGTGAATGTTGTGGATAGGGTGCCTATCAAGTAGGCTGCAATGTCCAATATGGCGTCGAGCTTCTTGAGTATTGTTGAAGATGCACGCATTGAGGAGTCACGGATGGTACTGAACTTTGTGAAATAATCAGTGAATATCCCTACTTCTGGGTCCTGTGTAACAGCCTCTCAAACAGTTCATGGGGGTATTGCTGAAAGAGGAAATACGATTTGCTTTGATGCATTGTAAATAGAATGTATTGGTTTGATGGCAGACTGATTGTATTGATTGAGAAACAAAGGACTGCAGATCCAGTTGAAAAACACGATGATGCTGGAGGAACTCAGCAGGCCAGGCAGCATCCATGGAGAAAAGTAGGTAGTCAACATTTCATGTCAGGACCCTTCTTCAGGACTGAAGATGGGAAAAGAGGGAAGCCCAATATATAGGAGGGAAAAGCAGAGCAGTGATAGGTGGACAAAAGAGGGGAGGAGGGGTGGGCACAAGGTGGTGATAGGTTGATGCAAGTAAGAGATAGTGATAGGCAGGTGCAGGGGAAGACAGGAGAGCAGATCCACCGGAGCATGTCAAAGGTAAGGAGAGAAAGGGAAAACAAGGAATAAAAAGTGGGGTAGAGAAAAGAGAGATAGACTAGGAAAGGGAAGAAGAGAAGTATGGTGGGGGGGGGGGGTTGTAGAGAAGGCAGGTGGGGATTACTTAAAATGAGAGAATTCAATGTTCATGCTGTTAGGCTGAAAGGTTCCAAGACGGAAAATGAGGTGCTGTTCCTTCAGTTTGAGCTTGGAATTCTCCTGGCAATGGAGGAGGCCGAGGACTGACATATCAGTGATAGTGTGGGAGGGGAAGTTGAAGTGACTGGCGATGGGGTTATGGACAGAGTGCAGGTGAAATGGTCACCTAGTCTGCGTTTGGTCTCACCAATGTAGAGGAGGCCATTGTATTGATTTGTTGATATGATGAATGTAAAGAGAGACATGTACTGATTGTATTGTATTCCTTTATATATTTCTGTGAACAAGGTTTAGTTTTGGAATAATAAAAAAGTTACCCATTCTTGAATTGTGTATGCCAACTCTGCTTTTTATTTGTTTGGTCTGAATTTGGTACATTTAAAGTAAGCTGGTTACACAACTGCTGTGTAAGTGGGGTGAGTTATAATAGAATCAAGGAGGTTATTCAGTCTATCGTGTCTATACAGGTCAATAAAAGAGTTATTAAATCTAATCACACCTTCCAGCATAAGATCCGTAGCTCTCCAGGTACACATCCAAGAACTCATTAAAAGAGATGAGAGTTTCAGCCTCAAAAATCCTTTCAGGCAGAGAGTTTCCTCTACCACTACTACAGTCTGGATGGAAGAAAAATCACTCAATTCTCCCCCAATTCTTTTATCAAGTTATATCAATACTCTTTGGTTTTTGAGCCTGCTGCAAAGGAAAATAGATCCTTCCCATTTATATCCTGATTCCCCATAACTTTAAACAATCATGTCTCCCCTCAGCCTCCTCTGTTCCAATGGAAATAACCTTAGCTTATCTAATCTTTCCTCATGGGTACAGTTTTCCTGTCCTGGCAATACCATTACAAATCTCCTCTGCACCCTCTCCAGTGCAATCTCAATGTTCCTACAGTGTAACTGGAAATGTATGCAGTACTCAAACTGTTGTCTAACTAGTGGTGTCTAATTTATGCAGTGTGAGCATAATCCCCTTTATCTTATATTTTATGCCTTATTCAATGAAGAAGAATAGTCCCTGTGCCTTATTGATCTGTCCTGCCACTTTTAAGGATCTGTGGACATACACTTCAAGGTCCTTTTGTTCCTTCACATCACTCATCCCTTCCTATTTATTGTCATCTGCTTTGTTGCATCTCCCCATTTACATGACTTCACACATTTTATTTGCCTGTTTTCTGCCCAAGTGACCAGACTACCTCTATCCTCATAGCTTTCTTCCTGACTGTCAAACACATGGTCAAATTTTGCATCTCAGCAAACTTTTTTTTATCATGGCCATTGCATTTACTTCTAAATCATTAATATATTTTATAATAGGTAAGGGTCCAAGTATTGAACCCTGTGGAAACCTTATAGTCATAAAAAGATCTGTCAACCATTACCCATTTTGTTTTGCCACTGAGCCGATTTTGGATTCAATTTTCATGTTCGGTGTCATAATTGGCTCACATTGTTTCTGGAGTTCATTAGTGGAGTTTGTCAGATGGGTTTGATGGGGTTATTCTTTATTATGTTGCACTTACCATTTCAGGCTGGATGGAGTGTGATGGAAGTGTTAGATTGCCATACGATGAAGGCATTATGACAGCTCTCAGTGAATCAAGCTTGTACAAACCATTACTGTGGTTGCTCTCTAGCTAAGCATAGAAAGCCAAAGACTTGTAGTTGATCAGGGAGATAGTCAGATTGTCATGTGTACAAACAAGGGCACTCTGCACTCAAGGCTCAAATCTGAACGTTTACTCATTCTGGCCACTGTCATCAGAGTGGAATATAACACCCAATCCTGGTTAAATCATCCATTTATCACATGTTTTGTGCATTATCTGTCACTGAGAGTATAAGACTCCAGAGGGGATCGTGCCCCAAAGGGGTCCCAGCACACCTATCACTCTCGGGGAGCCGTGTGATATTTTACCCGAGCTGTTTTATTTATGAGCAGTTTACCTGGAGACTGGAAGTAACTGAGGCTATAGACCTAGTAAAGGGACTGTGTTACCTTTCTGTGAAAAGCAAATAACTACAGATGCTGGAAACCTGAAACAGAACAAAATACTGGAAGTACTTTGCAGTTTGCACAGTATCTGTGGAGACAGAAACAGAGTTAACATTTCAGGTCAATGAAGTCAGCATCATAGAGTGCTTCCTCAAAATCAAAAGACTTATCAGGGAAATGGGAATGTAATCTGATTGGCAGCCTGCATTGTTTTCCAACCATTAAAATCAGTGGTGTGAAGATTAAATAGATTTCTCAAAATGCAGGCTCTGCACGGGAGCATTAAATTAGAAAACAAACTTGTTGCTAGCACTTCTCTTTCCACAAATGCTGCTTGACTGGCTGAGTTCTTTTAGTACTTGTGCTTTTGTTTCAGATTCCAGCATCTGCAATTTTATTTGTTTTCCTGCTGCTGGTACCACTCAGTCAATGTCCTGTACTTCAGCAATTGACTGTGAGTTTAAGGCTCTGGAGCATGTCCCCCAGACAATGGAAGTTATCAGAATGTATACATTATGCTGATGCTGTTTAACTGCTGAAGTAGAACCACCTTTATTTTGGTCTACACTTTTCAAAGCCATTGCTTGGTTATTCCCAGGAATTATGTGATCTTCATAAGGAATCCCAAGGTCAGTTACAGACTACATCGTGAGGGAAGGAGAACTGCCTGTAATTTTTTGCATCATGCCCTTGTCATGAACCAAGAGTAAGGGAATGGCTTTCTTTGTCTTTTAGCACACTAACATCCTGATCACACCCTACACTGAGTCTAAGCACTACTTTTCTGCATCCCTAATCCCTTCCCCATCCCTGTAATACTACCTCGATCCTCCCCTACCACATGCAATGCAAAGGCATTAGGGCTTTGCTTATGTCTGCTCTCCTTCCTGCGGCTACCAGCTGGAGTAGTAGTGAAGGTCCAATCCTTCCCCATTGAGGGCGAGAGACTGTAGGGAGCTCCTCTCCCTTTCCTCTGCCTGCTACTTATGTCCTGGTAGACCACAGTCTATCAAGATCTACCAAGCTTTTGGACTTGGAGAACAGTACTACCCTTTTAGTTGGCTGGGATCATACCACTGGAATTGCTAAGTTACCTCTGTATGTCTTCAGTAAGTGGGAACTGCTCTTCACTTCTAGCTGATATAAAAGTGGAGCAGGAACAACTCAAATGAAATTTATGGCCTCACTGTCCAGGCTCAGACCTGAAACATGGTCAGGTGGTTTAGGAACTGGTGGCCATGCAGTGACCATGAAATTCAACCTACAGCATCTGCCAGTATCTCCAAAGTGAACATCCACATAAAGAAAGTAGTGAAAGGATTCTTTTGTGGCAAAGATAGAAAAACAGGAGAAATTCAACCCAGCAAAGGGCAAGAAATGGCACAAATGCTAAACAGCACAGTATTGCACTGAAACTTTCAACAATCTTCTCCCTCTTTCTCCTTAATTCCACGCACACTTTTTTGTTTCTCTCTGCAGAGATGCTGCCTGGCCCGTTGAGTATTTCCAGCATTTTCTGTTGACCTTCTTGATATTTTCCAAGATTATGAAGAGAATTAACCCTGGTAAACTTTCTCTGTGATCAAACCCAGGAGATACAGATACCAGTATAAGCCAAGTGAGGAAGCTTTTTCACAGAGGAATCATGATGTAGAATGGGTAATGGGATGGGATAGTGATGGTATAAGTGTAACTGGTGTCAAGGAATAAATCAATGCCTTTGGAAACAGGGTGAACAGTTGAGGGCTTGGCCTCCTGTCCCTACAACACTGTACAGGCTTTATACCTGTTGCATCCCAATGCATTGGTAGAGTTGGTCTCCTTCATTAGAGAATTGCAGGTTCCAGCTTCTGTTCTAGATGTTCAAACAGAATGTTAAAATGAACCCTCTGTTTCTGACCCATCTGCTTGATCTGGTTATTTATGTTAGATTCAGGCCAGCATCACCTTGCCCTTGGAGCCCTCATGGTGATGGTGGCTCCCCAAACCTGACACAAACACCACCCTCAACACACATCCTGTCAAAGACCATTTCTGGTAAACACCCCTCCCGAACTTCTCCCCTGATATGTCAATATATCCAATGACACATTACCTGATACAACCATCCCTCACCACCTGCAACAAATCTTCCTCAGAATATACCATCCTCAACACACCATTCCAATCACACTGTCCGACAAAGATGACTTCTGCCAGACATGCCACCCAATCCTCTCACCCAGCACACAACAATCCAATAAACAGTATCTCCAAAACCCATCGTCCTGACAGCGCAAGTTACCTGCAGATGAAAATATTGATATTGAGCCCAGAAAGCAGCAACATGCCCTGATGAGAAATGAGGTGCTGTTTCTCAAGTCTACCATGGGCCTCAGACAGACATGGACAGAGTGGAAGTGGGAGTGGGATGGAGAATTAAAGCAGCAGACAACAGGATCCCATCCACAATCAGTATTTGGTTTCTCCAATATATAGGAGACCCCATTTTGAACACCAAAGGGAGTACACTGGATTGGATGAACTGCGAGGAAATGCTTCAAAAAGATGAAATGCTTCACCTGGACAAGCTGTTTGGATCACTGGATGGTGGGACGGGTGCAGATGAAAGGGCAGGTGTTGCAACTCCTGCAGAAGATAGGAAGGAGTATGTTTTCTCTCCCTGACTGCCCCCATTAACCCATTGACCAGAAGATCTCATTTACAGCTTGTCCCTTGGGCAACCCTGGCCTCACCCTATCAGGGATATTCCCTTTGTCCTATCTGTCCCTCCCCCAATGTCACTGCAACTTAATATTTCTTCCCCTTCCCAGTTCTGGTGAAGGGACTCCAACCTGAAATGTTATCTCTGCTTTACTTTTCACAGATTCTGCCTGAACTGCTGAATGTAGCATTTCCTAGTTTTAAATATAAACCTGATAAGCACCAACTTTGACACCAACCCGCATCAAATAGAATCTCCAATAAACAATAAACAATAAGTCACCTCTACATCCTGACACACATCACTGGACATATCTCTGCCAACTTTCCACACATCTGACACATAACAAATGACTAACCAATCTGATTGAGACTTTTGAAGAGATAACAAAGTTTTTTGATGAGGGCAGTGTAGTTGATGTGGCTTACATGCATTTCAGTAAGGCCTTTGACAAGGTCCCACATGGGATACTGATCCAAAAGGTTAGGGCCCATGGGATTCAGGGCAAATTGGCAAATTGGATTCAAAATTGGCTTGGCAATAGGTGACAGAGGGTGAAAAAATCAAGGTAACATGCCACAATGACTGCCAACCAGTGGCTCTGACATCCTACATTATGAAGTGCTTTGAGAGGTTGGTCATAGCACGCATCAACTCCAGCCTCCCAGACAATCTTGACCCGCTGCAATTCACCTATCGCCGAAATAGGTCTACAGCGGACACCATCTCCCTGGCCCTACACTCAGCTCTGGAGCATCTGGACAGTAAAGATACCTACGTTAAACTATTGTTTATCAACTACAGCTCTGCCTTCAATACAATAATCTCAAGCAAGCTTGTCACCAATCTCTGAGACCTAGGACTCAACACCTCCCTCTGTAACTGGATCCTTGACTTTCTAACCAACAGACCGCAATCAGTGAGGATAGGCAGCAATACCTCCGGCACAATTATGCTTAACACCGGTGCCCCACAAAGCTGCGTCCTCAGCCCTCTACCCTACTCCCTATACACATGAGTCTGTGGCCAGATTCTGCTCTAACTCCATCTACAAGTTTGCAGATGATACCACCGTTGTAGGCCGTATCTCAAACAGCGATGAGTCAGAGTACAGGAAGGAGATAGAGAGCTTAGTGGAATGGTGTCATGACAACAACCTTTCCCTCGGTGTCAACAAAGCAAAAGAGCTGGTCATTGACTTCAGGAAAGGGGGCAGTGTACATGCACCTGTCTACATCAATGGTGCTGAGGTTGAGAGGGTTGAGAGCTTCAAGTTCCTGGGAGTGAACATCACCAACAGCCTGTCCTGGGCAAATCACGTAGATGCCATGGCCAAGAAATCTCACCAATGCCTCTACTTCCTCAGGAGGCTAAAGAATTTCGATTTGTCCCCTTTGACTCTCACCAACTTTTACAGATGCACCATAGAAAGCATCCTATCTGGATGTATCACAGTTTGGTATGGCAACTGCTCTGCCCAAGACCACAAGAAACTACAGAGAGTTGTGGACACAGCCCAGCGCATCATGGACACCAGCCTCCCCTCCTTGGACTCTGTCTTTACCTCTCGCTGCCTTGGTGAAGCAGCCAGCATAATCAAAGACCCCACCCACCCGGGTCATTCTTTCTTCTCTCCTCTTCCATCGGGTAGAAGATACAGGAGCCAGAAGGCACGTACCACCAGACTTAAGGACAGCTTCTACCCCACTGTGATAAGACTATTGAACAGTTCCTTTATACAATGAGAAGGACTATGACCTCACGATCTACCTTGTTGCGACCTTGCTCCTTATTGCACTGCACTATCTCTGTAGCTGCGACACTTTACTCTGTACTGTTATTGTTTTTACCTGTACTACATCAATGCACTCTGTAATGAATTGACCTGTATGATCAGTATGCAAGACAAGTTTTTCACTGTACCTCAGTACAAGTGATAATAATAAACTGATACCGATACCAGTACCAATACCAATGATAGAGGGCTGTTTTTGTGATTGGATGCCTGTAACTGGTGGTGTTACACAGGGATTGGTGCTGGGACCCCTGCTGTTTGTAATACACAGGAATGATTTAGATGAGGATGTAGGAGGCACGATCACTAAGTTTGGTGGAAGTGTTGACAGTGTGGAGGATAGTCTTAGGCTACAGGGTGATATTCATGTCGTGAAATAGGCTGAGAAGTGACATACTGTATATACACCATGAATGGTAAGGTCCCAGGGATTATTGAGGAGCAGAGGGACCTTGCTGTGCAAGTCCAAAGATCCTTGAAGGTGGCAGTGCACGTAGATAACATGGTTAAGAAGGCACATGGAATATTGGCCTTCATTAGCCAGGGCATTGATACAAGAGCAGGGAGGTTGTGCTCCAATGTTATAAGACATTGACTTCAGCCGGAGTATTACCTGCTCTAGGAAAGATGTGATAGTGCTGGAGAGGATGCAGAAAAGATTCACCAGGATGTTGCCTGGGATGGAGCGTTTCACTTGTGAGGAGAGACCAGAGAGGCTGGGTCTGTTTTCCCTGAAGTGAAGGAGGTTAAGAGGGGACACAATTGAGATATATAAATTTATGCGGGCTATGGGTAGGGTAGGCTGCCAGAAACTTTTCCCCATATCAGAGATGAATGCCCCCTGCTCTGTACACACATGACTGTGTGGCTAAGCACAGCTCCAATGCCATCTTCAAGTTCGCCGACAACGCTCCTGTTGTTGGACAAATCACAGGTGGTGATGAGTCGGCTTACCGGAGCGAGATAGGACACCTTGTTGAGTGGTGCTGCAACAATAACCTCTCTCTCAACGTCAGCAAAACTAAAGAGCTGATTGTTCACTTCAGGAAGGGGAAAGAGGGCGAACATGCACTAGTCTATGTTGTGGGTTCGGCGGCGGAGTGAGTCAGCAGCTTTCAATTCCTGGGGCGTTAACATATCGGATGACCTGTCCTGGGCCCAGAACATAGATGCAATCATAAGGAAAGTGCGCCAGTGTCTTTATTTTCTTAGGAGGTTAAGGAGGTTCAGCTTGTAACCAAACACTCCAACAAACCTCTATAGATGTACTGTTGAAAGTATCTTGTTTGCATCATGGTCTGGTACAGCAATATGAATGCACAGGAACATAAGCTGCAGAGAGTCGTGGACTCTACCCAATACATCACGGGCACATCCCTCCCCACCATCAGTACAGGAGGTGCTGCCTCAAGAAGGCAACATCCATCATCAAAGATCTCCACCACCCAGACCATGCCAGCTTTTCACAGCTACCATCAGGCAGGAGGTACAGAAGCCTGAAATCCCACACCATCAGGTTCAAGAACTGCTACTTCCCTTCAACCATTCAGTTCTTGAACCAACCGGCAAAACCCTAATCACTACAGTTTAGCAACATAATGGCCACTTTGACCACTTTGCACTACAATAGACATTTTTTGTTCTAGTTGTGTTCTTCCTTGTAAAAATTGCATATAATTTATGTTTTTCTTACGAATGCTGCTGATATGATGCTATGTGCCTGTGATGCTGCTGCAAGTAAGATTTTCATTCCACCTATGCATACATGTACTTGTGCATATGACAATAAACTTGACTTTAATTAATACTAGAGGACATACATTCAGATTTAGATCCCAGAGATCCACTCCCTACTGAAGGAGACAACTGCTGCACACAAATTTGGTGATCCTGATCTGTACAAGAAATTGAAGTATGACCTTCGGAAAGCTATCAGGGATGCTAAGAGGCAATACTGACTCAAAATAGAGTCCCTGACCAGTTGCCAGTTATGGCAGGGCTACAAGACGAAGTTGGGCTGCATAGCTAACAACAGCGCATCCCTTTCGGATGAACTTAACACATTCTATGCGTGTTTTTAACAGAAGGGAAGTGGATTGTCACCATCCACCCTGTCAGCCACCAATGAAGCTGAACCTGTGATCACAGTGGAGGACATAAGATCAGTCTTCCGGAGAGTGAACATGAGGAAAGCACCTGGCCCAGATGGTGTCCCTGGCCGTGTGCTCAGATCTTTTGCTGATCAGCTGGCAGAAGTATTTGTGGATATATTTAACCTCTCTCTGCTTCAAGCTCAGGTTCCCACCTGTTTTAAGAAGACCACCATCATCCCGGTACCGAAGCAAAGCAAGGTAACATGCCTCAATGACTACCGACCAGTGGCTCTGACATCCACCACCATGAAGTGCTTTGAGAGGTTGGTCATGGCATGCATCAACTCTAGCCTACCAGACAACTTGGACCCATTGCAATTCGCCTATCGCCAAAATAGGTCTACAGTGGACACCATCTCCCTGGCCCTACACTCAGCTCTGGAGCATCTGGACAGTAAAGACACCTACGTTAAACTATTGTTTATTGACTACAGCTCTGCCTTCAATACAATAATCCCAAGCAAGCTTGTCACCGAACTCCGAGACCTAGGACTCAACACCTCCCTCTGTGACTGGATCCTTGACTTTCTAACAAACAGACCACAATGCCTCCGACACGATTATTCTCAACACTGGTGCCCCACAAGGCTGTGTCCTCAGCCCTCTACTCTACTCCCTATATACTCATGACTGTGTGGGCAGATTCTGCTCTAACTCCATCTACAAGTTTGCAGATGATACCACCGTTGTAGGCCGTATCTCAAACAGCGATGAGTCAGAGTACAGGAAGGAGATAGAGAGCTTAGTGGAATGGTGTCATGACAACAACCTTTCCCTTGGTGTCAACAAAACAAAAGAGGTGGTCATTGACTTCAGGAAAGGGGGCAGTGTACATGCACCTGTCTACATCATTGGTGCTGAGGTTGAGAGGGTTGAGAGCTTCAAGTTCCTGGGAGTGAACATCACCAACAGCCTGTCCTGGGCAAATCATGTAGATGCCATGGCCAAGAAATCTCACCAACGCCTCTACTTCCTCAGGAGGCTAAAGAGATTTGATTTGTCCCCTTTGACTCTCACCAACTTTTACAGATGCACCATAGAAAGCATCCTATCTGGATGTATCACAGTTTGGAATGGCAACTGCTCTGCCCAAGACCACAAGAAACTACAGAGAGTTGTGGACACAGCCCAGCGCATTACGGACACCAGCCTCCCCTCCTTGACTCTGTCTTTACCTCTCGCCGTCTTGGTGAAGCAGCCAGCATAATCAATGACCCCAACCACCTGGGTCATTCTCTCTTCTCTCCTCTTCCATCGAGTAGAAGATACAGGAGCCTGAGGGCACGTACCACCAGACTTAAGGACAGCTTCTACCCCACTGTGATAAGACTATTGAACAGTTTGCTTATACAATGAGATGGACTCTGA
This sequence comes from Pristis pectinata, assembly GCF_009764475.1. Classification (NCBI taxonomy): domain Eukaryota; kingdom Metazoa; phylum Chordata; class Chondrichthyes; order Rhinopristiformes; family Pristidae; genus Pristis; species Pristis pectinata. Next base: position 42,557,612 of record NC_067416.1, on the reverse strand, counting down.
CCTCACGATCTACCCTGTTGTGACCTTGTACCTTATTGCACTGCACTATCTCTGTAGCTGCGACACTTTACTCTGTACTGTTATTGTTTTTACCCGTACTACATCAATGCACTCTGTACTGACTCAATGTAACTGCACTGTGTAATGAATTGACCTGTATGATTGGTTTATAAGACAAGCTTTTCACTGTACCTCGGTACAAGTGACAATAATAAACCAATACCAATACCAATAGGGTAAGGGGTAAGAGATTTAGAGGGAATCTGAGGGGGACATTTTCACCCAGAGAATGGTGAATAACCTGGAAAGCATTGTCAGAGAGTGTGGTGTAAAGAGATTCTCTGATAGCATTTAAGAGGTATCTAGACAAGCACTTAAATTGCCTACACGTAGAAAACGATAGGTCAAGTGCTGTATGATGGGATTAACACAGGTTGGTGCTTACTGGTCGCTGTGGACGTGGTGGCCTCTTTCCATGCTGTATGACTCTATAATTCTGAAAGCATACACCACCCCAACACAGAGTCCTTGAGACACACCTGCCAAAACACACGTCCTGGCACATACCTACCCACATACCTATTCTGATATACACATTGACAAACATACCAATCAACCACAGAACATAAAACCTCCATGACACACACAACCCTAACATATCTGGTCCAAAACACACCCTTCTGCTATACACCCCACCAACACACTACTCTTGACATCACTCCCTAACATTTGTTTCACTGGTGCTAACCTCTCAACACCCAACAGTCAATACACATCGCCATCTACACACTTCAGCATTTGTCCCCAGTACACCTTTGACATCCCTCAAATGTACCCTGCACCCAATGCACACCTAACACACATCCCCAAAATACATCCCTCATGTCACGCACCAATGGTTGACAGAGCTCTCAATTGTATCTTCTTTATTTCCTTTATTTCTGATCTCACCCCCTTTCCTCCCAACCAGAACAAGGAAAGGCTTCCCCTTATCCTCAGCTTCTGCCCGAATCATCTTCTATAACTTCTGCACATTTAGTGTGATGCCAACACCAGTCTCATCTTCCCCTTTCAGCATTCTGAAGAGACCATTCCCTCTGTGAGTCCATGTTCACTCTCCCATCTCTGTCACTGGCCCCCTTCTCACAGCACTTCCCACAAGAGGCAACACTTGACCTTTTCTTTGCCCCTTCCCACATCCAATGACCCAAACACTCCTTCTAGGTAAAGCAGCAATCCATTTTCACTTCTTCATTCAGTATATTGTAATCAGTGTTCACAATATGGTCTCCTCTACATCAGAGAAACCAAATGCAGATTGAGTGATCGTTTTGCAGAATACTCTATTTAGTCCACAAGAGTGACACTGAGCTTCCAGTCACTTGTCACCTTAACTCTCTATCCAACTCCCACTCTAGCCTCTCTGTCAGTGGCCCCCTACGCTACTCCAATGATGCCCAAGGTAAGTTTGAGGAACAGCATCTCCTGTTTCATCTTGGCACATTGCAGCCCTTGGGACTCCATACTGAAATCGGTGATTTCAGATAACCAGTTCTTTTTACCTCTCACTGCTGGATATTTCAGTATCAGTTTGTTCCTTTGTTTCTTTTCTCTTCTGTCTCTAACTTCTGGAATTTAAAGTAATTGTTACCTTGACAACGTTGATCTGCATCCTGTCTTATATACTCCCTCCATTCTTTCTAACTCTCCCCTCTCTGCAATGTAAAACATGCTTGGTTTCTCACTTTTCCAGTTCTTATGAAGGGTCATTGACCTGAAACATGAATCTGTTTCTCTCTCCATGAACACTGCCTGATCTGCTTTCTGTTTTATTTTCCAATACACAATGTCTGATGTGCACCCCTAATACACATCTGCCAAAACACTTACACTGGTAAGCATACAACAATATCACTGATGCAAATCCTCAACACATGCACCCTGCCAATACGCATTCCCTAATACACAGTTGATAAATGACCTTGACATGCACATGTACACACACACACACACACACACACACACACACACACACACACACACACACACACACACACACACACACACACACACACACACACACACACACACACACCCCTACCTCTGCCTTGATACACACATTCCTGACTTACAACCTTCTGACCTGCCCCTTAGAACACAGCCCTTACTCCTGTCATACCTCACTGATACAAAATCCCTGACACAACCCCCCACCACCCCACCCATACACATTCCATTGCAACACCCTCACCAAGGTACATATTCCCAATGCCCAAAGCCAACACAAATCCATAACACACACACCCCTCAACTGACACACATAATTGTCACCCTCCTGCTCCCAGACACACTTTAAAAGGTATTGATGTACAATAAAGTACAAGGCATGAAGAGGACTAGTGGTCCATTTTTTACCTGCAGAGCTGTGTATAGGATCTCTTTATGAAGCCGGACACTTCTTGGGCTTTGTCCTGTTTTCTTAAACTGGAATTCCTAATCAGGGCTTTGACTTTCCCATCAGATTGTGCTTTTACCTGAGGAGCAGAGCATAAAATATTGGTCAAAATTGCAATTAAGAGTGGTAGTTTATCAGAAAGGTAGGCTTTTCAGAGAATTAGAACAAAGGAGAAGGAAAGAAACTGCAGAAATACCCTGGTACTCCTGAAGGGATTGCTGATCAGTTTGCACCAAAAATAGTCAACAGCTTAATTATTTCACACACCTGTGGGTGAGGAGAGTATGGTCACTAAGGTAGTGAAAAATGTTTGGGAAGGTCATGGGGAGACTTGGAACAGAATATGCATTACCAGTCCCATAAGGTAAAAAAGAATCAGCCAAGAACACAAGAGACGCCTACTTCTTGGCTAATTACAACTCCACGCTAATTTAAAGTGCTCAACCTTTCTTACTCCCCTTCCAATCCCTTTAATGTGTTCTACCCATACAATTCTTAAGATATCTGTGCTTCTCCCAATTGCACTATTGGCAATTAAAAACTGTGGATGCTGGAAATCTGAAACAAAAACAGAAAATACTGGAAATACTTATCAGGTCAAGCAGCACCTGTGGAAAGAGAAACAAAGTTAAAATTCCTCATTGTTTTATGTTAAGGCAGATGGCCAAATTTTGTCTGATAATGTTTCCTGAAGAAGACTTAGAGATATTTTGCTATGTTAAAGATGCCACATAAATACAAATCGTAGAGAAACAAATGACCGCAGATGGTGGAATCTCGATGAAAAACATGATGATGCTGGGGGAACTCAGCTGGCCAGGCAGCATCTGTGGAGAAAAGCAGGCGGTCAACGTTTCGGGTCAGGACCCTTCTAGAAGCTGCCTGGCCTGCTGAGTTCCTCCAGCATCATTGTGTTTTTCATTTAAATACAAATCATATCCACTGATCACAGTTCAACAAGGTACTAGTCAATGCACCTCTCCTCTGGGTGTTATTTTGCAGGAAGTAGCCTCAGGCGTGAGGAATACTGTTTAGTTGCACTGTCTCGCTTTTTGCCTTGTGCAATGGAACACAACTGTATTCCATAGCACATTCTGCTATTGATTAAATATGGATTCATAAGTACATTGGAAACAGGAGCAGGGAGCGCACTTTAGTCCCTTAACCCTGCTCCAAATGTTAATTTTCGATCTTGACCAAGAGCTCAGTACAGATCACCAAAGGATGCACATCAAAGTATTTTCAACTGAAAGCTCATGAAGAGGGTATCAAACTGTTTAAATTTTTAAAATTTTATTGACAGCGTGATAACAGGCCCTTCCGGCCCAACGAGTCCACGCCGCCCATTTTAAACCCAAATTAGCCTACTTATATGTCTTTTGGAATGTGGGAAGAAACCAGAGCACCCAGAGGAAACCCACGCAGACACGGGAGAACATACAAACTCCTTACAGACAGCGACGGGAATCGAACCCTGATAGCTGGAGCTGTAATAGCGTCACACTAACCGCTACGCTACCGTGCCACCCTTGACTTAGCAAAATCATCACTTTCAGAGATCAGAGCACTTAATGTAGAAAGAATAAAATCAGAGGAGAAGTAAATACCAGAGCAGAACCTTTCATTCAAAACCATCAGCAGAGAAGAATTGCCACCATTAGTGAGAAGCAGAACTGAAAACAGTGCTGATGTTGTGGTGGAACAGTGTAAGTCACTCACCATACTGAGTATATCAGAACTCAAAGCATGCAGTATATGTCGAAATCAATGCAGAGATCAACAATGATTCTGATGAACTTGAATATGCAGAAGCGCTCAGCCATGGGAAGAATGAATAATTGCAACTCACAAATCAAGGTACTAGTTAATGCAGCCTATATGTCAATTTGATGAGCAAAGAAACTTTAAGCAGCCTCATTGTCATTCAACTCAGTGATGAAATGACAGGGTATTTTGTTATAACAGTAGTAAACATATGACAGTTCAGTTCATCATGGAATTATATCAACGTGACTTTCTATGTAATCTCAAACTACTGTGATACTTTTCTGAATTTCAATACCACATCAGCTCTTCACATTTAGTTCAGTGTCTAGAGGCAGTGATGCCACCAGAGTTACAGATTGAATTACTAGCACTGGAAAGCTTAAAGGTATAAAGAGCAATTTGTATCATGATCTTATCATGCACAAGTACATCTCAAGTTTCCTTTTCATGCTCAAAAACAAACTTAGAAAAACATGAACACCTGCTTGCTCTGGAGATCACAGAAAGAGGTGAAAGTGAACCACCTCTGTGGGTTTCAAGGAGGCCAAAAATTCAAAAGCTGCTTAGCACTGTCTGGATATGTGTACACTCCAACTAAACCTCAATGTCATGTAACACCAACAATTGATAAAATTATTGCAGAAGTCAATAGTACAAGCATTTCACAAAGATAAACATTAATGCTGGGTGTCATCAGATTGACTTTGCAAAAGAATCTATCAGAATCTTGCTTGGACTTTTCAAGAGTGAGCTCAGAAGCTGGTGTAGCCAGACATAGTACAACTTATCTCTAAAGACTTGTGGGCAAATGAAACATCAGCAATAACAGTTGGATTTCAAATATATCTGTGTGACTTCATGACTGAAGCCTCACACCAAACAGAGACAATGTTTGTGCAAGAAGTTTAGTTTTGAGTTCTTTTAGTCATGTTTTCTGCAGTGATGGAAGTCTCCTTTATATCTCAAAGCCTCCATAATGAAATGATATAAGGACTGTTTCTTTTAATTAACATTTGGAGCAGTATACAGTAGTGTTGTTTTGTATTATTATGCAATACTTGTACTTTTCCTGATGTACTTAATCATATGGTCGTATAAGAAATGGCTAATGAGATAGTTGATATGCTGATTTTAATTTTCCAGAATTCAGGGAAGGTTCTATTAGGGTTGAATATTGGCAATTTAACTCCTTTATACAAAAAGGGAGGGAGAGAGAAAACAGGAACCACAGGTCAGTTAGCTTAACATCTGTCCCAGAGAAAATATTATTAAAGATGTTATTGCATTGCACTTAGAAAAGAAGTCAAGAAAATTAGGCTGAGTCAATATGGTTTTGTGAAAGGGAAATTATGTTCAATCAACTTATAGGAGTTCTTGGAAGAGGCAATATTTGCTGTGGATAAAGAGTAAGCAATAGATGTACTACAGTTAGATTTCCAGAAGGCATTTGATAAGGTGTCACATCAAAGCTTATTGTGGAAAATTAACCATATGAGATAGGAGATAACATATTGGTATGGATTAAAGATTGACTGGAGGCAGTCTTTCTCCGGTTGGCAAGATGTAACAAATGGTGTGTTACAGTGATTGTTACTCAGCCCTCACCATCTTATAATATACACGAGCACCAAAGATATGGTTGTTAGATTTGCTGATGACATACATTTAGGTAGGAAAATAAGTTTTGAATAGGACATAAAGAAGATACAAAGGGATACAGATGGAAGTCAGTGGTTAAAGTTCTGGCAAACACAAAATAACGTGGAAAAATGTAAATTTGTCCATATTGGCAGCAAAACTGAAAACAAATCATATCAGCTAAATGATGAGAGACTGCAAAGCTCTGAAATGCAGAGAGATCTGGGTGTCCTGGTGCATGATTCTGAAAAGGTTGGAACTCAGGTACATTAAGTAATTAGGAAAGCAAACAGCATGTTATTGTTATTGATTGGAGGAATTAATACAGAAATAGCGAGATAAAACTTTAGTTGTATAAGACATTGGTGAGACCTCATCTGGAGTACTGTGTACAATATTGGTCTCCTTTTTTAAGGAAGGATGTTAATGCTCTTCAAACATTTAAGAGAAGGTTTACTGGATTAATATCTAGAACTGACAGGTCATTTTGGAAATACAGGCTAGACTTGTAACAGTTGGAGTTTAGAGGAGTGAGAGCACCTTGAGTGGAACATACAAGATCCTGAGGGTTTTGACTGGGTGGATGTGAAGAGATCATTTCCTCTTGTCCGAGAATCTAGAACCAGGGTCGCGGTTTAAAAATAATGACTATCCCCTCAGAGGGTTAGGTGTCTTTGGACCTCACTTTCTCAAAGGCTGGTGGAAGCAGAGTCTTTTAATATTTTTAAGGCAGATGGTCTTCATCATGCTGGACCACAGCTCCATAGACAATGACAATTTTCTGTACTGTTTCATATAGGCTTTCTTCATTGGATGGATCAAGGCTATGAGTCTCAACAGAAGCATCACAGCCAAGTCTGCTAGTGTCAATGTCCAATGTATATGGACAGTTTCTGACGTGGCTGGCATGGAGATCAAACCCCAGTTCCATAGATGCTGACTCCAAATGTATGGTGCCCACTGCTGACCTGGTTAAGCTGAACCAGCTCAGTAGAGGGTCTCCAGGTATTTCAGGATAGTGGTTACACAAGGCAGTCAATTCACACGTTCATCCAACGCCTCTCCTAATACACTTACTTTGAAATTTGAGCAAAGTAACAAATCACTATGGAGGCAAGGACTGTGTGTTTCCGTTCAAGCTGTGTTTCTATGTTGGCAAAGCCGACAATCTTCATTGACTGGAAAAATGGCAGCATCTGTTAGCTCATTAATTAGGCACAGCTTTTAACTCTAGTGTTGGGTCAGTAAATACTGAGTTATTGTAGACTGGCAATCTTCATAAGTTAGCTCTACAGCAGCTCAAGGGCTTACTCGTACATCCTACCATGTTTCTCTATAAATACTACTTTTCATTTCCATATGTGAAACAGGCTTTGAGATCATTTTGTGGTTCTGTGAGCTGACATGATCATATTCTGCTTGTTTCATTGAACTCCACAGGCTCTTAAGATTAAAAATAAGCAAGAAACTTGGAAAAGCCAATGCAGCCACTACATCCTGCAGGCAATCTACAGCTTGATCAATCATAGACTTCAGCCAACCTCTTGAGGGAGACACCAACCAGTATTAGCAACTGTGGACTAAAAACATAGCTGATATATTCAATAAGAAACCAGCAATAAAATAGGACAAAAGCTATACAACTATACAACTTCTCTGACAAAAAAGATTGAAAGCACCATAGGGGAGATTACAGGAAATTTCAAAGAAGGGTCGACAGGAAAAGAATAACCTGCAGACATGAAACAAAATACCAAGGAATTTCATACCTGGCCATTCTCTGGACTTGCTTGCATTTACCAGGGCTCTTGTAACTTGACAGAATCACAGACTTGAACATGAACTTTAGATTATTTCTGCCTAATACCCTACATGCAGCACATTCCAGTTGGAGACACGACCTCCTCTGCTGGGTGTGGAAAGACTGGGATGGTACAGCTCAGGTATGTCATTATCAGGGTGATGTGAGAACGGTGCCATTGGATTGGGTGCACCAAGAAATGGAAATCCCAAACAAAAACAGAAATTAATGGAAGCACTCAGCAGGTCAAACAGCATCGGTGGAGGGAGAAACAGACCTCATGTTTTGGGGTAAACTCATCAGTATTGGAAATGTGAGAAAACAAGTGTTTGAAGTTGCAGAGAGGTGGAAAGAATGGTGGGAATATCTGTGATGAAGTGCAAACCAAAGTTATCAAGCTAACAATTACCTTAGAAAACAATATTTGGAAACAGAAGTAAAAAAAGCATCAAATTGAAACAGACAAGTACAACCACACTGTGGGGGGGGGAGCAGAGAGAGAGTGAGAGAGAGAGAGGGAGGGAGAGAGAGAAAGAGAGAGAAAGGGAGGGGAGAGAGAGGGAGAGGGAGAGAAAGGAGAGAGAGGGAGAGGAAGAGGGAGGGAGGGGGAGAGAGGAGAGAGAGGGAGAGGAAGAGGGAGGGGGGGAGAGAGAGGGAGAGGGAGGGAGAGTGGGAGGGGGAGGGGGAGAGAGAGGGAGAGGGGGAGGGAGAGAGAGTGAGAGAGAGAGAGAGAGAGAGGGGGAGGAGGGAGAGGGAGAGAGAATTTGGACTTCCAAGGGCTTCAATGTGCACAGACAAAAGTTGAGGTGCAGTGCTTTGTGCTTACATTGGGCATCATTGGAGTAATGGAGGGGGCGGAAGATGTAGTGGTCAGAGGGGGAGTGGGATGGAGAATTAAAGTGACAGCTGAAGTCAGAGAATTGGTTAACAGCCATCAGAGTAGTGCCTGGTGGCTGTCAATTACAAGCTTTCACATCACTTCCTGTTGGTGTGTGTTGACTATTCTTTTAGAACTGTGATGAGACCATTTTGTTTCCAAGTTTGCAACTTCTAAACCTTTAGGATAAAGAACAGGAAGGCAGAATAAGAGAACAGATTGGAAAGAAACATGAAAATGGACTGTAAGATCTTCTTTAGGCATATGAAAAAGCAAGAGCAAAAATGGGTCCCTTATGGACAGAGATCAGAGAATTTGCAAAATAAATGGTGGAAAAATTAAATGAATATTTTGTGTCTATAATCACAGAACTAGAGTTGTTGAGACTGAGAGCTGGTAAATCTCAAGGACACCATAATCTACATTCCAGAGTTTTGAAAGAGGTGGCTGTAGAGATAGTTGAATGCATTGCTTATTATTTTTCAAAATGATTTAGATTCCTGCGGACTGGAGGATAGCAACTGTGACACCACTGTGTAAAAAAGGTGGGAGAGAGAAAGCATGGAATTTCCAACCTGTTAGTCTAACGTTAGTTGTATGGACAATGGTGGAATCTATAAGAAAGGATGTAATTACAGAATATCTGGAAAAGAAAATAAGGATTGAGCAGAGTTCGCATAGACTTATGAAAGGGAAATCATGTTTGATAGATCTTTTGGAGCTCTTTGAGGATGTGACTGGTGGAACAGATAAGGGGGAACTAGCGGATGTGGTGCATTTAGATTTTCAAAAGGCTTTTGATAAGGTCCCACACAGGTTGGTCAATAAGATTAGAGTACATGGAACTGGGCGGTGGGGGGGGAGTGGGGTAACATACTAACATGAGTTGAGAATTAGTTAACAGACAGAAAGCGAAAAGTGGGATTAAATGGGCCTCTCTCAGGTCTCCACAAGTGGTGTAGTACAAGGATCAGTACTTGGCTACAACTACTGAAGATCTATGTCAATGATTTTCTGAGGGCACCAAATATCATATTTTCTGGTTTGCTGATGATGCAAAACTAGGTGGGATCGAGAGTAAGAGGAGGATGTAAAGAGGCTTCAATGGGATAGAGACAGGTGTAACAAATGGGTGAAACACAGCAAAAGGAATGTAATGAGGAAAATTTTGGTGCACATCATCCATTTTGGTGCACAAAACAGAAAAATAGAGTATTTTTTAAATGGTGACAGATTAGGAAATGTTGATGTTCAAAGTGATGTCGATGTCCTTGTATACAAGTCACCGAGAACTAACATGCAAGTCCAGTTAGGAAGATAAATGGTATGTTGTCCTTTATTACAAGAGGATTTGAGTGCAGGAATAAAAGATGTCTTACTGCAATCACATAGGGCTTTGGTGCGACCACAACTAGAGTACTGTATACAGTTCCAGTTCCTCACCTACAAAAGGATTTATTTGCTACAGAGAGGGTGCAACAAATATTCATCACATAGATTCTTGGGATGGCAGTTAGTTGTATGAGGAGAGGTTGAATAGACTACGCCCGTGTTCTCTACTTTAGAAGAATGAGAGGTGATCTCACTGAAACTATCAAAATTCTTGTAGGGTTCGACTGGATGAATGTAGGGCAGAGATTTCCCCTGGCTCTGGAGTCTGGAATAAGGACCAAGTCAGACAGTACTGAATTTTTGGAATTCTCTACACTTGTGGAGGCTTGGTCGCTGACTTCATTTAAAACAGAGGTCAGTGGATTTCTGGATATCATGGGCATCAAGGGATATGGGGATTGTGCAGGAAAATGGAATGGAGGTACAACTTCAAACCATGATCTTTGTGAATGGCAGAGCAGGCTCGAGAAGCCTACTCCTGCTCCTAATTCTCAAGTATCACATTCTTATGTTCTTACCTCTTGGAGTCCTTGGTGTGATGAGTACAGGGTCCTTGTACCATCAAGGCTGTGCTTCACCTCAGTCTCTATAGATCTTCCCATCTCTTTGCACATGGGCTTCCTGAACCATCCTCTTCCACCTGAGTCTGTATCACCACCTTCAACAGATGCACAGTTATGAAAAAGTTGCCATCAAACAGTCACACAGTGATCACATAAAATACTAAAGTATTTAAAAAATCAGAAGATTTAAAAATCAGAAAAAGTAACAGGTTAAATGGACATTTAAAGATAAATGAGTTCAATTGGATTGGGGAAATAGCAGCAGAAATCAGAATGTACAGTTAAACTGCACCCGTTGAGTATTATACATGCAACATACCAACTTCACGCTGCCTTCCCATGCTAATAATTTTTGTAAGCAGGCAACACTACCTGTGCTGTCCCTTGTATACATTAAAAAGGAGGCTCCACACCTCAACTTCCTGGCACATACAGTAAGAGTGCATGGCCCTGATATAATGCTACCAAATAATACCCTGCCTGATTATCGGTTCATTCAATTCACTTTGTTTCCAAAAGATGTCAACCTCCGCTGAATATATTCAATGTTTGAGCACCCACAGATTTACAAAGTGAAGAGTTCCAAAAACCCTCTCAAATTACCCTGAGAAATTTTCCCTTGTCTCAATCCTAAATAGGTGACCCCTTATTCTGATACCATGCTCCCTTGTTCTTGACTTTCCAACAGAGGTAACAGCACCTGCACATAAGAACATAAGAACTAGGAGCAGGAGTAGGCCATCTGGCCCGTCGAGCTTGCTCTGCCATTCAATAAGATCATGGCTGATCTGGCCGTGGACTCAGATCCACCTACCTCCCTTTTCTCCATAACCTCTAATTCCCCAACTATGCAAAAATCTATCTAACTGTGTCTTAAATATATTTAATGAGGTAGCCTCCACTGCTTACCTGGACAGAGAATTCCACAGATTTACTGCTCTCTGGGAAAAGCAGTTTCTCCTCAACTCCATCCTAAATCTCTTCCCCTGAATCTTGAGGCTATGTCCCCTAGTTCTAGTGTCACCTACCAGTGGAAACAACTGTCCTGCCTCTATCTTATCTATCCCTTTCATAATTTTATATGTTTCTAGAAGATCCCCTCTCATTCTTCTAAATTCAAGTGAGTATAGTCCCAGGTGACTCAATTTATCTTCATAGGCTAACCCCCTCATCTCCGGAATCAACCTGGTGAACCTCCTCTGCACCGCTCCAAAGCCACTTTACCTTTCCTCAAGTAAGGAGACCAGAACTGCACACAGTACTCCAGGTGCGGCCTCACCAGTATCCTGTGCAGTTGCAGCATAACCTCCCTGTTCTTAAATTCAATCCCTCTAGCAATGAAGACCAACATTCCATTTGCCTTCTTGATAACTGTTGCACCTGTAAACCTTCCTTTTGCGATTCATGCACAAGAACTGATGCACAAGAATCTGATCTATTTTTCCTTCTAAGGTGGATGACCTTGCATTTGCCAACATTGTACTCCATCTGCCAGACCCTTACCCACTCACTTAACCTATCTATATCTCTCTGCAGACTCCTCACATCCTCTGCAAAATATGCCTTTCCACACAATTTAGTGTCGTCAGCAAACTTAGATAGGCTATACTCGGTCCCCTCTTCCAAATCGTTAATGTATATCATGAACGGTTGCGGGCCCAGCACCGACCCCTATGGCATCCCGTTCACCACTGATTGCCAACCAGAGAAACACCCATTTATCCCAACTTTCTGCCTTCTGTTGGTTAACCAATCCTCTATCCATGCTAATACATTACCCCCAACTCCATGCATCCCTATCTTATGGATAAGTCTTTTATGTGGCATCTTATTGAACCCCTTCTGGAAATCCAAGCATACAACATACACCTGTTCCCCTCTATCCACTGCACTCATTATATCCTCAAAGAACTCCAGTAAGTTTGTCAAACAGGACCTGTCCTTCCTGAATCTATGCTGTGTCTGCCTGATGGAAACACTTCTATTCAGATATCTCGCTATTTCTTCCTTAATGATAGCTTCAAGCATTTTCCCGACTACAGATGTTGAGCTAACTAGCCTATAGTTACCTGCCTTTTGCCTACATCCTTTCTTAAACAGTGGCGTGACATTCGCTGTCTTCCAATCCGCCAGGACCTGCCCAGAGTCCAGAGAATTTTGGTAAATTATCACAAACACCTCTACTATAACTTCTACCATTACTTTCAGTACCCTGGGATGCATCCCATCAGGACGAGAGGACTTGTCTACCTTTAGGCCCACTAGTTTGCTCATCACTACCTCTTTAGTGACAGCGATTGTATCAAGGTCCTCACCTCCCATCGCATCCATAACACCTCTCTTTGGCACGTTAGACATATCCTCCACCATGAAGACTGACACAAAATAGTCGTTCAAGGCCTCGGCCACTTCCACATTACCCAATATTAATTCCCCCTTTGCATTTTCTAAGGGACCTACGTTCACTTTAGCCAACCTTTACACTATCAATTGCACTATCAATTCCCCTCAATATTACACGTATCAGTAGGTTTGGCTTTCATCTAAACTGCAGTCTTACTCATTGGACAAACCCCTCCCCCCATCATGTTGCACCACTTCCAAGTCTCTCCACTAAGTATGAAAACTAAAATTGCTCATAGCACAATGGCCAATATACCATTTACCTTCTGAATTACTTTCTGCAGCTGCATGTTAACCCTCTGCGTCTCACGATCTGTCTGAACGCCCACGTTTACATGTTTTGAATCATTTACCACATCTTCCTGTATCATACTAAATTTACCAGCTTCTTGCCCACTCATTTAACCTATAATTAGCTCTTTGCAAAAACTTTGCAGACTTTGCTTCCTCCTCACGGGTCACTTTCCCTCCTAAACATGCGTCATCAGCAAAATTGAATATTATATCCTGCCCTTTCATCTAAGACCTTAATGAAGTCTGTAAATAGTCGGTCCTACTGCCACTTCACAAGTATCAAATGTCAATGTGAAAAAGACCCACTTATTCATATTCTTTGTTCTCTGTCCATCCTAATAAATTATCCCAAACCCATGGCCTTTATTTTTGATAAAATCCTGTGTGGTATCTCACCAAATATCTTTTGGAAATCCAAATATTACATCCATTGGTTCCCCTTTATTGACCTTATGGGTTACATCCTTCTGGTAATCCTTGTTGGTAGACCTGAATTATATTGTCTATCTGACAGAAATTGCAGACCCCTTAGTATTCTTTTCACTTAAGGTTTGCATGCACAACGGGGTTTTATTATGATCATTGGTGACAAGGATGCTTTCCTGTGGTGCGTTGCCTTACAGCACTGACATGGTTTTGTCACCATGTATGGAGAATGGAGACTTTAAAAGCATCACAAGTATCCACTGGTAGATCCAGTGACCCTGGCTGAACAAGCCTTGGTTGAGGATACATACCTAAATTGTTCTGGTTATTTATACTAAAGATGATTATGATTGTAGTGTATGTACATTTCAAGTGGAGAAAAGCAGTTCTTATAGATACTTCTACATCTCGAGCAACAAATTCAAGTGATACAGAATCACAGATTGCTGACAGCAGAGAAGGAGGCCATTTGAATCATTCAGTTTGTATCGGTTCACAATAAAAAGAATCTAGTTAGTCTCACCATCTCACCCTCCTCCCTGTAAAATGTTCCCTTTCATTTACTTATCCAGTTCCCTTTTGAACATTATAAATGAATCTACCTCCTTTACAGCCCCTGAACATTGCAGATCCTAAGCGTTCGCTGTGCAAAAAAAAATGCTTCCTCATGTCACCTTAGATTCTTTCGTCAATTACCTTCATTTGATATCTCCTATTTCTTGACCCTTCTGCCAGTGGAAATTGCTTCTCTACATCTGCTCTGTCTATATCCTGCATGATTTGAGACAGCTCACAACTTCCTGGAATTCAAAAACAAGCCCAGCTTCTCCAGTCGATCCACCTTACCGAAGACATCAAATCAATAAAATGTATGAAAGAAAGCAGTGCTGATCCCCGAGGAATACACTATACACTTCTCTCCAGGATAATGAACAATTTTCACTACTATTCCCTGATAGTTGGACAACTTTCTTTCCATGGTGCTTTAATCATTTTTATTCCTTGGCCTTAATGCCAGCCTACTATGTGCCTCCTCAATAAATCTCTTTTGGAAGTCCATAAGCAACACATCAACTGCATTTCCTTCATTGACCCTCTATGTTACTTCATCAAACCTTTCCTAATTGAATCAGCTAGACTCAATTCACACATGTCCAAGTAACTGTTAATTCTGAGCTGAATGCTGTTCCCAGCAATTTCCCCACCACCGAGGTTAAACTGAGTGCTCTGTTGTAACTGGATTTATCCTTGCACCCTTAATTGAACAAGATGTAACATTTGCAATTTCCCAGTCCTCAGGCACTATCCTGAATCAGTGGATGCTTGGAAGATTATGTCCAGGCCTCTGCAATTTGCTCTCTTACTTCCCTCAGCAAATGCAGATGCATCCTGTCTGGACCAGATGATTTATCCACTTTATGCAGCTCGCCTATCTAATAATTCCTCTTTAGTAATTTTTAGCCAATCCAGAATCCTAATTATATCTTCTTTTGCTGAGACACATCGTCCTTCATTTAGTACCTCAGTATTGCCCTCCAGCTCCATGAGTAAATTTTGTTTTTGATCAGCCCATATCTCTCCTTACAACTCTTTTCTTATTTACGTGAATATTTTTGGTTTCCCCTTTATGTTTGCTGCTAGTCTTTTCTCATGCTCCCTCTTAACTTCTTACTTCCTTTCTTACTTCCCCTCTGAACTTCCAGAAATCAGCTTGACTTTCATTTGTGTTAATTGGACATATGCTTCTTTTACTGTTCTATTTTACCCTCTTACTATTTGTTCATCCAGTGCGCTCTGGATTTAATTTTCCTACCCTTTTCCCTCAGGAGAATGTACCTGGACTTTAGCTGAAACTTGTCAACTTTAAAGGGCTCCCTTTGTTCAATTAGAGTTTTGCCTGCTTTGCTTCCAATTTACTCCAGATTTGTTCTTGTTCCACTGAAACTGGCCCTTCTCCAATTGACTATTTTTATCTTAGAATGATCGACATCCTTTGCCATACCTATTCTAAACCGTATGATATTATGACTGCTATTTCTTAGATGTTCTGCCCCCATTGATATTTGGTCAACTTGCACTGATTCATTTCACAGAAAAATGCCCAGCAGTGTCACTTTACATATCTTGGGAGTCATCTCTCTTTAGCCGACTGAGGAAATGAGTGTTCACAGACCCCAAACCTGGCATGGAACTCACGGATCACTGCCGTGATCACAGTCCCATGGTAAACTTCAGGCACCTAACAACGTCTCAAAGCACTGGAGAAGTACCACCAACAGTATCTCCACAATATACTCTAAATCTGTTGGCAGGATAAGTAAACCAATGTGAACACTCCACTCTGAACTCCATCTTTGCAAGAGATTTCAGGAGGAAAGAGGAAATGCTTCAAGGATGTCCTCAATCAGCTGAAGACTGTGCTGATGCATAGGAGGCAATGGTGAATTTAGTCATTGATGTCAGCCTTCACTCAGGTTCCCAAGTAATGTAAAGCAATCCATATGGAAAATAGCAAATGTACCTCCTTTATTCAAAACATGAGGGAGACAGAAAGTAGGACACTACAGGTCGGTTTGCATTGGTAGAATTTTAGAAGCTGCTATTAAAGATGTTATAGCAGGCCAAGCCAACATTTCTAGCATCACTCTGATCATGCTCAACTGGTTACCAGGCTCCCAAAAAAACCACTCCACTCTGAACTCCATCTCAGCAAGTGATTCCAGGAGGAGAGAGCAAACGCTTTTCGGATATTCTCAGTCCTCTTGGGAAAAATGTAATATCCTCAATGACTTGTGGGAAGCCCCGGCCTGTCATCGCTCAAAATGGGGGAGCATCCGGAAAGGCATTGAGCACCTTGAATCTCTGTGAAAGGAGCAGCTGGGGGCCTCGACAACCGGCTCAGAACTCGCAGAACTAGTGGCTGCAAGTCATTCTCAACCACAAGAAGAAACAGATCCTCACCTCCTGCAGCATCTTGCACCCTCCTGTCGTCTCCCCATTTTTGTCCCACTCCCTCAGCAGCTACCTGCCACCATCTCCGTTTGCCTGCCAGGTTTTGTTTTTGTTTCCCCACCACCAAATGAAAAAGCGGACGGGGCTTGTTCACTTATTGCCCATCCGTCCATCAGACCCAGCTCCACCGAATAAGTCTGGTCCCAAAGGGTAGGGAAGCATCAGTTAGGTGAGGTGGAAGTGTCAGCCCAGCTCATTTGGAGATGGAGCTCCTCAGGTTCCTATTAAATCTCTCCCCTCTCACCTTAAACCTATGCCCTCTAGTTCTTGGATCCCCAACCCTGGGAAAAAGACTGTGCATTCACCCCATCTATGCCCCTCATGATTTTATACACCTCTATAAGATCACCCCTCATTCTCCTACACTCCAGTGAATAAAGTGGAGCCTGCTCAACCTCTCTCTATAACTCAGTCTCTCGAGTCCTGACAACAACCTCATAAATCTTTTCTGCACTCTTTTCAGCTTCATGGCATCTTTTCTTTAGCAGGGTGACCAAAGACTGAACACAATGTTCCAAATGTGGCCTCAGCAACATCTTGTACAAGTGCAACATAACATCCCAACTTCTGTACTCAATGCACTGACTGATGAAGGCCAGCGTGCAAAAAGCCCCCTTCACCACCCTGACTACCTGTGACATCACTTTTAGGGAACCATGTACTTGTACTCCTAGGTCCCTCTGTTCTACAACACTCCCCAGGGCCCTACCGTTCACTGTGAAAGTCCTACCCTCATTTGTCTTCCCAGAATGTAACACCTTGCGATTATCCGAATTAAACTCCTTTTGCCATTCCTCAGTCCACTTACCAGATGATCAAGATGCCGCTGTGATTCTTGATAACCTTCTTCACTGTCTATGACACCAACTATTTTAATGTCACTTGCAAACTTCCTAACCGTGCCTTGTACATTCTTATCCAAATCATTGATATAGATGACAAATAGCAATGGGCCCAGCACTGACCCCTGGGGAACACCACTAGTCACGGGTCTCCAGTCTGAAGAACAACCTTCCACCATCACTCTCTGCATCAAGCCAATTGTGTATCCAATTAGCCAGCTCTCCCTGGATCCCATGCGATCTAACTTTCCATAGCAGCCAACTATATGGAACCTCATCAAATGCCTTACTGAAGTTCATATAGACTATGTCTACCGCCCTGCCCTCATTGATCTTCTTGGTTACATCTTCAGAAAAATCATTGAATCAAATGCGTGAGATATGATCTCCCACGCACAAAGACATGCTGACCGTCCCTAATTCACCACTGCCTTTCCAAGTGCATGTGAGGAAGTAAAGGGTTAAAAAACTGTAACTATACATATAGCTGATGGAACAATACCTGGCAAGCAAGAGCAGGCAAGCTGCTAACTCAATAGATAAGGTGTTAATTACTGTGGCCAGAACCTTGGTTTCAGACCAGGTATGTTAGACAATTAGGGTACTGGGTGCAATAAACAAAGAGTGGGAAGCTTGTCCTAAGCAATGAGGGGTAATACCTGTCTTTGAATCTCTTGATTATAACTCAATTATGCTGGACAATAGGTGCGATGTCTGTCCCAGGATCTCTGTGGCTTGACTGAAACTCACGGCTCCACATGCATTAAGTGTGCATGACAATATCTGTATAAATTTCTGTCTGCTCCTTTGTATGGGGAGACCTCGGAAAGCGACCCTTAACGAGTGCTGAAGAGACCTCTCCTTAGCGGTGCACTGCCAATAAACACGTTTTATTGAATCAACCTTGTGGCACTGTGTTACTTTACAGCAGACAGAAGTGAAAATTAATTTCAGGATGACACATGTATATCTTATCCCTCAGAATCCCCTCCAGTAACTTACCCACCGCAGATGTTAGGCTTACTTGTCTAAAGTTCCCAGGTTTTTCTTTGCAGCCCTTCTTAAGTAAAAGCACAATAGTCACCCTCCAGTCCTTTGGCACCTCACCTGTGGCAAACGATGACGCCTATACCTCAGCCAGGGCTCCCACAATTATTTCTCTAGTTTCCCACAGTGTTTGTGGATATACCTGACCAGGCCCCGGAGATTTATCTACCTCCATTCATTTTAAAATGCCCAGAACCTCTTCTGCTGTAATGTGGGACTATTCCCAAGACATCTCCATTAACTAGCTCAAGTTCCAACATCTTCATGTCTTTCTCCATGGTAAAAACAGAGGGAAAATATTAATTGAGCACCTCGCCCATCTCCTGCGGTTCCACACAAAGATGTCCACTTTGGTCTTTGAGGGCCCCTGTTCTCTCCTTAGTTACTCTTTTTCCCTTAATATACTTATGAAATCTCTTTAGATTCTTCCTAATCTTCTCTGCCAAAGCTATTGCATGCCCCTTTTTGCCCTTCTGATTTCTTTCTTAAGTATACTCCTGCCTATACTCCTCCAGGGATTCACTTGATCCCAGCTGCCTGTACCTGACCTATGCCTCCTTCTTCTTCCTGACCATTAGCACAAATTGGGATAGGCCAGAGAGTCACCGGAGGACAGTGTCTTTGGGACTTGGGTGAGTGTGGAACATATATTGGGCAGTCTACTAATATTGTATCCTCCCTTCTCCTTGGGCATCAGGCAGCCTTTGATGGCCAGAACATGGAATTTTTACCAGAAGACTGCAGGAGAACACTGACCACACCTTAAGAGGTGTTTTTTTATAAAGTACATTGTTAACTACTAAGGTAGTAAAAGTGATCCGAAGTACATCTTTTGTTTTCTGTTTCTCCTTTCTTTCTTGATTCTGACCAGGGATAAAACATGGAATTTTTAGCTCCTCAGTTTAAAGCAGTTGCTGAATGTGTCCTTTGGTCCAAAGAAAGGAGCTTCAACACAATGGACCAAATTGAGCTGTTGAGTAGAGTTCTTGCTGTAACGTGGAGGTAAACTGG
Source organism: Pristis pectinata (assembly GCF_009764475.1). Lineage (NCBI taxonomy): Eukaryota > Metazoa > Chordata > Chondrichthyes > Rhinopristiformes > Pristidae > Pristis > Pristis pectinata. The sequence continues at coordinate 42,538,084 of NC_067416.1, read as the reverse complement.
TAGAATGGGTTAGAAAAAGTCAGGGTCTGGAGAAACTCTGTCCCAAACTTACTCTGGATTTCCCATATACCTTTATAAAGGAATGAGCTTCCAGCAATAACTCAGACAAGGATAGACTCAATACTATGGTCAGGTCAAGGGATGGAATCTCCCATTTCAGAATTTATGCTCCTCTATGTCACAGATGACTGGAACTTGAATTGTTCAGTAAGGTAGGCCATTTAGATTTCCAGGAAGATGCAAAAAGATATGAGAGAGTCAAGATAACAGCCTACATTACATTCCCAAAATTTTTACTCACCAACCCTTTATGTAGCGAGAAAGTTTAGGAATCCCCAGAGGAGGGAATGGGGAATGAGAGCAGGCAGGTGCCAATAACATGAGGTAGGAAGAGACCCCTATCAATGAGTACCTGCACAATGAACATGCAAAGTTAAGACAGTATGATAACACCATAATTACTAGAATCAGCCTCCAATAATATTGGCATAACATGTGTTAATTGTCAGATTGAACGAAAGGTTATCTGGAATGTCATTAATCTCTAACCTGGGCTTCTCGGCATCTGCGAAGGGGACTCCAGTACAAGTGAGCCTCCCTGGCTGGTGAAGGCATTGGATGAATCATTCTGCAGATCAGGAAGGCTGGTGAGGGTCTGATAGATACCAATGGCTCCACAGGAACAATGGTTCAAGAAAAATTCCTAAGCAAAGGAAGAAAGGCTGTCACTGTTAGGTAGGACAATTAGTGAACGGGTGACATGACAACAAACCATTAGTGTCACCCTACCAAGGAGTGATGAATTGTTACTCCCTTTCACCCTGATCATTCATTGCATTTAGAGTCATAGAGTCATAGAACAATACAGAATGGATACAGGCCCTTTGGCCCAACCAGTCCATGCTGACCATGGTGCCCACCCAGCTAGTCCCAATTTCCTGTGTTTAGCCCATATCCATGTAATCCCCATCCCTCCATGTGCCTCTCCAAGTCTTTCTCAAATGATACTATTGTACCTGCCTCAACCACTTCCTCTGGCAGCTCATTCCACATACTCACCACCCTCTGTGTGAAAAAGTTGCCCATCAAGTCCCTTCTAAATCTTTCCCCTCTCACCTTAAACCTATGTCCCCTAGTTTTGGACTCCTCTATCCTGGGGAAAAGACTGTTACCATCCACCTTATCTCTGCTTCTCATAATGTTAATCATTTCTATCAGGTTGACCCCTCATTCAGTTACCAAGCCACGTCATTTCTAAATTAAGAACTTTCTCGAACCTGCCGGCAAGTCAGGACACATTACAAGAACAGACTAAAATGTGGCAAAAGCAGTGAGGGGGATGGGTGCTGGGAGTGACGGGGGAAGGATGGGGTCCTATCTTCAGAATTTGTTACAAATGAAGATCCCAGTTTCAGGCTAAATACAGGCAATCCCCGTGTTATGGGGGGTGGGGATGGGGTGGGGGTTACGTTCCCAGAAAATAGTTTGTGTTGCGACTTTCCGTAACGCAAAGCCGTGTCATCTGCGCACGCATCTAAAAATGTTGGTTTAAAAGAAATTTAAGTTGATTTATTTGCATTTTGTTCAACATAAATTCTGCGAGAGCAGATTTTTTTCCGTATCTCAAATTTTTGGGAAGCCACTTGCGAGTTCCGCAAGGGCAAATTTCCATAACCCAAACGGCTATAATGCAGGGGTCGCCTGTCACCACTGCAAGGGGCTGGCAGGATGGAGCGGGGCAGCAATTGGTTCTGGGAGGCAGTCAGAGGGGAAATCATATTTTAACAAATCTTTAAATGTCACACAATTACAAAATGTTGATCAAGCTCAAAGATTCTCTTGGTCATGTGTTAGAAGACGAAATGCTGAATATAAAACTGGAGAAAAGGGAAGCCAGGGAATTTACACATTGTTCTCATTTAGTGGTTCCTTGGCATTAAAAACATGCTACAAAAATTCAAAGGATTTCCTTTCTTCCTGTAGCAAAGCAGCTTATAAAATGAGTGACATTCAGTTTAACAGGAAGTCCCAGGGTCTCATAACAGACTGCATTGGACAAAGAGATCAGGCCAGACACACAGAAACTGTACCAGACACATGCAGGTATCACATGAGGCAGAAGGGAGGCAGCACTGAATATTCAGAGTGAGTGCACCGGATATAGAAAGGGAGACTTCATTAGGCAGAGAGAAAGCGAAGGATGGGTAGGTGGGTGGTGGGGCTGGTGGCGGGGGGGGGGGGGTGGTGGGGTAATGTGGAGAAGAGAGAGAGAGAGAGAAAGAGCGGGGGAAAGAGAGAGGGAGGGAGAGAGAGAGAGAATACAGATACTGTACAAGAGAGCAACAGTCTACAGCATACATGCAGAAAGACTGCGTCGGACATATAGAGAGTGCATACCAAACACAAAGAGACTGCATGAACACACGGAAACTGCATTACCCATGCAGAGAGACTAAGCCAGACATAGATACTGTGCACGTGCAGATCCACATCCCAATGAATACATGTACACTCTCACTCGAATATGTCCCCTCCCATTCCAATATAACCACTCCAATCAAGTAAACCCCCACATCCCCCAAATTCCAATAGGAGTTGCTATCAGATTCCATCATCTTCAGCCGTTTGTCACTTCCACCAATCACCTCCCAGCTTCTGACATCATTCCCACTCTCCCCCCTCCCTCGCCTGCCTTTCAGCTGGATCCACCTATCACCCGCCAGCTCTTGCTCCACCTCCCACCCCCACCTTGTTACACTGGCTATCTCCCCTCTTTCTTTCCAGTCCAGATGAAGGGTCTCGACCTGAAACGTCGACTGTCCATTTCCCTCCATGGATGCTGCCTGACCCGCTGAGTTCCTCCAGCATTTTGTGCGTTGTCACCTTTGTTGCTGATTGGTTTCATCGTTCAGCCCAGTTTTGTGGATTGCTGCCATGACTTCAAACCCAGCTTTCAGTGAAAATGTGAACCACAAGCAAACTGGGAGTCTTAACCACCGAACGGATTGCCTGCAAACCTCAGGTGGGCTTGCCTAGGTTTCTCTTAAATACTTCACACTGCAGGATGATAGTTTTAGCCACACAGAGGTCAAGGAATAGGAAAGGCTCCATCAGTAACTACTGAGCTGATCGTTCACATGAACACTGACCTCCTTCATCACAGCCTCTTACCTCCGTCACCCTGTTCACCTTCAGGCTTCTCTCAACAACCCACAGCTGCTTCTGGAGCTGCTTGTTCTGCTCCTGGAGCTGCCCGATCGTTTCAATCAGTTGGCATATGTGCTCCAGATATCCCAGGCCTGAACCCCGGTCGGCTGTCTTATCCTGGTTTGCCTGAAGGGAAGGGAATATTAGCTGTTATATGGCAGTTATCATTAGGGCACAGTTGTTTGATTCTGGATCAGATGAAGAACAGACTGTGGGTGTGATTGCCAGCCTGGGGTCATGGAAGTGATGGTCTCTCAGGGGTTGTGAGTGTGGTACTGATCCAGGTACTGCAGGACTGCCACTGACCCTAACCCAGCAGTTCTGTGTGGGACTACAGGAGCTGTGGGAGTGACCCCGACTGTGGGGAATATGAGGGTGGCACTGACATTTCGTCAGGGTAGTGACACTGACCCTGGGGCTGTGGGAGTGATTCTAACCCTGAGACTGTGAGAGTGACACAGACCCTCGGACTGTGGGAGTGACACTGACTCTGGGGCTGTGGGAGTGACACCGACCCTGGGGCTGTGGGAGTTGGACTGGCCCTGGGACTGTGGGAGTGACACTGACCCTGGGGCTGTGGGAATGACACTGACCCTGGAACTGTGGGAGTGACGCTGACAGTGGGAATGGTACTGACCCTGCGACACCGGGAGTGACACTGACCTTGCGGCTATGGGAATGACACTGACCCTAGGGCTGTGGGAGTGACGCTAACCCTGAGACTGTGAAATTGACGCTGACCTTGGGACTGTGGGAGTGACACTGACCCTGGGGCTGTGGGAGTGACACTGACCCTGGAGCTGTGGGAATGACAGCGACCCTGGGGCTGTGGGAGTGACGCTGACCCTGGGGCTGTGGGAATGACAGTGACCCTGGGGCTGTGGGAGTGACGCTGACCCTGGAACTGTGGGAGTGACGCTGACCCTCAGACACTGGTAATGGTACTGACCCTGCGACACCGGGAGTGACACTGACCTTGCGGCTATGGGAATGACACTGACCCTGGGGCTGTGGGAGTGACACTAACCCTGGGGCTTTGGGGGTGATGCTGGCCTTAGGCTTGTGAAGTGGCAAACACAGTGCCTGGGTGAGGCAGTGATGTCACCAATTTATCAGAGCCGGCAGAGACCTGCTGTGGTCACTTGGAAGGTCTCTGTGGTGAGGAAATTGAGAATAAGTGTAACTTTTACCTTCATGGAGAAAGCAATCCATGCACAAAAGCGAGGTGAAGATCTGCCCACAGAATGTCAGAGACCTTTGTGATGAAGGCTTTGCAAAACCTGAGCCTACAGATGCATTGTTCATCAGGGAACTATAGATGGGATGGGATTTCCCTGAAGACCCTGTGGAAGTGGGCACTTGATTGATGAGCCTGTCTTGGCCAGCTTCTCCAAGGTCCCATGCCTGCCATAACCACAGTGATGCCTCCAGCACTAGACTGCTGCCAGTGATGTTCCCACTGAGGTACCCACTGAATGAGTATCTCAACAGCTAAATGCTAGAGCAAGTATTCCCAGATGGAGAAAACACACTCGTGCTCTTTTGAAAGTGTTTGAGCAACCTAACGCCAGTTGTGGAGCTGCTCGGACAGGTCTTCCAGTGTTAGTCAAGTGTTTCTTTAAGTAATAATTAAACAGTCTGCTCTTGTTCTACTGAGAGTGTTGCGTGATGGTACTGGTTTGGAGCTTTAAGCTCCAAGCCGTGTTGGTACATGCAGAAATAAGAGTTAAGTGAACACCGATGTCACCTGGTGCATGCCCGGTGCCAGGAAAATCACACGTGGAAGCATCAAGACTAACTTTATGATTGTTAACCGGAAATGCTTGCTAGCTAGCTCAATCTAGTCCAGGCAAAATTGAATTTTGAGCTATTAGAAACAGTGCAATCCAATTTCCAGACAAATACATGAATTATGAGCAGGAATTGACGGATATAGCCTGATTCACCATTGATCAAGATCATGGCTGATCTTTGAACTTAGCGACATTTTCCAGCACAATCTCCATCAATCCGTCTATCTCTGGGCCTTCAATGATGGCCCTTCAGAGCAGAGACTCCAAAGATTTGGCATCCTCATCTCAGACCCCTATGGCCGATCCTTTATTCTGAGACCGTAATTCCCAATTCTAGACTCCTCAGCCAGGGAAACATCTTGCCTGCATCCGTCCTCCCTGCAACAAACCCTGTAAGAATTTTGTATATTTCAAAAAGGCAAGTCATGTTCCGTAATGTTCACTAGTAACGTTTCTCTGCCACGTGTTATGAACATAACCAGAATATTTCTGCAAAAAATCTGAACCCTGAAGAACAAATATGCCTAATCACAGAATTCCCTGGAGATTTTTGCTCAGGACCATAATTTGATGTAAGCATTCCAAATGCCCATTGTACACTTTCACCAACACAATTGCTCTCTGCAATCACACAACTATTTTGCTCTCTATTGTGTTCCATTGTTCAGAAAGAACAGGAGACTTGTGGAGAATTTCCCTTGTTCCTGTAATGTCCCACACAGTTTATGCAATTCAAGCACCTGTGGGAATGTGAACTCATTGTACTGAAAAATTCACAGAACCACAGAGCACATTCCAAGCTTTATCCTGCATCACTATATTCCTCACTTCCTTCCCATCATTGACTAACTCAGGGGATTGGTCACCTTTGCAACTTTGGAAACAAATATGCTGATTTTTGTAGATCTCCGCCAATAAATTTCTATATGTGGTCTCAGCAGCCAGAGCTGGGATAAGGTGCGATGGAGCTATTTATCCCCCTGTGAGCTTCTATAAATACCAACTGCAGAAATAATGATTTAAAGACAAATGTTATTGAAAAAGATTTGAGAAGTAATTTCACTTAAAGAACATTAAGATTATTATTTATGTAATGACATCAGAAGCTATGCATGGTGTTCAGCTGTTCTGGCAGCTCTCCCTCCTGTATGTAAAGGTTGTATGTGATATTACTTATACAATGACGGTTCAGTGGAATGCAGATGACCACCACATTATGACAGTGGCACGAAGCTAGAATTATTATATAATAACCTTTCAGTTTGGAGGAATGTTGATGACATAATATTGCTCTGTTTCTATTGAGGAATTTTAGTCCAGTTTTTTTTTCTTTTTTTTTGAATTTTTTTTTCTTTAGCTTAGTTTGGTTTGATATATTGTTTATAACTTTTCTTATTGTTTTGGGTTTTTTTTTTCTTTTTTTATATTTTATAATAAATCTTTTTCTTTTATATTATATTCATTCACTAACAGATTGTTGGATCTACAGATTTTTTTATACTCTATTGTTCTTTATGATTATCCATGTCATGATTGCTCTCCTGATCTCTTTGTATTACATGTACAAACATTGATATATTAATCTGCATTAATTTGAAACTAATAAAAAGATTGAAAAAGAAGCTAGGATTATAAGATTACATTTGATGTTGCTGGGCCGAGGAGATAGCAAACATTTGACATAAGAAAACTCCAGATCAGTATTTTTGAGTTTCAACCAATTAGACTGAGCGGATGAGATGACAATGAACTCAGCTCAATCCTGTCTGCACTACCTAACCACCCTTCGAAAGCATGCCACTGAATAGAATAAAAATGGAAAATGCTGGGGAAACTCAGGTGGTTAGACAGCATCTGTGGACAGAGAAACAGAATTACTGTTCCAGGTTGTTTCAGATTTACCTGAAATGCTAACTCTGTTTTTCTCTCTCTATAGAAACCCCTTGGTCTGTTGAGTACCTCCGGAATTTTCTATTTTTATGTCTGATTTTGAGCATCAGAAGCATTTTACCTTTCAATATTTACTGCTGTCTGGTGTTGGCTGTAAAACAGACAACAAAATGGCCCTTGCTCTGTGCCTCCATTCTTGGTGTTTTGCTGGCTGCGGGCAGCAGAGGCATCATATTAAGAAGCTTAATAATGACACAAAGAAGTCATGCCATGAGCTAGCAGCAGAAGTGAGCAGTAAAAATATGGACTTATCCATAGGTCTTTTCTTTCCTGCTTGCAGAAGGTGTGACAGAACTCCAGAGAGAGGCAGTCACTAGAGGTAGATCTCCATTGGACAGAAGAAATGGAATCTGTAGTAACCCATCTGGTCTGTTAAACCAGTTCCATTATTCAATGAGGCCAGAGCCGACCCTATCTGAATACCTTTGTTAACCCTCTAATCCTCTTTAAATCTCACTTCCCTGCGTAGTTTTAAATTGTCAGCAAATTTGAAGGGATTGCACTTTGTCCTTTCATCTAAGTCTCGAATCCAAGGAGAATTCAAAGAGATTTTATCAGTACATTAAGGGTACATCTCTGTGTGGAGCCACAGGAGATGGGCAAGGTCCTCAGTGAATATTTCTCCTCTGTTTATACCATGGAGAAAGATATGAAGACTAGGGAACTAGGGAAAGTTAAATGGGAATGTCTTGGGGATAGACCGCATTACAGTAGAGGAGGAGGCAGACATCTTAAGATGTATGAAAGTAGACAGATCTCCAGGTCCTGACAAGGTATATCCAAGAAGGCTGTGGGAGGCTATAGAAGAAATTGCAGGAGACCTGGCTGAGATATTTGCATCATAGTTAGCCACAGTGAGGTGCCTAAAGACTGGAGGGTAGTGAATGTTGTGCCTTTATTTAAGAAGGGCTGCAAAGGGAAACCTGGGAACTATAGACCAGTAAGTCAAACATCTGTGGTAGGTAAGTTATTGGAGAGGATTCTGAGGGATATGATATACGTACATCTGGAAAGACAGGGATTGACTAGATGTAGTCAGCATGGCTTTGTGCGTGGGAGATCATGTCCTACGAACTTGATTGATTTTTTTGGTGAAGTAACCAAGAAGGTCGATGAGGGCAGGACAGTACAGGTGGTCTATATGGACTTCAGTAAGGCATTTGATAAGGTTCCACATGGTAGACTGCTCTGGTAGGTTCGATTGGATGGAATCCAGGGAGAGCTGGCTAATTGGATACACAATTGGCCTGATGGTAGAAAGCACAGCGTAATGGTGGAAGGTTGTTTCTCAGACTGGAGGCCCGTGGCTAGCGGAGCTGGGCCCATTGTTGTTTGTCATGTATATCGACTGGTTGGATGAGAAGGTACAAGGCACGGTTAGTAAGTCTGCAGATGACACTAAAATAGTTGGTGTCATAGACAGTGAAGAATATTATCAAGAATCACAGCGGCATCTTGATCAGCTGGGTAAGTGGGCCGAGGAATGGCAAATGGAGTTTAATTCGGATAAGTGTGAGGTGTTGCATTTTGGAAAGTCAAATCAAGGTAGGACGTTCACAGGAAACGGTAGGGCCCTAGGGAGTGATGTAGAACAGAGGTACCTTGGAGTTCAGATACATGGTTCCCTAAAAGTGGCATCACAGTTTGACAGGGTGGTAAAGAAGGCTTTTGGCACGCTGGCCTTCATCAGTCAGGGCATTGAGTATAGATGTTGGGGGTTATGTTACAGCTGTACAGGGCAATAATGAGGCTGAAGCTGCAGTATTGTGTTCTGTTTTGGTCTCCCTGCTACAGAGAGATGTGACTAAACTGGAAAGAGTGCAGAAAAGATTTACAAGGCTGATGCTGGGACTCAAGGGACTGATTTATAGGGAGAGATTAGACATGTTAGGACTTTATTCCTTAAAGCGTAGGAGACAGAGAGGAGATCTGAGAGTTGTATAAAATCATGAGGGACGTAGATAGGGTGAGTGCACTCAGTCTTTTTCCCAGGGTTGGAGAATCAAGAACTAGACGGCATAGGTTTAAGGTGAGAGGGGAAAGAATTAATAGGAAATTGAGGGGCAACTTTTTTTTACACAGAGGATGATATGTATATGAAATGAGCTGCCAGAGGAAGTGTTTGAGGCAGGTACAATAACAGCTCTTAAAAGACAGTTGGACAGGTACATGGATAGGCAAGGTTTAGAGGGATCTGGGCCAAATGCAGGCAAATGGGACTAGCTCAGACGGACATTTGGTCAGCATGGACCAGTTGGGCCAAAGGGCCTGTTTCTGTGCTATATCAATCTATGACTTTATGAATATATGTAGCAGTGAGATGAACACTGATGTTCATTGATCCCCACTAGTTACAGCGTGCTACCTTGACTGGTTATTTTTATCCTTTGTTTTCTGCCTTGTAATCAATGCTGTATCTATGCTGTCATATTATGTTCAATCTCATGAAGTCTTATTTTATGCAATAGACTTTTGTGTGGCAACCTCTCCGAGGTCGTTTGGAAGTCTAGATACTTTGATCTACACCACTGGTTATGTTCTCAACAACTTCTTGATGGTCGTCATCGACACTGTGGGCTGTAAGGCCTGTTTCTCTGCTGTATGACTCTATGAAACTACTATTACCTCCGTTAAAAATTATTTCCCTTTCATAAGACTCTGCTTAAACATATGAGTTTTTATGTGCTCTGCAACTGAAACAATGTACAATGCAATTTCTTGAAGATTAATGACAGTTCAAATTCTCTGTAGTTCCCTATTTTCTCCCTCTCTACTTTCTTGAATAGATTTACTACCTTCCAATCTACTGGAAACATTCCAGAGAGTAAGGAATTTCGGATGATCATATTTAATGCTTGGACCATAGCTTCTTGATAGAAACCTTGAGATGCAGGCCATCACTTTCAAGGGATTAACTGGCATTTATCTCCTTAATTTTCCCAATACTTTAGTTTTACTGATGTGAATTACTTTAAGATCCATATTGTCATTAACCCCTTGATTCTCCACAATTTTTGGTACCTTCTTCTACTATGAAGACAAATTTCTCCTGACCCAGTCTCTAGGGGACATAGCTTTACTTTTGCTACTCTCTGTTTTTAACTTACTTGTACAAGACCTTACAATTGTTATATTTCTTACCAGCTTCTCATCCTTTTTATTAATGTCTTCCTTATCCTTTGCTGGTTTGATATGTATTTTGGCAGTATAATAAGTCATAGACTCGTGCAGAAACAGCATGTCCGTGCCAACTGCCTACACCCTTTCCATTTACCAAAATTTGGTCCATAGCTTTCCATCCCTTTGCGATTCAAAGGCATGTCCAGATAATTGTTAAATGTTGTGACTGTACCTGCTTCTACCACTACTCCAGCAGTGGGTTCCAGATTCCAACCAACTTCTGGGTGCAAAAGTTCTTAGATAACCAGAATATGTCTTAACCTCTTTAGTTAGCTATGGACGAGTCACTGTCTAACAGTACTGCTGCTGGTAGAGAGACTATAAACTATTATCAGCAGTAATTTTGTTTCTTTTACCTCTTATATCCACTGTACCAGATTCTGCTTCTTGTTCTTTTGCGCCAAGACTATTCCTGACCAATTGTGGTTTGATCTACTGCTCTGTCTTTCTTCTTTAATATATAAAATTTTCCTCACCTGTACCTATCTCCCTCACCACTTTTTTTTTAAAGTTCAAGGTTTATGTAGCTGAGGGTGTGGAGGTAGAAGAAAACACTTAGAGAGCTGCTTGAAGGAAACTTACCTGAAAGATGCCTTTGATCTCCTGGCAGCAACCTAGGTAAAGTCAGGTCCTGTTAACCAACACATTGCTGTGAAAGGCCTCCACTGCTCAAGGAACACAGGCACGCAAAACAAGTCTGCATCAGTGATGCTGAAACACTATTTGATTTCACTGTTCACACTGGTGACATCCGAGGATTTTTATATCTAGAGGCCCTGGAATAAAAATCTGAGAAAAGTACCCTGTGATCCCAGTTTTATATAGTGATCGGATTTTTGATGAAATTCTACTGCAAAGCACACAAAAGCTTGCACTTTGTGATGGAATTTCAGATCCAGTACGCCTGCTTTCAATATGTCGATGTTTACTGCTGGAACCAACTCACACACCTCAACCATCAATGGTCTTTAATTAGTTTTGCCTCATTTCACTTCGAAACTTTATCCATAGCATTTAGTTTTAATATACATTTTATTTTAATTTGCATCAGTCTCATTAACTCTGATGGGCTTTTACTTTTACACATAGGCTTATTTGACTGCACCCACCATCTCTGCAAATGTACATTGGCTCTGGCATCACAGGCGGGGTAGGTGTGTGGCAATAGATGCAATGCCAATACTACTCTTTTGTCTTTCCTAAAGGAGAATGTAAGGAATGTAAACTATTTATGGTTCTGGTAAAGAGGAAACTGGTTAACTCCTCAGAATTCTTTAAACTTTGGTACAATGCTTCAGGACTGCTAGCTTTAGATTGATGTGAAACCTGGTGATTATCAGCAGGGTAAATGACTAATTACTGCTTGCTCTTGCTTCATTAATGCAATATTGAGTGCTAGGCTGGGATGCATTCTCGCTCTTTCCTTACGCGGGGGTTGTTGAGAAAGCTGCAGACCCTCACAAGTTTTTCTTTGGCTCTCTATCTGGCAAACTGCATAAGGATACCGTAATTCCTTCCACACTTCAGGTATCAGCAACCCTACACATCCTCTTCCTTCAGTTAAGACTTCAATGTCTGGAAATTGGTCTTGTACTCTTGCACTTTTGTGTTGTGTTTAAACACTGTTATACCTAGCACTTACACTAACTCTGATCCTCTTCGAAAAATTGAGGAGTTAGTCGAAAGAAAATGTCTCACATTGTTAGGGCATTTTACACCCAGTAGGAAGTGTTAAAACATAACCTGTGGAGCTGCCAGCACTAATTTGAACATTTGGCTGTCCATCAGTTAGAGAAGGAGAGTCAGACAGCAGCAATGCACACTATGGCGGAAGGGAGGCCACCCATTTGGAGGAGGGCCCTTTCGAGTGCAGCCCAGAGGAGACATTAATTGTCCTCATGGGCAGAGTGGCCACCGAGACACAAGTCGACTTTCCAGCAAACGGCTTTTGAAATCTGCCAGGTATGCACATTAACGATGTTCCATCTGTGTCTCCATCACTCTATCCCCACTGAACTGATCAACAGTTCTCACCTTCATTACCATGCTTACTGCTGCAGCACATCCCAAGGGTTTCCAGTGCCAGTCATGTACCGTGTTGCCTTGTGCTTACACTTTGTAGGGTGTACGGAGAAACCCACTGTTTCCTCTCGCCAGAATCTTTGAAAGGACATAGATCGGGAGGAGCGAGAGGAGATACAACAGGTGGAGGAGTAGGTGACAAGTCTGGACAGACATGGGTGGGTGAGGATGGTGATGAGCAGAGTCTGTCACTGCACCTGAAAGCCCTCAATGCCACCCCAGAGAATGGCACCAGGAGAGTTACGCAAAATAAATCAGAGAGGCACATATCATGGGAGAATGGGCTGCAGTTGGCATGAAACTTAGGGAGTCTGATGTAGGGCTTGCTGGAGGGGATTCCATGCATCCACACTGCCAAAAGAAGTCAGAGACAAGGCTAATTTGGATAAACAACAAGATGGCTGGCATGCAATGGTGAGAGGGCAGGAGGTCAGTGTAAAGAGAGGGCAGGGGGTCAGTGCAGGGAGAGGGCAAGGGGTAGAGAGAGGGCAGGGGGTCTGTAGAGAGAGGGCAGGGGGTCAGTGCAGAGAGAGGGCAGAAGATCAGAGCAGAGAAAGGACTAGAGTGTGAAACAGGAAGAGGACAGGATGTTGGAGCAGAGAGAGAGGGCAGAGGTTAGATCAAGGAAAGAGGGCAGGAGGTTGGAACAGGGAGACAGAGCAGGAGATCAGAGCAGGGAGGGAGGGCTGGAGATCAGAACAGGGAGAGAGGGAAGGAGGTTGGAACAGGATGTGGGCGTGGGGTTAGAACAGCGACGTTACTGAGTGCCTTTGGAACATTCGTTGAATGGTGGGGAAATTACTGGAGAAGATCCTTAGGGACAGGATTTACTCACATTTGGAAAAGCATGGACTTACTGAGGATAGTCAGCATGGCTTTGTATGAGGGAGGTCCTGTCTCACAAATTTGATTGAGTTTTTTGAGGAGGTCAAAAGTCAAAAAATCTGGTGTCAAATCTTATCTCTGAATGTAGCACCAATCAAGTATGTTCCTGTCTGTTGCCTGTTAGACACCCTGCCTTATATTTATTTCCACTGCTTTTAAAATCTGATATCACCAAATCACTGCTTCCTGCTTCACCACCTCACTTGGGTCACTTTTAAGAAACCATTTCAAATCCCTTTGAAGATCCCCAGAACTTCCCAAAGTTCTGTTTAGTCACCAAGAAGTGAAAGTGGGGATAAGCTGTAAATGATAAAAGACTCAGTGATCTCTTACCTCACTTAATCTGCAGCACTTCTCCATGTATTTATCAAGACTGTCATTTGATTGTCCCCTTTTCAATGATTCATGATCGAATTGAGCTACTTCAGCATGCTCCATTCCACCTTTCGAAACTGGAAGAGAATTGGTGTCAGCAATGAGTATTTCAACCAGTGATACATGTCTGGACTGCTTCACTCCTTCATCCACAGTTGGAGGACTCTGACTGAAGTAGATGCTTGACCTGCTGTCCTTTCTGCAACCTGCAGAAGTTGTGGGCTGTCTCTGGTCGTTTACTACAGACCGTTGTTGCTCATCAATTTCTTGATCTTCTTTTATGCACATTGCAGAATTGGGACAGGGACCCGCCAGAGGTAAATGTTGAATTGCAGGAGATGTGGAAGAAATGCTCAAAGCCATCCCAGAGTCACAAGATGACACTCTTCGATGCATGACAAGGCTCTGTTCAGACCCTGAGGGGGTCAAGGGAGAATATGCACCACTTGGAAATTCAGCCCCAGAGTCCTCAGATTCTGATTTATACAGTTTCAGAACTGCACAGCTTGAAGATCCCTTTCTGTCAGTGAGTTCCGTGAATAAGTTCTGGTCGCTGGACTTTGCTAGTTCAGTGCCACCATTAGTTTGTGATCTTGGATAGTCCTCAGGATTTCTGGTCTTGGCTGGGGTGGGATGGGATGAAATATCCTCACACTCTGAGCCATTTTTCAGGACAGTCACTTTGGTCAACACCACTTTCGTCTTGGATGATTCCTGTTTTAGCACTACAAAGACAAAATCAAAATACCACACATGATCACATCCAGTTACTTTAACAGCAGAAGTCAAAAATTGAAGCTTTGCAGTCAAACAAATGCCAGCTTCCATCACTCAGCTGCAAGCAGCCAAGCCCCGGTCAGAGCTATGTTCCAGAAATAGATTCAAATGGGTATTGTAACTAATTCTAAGCTATGCATTTATGACAAACATCTAATTTAGTAATGAGCTATGAAAGCACATCTGTAAATTCGCCAATGACACCACTGTTGTTGGCAGAATCTCAGATGGCGACGAGGAGGCGTACAGGAGTGAAATAGATCGGCTGGCTGAGTGGTGTTGCAACAACAACCTCACACTCAACGTCAGCAAGACCAAGGAATTGATTGTGGACCAGGAAAGGGAAGTCAGGAGAACACATGCCAGTCCTCATTGAGGGGTCAGCGGTGGAAAGGGTGAGCAGCTTCACGCTCCTGGGTGTCAACATCTCGGAGGATCTATTCTGGGCCCAACACATTGATGTAATCATGAAGAAGGCACACCAGTGGCTCTACTTCATTGGAAGTTTGAGGGGATTTGACATGTCACCAAAGACTCTTGCAAATATCTATAGATGTACAGTGGAGAGCATTCTGACTGGTTGCGTCGCAGCCTGGTATGGAGCCTTCAATGCACGGGATCACTAGAAGCTGCAGAGACTAGACTCAGCCAGCTCCATCACAGGTACAATTCTCCCTACCATCAAGGACATCTTCAAGAGGCAGTGCCTCAAGGAGGCAGCATCCATCACCAAGGACCCTCACCATCCAGGACACCATCCAGGAGGGCTATGGGCTGTGTAGGAGGGAAGGGTTAGATTGATCATAGAGTAGGTTTATATAGGTCAGCGCAACATCGTGGGCCGAAGGGCCCGTACTGTGTTGTACTTTTCTATGTTGTATGTTCTATGCCCTCTTCTTGTTACTACCACCTGTGAGGAGGTACAGGAGCCTGAAGACCCACACTCAGTGATTCAGAGACAGCTTCTTCCCCTCCGCCATCAGATTTCTGAACAGTCCATGAACCCATGAACACTACCTCCTTATTCCTTTTCTCTTGCACTATTTATTTATTTCATAATTTATTGTAATTTTATGTCTTTGCACTGTACTGCTGCGCAAAACAACAGATTTCACGACGTATAAGTCTCTGATAATAAACCTGATTCTGATTCTGACTCTGAACCAAGAAGAAAATGCTGGAAACACTCAGCAGATCAGGCAGCATGCATGACAAGAGAAACAGAGTTAATTTTCACATTGGAGAATCTTCATCAGAATTGGAAAAGAGGGAAAAGTTAGTTTTAAGTTGCAGAGAAGGTGGGGTGGGGTTGGTTGGTGGATAGGAGAAAGGGAAGTTGCCTTAAGGATACATTGTGGAAGTCATCTGGTGAACAGGTCGACGGGGGCAGTTCGATGAGAAAAAAAATGGAACAAATGTATGAGGTTGGGGCAATTAGAGAATGACAGGGTAAACAAAGAAACACGAAAAAGTGCAAAACACAAGGCTGTAGAACATACTCAGAAGGTCAGGCTGTGCTCAGTGTAGAGAGAAAAACTGAGCCAATACCAAAGGTGGATAACCTAGAGCAGAAATTGGCAGTTCTAATATAGATAGAGAAAGTGAGTTCCTTAAATTGTACCATTGAGTCCAGAAGGATGCAACGTGCCCAGATGGAAGAGGAACTGTTGTTCCTCAAGCTTACATTAGGCCTCAGTGTAATAGTGCAGGAGACCACAGACACTTAGGTCAGAGTGGGAATGGGATGGACAATTAAAGTGGCAGGCAACAGGGAGCTCTGAGTCGCCTCTGTGGACTGAATTCACGTATTCTGCAAAGCAGTCACCCAGTGTGAATTTGGTTTCTCCATTGTGCAGGAGATTACATTGTGAAGACAAAGTGCATTGGAAGATTGGAAGAAGTGCAAGTGATTTGCTGCTTCACTTGGAAGGACTGTTTGGGTCCCTGCATGCTGGGAAGGGAAGAGATAAGAGGAGGGGTGTGGCATCTCCTCCGGGTGCATGGGAAAATGCTGTATGAAGGGGAGTGGGTGGTTGGGGTAGATGGATGAACATAATGCTGCAAGGAGAGGGAAAAGTGTGTTTGGTGGTGGAATCTTGTTAAAGCAGGTGGAAGTTGTGAAGGACGGTCAACTGAATGTGGAGATTGGTGGGGTGAAAGGTGAGGACTGGGGGCAACTCTATCCTTGCTCCGTCAGGCAGAAGTGGGGATGTGAGCAGAAATGCAGGAATTAGATGAGATGTGACCAAGGGCTCTGTCTCCTGCAGGAGAGGGGAAGATATAGTTCAGGAAGAAGGAAGGCAACTCAGTGGCACCTTTTGTGGAAAGCCTCATCATTGGAGAAAATATGATATGGACAGAGGAATAAGGAGAATGAAAGGAGTCCTCATTCGGAGGTAGGGTTGGAGGAAGTTTAGTTGGGATAGCTGTGGTGTCTGTAGGCTTGTAATGAATGTCTGTGGTTTGTCTATCTCCTAAAAGGAGACAGATAGATGGAGAAGAGAAAGAGAGATGAACAGACTATGTGAAGTGGAGAGCAGGGTAGAAAGTTGCAGCAAAAGGAATGAAATTTTCAAGTTCACATGGAAAACACAGACGTGTTAAATCATTATACTCAGTTCTATGTATCAGATTCTTGCTCCAGGTAGAGTGACAAATATATTCTCTCCCCCTGCTCCATCCCCAAAGCCCTCCAAATTATTTTTCTTCAAATACCAATGCCAATGCCTTTCAAAAGCCTTGATTGACTTTGTTTCCACCACACTCAGAGGCAATCAGTTCCAGAATATAACCACTATTTCGGTGAAAAGATTTTTGCTCACAGTTTCCACACGTCTCCTGCCCAACACTTTAAACCTATGCCCCGATGTTGTTGAACAATTCACTAATTTAGAACTTCCTTGCCCCAACAAGAACCACTCCGTCTTCTCTGGTCTAACACCTTGTAGCTGAAATGTTGGAACCATTCTAATAAATCTTCTCTGTCGCCTCTCTAGGACCTTCACATCTTTACAAAAGAAGGGTGGTTGGAATTGTTTCCAATACTCCAGGTAAAAACAAGGATTTTATAACTTCCCCACTTTTGCACTCTATGCCTCTCTTTACGAAACCAACTTTCGAAGATTTATGCACATATATACCAATATAGATCCAGGGGTATTGTGCCATTTAATCTATTTAATCTCTCATTTTTTCCACACTTCTCAATTTAATTTCATCTGCAGACTATTTATTCCTCTTGTCGTCTATTATGACCCTTCTTCTTACCATACTTCCAAATTTTGTGCCATTTTGAATTGTGAAAAATCACTCTGAACACTCATATACGTCATATATGTATATTTACGACCATGATAATACTAAGAAAAAGATCTTTACTGGCTGTAAAGGGATTTGAGATGAAATGAGGTCAAATATGGTAAAATCAACAATATAATATACGATTATTCAGAAATGCTAATGGTTGGGCATCTGGTTCACTCAGTGCTGTTTCCCAGGTCCCCTTTAAACTCGCTGGGGCCCAATATCCTGTGCCCCCTTTAAACTCACTGGGGCCTCATTTCCTGCACTCCCTTAAACCCAGCAGGGCCCCATTTCCTGTGTTCCCTTCAAACTTACCAGGTTCACTGGAAAATTTATTATGTCATCGTATAACATTTAAAACAAGAAAGTGTGTTGAGGTATTAGTAGTAGTAATATTCAATTGTCCAGAAAATCAGCCAGTCTGATATGACCGAAGTCCCAAGCGTGCTGGTTTATTGGAGTTTTACTGTAAATGCAAATATTATTTTAACTTTAAGATGCCTATTTTGTTTTTCTTCCAGGTTGGTATGCATCTGGAAACATCAGGATATGCCTGGGGGGTTGGCAACTCTACTGCTTCATGCTTCCAGGAATTTTCTTTTCTGTTTTTGATTTGGACTTTCAGTTTCAGCATTTTATTTTGCTCTGTGTTTTGTGTTTGTCTCCTGTACCCTTGGGTAAGGAAGTGAATACAAAAGAACAGTCCAATATTCCATTCCTGAACTCTTTCCCACACTGGCACAGATGAGAGGGTCTTGGTGACCTGCATCCCCCCTACATTGTCTGGTTTAACCCTTCTTGGAAAGACGGATGTGGACATCCAGAAATATACTGTATATGTTGGGCTAACAATTCCATGTTTTGATGGCCATCTGGTTCACACACGCACCACGACTATTCAGGTAAGAGTAAAAATCAGAATCAGAATTAGTTTTATTATCTTTGACTTATAAGACGTGAAATGTGTTGTTTTGCGGCAGCAGTACAGTGCAAAGACATAAAATTACTATACATTGGCATAACAAGGTAGTGTTCATCAGTTCAATGGATTGTTCAGAAATCTGATGGCAGAGGGGAAGAAGCTGTTCCTAAATCATTGAATGTGGGTCTTCAGGCTCCTGTACCTCCTCCCCAATGGTAGTAATGTAAAGAGAACATGTCCTAGATGGTGAGGGTCCTTAATGATGGATGCCGCCTTCTTGAGGCACTGCCTCTTGAAGACGTCATCGATGGTGGGGAGGGTTGTGCTTATGATGTATCTGGCTGAGTCTACAACCCCCTGCAGCATCTTGCAATCCTATGCATTGGAGCCTCCTTAGCAGGCTGTTGCAACCAGTCAGAATGCTCTCCACCGTACATCTTTAGATATTTGCAAGAGTCTTTGGTGACATACCTAATCTCCTCAAACTCCTAATGAAGTAGAGCCACTGGTGTGCCTTCTCTGTGATTGCATCAATGTGTTGGGCCCAGAATAGATTCTCTGAGATGTTGATGCCCAGGAACTTGGAGCTGCTCACCTTTTCCACCGCTGACCCCTCTATGAGGATTGGTGCATGTTCTCCCAACCTCCCCTTCCTGAAGTCCACAATCAGCACCTTGGTCTTGCTGACGTTGAGTGTGAGGTTGTTGTTGTGACACCACTCAGCCAGCCGATCTATCTCACTGCTGTACACCACCTCGTCGCCATCTGAGATTCTACCAACAACAGTGGTGTCATCGGCAAATTTATAGATGGCGTTTGAGCTGTGCTTAGCCACACTGTCATGAGTGTAGAGAGAGTAGAGCAGTGGGCTAAACATGCATCCTTGAGGTGTGCCTGTGTTGATTGTCAGTGAGCAGGAGATGTTATTACTGATCTGCACTGACTGTGGTCTCCCAATTAGGAAGTCAAGGATCCAGTTGCAGAGGGAGGTACAGAGGCCCAGGTTTTGAAGGTTGTTAATTAATACTGAGGGGATGATGGTGTTGAACGTTGAACTGTAATCGATAAACAGCAGCCTGACTGACATATGTTTTGCTGTTGTCTAAGTGCTCCAAAGCAGAGTGGAGAGCTGGTGAGATTGTGTCCGCTGTAGACCTGCTGTGGTGGTAGGCAAATTGCAGTGGGTCCAGGTCCTTGCTCAGGCAGGAGTTAATTCTAGCAATGACCAAACTCTCGAAGCACTTTATCACAGTAGATGTGAGTGCTACTGGGCGATAGTCATTGAGGCAATATTGAAGCGTGCAAGAGTTCCACAATATAAGATTGCCTGTTATAAGTTTGTGTAAGAAGAATATGTTTGAATCACCAATTGCTTTGTATACTTGGAGAGAAACTTCCATAAAACACACTTGTCTAGAAATTAGATCGTTCCTGATAGGAATGTTGCTGCTACTCAATGTTGTTAATCCATGCCAGTGGAACTAGATGTAATGTTCAATCAAAATATTCATCGAAACATCGGTCATTGCCCACCCTGCGATAAGTGGTCATCAGCCCAGGTCCCGACAACTACTATGGTAAATTAGTGCATGTGCTGGCACATCCTTGCACTATTTGGCATTAAGGCTCCAGACCTCGAAGGGAACCTGTCCCAGTGAACTACAGTACTGCAGAAAGTGTTGTGTGTGGAGGGTGCTGGTAAAGAGGAGAGAAGGGAACATGCACCCACACCCCCAATGATTCATGGATTTGAAACTCATCATCCCTGTGGGCAGAGAAAGTATATCCTGTGCACCAGAGGTGCCATGAGGCCATGAAATGAAAAGAAGGGGACAGGCAGTTCCAGCAGAGCAGACCAGGAGTAAATGTCTATACAACTGGGAGCTGAGATGAAGAAGGTGATGTGGTGTGTTGCATTGTTATTTGCTTATATCCCCTTACATGCATGCAGCTGCATCACTGCTTCAGAGCTCATCTTTCACCAATGGACACTCATTGCTCCAACTGTCCTCTTCAATTCCTCACTACCTTCCTCCTTCAGAACAACCCACACACACTCACACACACACACACACACACACACACACACACACACACACACACACACTCACACACACATGCTCACACATACCACACACACGCGCACACACTGACACACACACACTCACACACTCACACATTCACACACACAGGCACACACAATTACACACACACACACACACAGACACAAGCACTCTCACACACTCACACACACTAATACTGATACACACACTCTCACACACACTCACATGCACACTCACACATACACTCTGACACACGTTCAGACACACTCACATATACACTCATACACACTCACACACAGTCACACACACAGACACACACACAGCAACTCACACACACACAGACACACACACACAGACATAAACACACACACTCACACACACAGACACACACTCATATACATGGACACACACTCACACACACATGCACGCACAATGACATACACAGAGACACACATACACACACACACACACACACACACACACACACACACACACACACACACTCACACACACAAGCAACTCAATAACCACATCATCATAGCACTTTGAAAATGATTTGCCTTTTAGTTTTCCAGGATAAGGTTGCCCACAAATAACTGTCTAGTCTCACAATCTACTGGAGGAACTCAGCATGTCGAGCAGCATCTGTGGGGGAAAGGAATTGTCGACATTTCAGGTTGAAATCCTGCATCAGGATGCAAAGTCCTGTGGAAGCGTTGTGTTAATCTTTGCTTAGATGCTTTTAGTTGTCCAGCTGCACTTTTTTGCACTTGTTGTTCTAGCAGCCTTTCCGCTGTTGGGAATAGAGTATAAAGCTCTCACAAAATTTCCTGCTGTGAATAATGGCCCATTATCAATGATCAGCACCTCAAGGGTGCCATATCCGGCAAGTTGTCTTTTGAGCTTGCACATAATCATCAACTGATGTATGTATCCTACAAGTTTATCTTTGTTACCAAATACATTTTCCTATTGAGGTTAGACATATCTGACTCAGTCTTTCTCCTGATTCTAAGGGTTCATCTCCTTCAGAGTGCAAACCCCAGAAGATTTCAGTGTTGTCTGGTTCTACATTGACAGTTGGTCTTAACTGAACTGCCCCCGGATTAATGGTTTGCTTCAGGAGAACATTGTATATTGCTCGTGAGTTAAGTCGAAATGCCAGTGGTTGCCCTTGGCATAGATACAGTACATCTTGTGTGTCTTCCTTTCACAGAGTTGACTTTCTACAGCACCAGACTTATCATTTTCAACTGGTACTCTGAATCCAATCCTTTCTATTCCTGCAAGGCTCAATTTGTCCACTCCATGGACTTCTGGTATCCTCTTCATTGTGCACTGTTTGTAGAAACATTTTACGTTCCACAATGCACACTCTTTCCCAAATGTAAAGCGTTTCTTTTTTTACAGCCACTCATGTTGCCAAGCACAATCCAACATCTCGCCAGTTTTGGCTGTACTTTCTCTTTTCTGGCTTTTGCCTCGTGCTTCACCACAGGCACTTCCTCCTGCTGGACATTTCTAGCCTGGCTTTAGGCAGCTCCGCAGCTTTGCATCTCTACATATAATTTTCTGGAGTCACTTTCTCGAGGCAGTAATGGAGCAGGCTACAGCTCCCATGGAGACATCCATGAAACTCATCCAAAGTCTTCTTTTTTCAGTGGAGTCTCAGACTGCTCCAGAGATCTGCTTTCTGTACTGCTAAAGCAGAGGGCTGACAACCTATCAGTGTAAGCTCTCTGTGTGTGCAGGTCTAGAGGTTTTGACAATGGCACAACTTGGATCAAAAAAGTACACAGCCTGTTGCTGCATCATCCTCGGAGAGTTCCAGTGGCATTAGGGAACATGAAATGGTCGAAGTAGTGGGGCCAGCAATCTAATTTGGATGGATCTCCCAAAAGGAAAACTAAAGACTGATTAGTTTATGTCAGTGTATGGTTAGTGAGTTTTCTTTGTGGCTATTGTTTTGACATTGCTGTTACTTAAAATATGTTCTTTAAATCATTCCTGCATCTGGATTTCACTTAAAAGTGCAGATGGGGTGAATGTGGAGGCTTCTGAAAGATGGGCTAATTCACACTCTAAGGGCTTTCGGTCTTCACCCGTGCTACCCTTAGAAATGACCCTTTGTTTCTGACTTTGCAAACTCCTAAGGCAGCTTGCAAGTTTTCTTCAGCAAGGAGATAGCACTATTGAAGGGGAATTTCAGTAATCTGGCATGTGTGCCAAAAATAATCAGTGTCAGGGAGCTTTAACACTGTCAGGCACTTATACTGTGTGACTTTCTTAGTCCATGTAATTTCTTCCTGCTCTTTATCCTATTAGGTGTCACGTCACTCATATAACCCAGAGGAAGCACATGCTGAATGATCTTCCTTTGGCCATGACCCATTAATGAGGCTTTTCTGGTAAGCCAGGTGCAGGCATTGATTACATTGAAACTGACAGATGGAGGGATTCTGAAGGTGAAGCCATAACCCCTGGAGAGAATCCAACCATTTGGATTGGTAAGGCATTGAATTTGCTTGCAAGATGTTGAGCACAAAGGTCGACTATATTCAAGGATGAAATAGATAATTTTTGGACTAAGATGGTCAAAGGGATCAGGCAGGAAATTGGTGCTGTGGCCAACAATCAGACTGAATGGAGGAGCATGTTCAAGGCTGGTTGGCCTACTCCTAGTTCTTTTGTTCTTGGTCAAGAACATGGCACTTTCCCATCTGCCTCTCTGCTCAGTGTCCTACCTTTGCCCTCTCTAAACCACTCACTCTCCCATCGCTCATGCGATGTCCCCAGCCACCTCATCGCTCTCCCACTCCTTCCCTCCACCCCATCCAATCTCTTCACTCCTCTCCTTCGGCACTCCCCTTAAGGTCAAGGTCGACTTCCTTCCATTAAATGGAAGGTGCCAAACACAACTTTAATTTCCAAATTGTGACGCCTACATTTGTCCAACTCATTTATGAAAAGCAAAGGGCCTGCTACTCACCACGGAACACACAGCCCTCCTCTCAATATAATTTGTTGACCATCACCTTTTGCTGTCTGCCACTGAGCTCATTTTTATCCAACTTGTCACTTTCTCTTAGTTCTGTGGGTCTTTGCTTTCTTGATTAATAAGTGGGGCTTAGTCAGACACCTTGGTAAAATTTATGTGTCAAATCAGATGCTCTACACTTATTGATGGTCGTTGTTATCTCTTCAAAAACTTCAATTAAGTTAGTCAGATATAACATTCCTTTAACAAATCCTTGCTGACTGTCCTTGATTAACCTGTGCCTCTCTTAATGATGATTTAGACCTTCCTTCAGATGTTTTTCCCACAATTTTCCCATAACCATTGTCAGGCTGACAGGCCTCTGGGTACCCAGTGGACCTATTTCTCCCTTTTTAATCAATCTTGAGCGTTCTCAAAAAGCATCAGAAAATTATAGTCACAGCCTGCACTATTTCCTCCCATGCTTCCTTTAAGGACAGGGGATACATTTTATTCAGGTCTGTCAATTTGTCCTCTTTCAAAGATGGATAATAAGCTTCCTTCCCCTCTCTAGTTTTCACTTCCGCTCTTCCTGAGGACAATGCAGTGTTCATTCATTTCGTCTTCTATCTCTGTAATCAGGCTGCATTTTTGATGTCTTATTGCACCAGTCTCCCCCCCGCCCCCACCACCCTTTCTATTCCTTACCCTTCAAGGAATTATAGAACATTTTAGGTATTTCCACAATTTTACCTCCCTATATTTTTCCATACACCCTTTATGCCTGCCTTTTTAATTTCACCCTTCCTCCTCTTTCAGTGTTTGTCTCAGAAACTGTCATGAGCTTTCTTTCCTTGCTTTATCTTGCCGAATAACATGTTCCTCAACCTCCATGGGAGTCTGGAATTGGGTGCGTCCCCTTTTTTTCAATGGGTAGAGCTTTGAAAATTCACCATCTCCTCCTCAAAAACCTCCCATTGTTCTGACGGTGGTTTATCTTCCAGTAGCTGTTTCTAGTCCACTTTTGCTAAATCATATGTCTTGTAAAAGTGGGTTTGTCCCTATATAAAACTTTTGCTTCCAGTCTACCTTCGTCCTTTTCCATAACTGTGCTAAATTGAGCTGAATAATGATCCCTGACCCCAAAATGGTCTGCCACTACCAGCGTTTTACCTGCTCAGATTCATTCCTAAAAGCTAAATCTGATATGTCCTCTCCTTGGTTGGGTTGCTATATATTGATTAAGAAATTATCTTGAATGCATTTCAAGAATTCTGCTCCCTTCGTTACATTTTTTGCTTCTATCTTTGTTGCCATCTCAGTTAATGTTAGGGTAGCTGAGATCCACAACCATTATGTCCTTATTTTGGTAGATCTCTGAAATTTGTCCCCTTACTTTCTATGAATGTTAGCCAGGGTAAGGTTAGCCTAAGTAATGTGGGACCCTAAGTAAACCCTAAGTAAACACTTAATATAATTTGTTTATTATAATTTGTTTATAATTTCTAAATATAATATTATATTTATACCTAAAGTAAACCCTTTCCTCTTTCTCCATTCAACCCACATTGTCTCATAGAAACATAGAAAAACTACAGCACAATTCAGGCCCTTCGGCCCACAAAGCTGTGCCGAACATGTCCCTACCCTAGAAATTACTAGGCTTACCCATAGCCCTCTATTTTACTCAGCTCCATGTACCTATCCGACAGTCTCTTAAAAGACCCTATTGTATCCGCCTCCACCACCGTTGCCGGCAGCCCATTGCATGCACTCACCACTCTCTGAGTAAAAGACTTACCCCTGACATCACCTCTATAGCTACTCCCCAGCACCTTAAACCTATGTCCTTTTGTGGCCACCATTTCAGCCCTGGGGAAAAACCTCTGACTATCTACCCGATCAATACCTCCCATCATCTTAAATACCTCCATCAAGTCCCACCCCTATCCTCCGTTTCTCCAAGGAGAAAAGGCCGAGTTCCCTCAGCCTGCTTTCATAAGGCATGCTCCACATTCCAGGCAGCATCCTAGTAAATCTCCTCTGCACCCTTTCTATGGCTTCCACATCCTTCCTGTAGTGAGGTGACCAGAACTGAGCACAGTACTCCAAGTGGGGTCTGACCAGGGACCTATATAGCTGTAACAATACCTCTCGGCTCCTAAATTCAATTCCACGATTGATGAAGGTCAATACACTTTATGCCTTCTTAACCACAGAGTCAACCTATGTTGATCTTTCTGGAATTCTATCTATCCTTGCAGTTGCAATTGTCTTTTCAACCAACATCACTACACTTCCTCCTACCACCGCGATGTAATTATGTACAGCACAATCTGTCTGGATGGCACACAAAACAAAAGCTTTTCACTGTATCTCGGTACGTGTGACAATAACAAACCAATACCAAAACTAACTGCACCTGAAAAAACCTGTAATCAGTGAAGTGCAGCTGTCACTCCTGTTTTTTTTTCTGCTAAAGGCCACTACCCCAATCTCCTTTCCATTTGTTGTGTCCTCAGTTCATTCCCTTGATTCCTTGTGCTGAAGTAGGGGCATAGGTTATGTTACTGAACGAGCAGCCAGAGTCTGGATCACTGATCCAGGGATACCAGCTTGAATCTCACCCCAGCAGCTCGGGAATATAGCTTCACAAAATTAAATAAATCTGTACTTTGTTACGCAAAGAAAAATCTAGTACTCGTAACAGGAACCATGAAATCACTAGACCATTGTAAAAAAAACTCCTCATCAAAGGAAATCTGTCCCTGACTGGGACTAGACTATGTGTGACTCCAGACCCACCAAATGAGATCTTCACTGCCACCTCAGCTGAGGGACAGTTAGGGTCGGAAAATAAATGCCAGCACTAGCAGCAAAGTCCACATCCTGCTTTTGTACTCTGTGTCTCCCTGTACAGGATCTCATCTCTGTACAGCTTAATCAACTTGTCCTGTTTTTAATCATTTTTGAGTCTGTATGTATGAGCCTCTGCACCTCAAAACCTTTTAGTTTCACCGTTTAAAGTACTTGTCCTTTGCTTATTGGTCATTGGTTTTGGGAGCAAATCTGAAGGGTTGTAGGGTGGGGTGTAGAGGGTGGAATTGTAGCACGTTTACTGCAGGTTTTCTCTCACTGGAACCCTGGCTGACTGTGATTTTAATCATAGATACAAACCTGATGATTTTGAAAGCTTCAGGCCTCTCGGATTCTCACCCCTGCTCTGCACCACACCAGCACTCTTGAACTCATTTATAAGCAGGATTAAGTCAGAGGGCACGCAAAGGGTCAACTCAGTTCTAATCCTGACTCTCTGACCTGCGGAGGTCCACTGGACAGAGGGGTTGGCCAGGGGGTAAGACGTAACAGCTAGAGGTGGCAGATTTAAAGGGTGCTTCAGTGCAGCTCAGTTTAACTCACAAATTGGATATGTTAGCCACTTACACAAGCACACAACACATTAGCCACTTCTACTCCCTACCTTTTTTCCAGGAGCTTCCTATTCCGAAGATGCCATTCCTCCCAAACATCATCAGTCGGTGCTCTTAGAAATTAATCTCCTGCTGTTTTGCTTCAGTATCCAGCTCTCTCCTCAGACACAGCCATGTACCCCGGCAACATGCTGGAAGTTTAAAAAAAGGATATATTCAAACCACTCTCGAGCTGGATAAATCTTGCAATGAAGGAAGGAAGCTGGGTGTGAGCAAAGCTAGGTCACTGGCAGTACTTCCCACTGCTCAAGGCAGGCATCCAGCAATCACTTTCTGAAGGGAACAGCTCCCTTCCTGATAAAGTGAGGGGGAGGGACGAGGGGGGAGGTGGAGAGTACAAGCAGCTGAGCTAATCAGCACCCACTCACACCAGCAACAGGACAGGGGAGGCTCCGGCAGCCACTCACAACCTTGCCTTAGGAGGGGAGATATGATGGAAGGATGAAAGCTGAAGATGCAGTCATTCAACAAAATCTGAAATAAATAAAAACACTTCATTTTTCACTGCGGCATATCTCTTTGTCCAAAGAGAGAAGTTGGAAAGCTGCTATTCTGGACTGTGAGGCACATCTGTATCCCTTTGTTTTTTGTTTTTAGTTCTTCTCTGAAAGCAGGTGGAATGAGAAAGATTCCGAGAACTGACCCACTCAAGCCCCTGTATACCCTCTCCAGTTTCTTGGCAGGCACGAAAGGCCTTCTGTTGCACCTTTTAATATTTCAGATAATGGGTAATTTCTCAACCACCACACAGCCCTCGGTGAACACACAGCAAGCGCCGAGAGAGCTGGAAAGGAATGCACTTCTATCAGGCTGCTGAGGCTGCCCACTGGTATGTGATGTTTGTTAAATACTTCACAAAATGTTTTTATGACAGTCTTGTGCAAGAGCTGGTAGTGAAGTCAGCCTTTTCAAGCAGTTATACTGGAAAAGTCAGCTTCTGTTGCTGATCTGACCGATTATAATGCCGGTCTTCAGAACATAAGAATGAGAAAGCAGGAGTAGGCCATTCAGCCCCTCATACCTGCTCCCCCATTCAGTAAGGTCATTGCTGATTTTCTTACCTCTGTTCCACTTCCCTGCACTAACTCCTTATCTCTCAATTCCTTTCATATTTAGAAAATCTCGGCCTTGAACATAGTCAGAAATCGAGCCTCCTCTGGCCTCGTGGGCACTAAATTCCAAAGATTCGCCACCTTCTTCTCTCCTACTTCTCACTCTGCCTTGATTAGTCAACCTCTCATTTTGTGACGGTGACCATTGTTTCTAATCACCCAGCCAGGGAAGTATCAACTCCACATCTACCCTGTCAGGCCCTGCAAGAATTTTGCATGTTTCGATGAGATCACCACTTCTTCTCAACTCAAGGCCTAGTTTGCATAAGTTCTCCTCATATGACGAACATGCCGTTTCAGGAATTAAACTTGGTAAACTTTTGCTGCATTCCTTGCATTGCAAGTATATCCTTTATTTAGGTAGTGAGTCCAGACACGTACACAATATTACAGGGCAGGCACGGTAGTATAGCAGTTAGCGTAACGCTATTACAGTGCCAGGGACCTGGGTTCAATTCCAGCCACTGTCTGTACGGAGTTTGTACCTTCTCCCCGTGACTGCGTGGGTTTCTTCCGGGTGCTCTGGTTTCCTCCCACATTCCAAAGACATACGGGTTAGGAAGTTGTGGGCATGCTTTGTTGGCACCGGGAGCTTGGTGACACCTGTGGGCTGCCCCCAGAAAAAGATGCATTTCACTGTGTGTTTCGATGTTCATGTGACTAATAAAGACATCTTGTCTTATTTTATGTGGTTTCACTCTGGCCCTGTATAGTTGGAGCAAGACTTCTTTACTCTTGTACTCAAATCTTCTTGCACTGGACGCCAACATACCATTTGTCATCTACTGAATCCATACCTCACCTTGCAGCGATTTGTGTATAAGGTCCCTCTGAACACCAACCCATTTCAATCTTCTAATATTTACACACTCCTAGACCTTAGATTTGGCACCCTGCACGGCAACTGGATCCTTGTTGCAGACCACAATCAGTAAGGAGAGGCGGCATCACTTCTGCCACAATTATTCTTAACATTGGTGCCCCGGAAAGCTGCATCCTCAGCCCTTTCCTTTACTCCCTATACACTCATGACCGCTTGGCCAGATTCGACCCTAACTCCATTTACGAGTTTGCAGATGACACCACTATGGTGGACCTGATCTCAAACAACAATGAGACAGGATACAGGAAGGAGATGGAGACCTCTCTCTCAATGTCCCCTAAACAAAAGAGCTGGTCATTGACTTCAGGAAGCAGGGTGGAGTACATACCCCTGTCTGTATCAATGATGCTGAGGTGGAGATGGTTGAGAGGTTCAGGTTCTGAGACGTAAATATCACCAACAATTTGCCCTAGTCCAGCCTCATAGACACTATGGCCAAGAAAGCACACCAGTGCCCCTACTTCCTCAGAAGGCTGAGGAAATTCAGCATGTCCTCAATGACCCTCACCAATTTTTACACATGCACAATAGAAAGCATCCTATCTGGATGCATCACAGCTTGGTACGGCAACTGCTCTGCCCAGGACCACAAAAAATTGCAGGGAGTTGTGAACACAGCCCAGTCTATCATGGAAACCAGGCTCCCCTCAGGAAAGCAGCCAATATAATCAAGGACCCCTCCCACTTCAGACATGCTCTCTTCTCCCGTTTCCATTGGGGAGAAGTTACCAAAGCTTGAAAACACATACCACCAGGCTCAAGGACAGCTTCTATCCCGCTGCTATAAGACTCTTGAATGGACCTCTATATGATAAAGATGAACTTTTGACCTCGTCATGGTCCTTGCACCTTATTGTCTACCTGCACTGCACCTTCTCTGTAATTGTAACACTATATTCTGCATTCTGTTATTGCTTTCTTTTTGGACTACCTCCATGTACTTAAGTATGGAATGATCTGTCTGGATGGCATGCAAACAGAACCTTTTCACTGTGTCTGAGCACATATGACAATAATAAACCAATTACCAAATACCATGCCTTTCTATTTTTGTCTACCAAAATGGATTATAGATTGGATTCAAGTTGCATTATATTTCCACATTATATTTCATTTGCCTTTTCCTTTTCCCATTCTCTTGGCATCCTTATATCTCCAGGAAATATGTCTCCATCCTCCTCATATCTCAGCAAACTTGGATATATTACACTTGATTCGCTCATCCAAATTGTGGATATAAATTATGAACAGCTGGAACTCCAGCAGTGATTCCCTGAGGCACCCTTGTCATCACAACCTACCAACCTGATAATGACCCACTTATTCCTATTCTATCCGTTAACCAACCCTCAATGGAAGCCAGCACGTTACTGCCAATACTGTGTGCTCTAGTTTTATTTAACCATCTCATATTGCACCTTATTGCAGGCCTTCTGAAACTCAAAACACATGACATTTACCGGTTTTCCATATTTCTACTGCCAGTAACTAGCTCAAAAGATTTTGACAGATTTGTTGAGCTTGATTTTCTTCTCATAGATTCATATGGACTTTGCCTAATCCTGGGACTAAATTCAAGGTGATGTTATTTTGAACCATACAACTATACATCTTGGTTCCCTCAAGAGAACCAGCTAAGATTGACAGTTCCGGTTGGCCTATTCTTGAAGATCTCATATCAAGAAATTCCATTTCCAACAGTCTAATTCAATCAACCTTTTTGTCCACATCTCCAATTATATTATAACAAATAAAAAGTTCAAATAATTTCTAAACACACAATTTTAATACCCTTCTATTTTTTTGTCTTGGGTTACTTTTAGTATTGTCCAGGTTAATCTGTAATTTTGTAAAGTTGCCAATGCTAGCACTAATTCTTGCTCTGTGCAATTTCCACTGGCCTATGACTGATAACCCTCTGGCTAAATTCAAGCAGATCTTCTTCCAGGAGACACAAGAGACTGCAGATGCTGGAATCTGGAGCAACACACAAAGTTCTGGAGGAACTCAGCGGGTCAGGCAGCATCTATGGAGAGAAATGGACAGTCAACATTACGGGTCGAGACATGTCATCTGGACTGCTCCAGGTGAAGTCCAGATGAAGGGTCTCGACCCGTGACGTTGACTGTCCATTTCCCTCCATAGATGCTGCCTGACCCATTGAGTTCCTCCAGAACTTCTCCCAGCATTGTTCAGCCGCAGTGGTAATGTCTGATACTGGCACACCTGCTACTTCTGCTAGTCTGTGATAGGTCTTCAAGGGGAGTTGGTTCAGCCATCATTGAGAATGGGGATATTCGCAGAACCTCCTGTTCTCCTATTTCTTTTTCATTTCTCAATATTATTCAAATAAAATTTGGCAGAATTGGAGAGATTTGACCTTACTCCTCAACTGTGGGTGGAAAGCAAAAACCTGAAAAAAAAGAAGTCCAAAGAAGTCCAGAAGCTCTCAGCAGGTGCAGCAACATCTGTGAGAACAGGTTAATGGACCTCCATCAGGGTTTCTAGGCTGTGAGACTGGTTAAATCTGTGTACTCCAGCCAGTGTGCCTGAAGTCCTGTGCTGTAGCTTCACCAGTCTGGCATCTCATTTTGAAAGTTACCTATTAATGTTGCTGACATATGGTTCCATACTCCTCATGGAACAAGAATTGCTCCCCTGGTTTGATAGCAATGTTACAGTGACACATATACCGAGCGCTGGTGTTCCAGATTATGGTAAAATACAATTCTGCTACTTCTGATTGCCCATACTGACTCATACTGGCTAGTTTTGGACTGCGAGATCTGTTTTCACTTTACCACATTTCTCTCAATGGAGGGTATCCTAGGCACAAGGACTTTGTGGTGGTCACTCCTTCTAATAAGATAATGGACAAATACATCTGCAACAAGAAGGTTGGTGAGGCCAAATAGGTTTATCTCTTGTGCTGGCTCTCTCACCATGTGGAACAGACCCAGTCTGGAGGCTATGTCCTCCAGCCTTCAGGTAGCCTGGTTGGTAACAGTGTTACCAAGCTCCCTTGATGACAAATATTGAAGCCCCCCATTCCTATTGCTTCTCAACACGGGTGGATGCCAATTCAATAGCTGAAAGTGGCTGGCAGGTCATAATCAACAGGACATTTCCTTGTCTGTGATTAATCTGAGACTTTATGGGGTCTGAGGTCAATGTCGGGGACTATTTCCTCTCATTTGTATATCCCTTTTGATCCAGTGGTGGTCTGTAGGACAGAACACTCCCAGATTCCTGAGAAAGGAGTTGCTTAGGGTGGGTCTGCTTTTGTCATGCTCAAATATGGTGCCTAGGTTGATGCTGGGTAGTCATTCTGAAGTTATTCTTGCTTTAGTTTTCAAAGCCATTTAGATAAATCTGAGTGGCTTGTCCAGTTCAAAGACTGAATGGAGTCAAACTCTGGGGAAATTCACTCTTGAGTTTTCAACAATCTTTTGTAAACAGCAAGAATTACGACAAAGTGCAGTGCTTATTGAAAAACAGCAAGAAGGATTTTCCCCAGAGTTTACTTTGGAAATGATTCAGAGCCTGAATTCAAACAATCACTGCTCAATGCAACTCCATTTTCAATTTATCTGATTGCTACTTGATTCGCTCTCCCAAAAGTATCTGTTAATGATTTGAAACTTTAATGTAAAAGTAAGAAGTTTGAACGTAATTTAGATAAATGCTTTATACCGAGGTGGAAATTTAAGTCTTGGAATCTTTGGGGAAGCAAAATTCTTGAATGAGGGATGTAGTTGGCACCATATTTAAATACTATAGAAAAATGAGGTTGGTGACGGGTTACGTTATGTAAAGCTACATCCAAGGACCTCACATTTTTTCTCATATTTTCTTATGACATAGAAGAGGCCATTTAGCTTGATGAATCTACGCTCAACTCCCAGAGTAATTACACCCTCCCACTTATTTCCCTGTAATCTATTCTTGCTCATGTGTCCATAAGATATCTTCATTAGTCACATGTGCATCAAAACACACAGTGAAATACATCTTTTTGCATAGAGTGTTCTGGGGGCAGCTCGCAAGTGTCCCCACACTTCCAGCACCAACATAGCATGCCCACAACTTCCTAACCTGTATGTCTTTGGAATGTGGGAGGAAACCTGAGCACCCGGAGGAAACCCACGCAGACACGGGGAGAACGTACAAACTCCTTACAGACACCGGTCGGAATCGAAGCTGGGTCACTGGTGCTGTAATAGTGTTACGCTAATCACTACACTACTGTGCCTGCCATCATCACCACCCTGATTCCCTGACCATCTACCTACACTACAATAGCCAGATAGACGACTACCCAGCGTATCTTTGGAATGTGAGAGGAAACCCAAGCACCCAGGGGTAACTCATGCAGTAAAAGATATCTTTATCAGTCACATGTACATTGAAACACACAGTGAAATTTATCTTTTGCATAGAGTGTTCTGGGGGCAGCCGGCAAGTGTCACCACACTTCCGGCGCCAACATAGCATGTCCACAACTTCCTAACCCGTGCGTCTTTGGAATGTGGGAGGAAACCGGAGCACCCAGAGGAAACCCACGCAGACATGGGGGGAATGTACAAACTCCTTACAGGCAGCAGCCGGAATTGAACCTGGGTCACTGGCACTGTAATAGTGTTATGCTAACTGCTACACTACCATGCAGGGAGGACATGCAAACTTGACACAGACAGCATTAGAGGTCAGGTTTAAACCTGGATTGTTGGAGCTGTAAGGCAGAAGCATCGGCTGATCCATCCACTTCCTGTAGGAGGCAGAGCAGCAGAAAGAGGATGTCATGGATATAGAATATAATGACACCACGTATATGAAATAAGCACCACATGTTGTTGTCACTTGCTGTTAGAGCAGAATAAAATACACACCCTCATTTTAAAACTCCTGGTGTCCTGGAAGTATTATTGTTGTTAGAGCTTACCTGCATTCCCAGCACAGTCCAAAGTACACTCCAAAACACCTTGCAATAGCCAACAACTTTTATCAATGTCAATCAGAACTGGCGAGAAAAATCATTGGAGGAAAAGAAATTGCCGTTGCATCTCGAAAGGATCGCTCCTATGACATGCTTGTCAATGGATTCTGAGAAAACTTAGTGGTTGTGAAATAAAAGTAGCAGAAATGGCAGAAAACAGGCCTGAACTCCAAAGCTCCCAGATAAAGGCTCAGTGAATGCATTTGCACAGGGACTGGCGAGTAAGGTTGGAGACAGCGAGAGAGATGCAGAGAGTGTGAACAGCAAATACCAGCTTCAATGCAAGGATTTTATCCCCTTCTCCCAGTTCCTCCGCCTCCGCCGCATCTGTTCCCATGATGAGGCTTTCCGTTCCAGGACATCTGAGATGTCCTCTTTTTTCAGTAAACAGGGTTTCCCTTCCACCACCATCAATGTAGCCTCACCCGCATCTCCTCCATTTCCCGCACGTCTGCCCTCACCCCATATCACCCCCAACATAACAGGGACAGGGTTCCCCTTATCCTCACCAACCACCCCACAAGCCTTCGCACCCAACACATCATTTTCTGCAACTTCCGCCACCTCCAAAGGGATCCCACCACCAGGCGCATATTCCCGTCTCCCCCTCTCTCTGCTTTCTGCAAGGGATCGCTCTCTCTGTGACTCCCTTGTCCACTCGTCCCTCCCCACCGATCATCCTCCCGGCACTTATCCCTGCAACTGTACAAAGTGCTACACCTGTCCCTACACCTCCTCCCTCATCACCATTCAGAACCCAAGACAGTCCTTCCAGGTGAGGCAGAGCTTCACCAGTGAATCTGTGTCATTTATTGCATCCAGTTCTCCCGGTGTGGCCTCCTGTACATCGGTGAGACCCGACGCAGATTGGGTGACTATTTCATCAGGCACCTTCGTTCCATCTGCCGCTAAAGCAAGGATCCCCTG
This sequence comes from Pristis pectinata, assembly GCF_009764475.1. Lineage (NCBI taxonomy): Eukaryota > Metazoa > Chordata > Chondrichthyes > Rhinopristiformes > Pristidae > Pristis > Pristis pectinata. The sequence goes on along the minus strand of NC_067416.1, from coordinate 42,503,161 downwards.
GTGGCCACCCACTTCACTTCCACATCCCACTCACATACCTACATGTCTATCCACAGCCTCCTCTACTGCCACGTTGAGGCCAGATGCAGGTTGGAGGAACAACATCTCATATTCCGCCTTGGTGGCCTCCAACCTGACGGCATCAACATTGATTTCTTGAACTTCTGGTAAACCGTCCCCCTCCTCCCCCTTTGTCTTCCCTCATTCCTGTGGCCCCTTCACCCCTTCTCTTCCCACCCCCTACCCTCATGACCTGCCCATCACCTCCCTCTGGTGATTCCCCACCTCCTTCCCTTTATTCCATGGTCCACTGCCCTCTCCTACTGGATTCCTCCTTCTTCAGCCCTTTGCCCCTTCCACCTATCACGTCTCAGCTTATCACACCATTCCCTTTCATCCCCCCTCCCCCACCCACCTTCCCCCTCTCACATGGACTCACCTATCACCCACCAGCCTGTGCTCCTCCCCCTCCCCCAACCTTCATATTCTGACTCCTGCCCTCTTCCTTTCCAGTCCTGATGAAGGGTCTCGACCTGAAACGTCAAATGTTTATTTCCCTCCATAGATGCTGCCTGACCTGCTGAGTTCCTCCAGCATTTTGTGTATGTTGAGCAAGTAGCAGCAGTCACTTTTAAGGAGATTTTTAAAGAATAACTTAAAGTAGTAACAGGCAATATTAATATACACACTATTAAGACGAAAGAAATTAGGGATAGTCAGCATGGCTTTGTGCTCATGTCTCACAAATTTGACTGAGTTTTTTGAAGAGGCGACCAAGATGATTGACAAGGACAGGGTGGTAGATGTCCACATGGACCTTAGCAAGGCCTTTGACAAGGTCTCATATGGTAGGCTGGTCTGGAAGTTTGGAACACATGGGATCCAGGGTGAGCTAGCCAATTGGACATGTATTTTGGTATGAAGGGTTGAAACCCACTAAAGATACGATTACTTCTTTCATGATTTCTGGCCCAATAGTGAATCACTCCCAGAAATGACCTTAAATCCTTGACATTCCCTGGTTAAAGCTGTTCACTGGTTTTTACTTAAAATGCAAGATCCATTCCAAAGCACATAACAGTGCAGGCAGTGGTGACAGCAGCCAAGATGGCCTCTCTGCAGGTGCTGACAAGGCTGCCTTGTCTGGACTTCTCCTGAGGAGCCCACACCACTGGCTCTGCTGTGAGACAGGGAGATAAAAGCTGGGCAACCACAACTTGTCTTGACATCACATACTTTTAGAATTGGTCAGACATATGCCACGGTGTTTCCCCAGTATCTGGCTGCAAGCATCTATATCAAGTGCTATATTGTGGTAGCACAATCTAACTCATATCCCAGAGGTCAGGATTAACAACCCCAAGTTGAAATTCCACCTCAGCATATGAAGAATTCCTGTTTGGTTAATAATCTGGAACTTGAAAACATCATTAGAAATGAAGATTATAAATAAAATTGCTCAGGCATTGGCCAAATCACTAAATTCAGGTACACAAACTTGCTCCAACAATAAAGAGAACCTAATCAGCTACTCTTGGCATTGGATAGCATTATACTCACCAGTTCTCCCACCATCAACACCCTGGTGCTGACCAATGACCAGAAACTCAATTGGACCAGTTGCATAAATACCGTAAACTGGAGATTGGGTATCCTGTACCTCCTGACACCCTAAGACTTCCCACTATCTACATAGCACCAGTCAGGAATTTGAAGAATATCCTCCACTTGGATGAATGGAATTCCAAAAACACTCAAAGGGCAAAGCAGTCTCCCTGTTTGGTATCCATTCATCAGCCTACACAGTCATTCCCTGTACCACCAGTGTACAGTGGTTCCAGTGTGTACAATCTACAAAATGTCCTAACCATCTGAACCCTTCCTCTGCTGCCTCTGCCTCCATGCCCATTTCCTTGGCTAGATCTTCTGTCCAAGATCCACCAGCAGGCCTTTGTGGGCAGATCCAATGTTTCAGTCAGCTCTTGCCCCACCAAACTTATTTCTATTTCCCTTTTCTCCATCCTTTCTCCCCTGGCCCAGTCCTTTCCTACTTGTATCTGGGACACTTTGGGTGCCCGCCACCATTTCCTCACTTCCCAATTTCCTGGTTTCAAATGGTTCATCTTCACCATGGAGGTACAATCCTCTACACCTCCAGGCCCCCAACAGATGGGTCTGAGGGCCTTCCCCTTCTTCCTTGAACAGATTCCCAACCAGTTCCCTCCACCAACACAGGCATTCACCTGGCTGAGAACATCTTCACGTTGAACAACTTCACCTTCATTCCACTTACTTTCTCCAAATCAAAGGTGTAGCAGTGGGTATTCGCATGGGCTCAAGCTAGGCCTGTCTTTCTGTCTGATACATGGACCAGTCTTTGTTTCAATCCTACTCAGGGCCTCTCCCTCAATGCTTTTTCCGGTACTTCAATGATTGCATTGGTTCTGCTTCCTACAGCATTCAAACATTTCAATCCAAAACATCGACAATTCCTTTCCTCTCACAGATGCTGCTCAACCCACTGAGATCCTCCAGCAGATTCTGTGTTGCTCCAGATTCCATCATCTGCAGTCACTTGTGTCTCAAAGATTTCATTGCTGCAAGTTTCTACCCAGGTCTCACTTTCACATGGTCAATCCTGGACCCTGCTCTTCCCTTTCTGGATCTTCCGTCTCCATCTCAGGTGATATGCTAACCACAAAAATCCATTACAAGTGCACAGACTTTCACAGCTATCTTCATATTACTTCCTCCCACCCTGCCTCCATTCCACTCTCCCACTTCCCTCTTCTCAGTCACATTTGCTCCAATGGTGGGACATGCATAGATGTCCCTGAAATGTCTTCCTTCTTTCTGAACTGTGGCTTCTCCTTCCTTCCCAGTTCTGGGAAAGGGTTTTGGATCTGAAATGTTAACTCTGTTTCTCTTTTTCAGAGATGTTGCTTGATCTGCCTCAATGCTTTTTCCAGTACTTTTTCCAGCATTTTCTGCTTTTTTTATCTACAAACCTAGCCACTCCAACAACAGCATCTTCAAACCTACCACCTCCAAGTGGACAAGGGCAGCAAGCTCATGGAAACACCACCACCTCCATGTTCTCCTTCAAGTTGCACACCATCCCAACCTGGAAATATAACACCATTCCTGGCCAAAATTCTGGAACATCCCACTCAACAACACGGTGGGAGTATATTCACAAAAGGACAGCAGCAGCTCAAGGCAATGGCTCACCACTGACTTCTCAAGGACAATTATGGATGGGCAATAAATGCACCAGCAATGTCCAGATCCCAATAAAGGAATTAAAAAAAACACCTACACTTGTTTATCCAAAACAACGTCAACATTTCATGGATGTGACAACGAGAACATAATATCTGTTGATCGCAGACTTCAGCTTCCACAGCTGTATAAGGAATTTTGATTTTCCAACAGTGAAAGCATCACTTTCTAACCTTGGCAACATGTCTTTCTGTGAAAAAGGCACAGCACAGTGAGGATTCATAATAGCAAGAAAGACTTGGCCTCAGGAAACACCTGGGATCATTAAAGCATTTATAGACCCCAAGAATGTGTAAACATCTGACGAAAATCAAAACAACTGCAGATGCTACAAAACTGAAACAAAAACAGAAGGTGCTTTAAACAGGTCCATCAGCATCTGTGAAAAGAGAAACATTTCAAATCAAAGACCCTTCAACAAATGTAAACAGTTAGCAGTCTGAGTTTTGCTCACAGCAGGACAACATCCATGAGAACACTCTATCAGGCTACCTGCTTTGTGAGTAAAGTCCATTAATGGCTCCAAAAGACTTGGATTTATCTACAGCGTTTGACACTGGAGCCAACAGGGGTTATTTAGGTTTAGGGTTGATTAAAGTGGGGTCTGCAAGCAGGATCTGGAGCTGTGGGTACAGTGATAAGGTCAGAGGTCAGAATGTTGGCATGGTATTGGGAATGGAGCCTATTGATTGGGTTGGTGAACCAGTCAAGGTCCAGATTGTGGGACTAAAGCCTGAGTCAATCACAGGTTTGAGGTGAAGGGGAGGCTAGAGGTTCACAGGTGGGCATGCAGTACTGTAGCAGGATGTGAGGGTGGAAGGCAAGTATGGGACTTGTCCTTGTAGGATTCTGGTCCAGCAATGCAGAGTGAACACACAGTCATGGTGTCAATGGAGTCTTACAGAACAGAATCAGGCCCTTTGGCCTACCATATGAATGCATCATCAAATACTCGACCTATACTCATCCCATTTTCCAGTGCTTGCCTCATTGCTTTCTATGCTGTGGCAATTCAAGTGTTCTTTTAAATACTTCTTAAATGTTGTGAAAGTTCACTGTTTCTACCACCTGCAAGGCTCGTGTGCTGCAGCAATCCCTCCACATAGCTGAGATGTTCGATCCCAGGCAACATCCTGGTGAATCTCCTCTGCACCCTCTGCAGTGCAATTACATCCTTCCTATAGTCACCAGAACTGCACAGGATACTCCAGCTGTGGCCTAACCAATATTTTATGTCGGGATGACCAACAGTGATTGGCCCTTAAACTAATTTCCTCATAAACCACTTCATGTTTTCTCATGATACAAAGGGAGGCCATTCACCCCTTGAATTATACTGGCTCTTGATGCGTTCCCATCAGTCCCTTTACCCCATTTATTATTTCCCTGCAAACTATTCTCTCTCACCTGCCCATCAACTCCACTCTGATTCTCCGACATCAGGGGTCATTTACAGTGACCACAAACCTAATAACCAGCATATCTTTGGGATGTGGGAGGAAATTGGAGCATCTGTGGGGAAGACCACGTGGTCACAAGGAAAAAGTGCAAACTCCATGCAGGCAGCACTAGAGGTTGGGATAGAAACTGTTTTGCTGGAGATGTAAGGCAGCAGCATTATCTGATGTACCATTGATGTACACTTTGGAATTTGCAGGGCCATGAAAAGCAATGTACATCATCCATTTTTAGTATCTAACCTACATATTACTGTTCTGAGATCATTGGAGAGAGAGAGAGAGAGAGAGAGAGAGCTTTACCTTTCATCAAGGCCACATTCTGTTTTATGTGGGAAAGCGGAATGATCTCAGTTGAGGAAAATATTAGTACAGAGACACTGCTGAGAAATGAGGCCACTTGGTGACTGTGTGTCACTCACTGCAAGAAGGAAAAAGAAGATATATGGCTTGTGCGTTTGGAATATTCTGTTAAGATTACGGAGGAAGTCACTTCAGCAAAACTTTTAAAACACTATCCTGTCCCTAAATTGAAACATTCAGCAATTATTAGCTATGTGCCAGGATGTAATGTATAAACTCAGAGCCGTAGAATTGTTACAACAAGAAGAAAGCCATACAGGCCATCAAATCTATGTTGGCTCTTTGCAGAATAATCATTATTTCATTCCCCTGCTTTCTTCCCCATAACCCTGCAATTGTTTATTTTTTAGCTCCAAGTATTTATCCAAATTCCTTTCCCTTTTAAAGTCCACGACTGAATCTACATCCAGCACACTTTCAGGCAATGCTTTCCAGATCTTAACGACAGATCATAACCTTCTATGTGGGAGGGAAGGGTTAGATAGATCTTAGAGCAGGATAAAATGTTGGTACAACATTGTGGGCCAAAGGGCCTGTACTGTGCCGTAGTGTTCCTTGTTCTATGTTCTAAAAGAATCAACAAGGTTTTCCTCATATTTCCTCTTAAGACATTGATATTGAGTCTATATCGACTCTCAGAGCGCTCCCTTTCAGAGCAATCTTTACGTTCATTCAGCTCATCACCCTTCATTGTGGACAGAACCTTGGTTCTTTAATTAAGGAGACCTACTTGTTAAAGTCTTACATTCTGCAAGCAAATATTCCAAAATAAACGATTAAAAGGATTTAGACTTTGATAATTCTGATTATAAATGCACCCATGGGTTTATCCTGTGTTTAGCAACTTTGGTAATGGTGCTTAAGTGTTCCTTTTCTTCTTATTTCCCCTTGAGTGACGTGGCTTCTCCCAGTCTGCAGCTGCATGGGTAACAACCACATCAGGATTTATTCTTGCTCTTTGCAAGTACACTTAGAGAGTGATGGCCAGCATTGCCTGAAAGGATCATTGCGATGCTGATATTGTCTTTGGTGTCATTCAACTGTGATCAAGACCAGAAAGTTTTGGTCAGCGTTGCCTCCACTGCTGCTACAACAGACTATTCGACTGTGGTTGGGCCACAACTCATTTGTATAGAGCAGAAGTAGAGTTACTGCCTTTCTGTTGTTGTATTTTATATTTCACTCACTCTCTGGAGGATACCCTCCTTGGTTGTGCATCACTGCTGCCAGATTCTTAAAGTTACAGAACACTGGATATGACCTGATCAAACCTGCAGTGAGCTGCAAAGACTGACTGCTCTGAACATCAAGGAAAGACAGAAAATCACTTCGTGATACAAATCACACAGAAAACAGGAGCATCAGGAGGCCTTTTGGTCCTTTGGACCTGCTCCACCATTCAACATGATTAGGACCCAGCAGGTCAAAGGATCTATTTCCACACTGCGTGACTCCCTAATTCCATGACTTTCGCTGAGCTTGGTACCTGCTCATCCATTCCCAGACCTCAGAATCAAACATTCCTCCCTGGTCTCCATATCCTGATTTTCAGTTATTTTACATTGGTTTTCTTTATGCAGGATACAAAGTCAGCAATTTTGTTTCCTCTAAAGAGAAGACCAATGCAAGATATCTGTTTACTTCATCTACCATTTCCTACTATTATTCCCTCACACTCACTTTGGTGGCACTGTGGATCAGCAGGAGGTGTTGCTGCAGCATTACTCCAGCAACCCGAATTTGATCCTGACCTCAGATGCAGTCCGTGGAGAACATGCATGTTCCCTGGTGGGTTTCCCATGGGTGCTCTAGTTTCCTCCAACATCCCAAAGATATCCTGGTTGATATGTAATTGGCTACTGTAAGTTACCTCTAGTGTAGGTAGGTGGCAGGAGAATCAGTGGGGTGTTAACAAGCATGTGAGAGAGAATGGAGTACGAGGAAATAGGTGTGAGAACGCTACTGATGGGAGCGCTCTGAAAGTCAACATAGACTCAATATCAATGTCTTAAGAGGAAATATGAGGAAAACCTTGCTGATTCTTTTAGAACATAGAACAAGGAACACTACGGCACAGTACAGGCCCTTAGGCCCACAATGTTGTGCCAACATTTTGTCCTGCTCTAAGATCTATCTAACCCTTCCCTCCCACATAGACACCCTATTTTTCTATCATTCATGTGTCTATCTAAGAGTTTCTTAAATGTCCCTAATGTATCTGCCCCCATAACGTCTGCCAGCGGAGCATTCCATGCACCCACCACTCTTTGTGTAAAAAACTTACCTCTGACATCCCCCTTACACCTTCCTCCAATCACCTTATAATTATGCCCCCTCGCCCTGGGAAAAAGTCTCTGACTGTCCACTTGATCTACACCTCTATCAAGTAACCTCTCATCATCCTTCACTCTAAAGAGAAAAGCCCGAGCTCACTCAATCTATTGTTAAACAATCTTTACGTTCATTCAGCTCATCACCCTTCATTGTAGTTAATTACTTTTCCTTTTCAGTGGCTTTTTTTCCCATTTAATCATGTACAGAACTGCATGTTTTGTGTGACATTCAAGATTCTTGTCAGGAATTTCATGTGCAAGAGATGCTACTGCTCACAACACACGGACATCATCAGTCCTCGTGCATAACTGTTCTTGAACCTCCCTGGTGAATCTGTAACACACGCTTCCGATAAGAAAATAAAGTGGGCCATCACAAGGAACCAGTTCTTAATAGTATCCCATGAACGGCACTTACAATTAATTAAAGAGTAATCAAGTCACTTTTTTTCTCCTCTGTGGAGTCTCTTACTGTCCTCTTTGGATATTTGCGGAGGCCACAAGAATTAGAACTGGAAATGCAACATCTAGTGAGCACTAAAGATACATCGGCAATTATTTCCTCTTTGCTGTGGGTGCTTCACTAGAGGTCCCATTGGGTGTGCTGTGAGATCTATGGATAGGGGCTTTAGGCAACACAAACATCTCCAGGGACCCTGAGGACAGTGAAGGGCTCATTCCTGCAGACATTCTCCAAAGGTCTACAGCAAACTCTGCTCCTCCTGTCAGCTCTCCAAGGAACAAGATATTCAGAACCGACCTGCTGGAGGAACTCAGTGGGTCAAACAGCAACTGTGGGGAGACAGAAATCGTTGATGTTTCAGGTCAAAACCCTGCAACTCGAAACATCAACAATTCCCTCCTCACAGATGCTGCCTGACCTGATGAGCTCCTCCAGCAGATTCTCTGTTGCTCCAGATTCCAGTGTTTGCAGTCTCTTGTGTCTCCAAGGTATTCAGGGGCCGGTGTTTTCACCGGCTATTACAGAGATCTGTTGTCTTCTGCAGCAGAGCTCCAGCTATGATCATGCGCTTGGAAGGCTCTGCCGTACAGCTGAAGGTAACTCTTACTGTGCACTTCTAGCCTTCAGATGATTTCAGACAGTGGCAGCTGATCTATGCCACAGATTCCAGCTCACCACTGCTCTGGATTCATTACATAGAATTTCTGCCTGAGGAGAATGGACTTCCTGTCCTTGAGCCAAAGACCATCAAGTCATCATGGACGCATGATCTGGCAAGGGATAGATGCACTTCAGGCTCCATGGTGAATCCAGAGATCGACATTAAATGCAAGGATTATTGCTTCCTGAATATCTAGCTGCTGTTTATTCCTCAATTTACTCATTTTCTGGGATCTATGTGTCACTGGCAGGGCCATCATTTGTTGCCCATTTCTAACCAAAGGCCCCCGAGGAGGTGACGGTGAGCTGACTTCTCGAACCACCGCAGCCCCTCTGGTGAAAATACTCGTACAGTACTGCTGGGTAGGCTGTTCCAGGAATTAGACCAAGTGGCAATGAAGAACCGGTAATATATATTTCCAAATCAAGATAGTGTGCAACTTGGAGGGGAACCTGCCGGGATGGTGTTCCCACACACTGTCTGTTTTTATCCCTGGTGATAGAGGATGTGGGTTTGGAAAGTGGTGTCAGAGTAGCCTAGGTGAGTAACTGCAGTGCATTTCGTAGATGGTGGTGGAGGGAATGAACATTAAGGGTGTTAGAAGGAGTGTCACCCAAATGGGTTGTTTTCTCCTAGATGGTATTGAGCTTCTTCAGAGTTGTTGCAGCTGCACTCGTCCAGGCAAGTGAAGGATATTTCATCACACTCCTAACTTGTGCCTTGTAGATGGTGGGAAGGCTCTGTGATATCACAGAAGTTACCTGCTGCAGCATACCAAGCCTCTTCCCGCTTGTAGCCATGGTACATATGTGTTGATCCAGTAGAATTTCCAGTCAATGTTGACTTGCCCCCCCCCCCCCATCCCCCAAGATGTTGATGATGACAGACTTGGAGATAGTGATGCCATTGAATGTCAAGGTTAGGTGGAGATGATCATTGCCTAGCACTTTTGTGACATGCATATTACTTACCATTTAACAGCCCGTTGTTTAGTCTAACTGCATGTAAGCATGGACTGTTTTATTTATTGAGGAATTGCAAATGGAATTGAACATTGTGCAATCATCAGCAAATATCCTCAGTTCTGACCTGATGTTGCAAGGAAGGTCATTAATGAAGCAGCTGAAGATGGTTATGCACAGGTCATTTCCCTGAGGAACTCCAGCTGTGATATCCTGGGGCTGGAACGACTGACTTCCAACAACCGCAGCCATTTTCCTTCCTGCAGGGTAAGACTCCAGCCACTGGAGTGTTTCCCCTTTAATGCTACAGACTTCAATTTTATGGGGGTTTTCTCATGCCACACTTGGTCAAATGCTGCCTTGATTTTAAAGGGCTGTCACTGTCCTTTGGATTCAGCTTTGTGGTGCATGTTTGAACCAACGCCTTGATAAGGTCCAGAGTACAGAGGTCCTGGCAAAACTCAAGCCAGGCATTAGTGAGCAAGTTGTTGGGTGAATGAATGCTGCTTGATAGCGTTGTTGACAACTTTGAGTGCCATGCAGATAAACTAGTTAATGGCCAAAGCCATATCTTCTGGGAGTGCAAATTAATTTTTTTTACTCTCCAGCAGTCCCATACACCTATCATAATCCAGCTGCTGCCCTCCAGATACCTGGATATGTGGGTGTTAAAGAGTCAGGAAAAAACAAGGGCTATCCTGTCCTTCCACAGCAGAGCAGGTACAACTAGAGCCATAAGCCACTAAGTGCCAAGTAGACAGAGGAGTCCTCAAGGAGGGTTTCCAGTGTCTGGAATGATCAGGGGACATGGTTTCATCTTTGCTGGGGCTCAACCCTCACCTCAAAACCCCTTCAGCAGGACGAGGATCAGGATGAGTAAGCAGGAGAGCAGTCGAACAGAGGACCTCTCCAGACATGCTGCTTGGAGATTCACTTGAGGACCCTACTCCACTGGCTCCACAATTCGGTGAGGTCAATAAATGAGATGATGACAGGTCAGCTTAAAACCAAATGATCTTGTAGTTTTCAGATCCAAGGTACCATTATCTGGGAGGGAGTGTCTCAGTCATGGTTGCAGACATCACCTCCACCTGATAATTTATAGCGTGAAAAATGTACGGATTTCACAGTGCAAGCGTTTTGGAGAACGTTGTCACCGAGGCACAAAACCTATCCGGCATGGACTTCTGTTTCCCATAGCCACATGTGGAACACAGAGAATGCAGAGCAGATGGTACACAGTCTTCGGCAATGTGTCTCTCCATGAAGGAGGGGATAGGAGCTGTGCAACACTGTCCCTGGCAGCAATGAAGGAGCTGTACTGAAACTCGGCAACCAGCTGTGTGAATGTTGCTATCATCACCAAGAGGAATAACGAAACAGCATGAATGCTGCTTTCAAAATAAAAGCAAAGAATATAGCAAAAACGCATGCATAAAGATCCATCTATTTAGTTGCCCAAGTATTGCACACAACAGTAGATAGATCGCACCACCTTGTTAAGACCTATGATGACAGGCTCACTAACTAGTCTGTCAGCTTGAGTTATTACAAATCATCCTTTACTCCTTGCATACACTGAGGGCCCCTGGGCTTTAGTGAGTCGAGACCTTGTGCAGGATCAAATGCCATTGCAATGACAGCTGCAGCTTTAATCCGTCACCTGAATACATGAAAGACCATAGACTGGATTCCTAATAATGTGGCTCTCACAGTATACGATTTCCTTCCCGTGTGAAACCCGCACGGCCATGCTGACACAAGGCCCACGTCAGCTGATGTTTTCAAGAATCATTCTGGGTTTGAGAGGACACTGGTAGGCAGCTGCTTGTTGATTTACCCATGATAACAGGAAGCCCATGTCACTGATAGAGCCAATTCACAGTCACCGAATGAGGGAATGTAAGAGATAGGAACAGAAGTATGCCATATGGCCCCATGAGCCTGCTCTGCCATTCAGTACCAATGGCTGATCTGATTATTGGCCTCAACTCTATTCTCCTAACTGATCTTGATCTTGATCCTGATCCTTGTTCCCTAATATCCAAAAATTTCAGGCTTGAATATACTAATGACCCAGCCTCCATGTCTCTCCGAGGTAGAGAATTCCTAAGATTCACATGCCTCTGTGATAAGAAATTCTTCCTCATTTCAATCTCGTTTCTTTATCCTAAATGGCGGAGCAGAACCACAATGCCAAATGGTCCACTCCTGCTCCTATTTCTGCATTCCTTGATCCAGTGGTTGTGCTTGGCTGTATCAGGGAGGTGTGCTTTCTGTTATTATGGGTAAATCAACAAGTGGTTGCCTATCACTTCCCTCTCATGTCCAATGTGATCCTTGATCCCATTTTGAATCAGCACGGCATGCAGGTTTATCCTGAAACAACGTTCTCTCATTCCAGGTTTCATCACCCAGCAAACATCCTCAGAGCTTCCATTTTGTCAAGCTGCTCTGGATTTTATAAGTTTCAATGAGGTCACTTCTCATTGAACCCATCTCATTGATAGGTTCTTGATTGTTAAGAGGGTTAAGGGTAGTGAGGAGAAGGCGGAAGAATGGGGTTGAAAAAAAGTCAGCCATGATTGAATGGCAGAGCACACTCGATGGGCTGAATGGCCTTATTCTGCTCCTATATCTTATGGTCTTTCTTTTCACTTCCAGAGGATACAGGCCTGTTGTGCTTAATGTTCCTTCAAAGGAGAAACCTCCATCCACAAACCTTGCTGCACGGCCTCCAAAGAAAGTCTGTCATTCTATAAAGGAGACCAAAACTTATGCAAGATTCCAGATGTGCTCTCACCAAAGCCCAGCAAAGACATCCTTACTCTGCTTCTTCATCCCCTCGTAATAAATGCCAACATTGCTGCTGTACCTGTCTGCTAACTTTCTCTCCTTCTTGCACTAGAATACTCAGATTGCTTTGAAAATAATAATTTGCACATTGACCCCATAGCCATGTTGTGCTTCCCTCTTGAATGCCTATCTTCAGATGACCTTCCATTTAAAAAACAAGTGACATTTCAAACAACAGAGACTTATGCATTCTGCAATGATAATTCACCTTTTGTTTCCCTCAGTGGCTGTTTTCTGCTCTAGTTCTAGTTGGCCCTGGTCCCAACCTTTGGGAGTGCCTCTTCCAGACTGTTGGATTCCATTCCTCATGCTGTTAAGATGCAACGAACCCCATGCTATCAGATTCCCCTCACAACTGCTACTGCCTTGATAGCTGTGTTATTCTTGACGAAGGCAAGGTCAGGCATCAGTGACCTGACCTGCTACGTATCATTTCTCAGCTGTAGCTCCTGTGGTCTTGTGATCTGTTGGGCAGTAGGAATTCTATGAGAAAGAGAAGTGGTAGCGGGTGGGATGAAACTATGAGGGGAAAGAGAGGTGGAGAAAGGGATCAAGAGTGAGGCAGAGGGAACGATGTGGGGGAGGAGAGAGCGGGGTGAGAGAGGAAGGAGAAAAAGTAAGGTGGGGAGAGGAAGGATGAAGAGCAAGAGTGTGGGTGGAGAAAGAGGGAGAAAGAGAGGGAGTAGAGAGAGAAAGAGGGAAGAGGGGCGAGAGAGTAAAAGTGAGGATAGAGTCAGTGAGGGGAGAACAAAAATGAGGAGAAAGAGAAGGGACAAAGAGGGGGAGAAGGATTGAGAGTGTGGGGCAAGAATGTGAGGGAGAGTGAGGGGCTAGAAAGTGATCAGGACAGAGCAGAATGAGAGAGAGGTGTGAGGGGGGAAAGCAAGAGAGAAGAGGACGGAGAGCAAGGCGAGCAAGGGGAAATGCAGCATAGGGAGGGCAAGGGAGAAGAGAGAAGTGGGTTTAAAGCAAGAGAAGGGGGGAAGAGCAAGAGAGAGAGAGGACGTGAGTGAGGGAGAGAGATTGAGAAGGAGGAAAGGTGAGGGAAGAAGAGCGAGGGATTGGTGAGAGAATGAGGGAGGGAGGGACTGGGAATAAGGGAGGGACAGGACAAGAGAGGGGGAAAAGGAACATGAGAGGGTGAGTTAAGGAAGGAAGAGAAAAGATAGGAGACAGAGAGAGTGGATGGAGAGAGTGTTGTGGGGAGATGCAAGGCGGCTGGTGAGAGACACACCAGGGAGGGGGAGAAAGATGAGGAGGGAAAGATGCAAGAAGGATAGGTGGGGATAGAGAGATAGGGGAATAAGAAGGGACAGGTGGGTAGTGAGAGAAGGGAGAGAGAGAGAGTGAGAGAACAAGGGGGGGGTAGAGAGCAAGAAAGAGAGAGAGGGAGCAAAGAAGGAAGAGAGAGATGGAAGGCAGAGGGTTGGAAAGAGACAGGGTGGAGAAATAGAGGAGGAAATGTGGAGAGACTGAAAAATGGGAAGGGGTGGAGTGAGAGATCTGTGGAGGTAAAGAGGTATGGGCAAGGAAGAGAAAGGGGGGTGAGAGAGAGAGAGAGATGTGTGGGGAAGGAATTTGTTTGGTAATAGGAAGCAGTAGGTGTTAAGGAGGGATAGTTTTGTAATTGGAATCCTGTGACAAGTGGGGTACCACAGAATTAGTGCCAGGAACCTTACTGTTTGTTTTATGCATTAACGATCTGGTTCTGAAATGAAAGAGGCATGATTATCATTTTGTAGATGACACAATAATTGCTAGTGAGGAGGATAGCCATAGGCTACAGGATGATACCGATCAGTTCATAGTATGGGTAGAGCAATGGCAAATGGAATTTAATCCTGATAAATGCAAGGTGATGCACTTTGGGAAGACTAACAAGGGTAGGGCATACACAATGAATGGTAGGGCTCCAGGGAGTACTGAGGCATACAAAGGCCTTGGTGAAGAAGTTGAACTATTACTGAAGGTGAAAGCACAGATAATGCATTTTGGGAGGTCTAATCAGGGTAGTACATAGACAATGAACGGTAGGGCCCTAGCAAGTATCAAGGAACAGGAGGACCTTGGTATTAGCCCAAGGATTCCAGAAGTGACAGCAGAAGTGGTTAAGGTGGTGAAGAAGGCCTAAGGAATATTTGCCTTTATTAACCTTGGCACAGAGTTGTGACACAACTTTATAACACATTGGGTAGCTGGAGTACTGTGTACAGTTCTGGTTGCCACACTATTGCACTTGCAAGGGTGCAGAGGAGGTTCACCAGGTTGTTGCCTGGGATGGAGCATTTCAGTTATGAGGAGACTGGATACATTGGGATGGTTTTCTTTCAAGCGAAGGAGGTTGAGGGTGGACCTGACAAATACTTACAAGATTATGAGGAGTAGTGATACAGTAGAAAGTATCTCCCATAGCAGGGGTGTCTAAAACTAGAGAGCATTATTTTAGGTTAAGGGGTAAAAGTTTAGAGGGTATCTGAAATGCATTGCCTTAGTGGATTGTGGGGGCAGTTAAGAAATATCTGAAACGCCAATTTGTAGGCAATTACCTTTTAAATTGGTAACTGACTATTTTATGTATTTAGGTATTAAAATTACCAAGAAACATAAGGACTTATTTAAAGCTAATCTATTGCCTTTAATTGACCATGTTAAACAATTATTTACTAAATGATCCCCACTGTCTTTATCATTGGTAGGCCGAATTAATGCGGTTAAGATGAATATTTTACCAAAATTTTTATATTTATTTCAAGCGATTCCAACTTTCATCCCGAAATCTTTTTTTGACACTATTGATTCTAAAATTCTTTCATATATTTGGCAGAATAAAAACCCAAGGTTAAGTAAGATATATTTACAAAAACTAAAAAAGGATGGTGGTATGGCCCTGCCTAACTTTAGATTGTATTATTGGGCAATTAATATCAAACATTTAATTTTTTGGATACAAGATTCAGATGTAATTCAATGCCCCAAATGGGTACACCTTGAGCACCAGTCAGTACTTGAATTTTCATTAGTTTCTATTTTAGGAGCTTCACTCCCTTTTGCACTTAACAAATTAACTAAACATATGATTAACCCAATTGTTAAACATAAAATACGAACATGGTTTCAATTTCGTAAATTTTTTGGATTGAATAAATTTAACCTGTCACGTCCCATTCAATCTAATTTTTTCTTTCATCCATCTAGAGTTGGCTCAGCTTTTTCCATATGGCAAAGGAAGGGAATAGTATGTTTTCGTGATTTATTCATTGATAACTGTTTTTCATCTTTTGAACAATTGTCTAACAAATACAATTTGCCCAGATCACACTTTTTTTGATATTTGCAGATTAGAAATTTTTTAAAAGCTACTATACCCTCTTTTCCGACACCTTACAAAACTGAAATCACAGAAAAAATTTTAGGTCTTAATCCTTATCAGAAGGGTTTGATGGCAATAATTTATGATTTAATTATGAAAATACGTCCAGGATCACTGGACAAAATTAAGAATGAATGGGAAGGTGAACTCCAGTCATCTTTACCTACAGAGACTTGGAAGAAAATTCTTCATTTAGTTAGTACATCTTTAATGTGTGCCAGACACTCGTTGATACAGTTTAAGGTAGTTCACAGGACCCATATGTCAAAAGATAAGCTAGCTCGTTTTTATCACCATATAAATCCTATATGTGACAGATGTAAATCGAATGTGGCTTATTTGACACATATGTTTTGGAAAAATATTGGAAAGACATTTTTAACATTATTTCAAATGTATTGAAGACTGATTTACAACCTCACCCTATCACTGCAATTTTTGGATTACCAAGGATAGAGTCTGACCATTTATCTGCCTCCGCTAACCGTATGATTGCCTTTGTTACATTAATGGCCAAAAGATCCATTTTGCTTAAAATGGAAGGATCCAATACGCCCTACTACTTTTCAATGGTTTTCTCAAACTATATCATGTTTAAACTTGGAAAAAATTAGGAGTGGTACTGTTGATCCTTCGCTTAAATTTGAAGATATTTGGAGTCCATTTATTCAATATTTTCACATGATGTAGATCCCCTTTCAATAACTTTCCAACTTAGAGGAACGGAGTTGATGACATAATATTGCTCTGTTTCTACTGAGAAATTTCAGTCCAGTCTTTTTTTTTTGTTTGTTTTTTTGAAATTTTTCTGTTTAGCTTAGTTTGGTTTGATATATTGTTTATAATTTTTTATTGATTTGGGGATTTTTTTCTCTTTCTTTTTTTATTTATATAATAAATCTTTTTCTTTCCTTTCTTTCATATTATATTCATTTACTAAGAGATCGTTGGATCTACAGATTTTTTATCTTTTATTGTTCTTTATGATTATCTATTCCATGATTGTTCTCCTGATCTCTTTGTATTACATGGACAAACATCGATGTTATATATTAATCTGTATTAATTTGAAAACTAACAAAAGGATTGAAAAAGAAAGAAAGAAGTATCTGGTTAAGCACTTGAACTGCTGAGGCATAGAAGGTTATGGACCAAGTGCTGGTAAATGAGATTAGTATAAAGTGGTACTTGAAGGTCTGTATAGACATGATGGGCTGAAGGACCCATTTCTATGCTGTATGACTCTATGTAGCTGGTGGGAATTTACAGCGGCGAATTAACGCACCAGCACATCTTTGGGATATGGGAGGAAACTGCTGAACTAAAATCCCTCCCCTCACCCACCTATTCTGTTTGTTATTACCTCAAAAGAAATTTAACAGATTTGTCAAACACATTTTTCTTTCATAAATCCATGTTGACTCTCTGCACAATCCTATTTTAACTTTTTAGGGCCACTTCCTTTTACATCCACCTTAATAATAAATAGAACATAGAACAGTACAGCACAGGAACAGGCCCTTCGGCCCAAGATGTTATGCTAAACTCTTTCAGCTAATGATACTTAATCCCTTCTACCTGCACATGGTTCATACCCCTCCATTCTCTGTATATTAATGTGCCAATCTTAAGGGCCTCTTAAATGCCTCTATCGTATCTGTCTCTACCACCACCCCTGGCAGCGCATTCCAGGCACCCACCATTCTCTGGGTAAGCAAACTTGCCCCGCACACCTCCTTTGAACTTTCCCCCTCTCATAAATGCATGCACTCCAGTATTAGAAATTTTGACCCTGGGAAAAAAGATACTGGCTGGCTACTCTATGTATCTCATAATTTTATATGTTTCTATCCGGTCTCCCCTCAGCCTCCGCCGCTCAAGAGAAAACAACCCTAATTTGTCCAACCTTTCCTCATAACACCTGCCTCTAATCCAGGCAGCATCTCTTTTGCACCCTCTCCAAAGCCTCCACATCCTTCCTAAAATAAGGCACCAGAATTGAATGCAATACTCCAGATGCAGCCGAAACCAGAGTTTTATAAAGCTGCAACATAACCTCCTGATGCATGAACTCAATGCCTTGACTAATAAAGGCAAGAATGCCATACGCCTTCCTTACCACCCTATTGATTTATGCCGTCACTTTCAGGGATCTGTGGACCTGGACCCCAAGATCACTCTGTACATCAATGCTGTTAAGGGCCCTACCATTAACTGCGTACTGACCCTTTACATTTGATCTCCCAAAGTGCAACACCTCACACTTGGCCGGATTAAACTCCATCTGCCATTTCTCCCCCCTTACTGTATCTGCAACTGATACAACTGATGCAACTGTATCTGATTGATATCTCACTGTATCCTTTGGTAACCTCCACACTATCCACAGTGCCCCCAGTCTTTGCATCATTTGCAAACTTACTAACCCACCCATCCAAGTCATTTATATACATCACAAACAGCAGAGGTCTCAGTATGGATCCCTGCTGAACGCCACTGGTCATGGACCTCCAGCCAGAATAAGACCCATCGACCACTATTCTCTGTCTTCTACAGGCAAGCCAACTCTGAATCCAAACCTCAACATTTGCCAACATTTTCCCTACCCCTGACATCAGGCTCTCTGGTCTTTAGCTCCCTCTTTTCTCTCTTCTTTCTTAAACAGTGACTTTACGTCCATTACCTTTCAATCTGTGGGAACCATTCTAGAATCTCTGGAATTCTGTAAGATGATAACCAGTATATCCACTATCTCCAAAGCCACCTCCTTCTAAATCCTAGGATGCAGGTCATCAGGTCCTGGGGATTTATTGCCTTTCAGTCCCATTCATTTCTTGAAAAATAATCTATTGCTCATGCTAATTTCTTTGAGCTCCTCTTTCAGTCTAGTCCTGCAGTCCTTCCATGAAGACAAATACAAAATATGTTTCATTTCTCTGCCATTGCCTTGTTGCCCAACATAATTTCTTTAATCTTAGTCTGTGAGGACACATATCAGCTTGGCTTTTATAGGATTTCCTGGTCAGTTCTGATGCGTCAGGCTAGACTGCTCTGTTGAGGGAAGAGGAAATGAGTGATGGAAAGGGGAGGAGGGAGAGTGGGGGTTGTGAGGGAAGGGAAACAGGAACAAGGGAGAAGGGAGTGGGTAGAAAGATGGAAGGGGGAGAGATTGGGGGGGGAGAGAGAGGGTGGTGGAGAGAGACATGGTGAAAATGAGGGAGAGAGGGAAGGAGAGAAAGAAGGGAGTGGGAAGACAGGATTAAGAGAGGGGATGGGGAAAGATAAAGTAGCATGGAGGAAAGCAGTGAAAGCAATTTGGGTCAGAGGGGGTATTCCGGGGGGCCGAGAGAGAGGGCGGGGAAAAGATGGAAGTAGAAAAGATGGACAGGGGAGTGAGAGATAGAGGGATGTGGTGAAGAGGGGTCTAGGGAGTGGGAGTGGCGTGAGTGGGCACAAGGGAAGAGAGAGTGTGTGGAGACAGAGAGAGAATGAGCTAGAGAGTTGGGAAAAACAAGAGAATGAAGAGGGAGAGAGGGGAGGTAAGGTGTGAACCTTAAGAAAGAGGTTGTAGGGAGAGGGACAAGGAGCAAGGAGAGGAGAGAAAGTTGGATGGAGACAAGGGGAGGGATAAATAAATAGGGGAGAGGAGAGATGTGGGTAGAGAGAGAGGGAGGGAGGGAGGGAGCGAGGGAGGGAGAGGGGAGTGCTGTCGGGGAAGAGAGAGTCCAATGTGGAGAGGGAAAGTGGAGAAGAAATTGGGAGAGGAAAACAGGGAGGAGGGGAAGCAGATGGGGGTAGACAAGGAGAGAGGTGCAATGAAAGGAGAGAGGGAAGAAGACGGGGGAGAGAGGATGCGAGATGAGGAGTAGAGGAATGAGCAAGAGTGTAGAGAAATAGAGAAGGACAGAGTGGGAGAGACAAGACAGAGGAGGGAGAGGTGGGTGGAAGAGTGGAAGAGACAGAAAGAGACAGAGAAAGAGAGTTGGAGGGGAGGGGACAAAGAGATAGGGGAGGAGTGAGGAGATAAAACAGAAGGAGGGTAAAGAAAGAATGAGAAAGAGAGAAGATGGCAGGGTGTGAGATAGAGGAGGTAGAGAATAGGAGAGAGAAAATGAGGTGAAAGATGGGGAGTGAGGGGGGGGAGAGAATGAAGGTGGTAATTCTGCAATAGACCTTTAATTATTAGTAGTTATTATGCTACCTGATTGCCGTCCTAGTTCACCTTTTCAGGAGTAATGCAACATTTCATATATTAAAATAAGGTTGGATAGGAAAATAAATTGCAAAGCCTCTAGTTTTAAGTGTGCACAAGATGCTGCAAAGGTATAATTGTAAACTTGGCTGCTGTGTCACGACAGAGACAGTCTCTCACATGCAGTGCCACTTTTTTATAGTTAGGGAAGGCCAGAAGAATCTCTGGTCCCTGTCAATTAAAATTCTTCTAGTCTTCTTCCAAGACAGTCCCTTGGGTCTGAGGATGACTTGCATTCATTCCACTTCCAACATGCCTGGGCGTGAATTCCTTTAACGTGAGATGATGACACCAGCAGTGCATGTGGTTTGGACATTCCCCCCACTTGTCCCTCCCAGATTGCTGATAGCCCTCCTGTCCAAAGACTGTGGCCTAGGCCAGAGACCACAGACCTTCAACAGCAAACCTCAGGGGAATCTGAAGTGACTATCTGCTGCTGCCCAGTGTTGGCAGATTGTGTTCTCCTGGTGCTCTGATGGTGGGTTGGTGAGTCCCAATGCACAATGTCCTGCCCAGTAGAGGGGGTTCATCCTGCAGGAGTGTCACTTGGCCACCACCTGATCTAATTCCATTTTCATCCTTTGAGTGTTAAATGATATAGTGTCGACCAAACTTATTTTTTGCGTTCTCTTCAGCCCCTTCGTTTACCGGGTTCATAAATTGAACTTCAGCTCCTTCATTCCTGGTCCCTAGTGAAGACATAGATAGAGCTGTTGTAGTTACTGTACAGGAAAACGTACATCTTGGCAGCAACAGTTCAAGGGTGAGGGCAAGTGTGCCGTCTGCCTTGACTTGGTCCAAGGCAAAAGACGTGCTAAGGCAAACAACAATTACATTAACAATTTGGAAGAGGGGCCCAAGTGTAGTGTATGTAAGTTTGCTAATGTCACTAAGTTGAGTGGGAAAGCAAATTGTGTAGAGGGTGCGGAGAGTCTGCAGAGAGATATAGATAGGTTAAGTGAGTGGGCAAAGGTCTGGCAGATGGAGTACAACATTGTCAAATGCAAGGACATCCACTTTGGAAGGAAAAATAGAAGATCAAATTATTATTATTTAAATGGTGAAAGAATGCATCAAGCTGTTTTGCAGAGGGACTTGGGAGTGCTTGTGCATGAATTGCAAAAGGCTGATTTGCAGGTGCAACAGCCTGTGGAGAAGGCAAATGGAATGTTGGCCTTCATTGCTAGAGGGATTAAATTTAAAAACAGGCAGGTTATGCTGCAACCTGAGGCTGCACCTGGAGTACTGCGTGCAGTTCTGGTCCCCTTACTTGAGAAAAGATATACTGGCTTTGGAGGCGGTGCGGAGGAGGTTCATCAGGTTGGTTCCGGTGATGAGGGGGTTAGCCTATGAAGAGAGATTGAGCTGCCTGGGAATATACTCGCTGGAATTCAGAAGAATGAGAGGGGATTTTATAGAAACATATAAAATTATGAAAGGGGTAGGTCAGATAGTGGCAGGAAAGTTGTTTCCACTGGTAGGTGAGATTAGAGTGAGGCAACATAGCCTCAAGATTTGGGGGAGTAGATTTAGGACAGAGATGAGGAGGAACTGCTTTTCCCAGAGAGTAGTGAATCTGTGGAATTCCCTGCCCAGGGAAGCAGTGGAGGCTACCTCATTAAATATATTTAAGACACAGTCAGATAGATTTTTGCATAGTAGGGGAATTAAGGGTTATGAGGAAAAGGCAGGTAGGTGGATCTGACTCCACAGCCAGATCAGCCATGATCTTATTGAATGGCAGAGCAGGCTCAATGGGTCAGATGACCTACTCCTGTTCCTATTTCTTATGTTCTTATGTAAGCAAAGAGGACCGGAGCAGTTAAGTTTTTTTTTCTCTTTTATTTTTAATAGGGTTTTTATTATAAGGGTTAGATTTTATAAGGTTCTTTTTTAAGTTGTTTTATAAGTTCTTAATTGGGAATAGTGAAGGCTGGACTGCGCAGGCGCGTGATGTCAGCAGGCGCAACGCGGGCAGTTTAAAAAGCAAACCGCCATATCCAGTGGGCAGCATCAGAGCGGGCAGCTGAGTGAGAGGGAGCAGAGTGTTTTGGGCTTTGGCTCAAGGGGCTTAGGCGTAAAGGGGCGAGGAAAGGTAGGTGACTTGAGTTAAGGAAGGGGTATGAGTGCGGTTTCCTGTACTCAGTGTCAGATGTGGGAGTTCCTGGAGTCTCCCTGCCTCTGGGAGAGCTACAGCTGCACCACATGTTTCGAGCTGCAGCTCCTGAGGGACTGTGTTAGGGAACTGGAGATGCAGCTCGATGACCTTCGTCTGGTCAGAGAGAGTGAGGAGGTGATAGAGAGGAGTTATAGGCAGGTGGTCACACCGGGGACACGGGAGTCAGGCTAGTGGGTCACAGTCAGGAAGGGGAAGGGGAAGGGGAAGGGGAAGGGGAAGGGGAAGAGTCAGGTACTAGAGAGTACCCCTGTGGCTGTACCCCTTGACAATAAGTACTCCTGCTTGAGTGCTGTTGGGGGAGACAGCCTACCTGGGGGAAGCAACAGTGGCAGTGTCTCTGGCACAGAGTCCGGCCCTGTGGCTCAGGAGGGTGGGGAAGGAGTGAGGAGGGCACTAGTGATAGGGGACTCTATAGTCAGGTGGGCAGACAAGCGATTCTGTGGATGCGGGAAAGAAACTCGGAAGGTAGTTTGCCTCCCAGGTGCCAAGGTCCGGGATGTTTCAGATCGCATCCAAGATATCCTGAAGGGGGAGGGAGAACAGCCAGAGGTCGTGGTACATATTGGTACCAACGACATAGGTAGGGAAAGAAATGAGGTCCTGAAAAAAGACTATAGAGAATTAGGAAGGAAGTTGAGAAGCAGGACCTCAAAGGTAGTAATTTCCGGGTTACTGCCTGTGCTAAGTGACAGTGGGTATAGGAACAGATTGAGGAGGAGGTTAAATGCGTGGCTGAGGGATTGGAGTAAGGAGCAGGGATTCAGTTTTCTGGATCATTGGGGCCTCTTTTGGGGCGGGTATGACCTGTTCAAAGAGGACGGGTTGCACTTGAATCCCAGGGGGACCAATATCCTGGCGGGGAGGTTTGCTAAGGCTACTGGGGAGAGTTTAAACTAGAATTGTTGGGGGGTGGGATCCGAACTGGAGAGACTGGGGAAGAGGTGTTTGGCTCTCAAATAGAGAAAGCTAGTAGTAGGTACGATAGGCAGGTGATAGAGAAGGGATGTGCTCAGACAGGTTTGAGATGTGTCTATTTTAACGCAAGGAGTATTGTGAACAAGGCAGATGAGCTTAGAGCTTGGATCAATACTTGGAGCTATGATGTGGTGGCCATTACGGAGACTTGGATGGCTCAGGGACTGGAATGGTTGCTTCAAGTGCTGGGTTTTAGATGTTTCAGAAAGAACAGGGAGGGAGGTAAAAGAGGTGGGAGAGTGGCACTGTTGATCAGATATAGTGTCACGACTGCGGAGAAGGTGGACGTCGTGGAGGGACTGTGTATGGAGTCTCTGTGGGTGGAAGTTAGGAACAGGAAGGGGTTGATAACTTTACTGGGTGTTTTTTATTGACTGCCCAATAGTAACAGGGATACTGAGGAGCAGATAGGGAAGCAGATCCTAGAAAGGTGTGAGAATAAAGGAGTTGTTGTGATGGGGGATTTTAATTTCCCAAACATCGATTGGCATCTCCAGACAGTGAGGGGTTTAGATGGGGATGAGTTTGTTAAGTGTGTTCAGGAAGGATTCTTGATACAATATGTAGATAGGCCTACAAGAGGAGAGGCTGTGCTTGATTTGGTATTGGGTAATGAACCTGGTCAGGTGTCAGATCTCACAGTGGGTGAACATTTTGGTGATAGTGATCATAATTCTATCTCCTTTACGTTGGCACTGGAGAGAGATAGGAACAGACAGACTAGAAAGGCGTTTACTTGGAGTAAAAGGAATTATGAGGCTCTTTGGCAGGAAATTGGAAGATTAAATTAGGAACAGATGTTCTCATGGAAAAGTATGGAAGAAATGTGGCCAATATTCAGGGGATATATGTGTGGAGTTCTGCATAGACATGTTCCAATGAGACAGGGGAGTCACGAGAGGATACAGGAACCATGGTGTACAAAGGCTATAATAAATCTAGTCAAAAGGAAAAGAAAAGCTTATAAAAAGGTACAGAGAGCTAGGTAATGATAGAGATCTGGGAGAGTATAAGGCTAATAGGAAGGAGTTTAAGAAGGAGATTAGGAGAGCCAGAAGGGGGCATGAGAAGGCCTTGGTGGGCAGGATTAAGGAAAACCCCAAGGCATTCTACAGGTATGTGAAGAACAAGAGGATAAGATGCGAAAGGATAGGGCCTATCAAGTGCAGCAGTGGGAAAGTGTGTATGGATCTGGAAGAAATGGCAGAGGTACTTAATGAATACTTTACGTCAGTATTCACTACGGAAAAAAATCTGGGGGATTGTAGTGGGGACTTGCAGCAGGCTGAAAAGCTTGAGCATGTAGATATTAGGAAAGAGGAGGTGCAGAAACTTTTGGAAAGCATCAAGTTGGATAAGTCGCTGGGATTGGATGAGATGTACCCCAGGCTGCTGTGGGAGGTGAGGGAAGAGATTGTGGAGCCTCTGACGATGACCTTTGCATCGTTGATGGAGACAGGAGAGGTTCCGGAAGATTGGAGGGTTGCGGATGTTGTTCCCTTATTCAAGAAGGGGAGTAGGGATAGCCCAGGGAATTATAGACTGGCAAGTCTCACCTCAGTGGTTGGTAAGCTAATGGAGAAGATCCTGAGAGGAAGGATTTATAAACATTTGGAGACGTATAATACGATTAGGAATAGTCAGCATGGCTTTGTCAAGGGCGGGTCCTGCCTTACGAGCCTGATTGAATTTAATGAGAATGTGACTAAACACATCAATGAAGGGAGAGCAGTAGATGTAGTGTATATGGATTTCAGCAAGGCATTTGATTCGGTACCCCATGTAAGGCTTATTGAGAAAGTAAGGAGGCATGGGATCCAAGGGGACATTGCAGTGTGGATTCAGAACTGGCTGGCCCACAGAGGGCAAAGGGTGGTTGTTGAAGGGTCGTATTCTGAGTGGAGGTCGGTGACCACTGGTGTACTTCAGGGATCTGTACTGGGACCCTTGCTCTTTGTGATTTTTATAAACGACCTGGATGAGGAAGTGGTGGGGTGGGTTAGTAAGTTTGCGGATGACACGAAGGTTGGGGGTGTTGTGGATAGTTTGGAGGGCTGTCAGAGGTTACAGAGGGACAGAGGTAGGATGCAGAGTTGGGCTGAGAAGTGGCAGATGCAGTTCAACCCAGATAAGTGTGAAGTGGTTCATTTTGGTAGGTCAAGTATGATGGTAGAATATAGTCTTAATGGTAGGACTCTTGGCAGTGTGGAGGATCAGAGGGATCTTGGGGTTCGAGTCCATAGGATACTCAAAAGCGGCTGCGCAGGTTGACCCTGTGGTTATGAAGGCATATGGTGTATTGTCCTTCATCAATCGGGGACTTGAATTTAGGAGCCGAGAGGTATTGTTGCAGCTATATGGGTCCCCGGTCAGACCCCACTTGGAGTACTGTGCTCAGTTCTGGTCACCTCACTACAGGAAAGATGTGGAAGCCATAGAAAGGGTGCAAAGGAGATTTACAAGGATGCTGCTTGGAATGCGGAGCATGCCTTATGAAAGTAGGTTGAGGGAACTCGGCCTTTTCTCCTTGGAGCAACGGAGGATGAGGGGGGACCTGATAGAGGTATATAAGATGATGAGAGGTATTGATTTGGTAGATAGTCAGAGGCTTTTCCCCAGGGCTGAAATGGTGGCCACAAGAGGACATAGGTTTAAGATGCTGGGGAGTAGGTATAGAGGAGATGTTAGGGATAAGTTTTTTACTCAGAGTGGTGAGTGCGTGGAATGGGCTGCCGGCAACGATGGTGGAGGCAGATACGATAGGGTCTTTTAAGAGACTGTTGGATAGGTACATGGAGCTGAGAAAAATAGAGGCCTATGGGTAAGCCTAGTAATTACTAGGGTAGGGACATGTTCGGCACAGCTTTGTGGGCTGAAGGGCCTGAATTGTGCTGTAGTTTTTCTATGTTTCTATGTTCTAATTGGGCTGCAAAGACTAAATATCAGGGGACTGAGAGGCTATGTTACCTGGTTGAATAAGATTATCGTTACAAGTTTCAATTTGATGCCCACAGACTTCCAATGAAAATCAAATACTCCAGAACACAATTTCTCCGCAATCGTCTCCAGAGGTATCTTGCATTCTGTTTGATGTACGCATCCTATACTTCGCTAATTCCTGATCTCTTTTTATAATTTATGTACTAATGTGAACAGGTATTCACTATTCACTCCAACACAGCCTTTCAGGATTATCTCTCACTGAGTAAAAACAATTCGTATTTAGTGGTTCTGTTAATGTGGCGAAATCCCCAAGGAGTTTCACGAGAGTCTGATCAAACAAAATTTGACATTAAACCATATAAGGTATTATTGAGACCAAAAGCTTGATCAAAGAGGTTGCAGCATCTGAAAAAAGGAGAGGGAAAAGTTTCAGGAGGAAATTCCAGTTGGTGATTTTGTGTACATGTGTTCCTGTCTGGCGAGAGTTTAACATATCAACAAAGTCTGTGTTTTTGCAGACTGTTTAAAATGAGTGTTGGGGAATTAACATTTGACCGCTGGACTGTTGGGTTTAGTATGATCCGGTACCAAATGAAACAATTGTAACTCTGAACTTTCTTTTCTATAGATTTAATCGCATTTTGCTTCATAATGAAGACTTTCTGATAGAGTTTTTTATTGCAAAGCTTCACTTTATCTTTAACTGATATGCTTCTAGGAGCAGATTGACCTTCCAGGAATGTGACACTTTCTTCAAATATTTGTGGTATATGTTTTTTGCTACTAATGTAATAACTACCACAGGGTTTGATAAGCTTTTCATCCATTACAATCGCGACACAAAATTAAGGTGCAGTAATCTCATAAACCCAAAACATAAAAGGGAGCGGCCTTCATGTGAAACACTGCCCAGAGTCCTGCGCTGGCCCCCGGATTGCAGACCGAGTGCTTATATAGTTGCCTTTAAACACAATGGCTGGAAATCTCACTACATTTCTCCCCCGAATTATTATTGCATTGACAGTGAAACAAGGGTTCAGACAGAAGAATTCCTAGCTGCTTGATCACTCTCCTCTATCTAGACGTCCAGAACACGTCTATTCACACATTCCAGAATCCCAGATAGTTTGTCTGATTCATCTTCAGTGGGAAGAGTGGACGAAAGTTGGAGTATAGTGAATTAACACTAAACCCTTGGGGCCTTCGAGAAGACTCCTCCCATCAAATCTTTGCCAGTATTTTGAGCATTCACATCAATCCCTTTCCCCCACTTATTTTCCCTCTTGCACACCCATCAACTTCACCCTCATTCTGCTATCACCCACATTAGGGTAATTTACAGTAACTAATTAACCTACCAACCAGCATGTCTTTGGAACAGGAGCACATGGGGGAAACCCACCTGGTTACTGGGAGAACATGCAAACTTCACAGAGACAGCGCTGGAGGTCAGGATCAAACTCGGGTCACTGGAGCTGTGAGGCACCATCTACTGCACCACTGAGCCATTCATAAAAGTCCTCTCCACATGGATAAATTGCACTTTGATGTCCCATGTAACAGGAAATGACACTATAACCATTACACTGACCAGCACTGCAGTGAGTAGGGATGTCATCTCAGATATCCTGGTCAATATTTAATCACTCAATCAAGATTGCTAAAATAGATTACTTGTTCATTATAACATTGTAGTTTGTGGGAGTCTGCTGTGCTGAAATTCAATTCCATTGCATGAATTACAGCAATAAGATTTTAAGATTTAAGATATGTTTATTAGTCACATGTACATTGAAACACAGTGAAATGCATCTTTTGCGTAGAGTGTTCTGGGGGCAGCCCGCAAGTGTCGCCACGCTTCCGGTGCCAACATAGCATGCCTACAACTTCCTAACCCGTATATCTTTGGAATGTGGGAGGAAACCGGAGCACCTGGAGGGAACCCACACAGACATGGTGAGAATGTACAAACTCCTTACAGTGGCCGGGATTGAATTTGGCTTGCTGGCACTGTAAAACGTTACGCTAACCGCTACACTACCGTGTAAATGAACATCATAAAGTAATTTATTATCTGTAAAGTGCTTTGGGATGTTTTGAAAGAGAGGTGAAAGCCGGTACATAATGCTAATCCCTCTTTTATGTTAAACAGTCCTGTGTCAGTAAGAGGCCTGCATTTCCCAATCCAAACATTGTCGTGGGTGGTGCAAATCACAATGTATGTGCTGTCGGCTAGTGGTTCTAGATTGGCACTGCAGCCTTACACAGCTTGATACTTCATGTAAAAACATTTCTGTCAGTTGGGTGACAGCAGCAGCATTTTGTATTTACCACCAACAGCAAGCTGCAACAGGTATTGCAATATGCTAAGCTTCCACCGTCCATTTTTGCAATGATGTAACCTAGCATGATCTATTGTTCATAATAACCAAACACTAGAACATCATATTAGAAAATAAAAGGAAGCCAATTAAAAAGCTAAATTTTTAATTATCTGATTTAAAATTATTATAGGAAGGATGTGGAGGCTTTGGAGGTTTACCAGGATACTGTCTGGATTAGAGGTTATGTGCTATGAGGAGAGGTTGGACAAACCTGGGTTGTTTTCTCTGGAGTGGCAGAGGGGATAGAAGTTTATAACATTATGAAGGGCCCAGATAGACAGTTGGTATCTTTCTCTCCAGGGTCAAAGTGTCTAATACTAGAGGTCATGCATTTCTGGTGAGAGTCAAAGGCGAGTTTATTGTCATACACTCAAGTACATGTATGCAGAGTGTTGCCAATTCAATACAGCACATGATAAGTACACACCAATGACTTTGCCTAACTGTACTTCTTTATTAATAACAATTGAATCAAACAACTCAAAGATACACCATGTAGTTTCAAACAACTCTTTAGTTTCACAACTCTTTCAGTTACTTGCACAAAACTTTAATTTACTTACACAACTTCCAAACCCACTACCTGTATTCAGATATTACCCACTCTTGAAGAACTTAGCCGGGGTTCGATCTTGGCGAGTTCTTCCCTGAGTCCCTGACTCAGGGTCTTCTTCTTCAGTGGTTGGTCTCCAGAGTCACTGCTGCTGGTCATCTCGTAAGGCAACTTTTCATACACTTCTTCACATACCTCCCATACTTTGCTTAGTTCTTTATTGCCTTTACACAGCTTTCATTCTAATCCTTATCCATACGAGCGTGTGTTTCCTTAACTTCTTCAAATTGTTGCTGGCGCCATCCTACAACTATTTTACCACTTGGTTCCTAAGTTACCAGAGTGTTTATTTGAGATTTCTAATCCATCAAATAATACTTTTCCACAAGATGTCAGGTCCTAAACATCGCCATCTGCTTGTCCTGTCTTCCAGATAGCTCGCAGTGGGATGTTTACAATGGGATAGTCCACAGGGCTGGAAAGCTGTCTCTGTGATGTTCTCACTTGAGACTTGATCAGGTGTCCATTACATGAACTTCCTTCACTGTGCCCCTGTGTTTCATGGTTTCCAATATGTTTTCCTAGGCAGCATTGTATGCTCCCAAAGCATAATGGGATACTTGACATCACTATGGCTGCTACAACAGGTGCAATGAAAAGCTTACTTGCAGCAGTATCACAGACACATAGCATCAGATAAGCAGCATTCACAAGAAAAACATAAGTTAAACATAAATCATACACAATTTTTACAAGAAAGAACACAATTAGAACGAAATAACAAAGTCCATTGTCGTACAAAATGGTCATAGTTTTGCTATACTGAAGTAGTGATTAGGGTTGTGCAGGTTGGTTCAAGAACTGAATGGTTGAAGGGAAGTAGCTGTTCTTGAACTTGGTGGTGTGGGACTTCAGGTTTCTGTACCTCCTGCCCAATGGTAGCTACGAGAAGATGGCATGGCCTGGATGGTGAGGATCTTTGATGATGGATGTTGCCTTCTTGAGGCAGCGCCTCATGTAGATACTACCGATGGTGGGGAGGGATGTGCCTGTGATGTATTGGGCTGAGTCCACTACTCTGTGCAGCTTCCTACGTTCCTGCGCATTCAAATTGCCGTACCAGACCATGATGCAGCCAGTCAGGATACCTTCAACAGTACATCTGTGGAAGTTTGTTAGCGTGTTCGGTGACACGCTAAACTTCCTAAGAAAGTAAAGACACTGGTAATTGCATCTATGTTCTGAGCCCAGGTCACCTTTGTTTATACCCAGGAATTTAAAGCTGCTGACCCTCTTCAGGGGTAAGTTCAAAGGAGATATGCAAGGAGAGTGGTGGGTGCCTGAAATGCACTGCCAGGTGTGGTAGTGGAGGCAAATACGACAGAGGCGTTTAAGAGGCTCTTAGATAGGCACATAAATAGGAGATAGGAGAAGATAGGGGAATGGAGGCATGTAGATATTGTGTAGGCAGAAGGATTAGTTTATTTAGGCATTTAATTGCTAGTTTAATTAGTTCGGCACAACATTGTGGGCGAAGGGCCTGTTCCTGTGCTGTACTGTTCTATGATTTTAAAGGTTTGGAAGGAAGAGTGGTAATTTTTGCACCAGATTGAACAACAATGTTTCCAGAAACCAAGCTCCTTTGTTAGTGCAATCTCAGAGATTCGACACCTGCTGTAGACTGCACCCAGCTATGGAGCCATTCCTGGACTGCCTTAACTGCAGCAGCAAACCCCAATCTCCCTCAATTTCTTTGCCTTACTTCAGGCAACATCAGACACGATCCCCAGTTTTCAGCTCAGCACTGCACCCAGCAACTCAGCAGCTCATGTAGAGGGGAATTTATCACTTTCCCCTGGGCATGTGATTTTGCAGATACGTTGGCCTTCCTCATTGGTGCAAGGGGCAAATGACTGCACACACCCACCTTCAACGTTCCACCCATATCTGAACCACGATGTGCTTCACTCCTCCAACGTTGTAATAATCTGTAACAATCTGCAGAAAATTCAGATTGTCAATGCTGTGCAACCAAATAATACACACTTCCTTCATTTTAGTGCAGACAGCTGCTCCATCTACCCAATATTCATCCCACCATTTCACACAAACAGGTGGCTCTTGGAGCTATACATTAAATTCCAGACTCTTGGCTCTAGTCTAGCTTCCAACAACCAAAGCAGTGCTCCAACAATGAGAATCACAGAGCCACCTGGAACATATGGCAGAACACCTGGTGGTGAGGGAGGGACGATTCCAAAGCAGAGTTTCCAAAGTCCTGGGCACTCTAATAAAGTTTACTGAGGGCTTCTCACTTCTTTGTCATCTGCTGTCCTTACAGTCTCTCTATTAAGTAGATGCAACCCTTGTTCATGGCTACAAAACAGGGAACCATGGAATAGAGGAGGAAGATCAGGACAAGAGGTGATAACAAAGTTACTTCTAGCCATTGTATAGGAACATAATTGATTGACTCTCTACTCCACTGAGGAGACTGAACACCATCAACAAGACTCAGAGGATGAGGTAATGCATTCTCCACATCCGCATGCAACAAATCCTGGACAACTTTCAAGCTTGAGTTAGTCAATTTCAAGTTCCCTCTCCAACATTAAGGTGCCAAACTATAATAACCCTTGCAACCACATCGGCATTACCAAATATCAACATTCCAGGGAGTCATAATTGAACACAAATTTAACTTGACATTCAATTATTGTGGCTGCAAGAGAAGGTCAGAAGCTGCATATTCTGCAAAGACTCATCTCCCAACTCCCCCATGCCTCCCCACCATCTGCAAGTGTAGGTCAGCATGGACTCGTTGGGCCAAAGGGTCTGTATCCATGCTGTATTGGTCTATAAGCACAGCACAGCACAGCACAGGAGTTCTGAAGTAAATAAAAAAAATCTGCAGAGTCTGGAGATCTGAAACAACATTAGATGCTACCTGACCTGCTGAGTGTTTCCAAAAATTTTGTTTTTCTTTGTCAAAGGTTAGCAGTGTTTAGGAATAGTTCCATTAGTTTAGATGAGAGCAGCTTCAACAACATAGGAAGTTCATCATTATCCTGGAGAAAACAGCTTGTTTGATTGGTACCCTAAATATTCTTCCCTTCACTATCAGTGCATGTCATTTACAAAAGGTATTCACAAAGGCTCTTTTACAGTGGAAGCAACTTTTTTTTAAAAGAGGATGAGGTCCAGAGAGGGTAAAAAGCCAGAAAAGAGTGTCCAATCGTGAGGCAGGGTTTCGACCTGTAGTGTCAACCATACCTTTGCCTCCAAAGATGCTGCTTGACTCATTGAGTTTTTCCAGCATTTTTCTTTTTTTTTTGGCTCTTTCACAGTGTCTGCCAAACTAATGACTTCTAACCATCTGGAAATGGGTGCAGCATCACCCACAAATATGCCTTTAGGTTTTGGTAACACATCTGCTTACCTCCCTCAATGTGACTCAAAATTCTGCAACTCCTTATCCAACAACATGAGAAATACCTTCAATGTGCAGTTTAAAAAAAAATGTTTACAAGATGACACATCATCTTTACCTAACTATCCCGCAACTGACGAGCCAGTGAGGAATCTGATGCAGTAAGGAATTACAGACTTCTTTCCCTGAAGAACATCATTGAAACCAGATGTTTTTTTTCTGACAATCTGATAGTTTCATGGTTACCGTTACTGAGGTTAGGCTTTTATTTTTAAAAATTCCATATTGATATAATCCCTTGAATTTTAATTACCGAGCTGCCAAAGAGGGAATTGAATCCAGACCCATAACTACTGTGGTACCATTCTGCAGCACATCGAGAAGAAGGGAGCTCCTCACCACTTCTTCAGGGGCAGTAAGAGATGATCACTAAAAACCCAGTCCTTCCAACATTTACCCGCACTAACGGGGGGGGGGGGGGGGGGGGGGTGTGGAGAAACAAAACAGCTTCCGTCTGCTGCCGACCATCTCAGTGCCCGCCTGACCCACAATGTTATACAAGAGGTAAACCACATGCGGGTTCCCGCTGCTTGTGCGCGCCGCCGCAACCCTCACCGCTCGTGCACCCGCCTCCCGCTGGGCTCGCGCGCCCCTTTATCCTCTGGGCCACGTGCGTTGCCCCAGGTTGCACGGTCCCGGGAGTGGTGGAGGGGTGAACGGGACACCCAGCCCTCCCGAGCGCGACCCCGCTCTGCACCTCGTGCACGGACTCGCCCCCCCCCCCCGTGCGTGCCTCCTGCCCCGTGCGCGCCCCACCCACCGAAATCCGGACCCCGTCCTCGTCTGCGCTCCACAAAACGCCCGAAGCGTAGAGAGCGAGGGCACCCTCCAGCTGTGCGCGTCCCACGCAGCTCCCGGTTGCGGGTGCCCGTGCACGCGCGCCCCCGACACCTGCGCGCGCGCGCCCCGCCCCCGCTCACTTGTGTAACTGGAAGCATTTTCCATTCGGAAGTCACGCGTGGGGAGGTTCAGGATGCTAAACCGGGTTACAACGAAAAAGAGAACCCGGAGTTAGGCGAAGGATTAAATAATCATTCAAGTTACGATTATTTATTTACGGTACATAATAAACGCTGTTAGAT
This sequence comes from Pristis pectinata, assembly GCF_009764475.1. Classification (NCBI taxonomy): domain Eukaryota; kingdom Metazoa; phylum Chordata; class Chondrichthyes; order Rhinopristiformes; family Pristidae; genus Pristis; species Pristis pectinata. Next base: position 42,469,556 of record NC_067416.1, on the reverse strand, counting down.
TTTCGGACTGATCCTCAAAACCTTGATCTGGCCGCAACGACACCCCCCGCCCGTCTCGCCGGTTGGATGAGCCGGTGAATGGCGCGAAAGCGGCGGGCGGCGCGAGTCAAGCGCCGGTTGCGGGTGAGAGGAGCGCCGGGTGTGGGCAAGTGCGGCGGTGGGCGCACCGGTGGCGGGAGGGGGACCGAGGAGGGAGGTACAGACCGGTCCGGGAGGAGGAGAGGGGGGATATTGACGGAGGATCGTGGAGGGGGTGGGAGTTGATGTCTGGAGGGTTGCGTCCTGCTGTAGGTGACCATTAACGAGGCTGCAGGGGTGGGTGGCTCGAGTGGTCACGGTTGGGCTTCAATCTGTGAGGGAGCGGTCCCGGACGGTGGGTGGGAAAATGCCCTGTTTGCATCTCTCTCGCTCTCTCTCTCCCCCCCTCTCTCTACCATGTATTTACATTTCTCTGCCTCTTGCCTGGTTCCCAGTCTCGTTTCCTCCTCTTGTCCCACTCGCACAGACCCCGAAGGAGAGCGGCTGCGCTATGCCAGGTAGATGTGGAAGGAGTGCAGCGTTGTCGGATGTGTTGATGAGTTGCTAAACTATTTTAGGTGGATGTAGAAACTTCCTGGCACTGTTGGACACGGGACAGGGTAGTTCTCCTATCTCGTACTTACCCCCTGATCAACGGTAACATTAATTTTAGGAACAGGTCATTGCTTTTTATGGCAGTTTGGTGTATGCATTGGCTGTTGTTTCTCCTTTTACCCCAGTCACTGTGCTTTAAAAATAATGGCCGTAATGGCGATTGGTACTTCCTGAGATGTGAAAGATGTTTTACTAAAGCACATTGTAGCTACTTTAATCAGGTTTAAGAAGAGTACTTTATGCTGCCACGTTCTGAGATTTGTCCATAATTTGCACCGGTTTCTCTGAAATTTCTGGCTGGTGCTGAAATGGGCTTTGGGTTGTGTAACATGCCCTCTGAAAATTATTTAACTAAGCCAATAGATGGTATGCTGTTCAGTTTTGGGCAGCACACTTGTGCTGCCTCACAGTTCCAGGGAACTGGGTTTAATCCTGACCCTGAGTACTGCGTCTAGCGTTTGCACGTTTTCCTTGTGACTGCCTGTGTTTCCAAAACAGGTACTCTGGTTTTCTGTCACATCCCAAAGCTGTGCTGATAGGTTCATTGGTTGCTGTAAATTACTCCTCCATGTATATAATTGACAGAAACAATCAAAGGGGTCTTGATGGGCATGTGAGAGAGAGTTTGGCAGAACTACGGGGGAGTATGGAGAAGAAAAATAGGACTGAATTGATTGGTTTGTTGGGAGCTGACATGAACCTTACGGGCAGAATGGCCTGCTTCTCTTTCATAATAAGTAAAAAGCTGTGCACTAGGTTTATGCAGTGAGAGATTATGTTTTGTATTTGGGTATATTAATGGCTTTGGAGTGAGATACTATAGAAAGGTTCAGATTTAAAAGGATTCTTGCTCACCTCCACTGTCAGAGATTTGACGGCTAGTAATATTTTCTAGGATTATACAGTGCTTGCCACCACGACTATCAAGTGTGGACCTGTGGTGAAGTGTACGTCACTCTGCTGTTTGCAGTTCAAAAAGCTCTCTCGATTTAACTTAGGTTTTCAAGAATAGTCTGTTTCTTTTGGACATCTTTACATACTTAAAATGGATTGACAAATGCTAAGTTCATCTGTGTTATAATTTAATATTTAGGTAGTATTATTGTAACCAGCGGGGGGGAAAAACATTTCCCTGTTGGTAAATGTTGAACTACAGAGAATGAGTAAAAAATACAGATTTCATCACTGAAGGCTAATCACCATTTTCTCAAGGGCAGTTAGGAATGAACAATAAATGCTGGCCTTGCCAGCAATGCCCTCATTCTGTAAAATGAATAAACATTAAAGCCATATAGAGGAGATATGGGAGACTTAATGCAAATTCTCCATAGCCATGTGCTGTTTGAGAAACTGCTAGTGTCAACAAATTGAGATCTGGGGCTTAGGATGGATAGTATGAGCAACCTTTTTATTTGCTGGTTGAGTTATTTGATCAAAACCACTTTGTAGGGCAGCTTGTTAAATAAAATATCTCATGGTGATATTTGGAATTTCTCTCCTAGTCTTGTTGAAGACAGAAGTACAGTTTCATGTATGCTTGTTCCTCATTCAATTGTCTTATGAGGATAGGTAGAGTGAGCTAGGGCTTTTCTCCTTGGAGGGGAGGATGAGGGGTGACTTGAGAGAGGTGTACAAGATAATAAGAGGCATAGATCGAGTGGACAGTCCGTGACTTTTTCCCAGTGCGACAATGGCTAACACGAGGAGACATAATTTTAAGGTGATTGGAGGGGGATATAAGGGGGACGTCAGGGGTAAGTTTTTTTTACACAGAGAGTGGTGGGTGTGTGGAACGCACTCCCTGCAGAGGTTGTGGGGGCAGATACATTAGGGACATTTAAGAGGCTCTTAGATAGACACATGAATGATAGAGAAATGGGGGGGCAGTGTGGGAGGGAAGGGTTAGATAGATCTCAGAGCAGGATAAATTGTCGGCACAACATTGTGGGCTGAAGGGCCTGTACTGTGCTGTAGTGTTCCTTGTTCTATGAATGTCTTTACAAGAGCCTTTAGTGATTGAGAGGGATGGAGTCAGGGAAACCTGCACAGTGGAAATTGCTAAACTGGTAAAATAGTGGCTGACATAAAAGGCTGCAGATGTCATAGAGTTGAACAGCGTGGAAATTGGCCCTTTGGCCAGTTTGTCCATGCTGACCAAGATATCTTTCTGAGGTAGTTCCATTTGCCTGCGTTTGGCCCATATCCCACAAGGCCCTTTTCTATCCATGTACCTGTCCAAATGTCTTTTAAACATTGTAATTATACCCACCCCTACAGCTTTCTCTGGCAACTTATTCTGTATGTGGCAAAAGTTGCTCTTCAGGTCCCGATTAAATCTTTCCCCTCTCACTTTAAAACTATGCCCTCTATTTTTAGAGTCCACTATCCTGGGAAAAAGACTGTGTCCAGCCAAATGTTGGAAACTGGGGCAGCAAAAAAATAATAGTAGAATATTGAGTCCTGAGTCCGTTGTTCATTTCCCTCCATAGATGCTGCCTGACCTGCTGAGTTCCTTCAGCATTTTGTGTGTATTGCTCCAGATTTCCAGCATCTGCAGTTTCTCTTGTATCTCATGTTTGCTTTAGTTTATTCAGGAGTAATGTAATAAATGCCACAGAGTGTACAGCAGGTTTTGTTTTTGCTGCAAAATGTACAGCATTTTGGGGTGTCTGCTTGAAAAGATTTTTATTTGCAATGATGTCATCCTAAGAAATCCAGAGATGGAGAATCACACTGATGTTTATGCTCTGTACATGCTGGAAATGGAAATAAAGCCAGAGTTTAATGGAAATGCGAGAATAACCTTTACACTGTGCAGTTTTGTCTAAAAGTTAGAGGCTGAGGAATAGGGTTGGCTGACTTCATGAGGTCTTGGTGGGATCCACTTTGTTCTCTTTTGGTATGCACAATATTTGTTTATCTCACACTGCTGTCTCTCCACCTCACTCTTGGCCGAAGGCAAATTAGTTTTTTGCAAAATTCAGTATTTTGTCTTCAAAAGTCAGTCAGGTGTGATGATTTATGGGAGTCATTGCTGTACATTATTTACAATTGGCTGATTACAGTGTGATTCCCTTCCTAGCCTGGGACCACGACCTAAAATCAAAAGTGGGATAATTTCGAGATGTGCTCTAGACTTACTACTGGAAAATATTTAACTGAGCAATCGGGTTTATGTGCAACTATCCAAATAAATGTCCTGCTTTGTGTTTCTTCCTGCAAAATCTAGGAACGGCGACATGGCTGAGCACAGGAACGGTGAGATGCATGAGGTGAATGAGATCATTACAGCCAGCATGTTGGAAGAAGAGAGGCAGCTGGAAGAGGAAGGTCAGGAGGAAGAGAAGAAGCTGATGGAACAGGTAGTTGCATTGTTAACTTTAAGTTGCATTGTAATGCACAGTATCAGCAGCTGCACAGCACAGGCTATTTCGCACATCATTCCCTTACAAAAACCTTCAGCAACTTCAGGCATGTTCATCAGGCAGGACACAGTGTTAGCTCTGAGCAGCTGAAAAGTTTTTGTGTGCATAAAATCAAATGGATTGAGAAGGTTGAGTTTTAGAAATTTAAATTAACTTTGACGCCTTGATGGGATTCGCTTTATTTTACTTTGGGATGCACAATGTCTGTTCATTTAACACAGCCATCTCTCCACTCACTGTTTTGGCTGAACATAAATGAGTTTCTGCAAATTCAGTACTGTCTTCAAAAGTCAGTCAGGTGTGGTGAGTTACGGAAGTCATAGCCAAGTATAATTTATAATTGAATGATTACAGGGTGATTCCCTTCCTAGCCTGGAACCACAAGCTAAAATCAAAAGTGGGATAATTTGCTATTCACTTTCCAAATGCTTAGGAGACATGGGTTGAGAAGTTCGGCTTAAGACGGGAAGTCTAAGAGATGTTTTTCTCCCCCGTGCTTGAAGTTTTTTCTTCTAATACTTTTGAAGTGTGAACCTTTATGGTGCCCTGCTACATCTTTGAGTGAGGGTGTGCATCTCCTAATGAGAAAATGAAATAAAAACAAAATTCTGGAATAATCATTTTATAATTAAAAGCTCATTTACTGTTGCAACAGTTAAATATAGCAGTTGATTTTGGAAACACCAGCATCCTTCGAAAGTAAATAATTAGTTTATCTATTTGTCAAAAAGGAGGGCCAATGACAAGGATTATGAGAGAATTCTGTCCCCTCTACTTTAAGCAGCCATGTCAAAAAATGTCAGTTTGAAAATGGGTGTTTACCATTGCACCATGCTGACCCTACTGTACTTGGAGTCATTAAAGCAGGATTGGAGTGCAATGAAATGTTGAGCAGGCTGGATTGATCTGCTGTAAAAGGAAATTACTTATTTGTGTCTAAAACGAGTTATGTATTCATAAATGAATCTTGTGACTCATTTTCTGTTTTTACATTAAGTAAACCGCAATGATTTGGTACATTGCTGTGTTTGTTTTTGTTCCAAATCTGTTGATGCTTTTCTTTGTTCAGGCCAAAATGTTTTGGGAAAAAGACTCGCGTGAAATGCGTTACAAGCGATTACAGCATTTACTGGAGAAGAGTAATATTTACTCCAAGTTCTTGCTGATGAAGATGGAGCAACAGCAACAGGAGGTAGCAACTCTGGTTTTATTCTCTTAGCTTCAAGGCACATTGCCACTGGGGAGGAATGTGATAGCCAGAGCTGAAAAATGCAATGATAAATGGGTAGCCTACTAAAATGCCCAGGATCACATTTCCACCTTGTACTCTGATAAGCCAAGTGATGCTTCCAATATTTTGATATCCTGCATATGTAGGGCACTGAGGAGTGCAGAGGAACAAAGGGATCTGGGAGTTCCGATACATAATTCCCTGAAAGTGGCGTCACAGGTAGACAGGGTTGTAAAGAAGGCTTTTGGCATCCTGGCATTCATAAATCAAAGTATTGAGTATAGGAGATTATGGTGAGGTTATATAAGACATTGGTGAAACCAAATTTGGAGTATTGTGTGCAGTTCTGGTCACCTAACTATAGGAAGGATATCAGTAAGATTGAAAGAGTGCAGAGAAGATTTACTAGAATGTTGCCAGGTCTTCAGAAGTTGAGTTACAGGGAAAGATTGAACAGGTTAGGACTTTATTCCTTGGAGCATAGAAGAATGAGGGGAGATTTGATAGAGGTTTACAAAATTGAGGGTATAGACAGAGTAAATGTGAGTAGGCTCTTTCCATCTGGATTAGGAGAGATAAGTACGAGAGGACATGGCTTTAGGGTGAAAGGGGAAAGGTTTAGGGGGAACATTGGGGGAACTTCTTCACTCAGAGAGTGTTGGGAGTGTAGAATGAGCTGCCATCTGACATGGTAAATGCGGGCTCACTCTTAAGTTTTAAGAATAAATAGGATAGATACATGGATGGGAGAGGTCTGGAGGGTTATGGACTGGGTGCGGTCAATGGGACTAGCGGAATAAAGTTTCGGCACAGACTAGAAGGACCGAATGGCCTGTCTTCTGTGCTGTAGTGTTCTGTGGTTCTATGCAGTTTGCTTGAATTGTTATTCCAACTGCTTTGCAGAAGTTTGTATCTGTGAATTAAATGGGTGGCAAGAGCCTGTGACATGAGTGTGTACATGGACTGTGAAGGAGCTGAAGGGATAAGTTCATGTTTGTGCTCTCTTCTACATCAAAATCAACATTTCCTCCCTTAGTGCTACCCATATAGGTGACAGATTATTGCTTTAATTTTCATTGCAACTTGAAATATTTTGTTGGTTCAGGACTCCTGATCTTTGTTTTGTTTAATCTATCTGACCTTTTGGGTTTGGTGGCTGAAGAACATTGTTCATTGTTGTCATTAAATCATTCGAACCAAGTCTTTGCTAAATTGGGGAGTTAGTTGGTTCTGTAGTCTTTGAATGGACAGAGGAACAATCAGCCTGGACCCCTACATCAGTTTACTATCCAGTGGCCCTTTGTTGGAAAATGTTTAGGTTGATCTGCAGAGCCAAATTGTGCTTGCTTCTACCCTAAAGACAAAGGTTTGTGCACGAGAATCACCGTCCAAGGGAAATTTCTCTGAAACTGCGTGTTTGTGTAGGCGTATGTGCTTGCATGTGCTTGCACACTTCAGAAGTGGATAAATTGTTTTAACCTGAGAGGATTTGCATGTTGTTATCCCCTCCATTGCTGTTGGGGAACTTTGTATGTAATTTTATTTGTTTTAAAACATACAGGCATTTTAAAGATAAAAGATTTTCTGTCATACTGAAATGCTGGAAAAAAAACTATGTCTTTGTTTCTAATAGGAACAAAAAAGGAAAGAGAAGCTTGAAAAGAAGAAGAAGCTGCTGGTAATGGTTCAAGAGATATATATATTGCAATACATGGTTGGGAGATTATTTGTCTATGTTCATTATGGTATGAAATATTGATGCCAGGGCACTTGCCATTTCACACTCCTGCACTGTCAAAAACCCATAGCAAGTAATGATTGGCAGTCTGCATCAAAGGTTTAAATATTCATAGCCACTCTCTGGCACCGTTACATTCCACACTCCAACACCTCCGTTGTGAAATTCCTCCTCAGGGCGTAGAGCATTAATTGTCCATTCCATGGTATAAGATTTCTATGCTTAAAATGGGTTTAAAAACAAAATACATTTATTATGCGTACTTTTGAAGTGTGCTTCTCCAGTAGGAAAACCTGGCAGTCAGATTTGCATTTTTATTGCCGTTCACTCATGGGATGAGGGTGTTGCTGGGAAGGACAAAGTTTAAAGCCGTCAGGCAGCATCCAGGTGAAGGTGCTGCCTTGAATTGCTGCAATTCCTGTGGTGAAGGTGGTTGTGTAGTCTGGTTTTATTTTTTTTGCGCAATCAACTATCTTACTGGGTCACCCAAAAGGTTAATTAAGAGTTAACCATGTTGCTGTGGTTCTGGAGATGCCTAGGTTGGACAAGGATTCCATTCCCGAAGGGCACATAGTGACTCATGATTTTTATGACACTGGAGAGATTTTAATCTCTGAGCCAAATCTAACACCTTGGATCTTGTTCCCTGCGGTATTATAAGTATGACAATAAATGTATCAACATATCCAGTATTAAATCTAGGAACTTCCGATTCAAATTTCTTAATTCTTCTGGAATGTGAATCAGTCTAACTTTCCACTATTTTTTTCTGGTTCTGTATTTTCCAGAACTCAAATCGAGTTGTTTTTCAGATTTAGTTCTTTCTGTTTTGGTGACATGGGTAACTCCATCAAGCCTTGCTTCGAACTTCCTGGTTTTTAAACTTTTCAGCAAGTTTGAGATAATGAATATGTAGCTTTTTTCCAGTGTTAGTTTTTTTTTGTAGTTGTGCCACACAGAAACAGGCCTTTCAGCATACCATGTCCATGCTGACCTTTTTTCCCCATCTACACCAATCCCATTTGACAACATTAGGACTATATCCTTCTGTGCCTTGCCTATTGTTGTGTCTGTCTAAATGCCTCTTAAATGTATTCTTGTATTTGATTCACCACCTCCTTTGGCACTGTGACCAAGATGCCAACCACTTTCTGTGTATTTCAATAAAAAAGCAACTGATCCATGCAATTCCCCTTTAATCTCATACCTCTTGCCTTAAAACTATGCCCACTTGTTTTTGATAGCCCTACTGTGGGAAGATTTTGACTATCTACCCTATGTTTCAATCTCTCAATCTAAAAGGAATCTTGACTAAAGTCTACATTAATTAAGTGGCTGTGTGTACTAGAATTGTGTGGGATGGTGAAGGCCATTGTGGTCACTGACCTGCTGCAGAACTGTCCAGTTGCACCCAAGGTTCAGACATGTAATCAAGCATTTTTGATTTTTTTTGCAAGGGAAATTGTGCTGCCAAATACCTGTATCTTGAAGTTGGGTTCAGGAAATTATTGACCATTGGAGGCCAGAATTTCCTGTGGGATAGGGTGGGGAAATGGTGTGGTGGTTGGATCCAGCAGATTTTATGCAAGATGGAAGCAGAACTGACAGATTGTTTTGTGTTGGGGGGTATTGCTGGGAAAGGTTGGAAGCAAAAATGATTGAGGATGGTGAAGCTGCAAATTTGACCACTCATTTTATATGTTTAAAGGTGCAGGGAAATAATTCATCAATAGAAGAGAACAAAACAGGTATGTATGTGCTTTTAAAACCATATCGATCTTGTTGAACAGTTTGTTCCTAGGATGATGAGAGCCACTTTTGTGTTGAGGCATCCAGCTAATCACATATTTACCTGACTTTTTTTTTAAAGAAAATATGTTTGATGTAGCACACCAATATTCCTGGGGTTTTTCATAAAATTGAAATTTTCAGATAATTAAAAAGTGGTTCAAATTCATAATGGTATTAGTAATTCTTGTCCTCAAGCAAGAGGTGTTTGGTTAAATGGATCTAATTATTTTATACTCTAACTTACCAGCTAAACTTGTGGTAAATTGATGGTACATTTGCTTGAAAATTAACAGCTTCAAGATGCCTGTCCCTGGAATCTCTCAACTGCATAGATGCTCATTGCTTTTTATCTCTTTGTTCTTCATTCAACCTTGTTACAAGTGGAATTGCATGCTCTGGGGTAATGTACTTGGCATGTTTGTGAAAATGGCGTTCTGCTAGAGATGAGCACTGCTCTAAGTGGCTTCCTATCCTGTATTTTGCGTGACCCCAGCCTTTGGATGGAACAGACCCATCAAAAGGATCACTGGTTACTGTCAACTATTCGAAGTCACAGACATGAGTGCAATTTGCTAAATTTGCTTCCAGTTCACAGTGCTCCAGGAAAAGTTACTTGGACCATTTGGTGGCATGACTTTAGAAGCATCTGGCAAATACCTCTGCTTCTAGGAATAGTGGCTATTCCCAATCTCCACAAACTGCAGGCTGAGGACTCAGCAATGTTTAAAACAAAATCTACAAAGCTCAGGTCCTAGCATGTTCAGTAGTGTTACTGGTAGAGTATTTTGGAAACAAAGTGCAGCGTTTGCCTTTCTAGCCTAGCCATTGCTTACTGTATTTCTGCTCTAAGAGATGAGATAAAATATCTTTATTAGTCACATGTACATGGAAACACACAGTGAAATGCATCTGTTTGTGTAGACTGCTCTGGAGGCAGTCCGCAAGTGTCGCCGCGCTTCCGGCACCAACATAGCATGCCCATAACTTCCTAATCCATACGTCTTTGGAATGTGGGAGGAAACCGGAGCACCCGGAGGAAACCCACGCAGACACGGGGAGAACGTACAAACTCCCTACAGACAGTGGCCGGAATTGAACCTGGGTCGCTGGCGCTATAAAGCGTTATGCTAACCGCTAAAGATGGAGTCATCGAAATGACTTTTTTTAATCTGATTTTTGCATCTGAATAAGGCAATTGGAGAACTCAAGTTTGAGTAATGTTAAATTTGAGGACCTAGTGTTGGAATTATACAGTGCAGAAACAGGCCCTTCGACCCAACTTGTCCATGCTGACCAAAGTGCCTTCCTGAACTAGTCCCATTTTCCTGCATTTGGTCCATATCTGTCTAAACCTTTCCTATCCATGAACCTTTTCAGTGTTCTAATTGACCTTAAAGATGGTAATCTCCAGATTACTCATGGTGCATTTCACTAGTGAACATAGAAATAGTGGATGGTGCAGGTGAATGTGGCTGGAGAAGTGCTGCAGGAAGTGGGAGCTTCAGACTCTTGACATTGGAATTGTTCTGAGCAAAGTAGGACCTGTATGTGCCTGGCAGGTTTTGCCCCAACAGATCTAGGATTGACAGCCTCGCAGGCAGATTTATTCGTGATAGTTTATTTGGGCAAGGATTAAACTATTTGGCAGGGGTATGGGAAGTGAAACTCATAAATTCAGAACTGGTACAAATGAGATTGGAATATTTAAAAAAATATTGGGGCTGGACTGGCATCTGAATGTTCTTGTTCAGAGGTTTCAGGTGATTGGGGGGGGGGAACCTACTTGAAGGTAGATTGAACAGAAGTCATTGAATCACAAATTGACAACACAAAGATGAGGTATCTGCAGAGCAAAAAAAAGAGCGACAAATCTCTCAGTACGAGGTCTGTCTGAGCTAGAGTCATAGTCATGGAGAGATACAGCAGGGAAACAAGACCTTCAGCTCTCTGAGTCCACGCTAACCATCAAGCACTCATTTTTATACTAATCCTATTGTAACCTATTTTATTCTCCCCACATTTCCATCATCCCCTTCCCCACCCCTGCCCCCACGTCTCCCCAGATTCTCCCACACATCTACACATTAGGGGCAATTTACCAGTGACCAGTTAACCTACCAACCTGCACATTTTTGGGATGTGGGAGGAAACCCACACAATCATAGGGAGAACATGCAAACATTCACAGATGGCACTGGAAGTCATTATTGAATCTTGGTCACTGTAGCTGTGAGGCAGCAGCTCTACTTGCTGTACCACTGTGCTCCCCTTACTTTAATGTGATGGACTTTTCTGTCTCCATCGCCTTTTTCAGTCATTGAGTTCCAAACCTCCTCCCAGTCTCTGCATGAAGCACAGATTTTTTCCTCTTCTCCAATTTTTCAACCAGTTACTTCATGTTCTTCATCCCACCACCCCCCTCCCCCAGATTTTTGAACTCTAAGGGAAAAGGTCTCTCCTGCTTGCTCTATTTTCTATGCTTCAATTTGCTCTTCATTTCACTCTCCTTCATTGCAGTCATACATCATAGACTTATAATAGGGGCAGAGCTGAAGGTCAAACCAGCCTTTCTCTCATGCTCCTCTCTTCCATCCTGGCACTTTGGTCCTCTTCCTCTAACATTCAATCACTGCAACAGAGAGCATTTATTATTCATATTAACTTTATCCTTAATGACTATGGTTAATGTATTTTGCATTAATCTAGGACATTAGCAGTGACTAACCGAGGGCCCTAAATTTTCACTTGACTCTAGACGAAGTTAAATAAATCAGAATTTTAACATTATAGGCTCTAACTTTTAGGATTTGACAAATGTCTTTGTCAAAGTGACTGAATTGGTATACTTTAGGTCAGAAAGGAGAGTTGGTGATCTCTGGGTTTGCAGTGCCTACTGTTTGATGAATCCAAGTAGAAAATTTACTGAAGCTAGCACAGAGTCTCTTGTCCCTGATGTTGCGTGCAGTGACGAAGACTCCAGTGCCCTCAGTTGTGTGCTGCTTGTATGTAGATTTTCTTGGATTTTGCCTTTTGAGAAGGTTGTAATGAGAAATACTTATTAAGTCTCATGGTCTATTTTCAGTTGATAACTAAAAAGGCTATTTCTGAGCCTACTGTCTGAGTTTTTTTATAAACTTGGTCTACAAAGTAATTTTTCCTTTTTTTAAAAAAAATTATATGGGAAGGAAATCTGCCATCTTTTAAATCTGTCTGGATGTGCCTGAAATGGCCTGGCATTGCTGGGGTTAACAAATGCCGTGCCTTTGTCATCTGCAGTGTCAACAGATGAATGCTAATCCATTCCCTTGATCCTGTGATTTATTCTGAAGATGCAAATAATGTTTGAGGATTCAGTAGTGAGTTGGGGAAGTCCCTTAACTTATTTCGACCTGATCAAGTTATGTGCATTATTCAAGGAGCCTGCTAGGTAAATTTACTTTCTGATTTTATAAACTTTAGCAATAAAGAAGAAAAGGGGAAGAGAAGAAGGAGCGTACAGTATTTCAGATTACATCACTAAGGAGGTAATGTGCATGTTCTACTGAAGGTAGCACGGAGTCTGTTGTCCCTGATGTGTGTGGTGAAGAGGACTCTAATGCCCTCAGTTCTGTGCTGCTTGTACTGCAGATTTCCTCAAATTTTGCCTTTTGAGAATGCACCAGTTCAAGCCACTTATGTGCCTGTAGGGTCTGTCACTGCTCTCCCTTCAGTTATTCCATATTATTGATAAAATTATAGAAATGCAGTATAAGGTTGTCATTCTTATGCTGGTTCCAACTATAAATAACCTTTTACCTTGGGCCCCTTTGCTGGCCCTTTTCACTTTTTCAAACAGCTTTTATAGGCTATAAATTATCTTTTCATCAGACAATTGTTAATGTTAGTTTATTTGTGATATAGTTGAAATGATACAGAATTGGTTAGCCATTCTCCAGTCTTGCTGCATCTAAGAAGTGCTGTGAGTAGTTGCATGCAGTCTGGACCTATGGTGAAGCTGATCTGCCATGCTGTTGGTTTAAAATTGCAGAGCAGCTACCAGTGACTTCTGCCCAGATTATTATGGCATGTAACTTGTAGTTGTTAGTGTTCCACCCCTGCTTGAATGGCTATTTGTAAGAAAAACATTTCATAGTTGCTTAAAATTTTCCCTATTCTTTTTGAATACAGATTCAGCTTTTCAACTTCACTCCACTTCCCTACCCCCACCCACCCACGCGACCACCACCACCACCCCAATGAGTCATCGCCACAGGTTCCATAGGGTTATAGAGAGATACAGTATGGAAACTGGCCCTTTGGCCCACTTTGTCTATGCTGACCATCAACCACCCATTAACACTAATCCTACATTAGTCCCATGTTTTAATTCTTTCCCAGATTCTACCACTCACTTACACACTTTGCAATTTACAGTGGCCAATTAACCTACCGGGCCGCACATCTTTGGGATGTGGGAGGAAACCCACAAGGTCGTGGAGAATCTGCAGAAGTCCACACGGACAGCTTGATGGTACTTGGCTCTCTGGTACTGAGGTAGCAGCTGTGCCACTGTGCTGCCTGGAATTTTACTAGCTCCTGATATTACTTTCAGCAATTTGGAAACATTGGGTAAAGCCCTTGACTTAAAATTCAAACAAACAATTCATCCTTTTCTAAGCTAAAATGTTTTAACAATTACTGTGGCTCAGCACTAGTATCCAGGCAGGTGAATTTTCCTTTAATCTCTTCTTGCGCTTTAAAAGACAGTGCATTTCTCCACGTTCTAATTCCTTTAACACTAAAGCTGTAAAGAGTAAAGGAATTGTGTGCACATTATTTATTGCATTCATTATGTCTGTTCAAAGTCTGTATCCTTAAAGTTAAGTGTGATTATTGATCACCATTTGATCAATAAAAATTAATAAATACTTTTTCTTATTTATAGGATATTTTGTCAAGAGTCAAAAAGGCTAAAACAGATGAAGTAAGTCAATAATATAAGAATTGTTCCTACTGTGTGGTGCCACAAACCAAGAAGTTGAGGCAAAAGCACTTGCAGGTCTTGGCATGGGTATTTAAGAATTAGTTTCATGTAGAACCACCAAGTAAAAGTTACATAGTTCTTACAGGACATGACTGGCTGGATGCGGGGAGCGTGTTTCTCCCAGATGAGGTGTCTAGAACCAGCGGTCAAAGTCTCAGAATAAGAGGTAGGCAATTTAGGATTGAGATGAGGGGAAATTTCATGGAGACCTTGGTGAACCTTCGGCATTTTCTGCCCTTGAGGGCTGTGAATGCTCTGTCATTTTGTCAACTCAAAATGGATCATTGGATTTCTGGGTATTAAATAGAGTAATTGAGGGATATAAGGATAGTGTGGAAAAATGGTTCTGAGATGGAAGATCAGCCATGACCTTGAATGTCAGAGAAGGCTTGAAAGGTCAAATGGCTTCCTATATCTTAAGCACTTGTCCTTTTCGTCCCCTGTGGTATTGTATGTTTCTCAACCCATCTGGTGTAATCAACTCTGGTAAATCACTCTTGTAAGGGCTTTGAAGTTAACTGTAAATTGCATTAACTGCAAGGGTTCCCCAATCTCCAAGAATTTTTAACTTGGACGTTTATATTTTTGAACAGTGAGGATGGAATTCAAGTAGGAAATGATGTTTCTTGTTATTTGCTCACCATTATTTACAGGGCTTTTAATCAAAAGCTTCTCTAAAACTCTGGTAGCCCTCTGGTACCTATACCAGCTAATCAGGTATTTGAAAGGACAAGGCATTTGAAAGGAGGAGGAAAAGAAAGAGCATAATGGTTGTATACTGATGGTAACTTTCCAACTTGCCATTCCTCTGCAGGGCCTATGCACAACCCCTCTGCAGAAGCTTATTTTTATGTATTTCTTGTGAATTTCTGTTGCAAGCTAGGGAATTGATTATAATATAGCACAGCAGTTGACTACCATGAAATTGCCTAGAAGCAGCTGCAAGGAGTAACATTCATCAGCAGTGCAGCTGATCAGAAGTGTATGTACTATGCACGTGATGTCTTAGTGATTGACAGATGAGACATTTTGCAGTTTCTGAACTGTTTTGTCAAGTTAGTAAGAAATGCCTAGGAGCAATTTCTGTAAATTTTGTTCTTCATTAACAGAATCTCGACACCACGACTCAGAAAAAACTTGAGGTTGAAGATACAGAGAAGAACCAGGATTCAAATTCTGCTATCAAGGACAGGTTGACACAGACAGTTCGCCACAACTCTCAGCATCTCTGGGATCCTGTAAGGTTGGTGGATGGCCAGCCAGTTCCATATCAACAGCCTAAACTCTTCACAAATGGAGTGATGAGGTGGTACCAAGTGGAGGGTATGGAGTGGCTCAGGGTGAGTTTTTAATGGCCATTTGTTTCAGTCCAGTATCTGGGAGGGGAGATTACTCAAAGCCAAATCCAGATCACTCAGTAATCTTTGATAAGTGGCACTGTGGGCTGGTATTGGAATAGCATGTGTAGGAGTCGGTAATGTTTATTGTTTTAATTTTATGGAATGGTTCTACATTTTGCCCTGTTTAAGAAAGTATTTAAATTTTTAGGTAATTGCATAAAGAATAAGAGGATAGCTGAGGAAAGGCTCAGGCCTTTTGGGGAACAACGGTAATTTATGGGTGGAGATGGATGACTTGGATACATGGTTAACTTCTATTTCTGTTCCTTGTATTATTTGTTCTTCATGTCTGCTTCATCATTTCAATGAGATCATGGCTGATCTTCCACCTCAATGCTACTCTTTGCACAACCCTTAGTAAATAAAAATCTATCAATCTTTGCCTTAGTTGTACTCAGTAACTGGGCCTCTACAGGTTGTCTGGGTAGAGAACTCCAGGTTCTGTACCTCTGGGTGGAAAAAAAAATTTCTTCGCGATTGTCCAACCACTTATTTGTGAGATACTGGTCCCTGACTGCCAACACTCCAGTCCAAGAGACATCATCCCTGCATCCGGCCTGTCGAGTCCTGTAAGAATTTTGGATGTTCCACTGGGATCATCTTTCACTCCAAATTTGAAAGTATAGATCCATCTGCTTAATTTCTCCTTGACAACAAACCAACTATCGCAGGAATCAGTTTCAGTGTGGTAACTGTGCTCCCTCAGGTAGATTCATCCTTTAGGTAGGGAAACCAAACCTGTATGTACTTTTTTTCCCAGAAGTGGCTGCATCAGGCCCATCTAAAATTGGAGCAAAATGTTTTTTTTACTCCTGTTCTGAAATTTTCTTCAGTTAAGGCAACAAACTGCTTTTCTAACTGCTTGCTGAATGTTAAATTTGAATAATTAGTGGACAAAGACACCTTGGTCCTTCTCAAAACCAAAACCTTTCAAAATTGGTGCTTAAAATCAATCTGTAGCAGTCGCTATCGCGATGTGAAAAAACAAGATGCTAGTTGAAGGGTTTCCAAACAAGAACTGGTTTATTTTCCCGTCTTGCGCGGGCCTTTTAAGAGGGACTGTTCCCGCCCAATCCAAACGGCAATGACATATATGCTATGTCATCAAGTCTTTCCCGCGCGCGGGTTCTCCCCGTCACTCGGGGAAGACAAAGGCCCACCGCCATCTTGGGCCTCGCCGCTCCGATAACGTGCGACCCGACTGCCGAGCCAGTTCGCTTGCCCGGACGGTGAGTTGCTACACAAACCCCCCCCAGAACCGGCGATACAGTCCCCAAGGTCAGCAGGGTTAGCCGCCACTTAGGAGGTTGGCCTCTGCGTCGCGGTGCTGAAACCTCAACCGGTTGTTGCAGATCTAAATGGGCCGGTTTGAGGCGGTCCATCGTGAAGACCTGTTCCCTGCCCCCAGTGTCCAAAATAAAGGTGGATCCATTATTCCTGATGACCCAGAACAGCCTCTCGTATGGTCGTTGCAACGGTGCCCGAGGTGTGCCCCTGCGAATGAAAACAAACTTAGTCTCGTAGTTCTTTGGGCTGACAGGATGGGGCTTGACCGTGCCGTGAGGTGGGAATCGGGGCCAAGTTGCCGAGCCTCTCGCGCAGTCTTTGCAGGACTGCCGTGGATTGTTCCCCTTGGTCCCGAAGGGCAAGTATGAAATCCCCTGGGACAACCAGGGGTGCCCTGTACACAAGTTCAGCTGATGAAGCGTGGAGGTCTTCCTTGGGGGCAGTGTGTATGCCAAGCAGGACCCAAGGTAATTCGTCGACCCAGTTAGGACCCTTCAGGCAGGCCATCAAGGCTGATTTCAGATGGTGGTGAAAACGTTCCACTAACCCGTTTGATTGAGGATGGTAGGCCGTGGTGGTGTGCAGCTGCGTCCCTAGCATGTTCGCTAATGCAGACCAGAGGCTGGATGTGAACTGGGGGCCTCTGTCTGAAGTGATGGGCCGGAACACCAAAACATGAGATCCAAGTTGTGAGCAGCGCCCGGGCGCAGGAATCAGTCATGATGTCAGATAGAGGGGTTGCCTCTGGCCACCTCGGTCCACAATGTTGCCTCCTGGTCCACAATGGTAAGGAGGTACCGGGCTCCTCTTGAAACCGGCAGAGGGCCCACAAGGTCAACGTGGATGTGGTCGAACCTTTGACAGGTAGGCTCGAACTGCTGTGGCGGGACTTTGGTGCGTCGTTGGATTTTGAATGTCTGGCAGTGTGGACAAGTCCTGGCCCACTCACTGACCTGTTTGTGCAGGCCATGCCAGACAAACTTGCTGGCGACCAGTCGGACAGTTGATCTGATGGACGGGTGCGCCAACCCATGTACCGAGTCAAAAACGCGTCTCCGCCAGGCTGCAGGGACTATAGGGTGGGGTTGACCTGTTGCGATGTCGCAAAGGAGGGTCTGCCGACCTGGACCAACCAAGAAATCTCGGAGCTGCAGGCCCGAGACTGCGGTTCTGTAGCTGGGCAGCTCGTCGTTGGCTTGCTGTGTGTCAGCTAGGGCCGTGTAGTCAACACCCAGGGACAGGTTGTGGATGGTCGGTCTGGAAAGTGCATCAGCAACGACATTGTCCTTTCCAGAGACATGTTGGATATCCGTTGTGAATTCAGAAATGTAGGACAAATGTCTCTGGTGACGAGCTGACCAGGGATCGGAGACTTTGGAGAAGGCAAAGGACAAAGGCTTATGGTCAGTGAAAGCGGTGAAAGGCCTACCTTCTAGAAAGTACCGGAAATGCCGGACCGCCAGATACAGTGCTAGAAGTTCCCGATCAAAAGCGTTGTATTTCAGTTCGGGTGGTCTAAGGTGCTTGCTAAAAAATGCCAAGGGTTGCCAACGGCCTTTGATTAGTTGTTCTAGTACCCCACCAACTGCGGTGTTGGATGCGTCCACCGTGAGGGCGGTTAGGACGTCTGTCCTAGGGTGTACAAGCATCGTGGCATCTGCCAGGGCATCCTTGGCCTTAACGAAGGCAGCCGCAGCCTCGTCGTTCCAGGTGATGTCCTTGCCCTTACCAGCCATCAGCAAGAACAAAGGGTGCATGATACGGGCTGCTGCAGGGATGAACTGATGGTAAAAGTTGACCATCCCAAGGAATTCCTGTAGGCCTTTGACCGTGTTGGGGCGGGCAAAATGGCGGATAGCTTCTACCTTGGCGGGTAGGGGTGTTGCCCTGTTACTGGTGATTTTGTGGCTGAGGAAATCGATAGAGTCAAGTCCGAATTGGCACTTGGACAGGTTGATCGTGAGGCCAAAATCACGGAGACGGGAATACAGCTGGCGGAGGTGGGGAAGGTGTTCTTGGCGGTCACGGCTGGCGATTAATATGTCATCTAGGTAAATGAACACGAAGTCCAGGTCTCGGCCTACCGTGTCCATCAGCCACTGGAAGGTCTGCGTGGCGTTCTTAAGGCCGAATGGCATTCAAAGGAATTCGAAAAGGCAAAATGGGGTGATAATCGCAGTTTTGGGGACGTCATCTGGATGGACCGGGATTTGGTGGTATCCTCGAACGAGGTCCACTTTGGAAAAGATGCGGGCCCCATGTAGGTTCGCTGTGAAGTCCTGGATGTGAGGGATGGGGTAGCGGTCCGGGGTGGTGGCGTCATTCAGCCTGCGGTAGTCGCCGCAAGGCCTCCACCCACCGGTGGCTTTGGGGACCATGTGCAGGGGGGAGGCCCAGGGGCTGTCTGACCTGCGAACAATCCCCAGTTCCTCCATGCGACGGAACTCTTCCTTTGCCAGGCGGAGCTTGTCTGGAGGTAGATGTCGTGCTCGGGCATGAAGTGGTGGCCCTGTAGTAATGATGTGGTGTCACACCCCGTGTTTGGGCCTAGAATTTGTAAACTGAGGTGCCAAAACTGATGGGAATTCGGCTAGGAGCTTGGTGAACTTGTTGCCAGACAGGGAAATGGAGTCCAGGTGCGGGGCTGGTTGGCTGGTTTCCCCCAGGGGATAGGTCTGGAAAGTTCTGGAGTGGACTAACCGCTTCCCTCGCAGGTCAACTAACAGGTTGTGGGCCCGAAGGAAATCGGCTCCTAGGAGTGGTCGGGCGACGGTGGCAAGGGTAAAGGTCCAGGTAAAACGGCTGCTGCCGAATTGTAATTGAAGTGTACGGGTACTGAAAGTCCGTATCGTTGTGCCGTTTGTGGCATTGAGTGCAGGATCTGGTTGCCTGTTACGAGTGTCGCGGCCAGTTGGGGGCAAAATACTGACCTCTGCTCCAGTATCGACGAGGAAACGCCGCCCAGACTGCTTGTCCTGAACGAATAGGAGGCTTTGTCGGCAGCCAGCCACCGTAGCCGTCAGAGGCAGCTGGCCCTGGCGTTTCCCTGAAACTTGCAGGGTGGGCAGCATCGACGGGCCTCCGCGCCCCACCTCTGATGGTAGAAACACAGCTGGTCGCCAGTGTTGTCGTCTGTGTTTCTGGGGTGTGGTCGCACGGTTGCTGGGACTGGTCGAGGTGGGTGTTGGGCTCGCGGCCTGGTGATTTGGCCGACGGACAAACCGCTCTCGCGTTTGGCCTTCCACAGGACATCCGCCCGGGCGGCTACCTCGCGTGGGTTGCTGAAGTCGGCGTCGGCTAACAGCAGGTGGATGTCATCGGGTAGTTGTTCGAGGAAGGCCTGTTCGAACATCAGGCAGGGCTTGTGTCCCTTGGCCAATGCTAGCATCTCATTCATTAGGGCAGATGGGGATCTGTCCCCCAGGCCGTCGAGATGAAGCAGGCGGGCGGTGCGCTCACGACGGGAGAGGCCGAAGGTCCGAATCAGAAGGTCTTTGAAAGCCGGGTACTTATCTTCCTCTGGAGGAGACTGGATGAAGTCTCCAACCTGGGCAGCTGTCTCCTGGTTCAGAGAGCTGACCACATCGTGGTACTTTGTGGAGTCGGAGGTGATCTGCCGAAGGTGGAATTGCGCTTCGGCCTGGTCGAACCAGACGCTGGGACGAAGTGCCCAAAAGGTGGGCAGCTTGAGTGCCACTGCGTTGGCTGCTGCGTTGTTGTCCATTGTGTGGGTCCAAAATCCGTTTGGACCGTCGGGGTCACCAATGTAGTGGTCACTATCGCGATGTGAAAAAACAAGATGCTAGTTGAAGGGTTTCCAAACAAGAACTGGTTTATTTTCCCGCCTTGCGCGGGCCTTTTAAGAGAGACTGTTGCCGCCCAATCCAAACGGCAATGACGTATATGCTACGTCATCAAGTCTTTCCCGCGCGTGGGTTCTCCCTGTCGCTCGGGGAAGACGAAGGCCCACCACCATCTTGGGCCTCGCCGCTCTGATGACGTGCGACCCAACTGCTGAGCTGGTTCGCTTGCCCGGACGATGAGTCGCTACAAATCTTTAATTTTTTTTTATAAACAAAGTGAATTACATAGATATCTTTCCACATTAGATTCCGTGTGTCTTGTTCTCGCCCATTCATTTAACCTGTCTATATTCCCCTTGAAGCTTCCTGCCACCCAGCTTTATATTGTCTGCAAATTTGGATACATTACCCTTTATCCCTCCATCCAAATCATTCATTTAGATTGTGACCAGCTGGGTCGCCAGCACTGGTCCTTGCGGCACCCCATTGATTACAGCCCGCCAACCAGAAAATGACCCATTTGTTACTACTTTGATTTTCGTATGCTGACCAATTTTCAATCCATACAGTACATCATTCCCAGTACCATGCATTCTAATTTTTTTTAATAATCTTGTGTGGCACCTTATTAAAGGTCTTGAAGTCTAAGTACACCACGTCCCTTTATCAGGCTATAGCTGGCAGAGTAGATAAATGGATTAGTCAAATATGATTTCTGTTTGATTGGCTCAGTAAACTTTTCTTTTTCAATCTTTTTACTAATTTGCAAATTAGTACAAAATAATATGTATAACATTAGTAATTATACATGTGGTGCTAAGAGATCAGGATAGCAATCATAACAGTTAAAATATATAATCACAAGGAGTAAAAAAGAAAGTAATCTAGACTTCCCATTCCCTTATTAAGTGAACAAATACAAAAGGAAAGATTGAAAAGAAATGAAATTTAATTATGTGAAAGAAGAACCCCCAATCAAAAAAAAATATTGATGATAAACCAAATAAAACCCAAAAACTTAAAAAAAAAACTGGACTGATATTTCTTCAATTAAAAAGAAAAAGAAATATTACTATGTCGTCAACTCTGCTCCTCTGCATTCAAGGGTTATTGAGAGGAATCTGAAAAAGGTCCGCTTATATCATATGGAAATATTGAATGAATGGACTCCAAGCTTCCTCAAATTTAAGCAAAGGATCAACAGTACCACTTCTAATTTTTTCTAAGTTTAAACATGTTATATTTTGAGAAAACCACTGAAAATTGGTGGGAGGCATTGGATCCTGCCATTTGAACAAAATGGATCGCTTGGCCATTAATGTGACAAAGGCGATCATACGACAAGCAGAAGCAGACAAATGGCGAGATTCCATCATTGGTAATCCAAAAATTGTAGTAATAGGATGAGGTTGTAAATCAATATTCAATACAGATGAAATAATGTTAAAAATATCTTTCCAAAATTTTTCCAAAAGGGGACAGGACCAAAACATGTGTCAGGGAAGCCACCTTCGAATTACATCTGTCACATATAGGATTTATATGATAAAAATGGGCTAACTTGTCCTTGGATATATGGGTCCTGTGAACCACCTTAAACTGTATCAAAGAGTGTCTAGCACACATAAGATGTATTAACTAATTGAAGAATTTTCTTCCATGTCTCTGTGGGTAAAAGTATCTGGAGTTCTCTTTCCCATTCATTCTTAATTTTATCAAGTTCCTCTGAAAGTATTTTCATAATCCGATCATAAATTATTGCTATCAGGCCCTTCTGATAAGGATTAAAACCTAAAGTTCTTTCCGTGTTGGAAAAGAAGGTAAAGTAACTTTAAAAAAAATTTCTAATCTGTAAATATCAAAAAAAAGTGATCTAGGCAGATTGTGTTTATTAGACAACTGTTCAAAAGATTAAAAAAAAGTTGTCAGTGAATAAATCTCGAATTCATGTTATACCCTTCATTTTCCATAAGGAAAAAGCTGAGTCAATTCTACGTGGTTGAAAGAAAAAATTAGATTGAATAGGACTTGATAAATTAAATTTATTCAATCCAAAGAATTTACGAAATTGAAACCATACCTGTATTTTATGTTTAACTATTGGATTAGTCACTTGTTTACTCAATTTAGTAAGTGCAAAAGGGAATGAAGCTCCTAAAATAGAAACTAATGAAAATCCTTGCACTGATTCACACTCAAGGTGTGCCCAACAGGGACAATGAGTTGCATCTAAATCTTGTGCCCAGAAAATTAAGTATCTAATATTAATTGCCCAATAGTAAAATCTAAAATTAGGCAAAGCCATACCACCATCCTTTTTTAATCTTTGTAAATATTTCTTACTTAACCTTGGGTTTTTATTCTGCCATATATATGAAAGAATTTGGCTCAGTAAACTTGACACAGCCAAGAGAATGGGGAATCTCACTTGTGTCTCTGTCATGTACGGTGATGTTTCCCTTTTCTTTTCTACTCTTGCACCAAGTTTTTGGATCTGGAACATTGTTCTTCCCTTTTTAAGAAAGCTATCCTTATGCCTTGTCAAAGGAAATTTATTTCCAATTGTGAGTTACAGAATGATATGAATTGAAGCGAACAGCTTGCATACAAAATAAACCAGTTTGTTGTTCCTCTTGGCCTGGAGCTGCTGGACTATTCTTGTCTGTCCTTATGAGAATGAATGTTGCACCTTCGTATATGATCACAGTATTCAATGTGTGGGCAACTGATCATTGACCTAGGCTTTACATGTCAAGTGTGATATGGGTCAGTAAATATACTCTTGATCATAGCTGGGTTGGGAAGTTATGGAATGTGAATGGAAGAAGTGCCAAGAATTCATTCATGGGATTGACTGGTACTATTGAACCTGAGACAATGGATATTAGATTTGTAATATTGTTCCAAAGTACTTCCATCTTGCCAAATTCTTCTGGCTCCTGCTGTATATAAGATGTAGAGAGATCTATAGGTGTCAGGAGGCACTTGCTATTCGTATTTGTCAATTATTACCTGTGATGTTGAGCCTGCACAGTGTCCCACTGCAACTTCAGTTGACATTGATAACTGCTGAACCTATTTTTTAGCTTGTATATTTAGTATCCACGAGGAAGAGGGTCACAATGCATTTTAAAGATGTTAAAAAAATGAGTTGACTTGAAGTGGATTTGTGTGGGCATCTTTGGCTGTTCCTAATGCTACTTTTTTTTTCTGTCAGATGCTGTGGGAAAATGGTATTAATGGGATTCTAGCAGACGAGATGGGCCTAGGAAAGACTGTCCAGTGCATTGCCATGATAGCTATGATGGTGGAGCGAGGGGTCCCAGGACCTTTTTTTGTTTGTGGTCCTTTGTCTACTCTCCCAAACTGGGTGTCTGAATTCAAGAGATTCACTCCAGAGGTGAGACTGGTGTGGTTGATCCTGACTCTAATACTTGTTTATGATGGCTAGTGAATTTTGGAGTGCATTTTGATGTCTTCCTTTGTACCTTAGATTCCTGTGCTTCTTTATCATGGGAACCAAAAAGATCGCCATCAAAAACTACGTAAAATTCACAAAAGACAGGGGTCTCTACACATCCTGCCTGTCATCATCACTTCTTATGAAATTGCAATGAGAGACAGGAAATATTTCCAGGTGAGTGAGGCGAGCAGGCATTTTATTTAAAATTTGGTTGTGGGGGTATATCATTTTGGACAGGTGTCAAAAAGCACGAGGGTTCAAGCTCAAGTTCAAGTGGAGATGTAAAATTCCACTTTTGTAGGATTTTGGAGTCCTATCCTGCAGCTCTATCCATGAAAGCCAAGAGGTTTTGCTCAAAATTGAGTGCAGATTTGAGGATGTCCTACTTTATCTTTGGTGCCATCTTTTGGCAGTTTGAATGGGTGTTTCCATGGCACTCGATGAAGAGCAGGGAATCTACCAGACTTCTACCAGACTCATCTACAATCCTCATCATCAAAATAAATGAATTAGTTGTCCATCTCATTACATTTATAACCAGGGCACCACTAGAAAAACTTCTCTCATAAGCCATTTTATAGAAAACCTAATCATGTCAAGGATGGTAGTGGAGTATCATTAATTGGCTATGTTCACTGACTTAGGTAGTGTCATTGGTCCTTAAGTGTTTTTGTTCATTTTATTGATAAGATCTGCAGTGATTCATCTCTTCCCAGCTTCTCTTGCCCTGCTGATTCTTACTCTTGCTTTAATGTACCGTTGATGTTGGATTCCTCTTTGTGTGACGTTACCGTGAGCATTCTTTGTTGTTGAGAGTAAATGGTGATTGCCAGCAAGCTGGTCCTGAATATTCCATATAATCCAATTGTGTGTACTCATTGGATTGTGTTCTGAGCAAACCAACTCATGGCTGTCATCCTGCCCTGAAGTCCAAGCCACTGGAAAATTGATATTTAAATGAGCATTTACAATACTTAAATTTTAGGATGTTTCAGACTTTCGGTGAACAGATTCCTGGGCCAGTCAACCATCCCATTTGTTGCTGCCAAAATGAAATCTGTTAACTTGGGCCAGCCTGCGATCTCTGCTGGTTTAATGTAGCTAGTCTAGCCAATGCTTTATCTAAGCTTGAATGTGGGTGAACACTGAGTGAAATACTGATGGCTACTAGGTCCTAGGCGACTGCACTCTGCAACAGTTGGAGGAGAAGGGAAGGAGATATTGCCTCAAATCCTGTAGTACCAATCAGCTGCAATCTCATATCTAATACTGTGTATTTTTCCCACAAAATAAACAGAATTTTCACTGGAAATACCTCATAGTGGATGAAGGCCATAGAATCAAGAACTTAAACTGTCGCCTGATTCAAGAGCTGAAAAGATTCAATACTGACAACAAGCTGCTATTGACTGGAACCCCTCTACAGAATAACTTGGCAGAACTCTGGTCGTTGCTTAACTTCCTATTGCCCGATGTGTTTGATGACTTGAAAAGGTACCCATTTTGAAGGGATTTGAAACTGCAGTTTATTTCATTTTATTTTGTTAAAGGATCTATCTGAAGCACAGGTTTAGGTTGTATTTACCATACTTGGTTTACAGTTCTTGTCTGAGTTTACCATACAGGTATCACAGTTAATGTTTGTGCTTCAAGACTAGAAAGTGAAAAACAAGCCAGGGCTGTTTTGTCAGATGTCAAACGAGATGTCTGTCAGCAAGGACATTGGCTTGGATTCTCTCTGATGATCTGCTTGGTTTAAAAAAAACTAGAGCGCACTCAATGCCCAGAAGAATCTTGAAGTTTGGAATTTTAATTGGACTTTCAATTCTCATCATCTTTCTACCCAGGAGCTCTTGATGTGGGAGATCGTGGACCTTGCTGCGGTTCACGATGGCCACATCTGCAGTAAGTGCTTGAGGCTGGAGGAACTTTGGCTCAAACTTGATGAGCTGGAGTTGCAGCTTCAAACACTGTGGAGCATCAGGGAGGGGGAGAGTTATGAAGATACTGTACATGAGGAGACAGTCACGCCGCCGCCCCCCCCCCCCACCTTCAGAGAAGTGGAGAGGACCCCAGAGGCTGATCCCCTCAATAACAGGTTTTCTGCTTTGGAAGTTGTTGGGGTGGGGGGGGGGGAAGCTGTGGGGGGGGGGGGGTGGGTGGGGAGGGGGAGGGTGGAGATGACCTGCAGGGGCCTAGCAGCAGTAGCCAGGTCTGTGGCACTGGGACCGGTCCTGCTGCTCAGAAGGGAGGGGAGGAGAAGAGGAAGGCAGTAGTGATACGGGACTCAATAGTCAGGGAAACAGATAGGAGGTTCTGTGGCAGTGAGCATGAATCCTGGATGGTATGTTGCCTCCCAGGTGCCAGGGTCTGGGATGTCTCTGATTGGGTCCACAGGATTCTTGAGCAGGAGGGAGAACAGCCAGAAGTTGTGGTTCATGTTGGTACCAACGACATAGGTAGGAAGGGGGATGAGGTCCTGAAAAGTGAGTTTAGGGAGCTAGGCAGAAGGCTGAAGAACAGGACCTCAAGGGTAGCAATCTCGGGATTGCTGCCAGTGCCATGTGATAGTGAAGGTAGGAATAGGAGGAGATGGCAGATAAATACGTGGCTGAGAAGTTGGTGCAGGAGGGAGGGTTTTAGATTTTTGGATCATTGGGATCTCTTCTGGGGAAGGTGGGACCTGTACAGAGAGGACGGGTTACACCCGAACCTGAGGGGGGCCAATATCCTTGCAGCCAGGTTGCTCGGGTGGTTCAGGAGGGTTTGCGAGGGGGATGGGAACTGGTTTGTGAGGGGGATGGGAACCGGAGGAGTAGGTCAGAGGAAGAAGGGGATGGGGAAAATTCAGATCTAACAGGTAGAGAGGCTTTGAGGAAGGAGAGGCAGAGTACAGGCTATAAAAGTAGTAAGGCGGATGGGCTAAAGTGCATTTACTTAAATGCAAGAAGCATCAGGAATAAGAGAGATGAACTGAGAGCTTGGATAAGTACATGGGACTACGATATTGTGGCTATCACAGAGACATGGCTGACATCAGGGCAGGAATGGATATTGAATATTCCTGGTTTTCAGTGTTCTAAAAGGGATAGGGAGGGGGGGAGAAGAGGAGGAGGGGTGGCGATACTGGTCAGGGACACTTACAGCTGCAGAAAGGGTAGATAATGTAGAAGGATCCTCTCTAGAGTCAATATGGGTGGAAGTTAGGAATAAGAAAGGAGCAATTACTCTACCGGGAGTATTCCATAGGCCCCCTGGTAACAGTAGGGATACTGAGGAGCAGATTGGGAGGCAGTTTTTGGAAAGATGCGAAAATAACAGGGTTATTATCGTGGGACACTTCAACTTCCCAAATATTGATTGGCACCTGCTTAGTGCCAAAGGTTTAGATGGGGCGGAGTTTAAGTGTGTCCAGGACAGATTCCTGACACAGTACGTTGACAGGCTGACCAGAGAGAATGCCATATTAGATCTAGTTTTAGGTAATGAACCGGGTCAGGTGACAGATCTATAGGTGGGTGAGCATTTGGGGGACAGCGACCACTGCTCCATAACCTGTAGCATTGTCATGGACAGGGATAGGAGCAAAGAGGACGGGAAGATATTTATTTGGGGAAAGGGGAACTATGGGGCTATAAGGCGAGAACTAAGGAGTGTAAATTGGGGTGACATTTTTGAGGGGAACT
Source organism: Pristis pectinata (assembly GCF_009764475.1). Classification (NCBI taxonomy): domain Eukaryota; kingdom Metazoa; phylum Chordata; class Chondrichthyes; order Rhinopristiformes; family Pristidae; genus Pristis; species Pristis pectinata. The sequence goes on along the minus strand of NC_067416.1, from coordinate 42,442,076 downwards.
GTACTATAGAGATGTGGTCGATGTTCAGGGATCTCTTACAGGATGTTAGGGATAAATTTGTCCCGGTGAGGCAGAGAAGGAATGGCAGGATGACAAGGGAGGTGGAACAACTAGTTAGGAAGAAGAAGGAAACATACAGAAGGTGTAAGCAGCAAGGATCAGAGAGGGCTCGTGAGGAATATAGAGTAGCAAGGAGGGAACTTAAGAAGGGGCTGAGGAGAGTGAGAAGGGGACATGAAAAGGCTTTGGCGAGTAGGGTTAAGGAGAATCCCAAGACTTTTTACTCGTATGTGAAGGGCAGAAGGATGACGAGAGTAAAGGTAAGACCTCTTAGAGACAAAGGTGGAAAGATGTGCCTGGAAGCTGTGGAAGTGGGTGAGGTTCTCAATGAATACTTCTCTTCAGTTATTCACCAAGGAGAGCGGTCTTGATGATGCTGAGGACAGTGTTGGTAAGGTTAATGTTCCATGTCATGTTAATTGAAATTGAAGTAGCCCTAAATTCAGAAGAAATTATTTGCTTGTACCTGCTTTGGTATGTGGATGTAAAGGGAACGTTTTCCTGCATCAGCCTTCATCTCTCATTTCTTTAAAACTTGCTGTTTTGACTAAGCACGCATCTCCTCCTTTATTTGCTTTATCTTGTGAAGTACCAATGGACTAGTTTCTACCCAGACCTTTGCCTTAAAAATCCAAAAGTTATTTTTTGTAAGTAGAAAGGGTGAGTCTACCATCAGAAGTTTTGTACTCAGGTTGCTGGTCATCGTTTTCTTTTAAAGTTCAAAGATGTAATATAAATTGTGGGTTTTTTGTCTGCTGAATTTTCAAGTTTAGAAATGACATCTGGGGGAATTTTAAAAACCCCAAACTACATAGAGTATTTCTTGGGAAAAAATGAAATCAGATAGCTTGGTTGTATGTTCTGAGGTGCCAAGTTAGAGAAGTGAGACACAACTTTGAGGTGCCTCCTTAATTTGTTAACTCGTATTTCACTTTGTATGGTTAGCATCATGTGCCTTTTGTTAAAGGGTTGTTTTTTTTTAAAAATAAAAGACAACTGTATTTCATGATGTTCTGTTGCCCTTGATAGATGCTATGCATATCAAGCTGTCTTCAGGTTAGTATATAAATCAAACATTTGGGCCAGTTGGGAGATCAATTCAATTAACTTAGTAGTGAAGCAAGTTTCAATGCAGCATCTGTAGAGAACAAGTGAATTACATTCTTATTTTGTATGTTAATGAACTGATTTAAAACAAAATACAAAGAGATCAATTTAGAATTTGAATCTTTATCTTTATAGCAAAAATTTAGATCATTTCAAAGGGTGACTTGATGCATAGTATATTGGCACCAGGTGTTTCTATCACTTGCCTAGATATAGGGTAATTCAAGGCTATACTCCACATTGTCAGGAACCAGTGTCATGAGGATGAACCTGAAAATAAGAAGTTTAAAAACTTAGTCTATGTGTACTGTAATAAATTAGTTTGATAATGCTAAATATATTCTTTGTTCTCCAGTTTTGAATCTTGGTTTGACATTTCAAGCATCACAGAAAATGTTGAAGATATAGTTGCCAGTGAACAGGAACAAAGTATTCTGCACATGCTTCACCAGGTAGTCACTTCTATGAAAAAGTATTGTTGAATGCTGGGTCTGAACCTTGATGTTTAATATTATACTTGTACCGCTCTCATTGTTTCCATCTCCAATTATTTAAGTTCCTCTATTGCTCTGTTTTGAAGCGATTATGTTCATTGAACAGATTTCATTGTTTTCAGTAACCGGAAAATTCTTTTCCAGACACTTTTTATTTGTCTAGGCCCCTGTCTGTCAGTATTCACTATATAAATAACAAAATAAAATCATGGAAAGTTATTGCACTGAGGAGGCCATTTGACCCAGTGTCTTGCATAAACTGAAGAACAAATATTCCAATTTCCAGCTCTTTGTGGATTAGCAGGTTTACAAACTCCAAATTTACTTCACTGTGCTTTTGAAATATAATGAGTGTTTCTGCCCCTGCATTTCTTTCAGGTTGAGTTCTCCAGTTAGCAATACAGTTGATAACCTGACCCCTGAAATTGTTAACAAGCTGTTCAGTTGGTTCATAACTGCTATGTTGAAACAGATAAGATCAAGCAGACCTTCCAGCATTAACCCAGGCACCAAATTCAGACGTTGCAAAAAGTCAGTTTACCACCATTGACGACTATGGGTGGTAGGACAGCAGAGTTTCAATATAGTCTGTTGGCTATGGGATCAGCTAGCTCTGTGTGTTGCATGCTGTTTAGGCTTGTAATTCTGTGCATCTTTTCAGCTTTGCACCTCATTTTTAATAAGCCTGGTGTTGCTCCCAAAGTGTCCATTTGTGTTCCTCATTGAACCAACAGGGAGCAGCACCAGCCATTTTGAGGACCCCGATGGGAACCCCCCTCTCACTTGTAAACCACTGTACAGTCAGTGGATGTACTCAAGAATTGTGATGGAGGAGTACAGAATAATGAGTGTAAGGTATGATTCTATGTAAGGCTGTTGCTTGACCCATCTGAACGACTCTCCCAACTTTGACACCAAACCCCAGATATTTGAGAGGGGAATTTTGAAAGGTCAGTTGGGTTGGGAGTGACTTTTTGCAATGTCTGAATTTGGTGCCTGGGTTAATGCTGGAAGGTCTGCTTGATCTTGTCTGTTTCAACATAGCAGTAATGAACCAACTGAACAGCTTGTTAACAATTTCGGGGATCAGGTTAACATCAACTGCATCGCTGAAGTTCCCCTGCAGACCAGGTGGGGATTCTTCTTGGAGAGTTTGATAACAATCCAGCATTGTTACTGTAGAAACTAGTTGTTTTCTCAAAATTGCATGTTATTAATTGAATTTAAATTCCACTGCTGCTGTGGTAAGATTTGAATTTATCTCTGGATTGCTAGTCTGGATGCCTGGTCACTAATCCAGTGTAGCACCACTGTACTCTAGGTCAGACTAAGTGATAGAAATGTAAATGTGACTTTTTTTGTTCACTGCATAAATCAATAACCTTGATCCATTATGTATTCTGTAAATTAAAGTTTTCAACTCAATGTGTAGAGTAAAATATATTTCTGCTTGTCCTGTTGCATTCCTGTGCTAAACTTAACACTTTCATTCACTGTTTGGGAGGTCACCATTTCATAGCTAATAAATACAACTAAAATATATAAATGAAGCAAACATGGAGATCTCTTGCTTGGGATGGGGAGGATCTATCTTGCTGATCTGAAGTGTTCCCGTGCTCCTGTGACCTGATCTGAGTAGTGCAGCATCTCCTGCGCTCTGCTGAAGAAACCATGCTGCACAACTCTACTGACAGCTATCAAAGGCCCAGACCCAGTTTTATCGGCTCCCAAAGCTGTCAGGGATTTTTAAACAGTTTCTAAATGTCACTTACATTCTGATGTTTTAATCTCTGACAAAATTAATTGAATAACTTAAAAATGATAAAAATTTAAAACTCTAAAAATGCACAAATAAAAACATTAAACAAACACAAAATAAAGTAACCTTCCCCATTGTCTTACAGCCACAGCCCTACAATCCCCATTGAAATACATAGGGTCTCAAATCCTGTGCCATGCATAATCTATTACAAGGCTTGGAGGATCTTTGTGAGACCTTGCCATTGGTCTCCATGTGGGTTCCAGTGATGTGGTAATTTGTCACATGGATAAGTTCAGGAGTTTCACATTTAACAACAGGTGGAAGTTGCAGCTTTGCATTTAAGTATCTAATCCCAGCAGTTGCCATTGATTTTCAGCTTCAAGTAAAATGAACAAATTGCATTGGTCAGCAGTTTCAGAAATATTTTCATTTGGCTTTTTTTTTGCTGCATAACCATGGATTAACAGTTAAGACTAAATAATCAGCCAAAGAGGGAGACATATCAAGTATCAATGTATAACTGATGTGGCCATGTTCTGTTTTCACAATACACTGAAATCTGTGGGGTCTAAGGATTTGAATTCAAGGCTCACTTAGATGGTGACCAATTCTGCTGGTACCTTTTCTGTCCCACATCAACTTTCATGTGTCCTGGACTTGCTGCACGGCCCATACTCTAAAATCGCCATAAATTGCACAATATTTTATGTTCAATTGCACATAAAATGGTAGTGGGTCCGGAATCATTGGAGGTCTTTTCGGTCAAGATTGTGAGACTGTATCCTGTCCTCTGTCTGTCCTAACTTGCAGTTTGTCAGTCTCCCCGAACCTCTGCTTGCATGTTTTCTTGGTTGTAGGAGGCTTCTTGATCTTTATTTTAAGATTCCAGTCTCAGAAGTGTTCTACCTTTCAAAATCAGGTTTATTATCAGTGACTTGTATGGTGTGAAATTTGTTGTTTTGCGGCAAAGACATAATTATTTTTTTAGGACTGTTGCATCTCAAGATACAGGCACCAAAAACTTGATGCCCAAGACTCCTGCTAAATATCACATTAGCCCCTGCTCCCACTTACTGCTGACCTGCAGCCATTGTAGGTCATATTTCATGCATGACTCCTTTCTGTGTCAGGGCTCTTTTAAAAGAAAATGGATATATAATAGAACATTGAGGGCAACGAGCAGAAATGGTGGGGGGGGGTGGGGAAGAACTGAAACCAATATGTTGAAGAATTTGATCTCCAAAATGGCAAGTCAATGCTGCGGTGTAATAAAACTGAAGTGTTTGATAAGTGACTATATATCCTGAAATTTTAGCTTAATATTCCTATTGTTGTATGACTCAAACATACTGTAAAGCAGTGACAGATTTGCTACATATAGTGCCCATTTTCCTGTAATGCCTCTTAGTAGTACGTAATTTGCAGTTTATATCTCTTGTCATTCAGTCTTTGGCTACTTTTGGCTATTTCCTTCCCACCCCTCCCCCAATCCCAACATGTACTTTTTTCTTGATTCTAGAAGGCCCCTTAATTCTAGTTTTTAAGACTCCAATCTTGTTTTCTGATTTGTATTGTTATCACTAGATTCTTTTAGGTCTGATACACCAACTGCATTTCCTTGATGCTTTGCCCTCTTCACTTTTGGTATTCTTATCATTCAGTTGTATTGAAAATATTGCTTGTAGCTCTTCTGTCTGGCAATAATTTGACTGAAGTCTATAATTTGACATCTGTGCATCCCTCTGAACTCGGTATGCTTCTTAAAACCCAGCACTTTCCTGTTAATGGAGCCTCTTGCTAATGCAGCAGCATCCTTTTAACACCCTGGCGCTTGTCAAAGAACTGGCAAATTCAGGAAAATCTCTGTGGATTACTGTGTTGCAGATCCTAACTCCATTCCTGCTGAGAAGGTTAAAATCTGATGTCACTCTGGATATTCCTCCGAAGCGGGAGGTTGTGGTTTATGCACCCCTGAGCAAGAAACAGGAGTCATTCTACACTGCTATAGTTAACAAGACCATCAGAACACTGCTGGGACAGGAGGTATGGGTATAAAGTGGTGGTAAGCCATTTCATTAAGTTGCTCTTTCCTTTTTGTATGCTAGAACTGAGGTTTTGATCTTGCTGCATTTTCTCTCTCCCCACCCCAAACAGTCTGAACAGGAGAAGCCACAACTAACCTCTACAGGTCGACCAAAACGGCGAAGCAGGAAGCATGTAAATTATACTGAGAATTATGATGATGATGATTTGGAGAAACTGATTACTAGCATGCAGCACAATACCCACGAACAGAGGTTGGTGATGGGGTGTGGGGTGTGGGCTGTCTCCATGGGCCTAACCACAACTTTATATGGATCCATTACCACTATTAAGACTTCTGCATCTTTTAGTGTTTTGTCGACAAAAATGTGCCATGGAACTCTGGGTACAAAATTAAAATATCAGCTGACCATGGCCAATCCAACCTGACCCGCACAAGGATCTAATTTACCTTGTTACCTGACCCTCGCAGAAAAACTGCTCTCATCCTGTGAACAAAGCACAAAAAATGGACTTGCCCTTGCAGGCCCCTGCCTCTTTTTTTTATATAAAATGTTAGTCCCCAACCGTTAAGTGGAGCCACTGTGCATTATAAAGTGCAGTGGCTGCAGACTGGACCATTTGGACACAAACTTGAGGATCTGTGTCTTTTTTCCACAAAGTTGGTATCAGCTTCCCACATACCATTGGGTCACATTGATCCTTGGGTGGGTAGGAAGGCTCCATTGTGCCATGCAAGTGGGTCCCATCTACTTTGGGTCCAGTAGTGAGTGCCTTGCTGTTGCTTTGGATGCTACAGTCCCGAGGCACTCTCTTCCACCCTACCCCCTAACCACCACCACCACCACCCTGCCATGTCCAGATTAATCAAATGAAACACAAGTCTGTTTGTGGGATATGATTAATCTGGACATGGAGAATTTTATTTTCTGACAACAGAATTGCAATATTTGTTTAGAAAATATTAAAGAAGTGAAAGAATTACAAATGTCGGTAGTCATTTTAATTTGGAATAATGCATCTAGAGTGCCTCGCTTTGTAGCCTTTGGAGGATAGAACTGGATCTCTGGCTGCAGAAGCTCAGGCACTACTCACATCTGCGTAGGGAAATCAACAAAATACCTTTACGGAGCAATGGCATTTATCTGGATGCCATCTAGATAAGTTAGAGGGAACATAACAATACAAAGGTTGGTGATGTTGTGAATAGCATAAAAGATTGCCAGAGGATACAGCAGGATCGAGATCAGTTGCAGATATGGGCAGAGAAGTGGCAAATAGTTTAAACTGGCCAAATGTGAAATGTTGCACTTTGAGAGATCTAATGTGAAGGGACAGTACACTGTTAATGGCGGGCCCTTAATAGTGCTGATGTACAGAGGGATCTTGGGGTCCAAGTCCATAGTTACCTGGAAGCGGCTGCACAGGTTGATAAGGTAATAAAGAAGACATATGGCATGCTTCCCTTTATTAGTCAAGACATTGAGTTCAAGAGTCAGGGCAGCTTTGTAAAACTCTCTGGTTAGGCTGCATCTGGAGTATTGCATTCACTTCAGGTGGCCCCATTGTAGGGAGGACGTGGAGGCTTTGGAGAGGATGCAAAAGAGGTTTACCAGGATGCTGCCTGGATTAGAGGGCATTTTCTATGAGGAGAGGTTAGACAAACTTGGGTTGTTTTCTCTGGAGCAGTGGAGGCTTGTTGGTGGGGGTCGGGGGGGGAGGTGCGGTACCTGATAGAAGTTCATAAGATTATGAGAGGCATAGATAGGGTTGACACCTGGTATGTTTTTCTCGGGGTTGAAATATATAATACTAGAGGGTATGCATTTAGGGTGAGAGGGGGCAAGTTCAAAGGAGATGTGTGGGGCAAGTTATTTACCAGTGTGGTGGGTGCCAGATGTGGTCGTGGAGGCAAATATGATAGAAGTGTTTAAGAGGCTCTTGGATCAGTATGTGAATGTGCGGAGAATGGAGGGATATGGACGTTGTGCAGGCAGAAGGGATTATTTTACTTAGGCATTTAATTACTAGTTTAATTAGTTTGGCACAACATTGTGGGCTGAAGGGCCTATTCCTGTGCTGTACTGTTTGATGTTCTATAATTCCAGATCAGGATAAGATTGAAAGGGCACTGACAAATTGATTTATAGGTGGCATGGAGACCATATGAGGTGAGGGACAATGTGGAAGTCCAGCCCATTGAGTTTGCAGTCATTGTTTGTGGTGAGTGATGTCAGCAACCAAGTGAGATGCTTCTGCAAGATGAATCTGCCTCAGGCTGGGAATTTACCTTCCAGAGCTCTGCAAACTGCCAACAGAGTACCTGGAGACCTTGATCTGCTGATTCCAGGCAGCCCTAGGCAGGTGGCTGAAGATTCTTTCTTTCTCCCCCACCACCCCCCTGCCGCCCCCCCCCCCCCGCCGTCCCTGTCCCCGTCCCCCCCATGGAGGAAGTTTGAGGAATCTGGGGTTAAGCTGCAGGCTTTGGACATTGGGGCTGCTTGGGTTAAGGTCATCAGCAATCAGTGGAGGGAGGAGCCTGGTGTCTCCTTGGGAGATATTTAGCATCTGGAAAATGGGTGAAGGGTGCGGATGCAGCGGATTTGGGTAGGGTGGGGAGGAGTGAGGGGGAAAGAGATGGAGACTGAGGGTAACAGATATGGGAAGGAGGGACTGAAGCAGGGTGTGGACTGGGTTGGAGGTGGATGGAGATGGAGAAGTGGTTGAGGAAGAGGGGTGGGCAAAATTGAAAGTATTTGAGGCCTTGTGAGTGTGCATCAATGTGTGGTGTATCTGTAAACACATGTGATATAAATCTGTACAGCAGGACCTGGTTTCCAATCACCTATGGAACTGGCCATCCCATGTGAAAAGAATTCTTGTTCAGGCATAGTCCTCTGCTCAGTATCTAAGTGCAAGTTGAGTCATTCTCGATGTTGAGGGACTGCCTGGGTGAGAGAGGTAGAGGGCTGACAGAATTAATAGGCACAGGAGTGAGAGGCAGACAGCTCTTTGCTCCTATGTACTCTGGCGGCCTCTGCTGGAAAATGGACGAAAGGGAGGAAGTGAAGTCAGCTTAAATATTCCCTCAGTGACAATGTTCATGGTGAGGGCAGCAGTTACAGTGTGGCTAATGACCAGATAGTTTATTCAGCAACATTAAAACATCACCTGAACAGAGGTAGAACTATTGTTTGAAATAGTGCCTTGGGATCTTTTTCTTCTGCCTGAGGTTTAACATCTGAAAGACAACACCTCTGGCAGACTAGTGCTCCCTCATTTTTGCAATGGACTGTCAATATTAGTTAAATGCTCCAAAATAGGGCTCAAACCTACAATCCATTTGTAGAATGCCATTGAATTAAGCTGCAACATCATAAAAAAGTTTGCTCTTATCTGACTTTCTGTAAAGTAACTTTGTATTTTCTCAACAGGCCTGTTTTGGATGTTTATGTTCCACAAGAAAAGGAAATCCACTTAAAATTGCAAAATGTGTTGATGTTGCTCAGGAAGTGCTGTAACCATCCTTACCTAATTGAGTACCCTTTGGATTGCAGGACCCAGGAGTTTCAGGTGATAACAAAAACTACAATCTATTTAGTTAAATTCACTACTCTCATGGGTTATGAAATTGATTTTCTTAACATTCTTGCATTAATGCCATTTTGTATCAACTTGAAAGCACAGTACCTCTGAAGGTGATGATCTGTGCTGACGCAGGATTCAGGTGTTTGATTGTTGGGGGAAATGGCTGAATTTTCCTTGTCTTGTGCATTTATTAGCAAGAGCCTGTGTCCAGTTGAGATCAGCTAATTGAACTCTGCTGGAGCCTTCCTGGTCTGTATAAATTATTCTTGAGTTTAATTTAAAATTCCATAGTCTTGAGTTTTTACTGTAGAAAATAAACAAAAACTGAATCTCATGAAACCCTGGCAATTTAAATTAATTTTTATTTTATAAACATTAATTTCAGTTCCCATTATAGTTAAAAAGTGATGTGCATACCTTTGGGCTCATTATCAAATTTTTAATGTCCTAGATGAAGTTGCTTTAAAAGCTGAAAGTGACAGTTTATTGTGGTGGCTCCTGTCATAACAATTTGATAATTGTTTAAGATTGTGTACAAAACAAGTGTAATATTTTAATAAATAGTCCTTATACTTGTGATGATTTGAGGAACAGTCTCTTTGGGGTACTATTGGTTTGCTGCACAAGAGTCATTGCTGTGTCCCCTGCTGGGAATGCAAAACCTGCAGTTGCAGCAGTATGTTATCCATAAACTATCTGGATTCATTGAACAAAATCCTAATTCACCTTTCCATATGGAAATATATATGACCATGCACAATTTATGTATAGATGTCAGTTTGGGTGAGGGAACCAGGAACTTTGAGATGTTTTTCCCTTTTGAAGTCGGGAAAAGTCATTTTTTAAATAATTCATCTCAAAAATATCATTGGTTAATAAATTGATATAATTTTGCTAAAAACTTGAATCAGAGGAATTGTAATATTTGAGTAGTATTTTTGATCTTCCTGTTGATTTAAATTTTCGGTTGTATATGGAATTAATCTTTTCATCTTGTATACTCTCTGTCTCACATGCTCTCCTTGCTGTGGTCCTAAGTCCATTTTAATTTTTATTGCTACTACAAATTTACCACTGTCCTTCCAGAACTTAAAACATACAGCCTCTCCACTGTTTCTATTAGGACAATTCGCATCCTAACAACCACCTTCATTGCCACTCAGTAGGATCGTATCTGATGTCGTATCTCAGTGCCATTTTGCTGCACCAACTCCAAATCCTTTGATTCCTTTAATGTCCAAAATTCCAGCAATCTCTGTCCTAAGTATATTCAGTGAATGAGCCTCCACAGCCGCCTTAGGAAGAAAATTCTGAAGGCTCATCTGGCTGATTTAGAATTTCTTCTCATCCTAATCCTAAATAGGAGCCCCTTTATATACTGTGATCTGTGTTTCCATCCAAGGAAAATATATCAGCCTTGCATCTACTCTGTCAAGCCCCCGTAAGAAATATTTAAAAAATTTTGAATGTTTCAGTGAGATCATTTCTCATTCTCCTAAACTCCATAGACTATAGGTTTAATTTGCTCAATCTCTCCTCTGAGGACATTGCTCCTTATCCCACAAATCCCTCTGTTGCAAATATATACTTCCTCGCATAGGGAGACCAGATCTGTAAATGCTGTTCCAGATGTAGCCTCACCAAGGCCCTCTGTAACTGTAGTTGGGTGTCTTCACTCCTGTATTCAATTCACTTGTTAAAGGAGCCAACGTGCCATTTGCCTTCTCAATCACTTTCTGTAACTGTTAGTTACGTTCCAGTGACTAGTGTGTAAAGACATTCAGGCCCCTCTGAACACCAACAGCTTTCAATCATTCACTATTTAAAAGATTACTTGGCCTTTATTTTCTCCACTTGTCATTGTTTTATTATTGTAAGTTGATACCAATTATTGACCCTCTGCCTCATGGATTTTTTTCCCCAAGCTTTAGTGACCTTCATCTTGAAATGTTTTAAGTTCTACTTTAACAGCCTCCTTTCTCAAATTTATTTTTTTTCCATTCAGGTTATCATCTGTCTTGATATTAATTTTTAGTTTTGAGACTCTCAAATGAAACATGTTATTTTAATTGGTCTATCAAATACCATGGATATGTTTAGCATTATCTGTTTTAAAAACTCTAGATATTGTGTGACTAAAGCCAATTAATTTTCTTTATGATCAACCTTTTCCACTTTTTGAAGTTTGTATATTTGAGTTGCCTAATCTCTGCGGAATGGTGTTTGACTTGTGCATTCTTATGGTATTTATGTGGATGTGCTTTTTTGCAATGTTTTACAGATAGATGAGGAGTTGGTGAAAAGTTCAGGAAAGTTTTTCATCTTGGATCGAATGCTGCCAGAGCTCAGGAAAAGAGGGCACAAGGTGATCTGTCTGTATTTTTCTCCCACTTTATGAGCAAGGACAAATCAAACAGAAATAAAATAAATGAGAAAAGCCAGAAATAAAATTGTTTATCTGAGATCCAGGATGTCTGCAAAACTGACAAAACCTGACCACTTCAAAAGTGGAAGTTTGTTCCCAGGTTTTAGTTGGACATCAGTTAAAATCCAACCTCTTGTCAGACCTTTGTCTTTCCACAAGGTTTGAGTACCACTACTTTATTTCAATTTGCTTTCTCAAGGTCTTTGGTTTCATTTTAAGCTTGATAAGCTGATGTAGGTTGGTTTTGTCTTAACTCTGCTTATTGCAAATTTTATTTTTAAATATCATGTAAATGTGCTTTGTGCAGTTGACCAGTTTGGGGGATTCCTGTTAATATAGTTGCCCACAGCAGTTGTCTGCACCCTGCTTACATTAAACTGAGTCCGGAGCTGGTTGCTGATTCAGGGCAGAACTTAAGTTTTTAGTCCAAGAGCAAGTCCTGGGAAAGGGTAACCCCTTGAGCTGAGTTGTTAATTGGGCTCTTGACAAATGGGAATATGTGTTATAAATAAAAAAGGGGATTTGTGGTAAATGGGCTGAAGAAAGAATAAGCCTGTAGATGTAATTGAAGGAGTTTAGACCTGTGATTTTTTTTCATAAAGTACAACTTATTTTGAAATTCTACTCTATAATTTGGCTCTGAACATTTAATAGTGTACCTGTTGCTCTCCGACCCCTGTGGTGACAGCCCTTCAGTGATGTATCTGTGGGATCTAGGGGGTGAGATCAAACTCGTGTGTTTTTAAATTTGATGTTTCAATGTTTGTCATCTGCACACTCTCCATACTGTTGAGGTTTTTTGGGGAAAGGACTTCCATGGGATATTCCAATTTTTTTTGTTGGTGGTGGCATAATGACTGCTTTAATTGGGTAGTTCTTTAAACAGTATTGCCGACTAATGTTGACTATAATTTGCAGAGCAGTTTCGTTAACAGTAACAGTGAGCACAGTAAATGGGTTATTCAGTCTACAGCATCAGAATAGAAAAGTGGAATAAAAAGACTGCAGATATTGGAAATCTGCAATAAGAACAAAATTCTAGGCATACTCAGCAGGTCAAGCTGCATCTGTGGAGAGAGAAACAGAACTAATGCCTCGAGTTAGCATTTTCTATTTCTATCTACAGTACCAAACTCAATACCATTTGCCCACTCTCCCCACACCCAATGATGAGTCTAGAAATTTATTGACCTCCTTCCAAAATATAGTCAGTAGCTTGGCCTCTACAACCCTCTGTGGAAGGCCTGCATCCTTCTATGCCTTGCCTATTTAGGTGCATGACTAAATTTCAGTTAAAAGCAGTGATTTATATCTGACTCCACCACCACCATCTCTGGCAGTGAGTTCCAAATATCAACCACTCTCTGCCACACAAAAAAAATCCCTTTTTAAAACTCCTTCCTCTCACCTTAAACCTAAGCCCTCATTTTTGATACCCCTACCATGGAAAAAGATTTGACTACCCTATCTATGCTCTTGTATATCTCTATCAGATCACCCCTCAGCTTCCTTTGCTCCAGAAAAAATAACCCAGAACTGTCCCATCTCTCCCCGCAACTAAAGTCCTCCAATCCAGGCAATGTCCTGGTGAATCTTCTCTGCAAGTGGGAGAGATGAGTGGTAACAAAATTAACAGGGAATGGATGGGCTTGTGGGAGGATATAATATATTTTTTATGTATTGGAAAAATTTCTTTTACTCAAAGCCATTTTCCAGCACATCCCCATATCTTTTGGTGTCCTTAATGTCCAGATATTTATCGATCAACAACTAAACTCCATGGCCATCCAAAGTTAGAGAATTCCATAGTTGATTATCTTCTGTGTGAATAAATTTCTCCTTGGTCCAAACCAGTCCATCCGTTATTATCTGTTCCTAGACTCCTCAGCCAGGGGGACATCTTCCCTGCATTTAACCTGTGAAGCCCTTGAAGTATTTTGTAAATTTCAATGAGATCTCCTCACATTCTTCTAAACACTAAAGAATACAGCTCCAGTCTACTCCAATCTCACATCATATGGCAACGCCCCCCCAGTCTCTGGAACCAGTCCAGTGAATCCTCTCACTGTACTTGCCTTCTTGGGTAAGATGACTTGCACCTCGGGTGTAGTCTCATCAACACCCAAAATAGTTGCAATAAAACTTCCTTCTGCAGTTGTAATAAAGGTAAATATATCATTTTCCCCTCTTAATTCTTTGCACCCCCCACATTGTCTTTCAGGGATGTGTGCAAGGACCTCCTAGGGTTGTTTAGACAACAATGGTACCCAATCTCTCACTATTCAACAAATATTCTGATTTTTTTTTTGCATAGCTTCAAGGAAATAAGGTGGTGGGAATGGGGCTGGTGGATTGCTCTGTTAGGAGCTGGTATGGACCTGATGGGCCAAAGGGACGCCTCCTGTGTTGTGGTAAATTAGTAAATCAGTAGCGAGCAGATGATGATGCTCGATTAGGTAACTGGCGTGGAATGTGGCCTTCGGAGTGGAGAATGATGAGGAGGAGAAATCAGTTGTGTCCATTGGAATTTAAATGGTTCTGGGATGATTTCATCGAAGTTTTCTTTAAGTTAAGAGTTATGACAAGAAATAGGAGATACAAATTGTACGGGTCATGGTCCAAAAATTAAAACCAAGCCATTCCGAAGTGAAGAAACACTTCTATGTTTTGATGGTGGCAAAAATTTACAATACTCTTCCGCAAGCATCAAAATATTGTAAGGCCACTCAGTATCATTCTGTCACCTTTGAAGGTCATCAGTAAACAAGCAAGACAATTGTGAATCTTTCTTAACCAGGTAAATAATCTCAGAAGCCTCAAAAGACCTGAATGTCTGCAGACCCAGCCCAGAAATGTCAGCACATTCCACTAGGAGCAAGTCGTCACCTTGCTGCAAATTCCTGCTGGAGTAAAGAACTTCTGCTTACGTTCTGCTGCAAGATATCACTGGTTTCTTTCATAAACTTGAAAGTATCAGTTAACTAGCCTAGCACATCTCCGGTTCTTCAATCTGAAGTTAATTTCAGCAATATACTGTGTTCTGATGGAACACTGATTTTTGTTTTTAAACAGGTGCTGATATTTTCTCAAATGACATCAATGCTGGACATCCTGATGGACTACTGCTACCTGAGAGACTATAAGTACAGCCGGTTGGATGGTTCCATGCCTTACACCCTGCGTGAGGAAAATGTATGTTCCCCTGAGAGGCTGCAGTTTAATCTCTAATTTTCTGTCAGAAAGCCATTGAAAAGCATTTTATGTGTTAACTTTCAGCATTCTTCTTTGAACCAATAATGAAAACAACAAAAAGTCCAAACAAGGGATCTGGATCAGAAACTGCTTTTAACACTGGGGAGTGCCAAATTTATCCAAAGAAATTTAGACTTTTTGTGTTGTATCAGAGGTTATTGTATGAAGAAAAAACATCATGGTGTAGGAGATAATATTGGTATGGATGGAAGATTAGCTGGCTAATGGGAAACTAGGAGTAGGCATAAATGGGTCTTTTTGTGCTTGGCAAGGTGTGATCAGTAGTGTGCCACAGGAATCTGGGATCTCAGTTTTTTTTTACAGTTCATATAAATGACTTAGATGAAGGCACCAAAGGTATGGTTGTTAAATTTGCTAATGGCCCAAAGATAAATAGTTGGCAAGAGAATATAAGGAGACTGCTAAAGGATATAGATGTGAGATATAGGCAAGGATCTGGCAAATGGAATAAGATGTGGGAAAACATGTAGTTACCCTTTTTGGTCAGAAAACATTTTTATAAACAAGATGTATAGATGACCTAAAGAGTAAAAGATTGCAGAAGTCTGAGGTGTAGAGAGAGATGAGTGTCTGAGTACATGGTTCGCAAAAGATTAGTATACAAGTACAGTGAGTAATGGGGAAAGTGAACAAAATGTTGATCATTTATTGTGAAAGGAATTGAATGCAAATGTAGGGAGGTTATACTTCAATTCTACTGGACATCAGTGAGGCCATCAGCCACACATTTACTCTAATCCTACATGAAGGACACTTTTGTATTTTCTCCATATTCTCGTCAAGTGCCCCATAGTTCCTACCACTCAGTAGCGTACTAGGGATACATTACTGTGGCCAAATAACCTTCCAACCCACATATCTTTGGGATGTGGGAGGAAACCAGAGCACCCGGGGAAACCCACGTGGTCTTAAGGCGAATGTGTGAACTCCACACAGACAACACCCCAGTCTCTTGTGCTGTTAGGGAGCAGCTCTACCAGTTGCGTCACTGTGCCAAACGTTTTTAAGGGAAAGTTTGGTAAATTCATGATGGCAAGAAGGTGAAAGGTTAGCAGGAGCAGGTGGGAATGTGGAGTTGAAGATGCAGTTAGATCAGCCAGGATTTTATAGCATGGTGGACCAGACTCAAGTGGTTGAGTGGCTTACTCCTGCTCCTAATGTTTGTGTTTGTATGGAAAGTTGTCTACTGCTTTGAGATGTTCAACTTTCCAAGTTACAGCATGGGATCTGATCACGAAAAAAATGTGTTGAATATTTCCCAGATCACAGGGAAGGTTTGAGTCTCCTAAAACAATTAAACTGTCAATCTACATAGTTTATATTTACTAAAATTATAGATGGATTGAAAATGGAACTGAGGGATTGATTGTAATTAAAATTTGGTAGGTTAGCAGTGAATGGGATGGTAATGATCAATATAGCGACAATCAAATGGGATGTAAAAGGGTGTTTGATCTTTCCTGAGCTGCTGGGAGTCTGGTGGTATCACCAAGAACAAAATCATTGTGTAAAGGTATTTTTCATCTAGAATTTGATAAATGTTTTCACCTCTTCCTGTTTGTGCATTGGATGTTGGTTTAATAGGGAAAATGCAGATTTGTAGAAACTGGTCTTGCCTTGCAACCAAGAGTCTGCATACAAATCCCATCCGACAAATCACAATCTATTTTCTTTTATGATGAGTCATTTTTATGTGGCTGGTCTGGCACAGAAATTAAGATTAATGTCCTTCAGGGAAGGGAAAGTCCAACTTCTCTGTCTGGCCTCTGAACCTTGCCAATCTCTTTCCCCAGTCTAAACCTACAACTCCTCTGTTCTCCTTCCCTCCCACTCTGAAGTGTAGGCCTCCTACCCATGCCTAGCAGCCTGATCTTGTCCCAGCTCCAGTGGACTCTTCATACCGTCATTTACTGGGCTGGGCCATTAAATCCACACTGTTTATATTAATCTTATTGGTGTTGTCCACTTAAAAATGTAACATAGCTTAATGTAGTTCAAGAAGCTGTGGTTTAGAATTCTCTTATTCTTGCTTCATGATTTTTATAATTTGATTAGTTTGCAATGGTATTGAAATATCACTGTCATGGGGATTCTTCTGAGTGTTGCGGAATACATTAGAGGGATATGTTCATAATTATTGTTTCTTTCTCTAGATAAACAATTTCAACAATGATCCTGAAGTCTTCCTCTTTTTACTGAGCACTCGAGCTGGGGGTTTGGGCATTAACCTGACAGCAGCGGATACTGTCATTATATATGATAGTGACTGGGTAAGTACCTCCCAGGGCTTGGATACTGCTGGTTGATCTAGGTGTAGACACCTTGATAGGTGTTGATTTTTGAGCAACATGCTTGTATCTTGTGTGGAATATCATGGAACTCATCAGTAAAGTGCAATTTGTATACTCCCTTTTGTTATGCTTTTGCATTGTAAAATACTTTTGTATATCCCTGTTGTATACTCTTCAAGCTGGACTTCCTGTGGCAGCTGATTCATATTTGCATTGCAGAGGGAGCACACTGATTTAACACAAGGGTGCAATAATAATGGCACAGGTTTACAGTAATCCTACAAACAATTTGAGATAAAACAGCTAAAAAACAAATTTCTGGAAGACTTTTGCAGGTCAAGCAGCATCTGTGGAGGCAAAGGGATGATTGGTCTTTCAGGTCGAGACCCTGCATTAGGACTGGACATTAGAGGGAGGATAGCCAGTATATTAGAAGTGAGAGGGAGAGGGGTGAGACAAGCTGGTAGGTGATGGGTGGAACCTGATGGGGTAGAGAGGGAACAGGTGGGGGATGAGACAGGCTGGCAGGTGATGGGTGGAAACATGAAGGTTTCATGGGCAGATGGAACCAGGAGGGGAGGGGATAGGAAAAGTGAAGCAATTTGAGATGTAGATCTGAGGGTAGTTGAGGGACACTTGCTTTCTGCTGCAATGTGTTGGTGACTACAGTTGTAATCAGTAAACATGCTGCATGGAGTCCATTTGTATTCTGCACGGTTATTACAATGTGTTTGGAATTGGGGGAGTGAGTGATATTCTTGAGTATTAGAACCAGCAGGAAATCATATAACAACCAAGAGTGCAGATTTCCCCCCGCCTGCCCGCCCCCCCCTCCTCCAAGTGCATCCACATTTTCATGGCTTCAGCCATTTGAAATGAGGTTTGGCTTTTATTTTAATGTATTTTCTTTGATCTTGGTGCTGAATTTAGTCTAAATGTCCTAGTTAAAATGGGGGTATCTCCAAGAAGATAATAAGTAAAGTCACAGCCAACTTTCCAAGTTTGTGTACAACGTGAATTGATCTTGTCATTTTTATACATGGAATGTGTACGTTTCTAAATGTTTAAACTACTCACTTGAGAGGAATGTTGCAGATTGTTGAATGTTGGCCTTAAAAGGTAACCCGTACCAATTTCCAATAATAACATTAAATGCTGGAAACGCTCAGTAGGTCAGGCAGCACCTATTGAAAGACAAGCAGTTAACGTTTCAGATCAAAGACCCTTTACCCGAATGGGAAAGGTGTGTACACAGGTTTTGAGTTTCAGAGAGGGTGGGGGAGGAAGAGGGAGTTTCTCTGGTGGGATAGATGGTAGAGCTGCTACCTCACAGCACCAACAGTCCTGCTTCTCTTCTGACCTTTGCTGTCTGTGTGATCATGTGGATTTCTTCCGAGTGCTCTTTCCACATTCCAAAGATGCGCTGGTTGATGTTAATTGGCCCCAGTAAATTTCCCCTGTTGTGGGTGAGTGGTAGAATCTCAGGGGATGGGGTTAATGGGAACATGAAGAAAGTGGAATAGGGAAAACTAGTGGGGGGGGGGGGGTGGAAATGCCCTGAGAACCATCATAGAATCGATGGTCCAAATGGCCTCCTATGTTGTAAGGAGAAATAGGAGTGATGCCAGGGTTGTCAAGGTGATTTTTAATGTTTATGGAGCTGTCTGGTTGGTTAATGGGGATAGTCAGAAAGGAAATGAGCAAAGGAGTGTTGAAGCTGTGAAATGCAGGTCCGAGCTGCTGCTGAACCTGAAACCAACAAGAAAATACTGGAAATACCCAGCAGATCAAGTAGGGTCGGTGGGAAGAGTAAAACTGAGGTAATATTAAGGGTGAATAAGCTTACAGTGGAACTGGCTAGTTCTGATACAAACAGTAAGAGCAAGTTACCTGATGTTGTTGAATTAGATGTTGAGACCCAAAGGTTGTAATGTGCCCTGGCGGACAATAGGTGTTACTGAAGAACAATGCCAGAAGCCAGAGACGGGTCCGAGTAGAAGTGACAGGCAATTGGGAACTAGGGGTTGTCACTGCGGACCGAATGAGGTGCTCCGCAAAGCTGTAATGTTAACTTGTTTTTCCTCTCTGCATGGGCACTGTTTGATCTGCTGAGTATTTCCAGCATTCCCCTGTTCTCAGGAACACCTGACCTGCATTTCACATTTTAAGATGTCCCTTTGTTTCCTCTCTCCCAAACAGCCCTTATTAAGCTCTAGACCATATGGCTCTGTCAACAGTGGAACTACTTCAGCAACCCTGGCCTCACCCTATCAGAGATATTTCTGTCTTGCTCATCCCTCTTCACTCTCTCTGCAACTCAAATCTAACTATCTTCACTTCCCTATTTCTGAAGAAGGGTCTTTGACCTGAGACGCTAACTTTTTCTCTTACCAAAGATACTGTGTCACCTGCTGAGTATTTCCAGCATTTTCCGTTTTAGAACTTAGAACAGTAGAGCACAGGGACAGGCGGTCCAGCTGATAATGTCTGTGCCGAGCATGATGTTGAATTAAACTACTCCTTTCTGCCTGCAATATGATCCATATCCCTTGAACTTCATTTTATATTTCCAGTTAGCTGCAGTTTTGTTTTTCAAATGCCCATTTCCAATAGGACTGTTGAAGCCCCTTGTCCTTGTTTGTTTTCCAGAATCCTCAGGCTGATCTCCAAGCTCAGGACAGGTGTCATCGGATTGGTCAGAGCAAACCTGTGGTGGTGTATCGCCTGGTAACTGCCAGCACCATTGATGAGAAGATTGTGGAGAAAGCCACAGCCAAGAGGCGACTTGAAAAGATGGTTATTCATAAAAGTTGGTGTTCATAAAACTATTCATAAAAGTTCATAAAATCTGACACCATATTACAAAAACTAGTATCGGGATGTGTCGGTAAAAAGCTTGATTTGTTTTCAATGATGCATTTCTCCAATTTGCTGGAGGAACTCATCAGGTTGATCAGCACAGACGGGGGTGTGCAGGAGGAATTGTTGACTTCTTGGGTCAAAACCCTGCATTGGGACCAAAGGTTATTCTTAAAAACTGGTTAAGTGTGGTATTTTCTTGGCAGGGAGGGTGGAGGGAACTCTATTTAGTTGCTTTTTTTGCCCCTGTTTTCAAATTGTGATTTTTTTTTTCCCCCCTCTCTCCTAATGGTGAGCGTTTAATTTCATGTTGGTATAGAGTGTTTTCCAATTCAGACACTCATTGTCTGTTAATGATTGAAGTGCCAGGTGCAGTATGGGTAGGGGCTGAGTAAGGGGAGCACAAGGTTACAGTGGATTGGATTGTGGAACTGAGTATCTGAGCTCAAATCCATGTCAAACTTGAGTGAAAGGCTCAGCTGTTTGTAATGCTTCCACGTAAAACAAGTCAGTTTCTAATGACAGTGGATATATCTGAATTTTCCCTATTTTGGCCCATCATGGTCGAGGCTCATAGGAAGCTTAGTGTGGGAATGGATAACGTCACAAGGTGCCCTTCATCACATTGAGGCTGAATGGTAGGGTAAGCAGTAATTCTGGCCGTGCTGTGGCTAACCTGAGGTGTCTTGACACTGGAGCCTGAAGCAACCTTTCTCACCCTGATTGTAAGGAAGTTGAGAGGGAAAGGCGTTGATATCCATTCAGAGAAACATTTTAAACCTAATCAACAAATAACTGATATTTTCCATTTCCATTGGCCATCTTGTAGCTATTTGAGCACCAAATGGGCCCACTTTCTGGTGTTGGCTGATGTCTGCTCGGAATCAGTTGTAAACAGGCTCATTTGTATATCCAGGCAGACCAAGGTGATATCATACTATTGTGGTCTGGATTTCAACCAGGGGTCAGGAAAAGAACTTGACTAACCTACTGCACTGTCAAGTCTTAAACTTTGTTGTCATCTGTTGTCTGATCCAGAATGCTCAGTGTCTTCCTGATTTCTATTTAGATAAATTCAAAGGGGGGAAATCAGGCTTGAATCAGTCTCGGTGCAGTTTGGATTCTACTGAACTACTGGAGTTGCTGAGATCTCGGGATCATGAAAGGTAAAGTAGATGAATTACAGAATGTGTGACAAACCTTTTTGCTGATTTTTTTTTCTCCCCTGTTTAATTAAATTTTAAGTTCAAAATTATAGCACAGTTGATTCGTGTGGCTAGAATTCCTCCCACAGTGATCATTCTTTCATCTGAAGCTGCAAAGTGTAGCTCAATCACTCGTCATCTTTCCTAAGTTCATGCAGTTTTGGTTCAAAATTTGTTGCATGGTTTCCTGTTTTCCATCATAAATCAATTTTGTTTGTGAGCTTATCATCGTGCAAGTTTAAGGGTGCAGCACCTCTCAGTTCTCATTAATTATCCATGTAAGAGCAGCCAGCAGTTTCATCTTATGTCATGTGTTGGTTTGGGACACTTCAGCCCTATATCCTGTCAACATTAAACACCTCTCAGCAGTTGTTAGCCAAGTTCTGTCAGTGTGTATAAACCAGGTTTAGATCGTGTGCATTTCTTTCGCATTCCAATTTGCAATGGGTTTGGAACTCTGGTGCTTTTGTGCTGAGGATGAAGAAGTTTCTGAGCAGAAGAAAATGCTAGTCTCGGGTTCATCCTTGAGTGGGGTTGATTGATCTTCAGTGTACTAATTAGTTGAGTACAGTAAATCAACATATTTCCAAACTTAATATCTTTCAAACTTTCCCAACAGAGTAGTGAAAGGATCTACCGAGAAAGTGATAAGTGATGCCGATCTTCGGATTCTCCTGGATCGCAGTGATCTAATCAGTAAGTGGATGGACACATTGACTACAAACAGCCTTCTCCACATTTCTTTCCATTCACCATAATTATAATCTTATCTGGTTTTAACTTGAAAATTAATTCTCTGTATTTCTGTGTACTGAGATAAGTAACATTTAGCTGCAATTTAAATTTATTCAGCATCTTTTAATACAACAGAATCCCAAGGTATTTTGTGAGCAAAATCTGACACCATATTACAAAAACTGGTATCGGGATGTGTTGGTAAAAAGCTTGATTTATTTTCAATTATGCGTTTTTCCAGTCTGCTGGAGGAACTCAGCAGGTTGGTCAGTACGTGAGGGGGTACATGGAGGAGGAATTGTCAACTTCTTGGGTCAAAACCCTGAATCAGGACAGAGGCATGACGGCCAGTATAAAGAGAAGGGGAGTGGTGAGACAGGAGCCTGAGGTGATTGGTGGACTGAGAAGGGGTGAAAGACGATGGGCAGGTTGCGGTGGGGGTGGAGAGGGGCAACAGTGGCAGGTGGATGATGGGTGGATGCAGGCAAAAAGAGGGGGGAGAAAAGAGGCAGATGGGGTGAGGGAGGGGAGGGTGAAGGTTGGAGACTGGGAAGGGGGAGCTCCCCTCCCTTGCTCTTTTTTTCCCTCCTCTGCCTCCATCTGTCATCCACCTGCTGCTGTCTCCCCTTACATACCTGGTGCAACCTACTCGTCATCTTTCACCCCTCCTCAGTCCACTGATCACCTGTCTCACCATTGCCCCTCTCCTTTTTAGACTGACTATCTCCCCTCTGCACTCTCAGCCCTAAAGCAGGGTTTCAACCCGAAACGTCAACAATTACCTTGCCTCCCTCAAATGCTGTTTGACCCGCAGAGTTCCTGCAGCAGATTGTTTGTTGCTCCAGATTCCAGTGTCTGCAGCCTCTTGTGTCTTCATGCATCATGAGAAGTCTCTTAGATGCAAAGAGAGAGATGGGGAGTTTAAAGAAGAAATTATAATGCTTGCAGCCAAGGGAGCAATAAACATTGCTGTCAGTGGTGGAGCAATTTGAAATCTAGCAATAGGGTGATGAGTGAACAGGGGTTGATCAGTTATGAGTGGCAGAGCTTTTTAGTACAAGTGTGTTTAGCGTAGAAGATCGCAGAGGGCTGAGAAATCATTGAAGCAGTTAGCTCTTGAGATACAAAGGCAGAAATCTTCATCCATGCAACAAACAAGCTGTGGTGGGACAGAGTTGAAAGTGGGCAGCCTGGTAATGGGGTTTTGTGGTTAGAAGGTCAGGAAAGACAGCATGGTTGTGAATTATTTTTGGTTTAGTTTGTTGCTAGAGAGAGGCCAAGAATTGGTGGTCAAGGATAAAGGCAGGAACTGAAGGTGGCAGCTGTAGTCTTTGAGTACTTGGCTCATTGAATATTAGATGTTAGTCAAGCTGTGATAGATGGCAGATGGGTTAAGAGAGGTGGTGGTGAGAAGAAGCTGGGTATTGTCTGTATACATGTGGAGTCTGTGCCCCAACATTGAGGGGCAGCATGTAGGTGAGAAGTACAAGTTGAAAATCTATCCTTCGGAGACACTAGAAGACAGAAAAATTGGAGATTCTTTGGTTAAGATGCGGTTAAGTTTGGAACGAGCTGAGGGCAGTCTTGCCCAGATAGATGGTGATGGAGGAGATGAGTTTGGATGGGGAAAGATGTTTGAGGAGGTAGTGTAATCAACTGTTAGGCAGGCTGCAAATAGTTCAATAAATGTGAGAGGAGATGGTTTACTGCAGTTGTTTATGATTCTGAATGCCATTTTGGTACTATTGCAGGACAGAAACTTGACTGGAGGAAATCAAACCTGTAACTGCTGGGAAACGGGCATGGATTTTAGATGTGATACCTAAATGTAGGACTCCAAATGAGCAAGATCAGTAGAACTTGCTTTTTTACAGGAGCTTTCTTGGGATAGAAGCCATGATTCCATATTACTTTGACTCTTTCAAAAAAAAAACCTGTTTTCTAACTTTAAATAATTGAATTCTCACATAATAATAATAATAATCTTCTACCGTTCCTAGTTTATCACCATTGAAAAATTCTCCAATTATTTTTCTGGTATTTGAAGGCAAAAATATGCTTAAGCAGTTTGGAAAAGGTGAGAGAAGGGGCATTGATGGTTTACAAGGATGTATTTTGGGATAGCATTGGGAGTAGATTTGACTGGAAGCAGGGCTATACCTTGCATCAGTTAGTAGAGTAGCTGGGAAGAGAAGCAAAAGCACTTCCATCCCAATATCTTTCAACTTTAACCTGTTTTGAAACAATTTTCTGTAACGGGGGTAATATTGCATGGATATTGATACATTTCTCTGTAAGACTTAAGTCTTCCTTGGAAGAATTATTTTTCAGTGAAATGTCTTCAGCTTCTATGAGCTTCTGCTAATCGGATGAATGTTTATTTTCTTGCAGAACAAACAAAGAAACAGAACTTGGGAGTCAAAAGCCAAACAGACAAAGTTTTCAAAGTACTTGACAATGATGAGGCAAATGCAGGAATCCAGCTGTGTGGGCTGTGAGAGGTGGCTGGCCACATCTCTGTAGTCAGGTGTTAGTTGTGCCTTCCCTGTAGGGAAATGTTCCTCCTTTGAGTCGCTTTCTGAACTGCATTCTTGGGGTTATTGATCTGACATGACTTCCTGTTTTAAAGGTTTTTAAACTGGGGCTTTTTCTTTTAATGTGCTTTTGTTTTGCACGGTAGGTTACAGATGCAGATTTTTTTTTTCCAATTTTGAGATTTATTGCTACCTGAAATCTGAATAAAAGGTTGACTTCAAATTTTTGAACATTGTACAGGTGAAATGGGAGAATAAAGAGTTTTTTCTTGCTTTGTTTACCTGTACAATTTAGTTTGTAAGTACATGGAGTTCTTCCCCTCCAAGATATTTGCACATTTATTGTCTCGGCAGAGGCCCTGTTCAAATGAAACAGGAAGTTAAAGCTCCGCCATTTGGTGAGAGTTTGCCAGGAATGCCACTATGTGCCTTTCTGTTGTATTTAGTACTGGTCAGTGTTGGAAAATCTGACTGTGCATCGGTGTATGTTTTTAACAGTTTTGTTGTCTTCCTTGCCTTCAAAGGACAAATTGTAATCACCAATTTTAAAGTAAATTAGCATCAGGGACGGTGTCACTAGGTGCAGTTACTCTCCTCCCCCTGCCCTTTTGTTTCTGACTGGGAAAATCCCAGAGCGCAGTTCTTCTCTCCTTTTGCTTTTTGCTCAAGGTTAATGATGGTGAAATTTGAGAAACTGACGATTGCAAAGTTTTTGTTTCCATTTCTCTTTCTCTGTTCCCACCCCCTGGATAATTGCTTTGAGTCGAGACCAATAGTTGTTTAATTTGATCATTCCTGTGGGGTGGAGCTTGTTGCTCACCCGGGTGGATATTGTTTTAGTTGGAATGCCTGGAAATCAAAGTTGCGATGGAAACCCTAATGAGCACTGCCTCCCACACCTGTGCTGTGTTTGCAGTGTGCTGTATCCAGGGGCTGTGGAAGGGGGCTGGTGTTGAGGGTTACCTCCAGCAACTACTCAGGACCATGGAACCCAGCTCTTGCAGCAGTTTGTGTGGATTCTTACTTGGCTGTCATTGGCAGTGCAGTTCTATGTGAACTGAAAAGAATGAAAGGCTGGTTAGTAGTGATTTTGTAGTAAAATTAAGAAGTTACGCATCTGAAATTCATTTCCTTGGATAAGTTTCTTGTTTTCATTTTGGGTAATTGCACAGGGATTAAACCGATACCTATAGAAGATACCTGGTGAAGAGGTTTGTAGCCGCTGTGCACTGCAATTATAGTTGGTTGATTAGGGGAGGCTTGGTATAGATAGATGCCTATCACTGCAGATACAAGACTGGTCCTGCTTTTTCTTTCAAGAAAATGAGCTTCAGGATCTTAAAGGTTCAGCATTGTGGGACACTTTCTTCCAACTTCAATCCCTGTTGTATGTTGAATGCTCTTGTATAAACTGTACAAAAAATTGTTTTTATTAGAAATAAAATTTTAAAATTGGTTATCGTGCTGGTGTTTTTCCATATTACAAATCCAGTCTCGCAGATGTGTTGTTCTTTACGAGCCTACGTCTAAGCTGTGGAGAATTCGGTGGATTTTGTGTTTTTATATGATTTTTCACATGCAAGTATTTTCCTTGCTTGTACTGTTTTCTACACTTAATCTCGTACTCCCTTTACCTAACAACTGTAACTATTTATCACTCCTGATTTTCTCCAATCTACCCCTCTAGTTGTCACATTTTCTAGGGGGACTGTTTTCATAAGGAGAAGGATTTCTATTTGTTTGGCCCACTGTCCTTTGATTTTTGCAAAAAACCCAATGAGGTTTTTGAGGGACACTTACTGTTACGTAGACATACCCCAGTGCACAGTGATATCTCTCAAAGTGTATAACTGATTACTTTGTTTTGGCGAAGTAGGGCAAGCTAAGAACTTCCTGCTCCTCTCTGAATAGTATCACAGGGTATTCATTGAATGTCAAGATTCAGTGTAATGTCTTGGCTGAAAGAGAGCTCATTGACAATTTGGTACAGTACTCTTGGCTGTGCTTTGGTTTTGTTGTGTAACTTAAACTGTAAGTCACACAACAAACCATAAGCACAGCACAGATGGTACTCATCCATCTTGTATAATGGATGAGTACTATCAGTTAAACCACATTCCTCCAGATTGGAGGTGGGAATTGCAGTTGGATAGAGCTCAGCTCTTGTGAACTGTTACTGAAAACTGCGATAAATGGGGCAAGGGCTGATTTAAGAAAAATTACTGGGCCTTGAGTTAGCAGTTTGGCTAAAGGACCCAAGGAGAGGGCAGTCTGGCTGGGTTGAAGTTCATAGATTTGACAACATTGGTATCATTTGGCATAGGTTTGACAACTATGATTATATGACATATTCTGTGCTAGATTCATCCTATTCATTTAAAGCTTGTAACACCATTCTGGCTGACATCCATTTGCCTGCCTTTTCTGATAATTGATAATTAACAGCTTGATAATTCTAAGACTCTGTTGTATGAACTACTGAATCATCTGAGCAACCACAGCTCTTTGGGAGTTTCAGATTTCTATTTCCTCTCCTCAGGAAAGGTGCATCCTGCTTTCCTCTCTCAAGTGGACTTGCTAGATAATATGTGAAGAACAAACAACTGCAGATGCTGGAAATCTGAAATAAAATATTAGAAACACTCATTAAGTGAGGCAGCATGTGTGGAAAAAGAAACTTAACGTTTCAGGTCCAGATCTGTGACAAAGGATCCTAGACCTGAGTTGTTAGCAGGTCAGGCAGCAATGTGGAAACAGTCAAATGTTTCCATCATTTTGTTTCTATGGCAATATGAAATACTTTGACGTCCCCTTTCCCCAACAGAAGAAATAATTCATTTGATCCCCCTTTGACACTTAATCAATCTTCCCATTAGTTTATACTCAAATGTTGCCCTCGCATCTTGGTGACTGCACTCCCTCCCCAAGGCCAACATGCTTTTCCTGAGACACAAAAGGCTGCAGATGCTGGAATCTGGAGCGCAAAAACAAATTGCTGGAGAAACTCTGGGTCGTGCAGCATCTGTGGTGGGGAGAGGAATTACTGACATTTTGGGTTGAGATCCTGCATCAGGACTGAAGATCACTGCTTCAACAAAGTATGTAATGACATACCACAGACATGTTTTGTTGATGCATTCTTCAATGCAATCTATCCAAGAGTGTAGTAAGGATTAACCATTTCCCTTTGCGTAATACATCACAATCATCTGCAGGTGAAATTTTCCCATTCATGTTTACTGAACGTAAGAAATGGGAGCAGGCCATCTGGCCTGTGGAGCCTGCTCCACCATTCAATAAGATCATGGCTCAGCTCCACCTACCTGCCATAACCCTTAATTCCCCTAATATTGCAAAAATCTATCTGTTTCTTAAATATATTTAATAAGGTAGCCTCTACTGCTTCCCTAGCTAGAGAATTCCACAGATTTACTACTATCTGGGAAAAGCAGTTTCTCCTCATCTCTGTCCTAAATTTACTCCCCTGAATCTTGAGGCAATATCCCCTAGTTCTAGTCTCAGTGGAAACAACTTTCCTGCCTCTTATCTATCCCTTTCACAATTTTATATGTTTCTATAAGATCCCCTCTTTCTTTGAATTCCCGTGAGTATATTCCCAGGCGACTCAATCTCTCCTCATGGGTTAACCCCCTCATCTCTGGAATCAGTCTGGTGAGCCACAAGAGGTTGAGTGTGAGGTGGATTAAGTGAGTGAGAATGCCTGGGTCCGGACAGAGGGATTGGAGGGGGACGGGAAGTGGGAAAGCCAGCATCCCAGGACACGATGGGAAAAATTCGTAGGATTCCTTAAAACCTTGCATCAACCGGTACTTGGTTGTGTGAGCAGACTCGATGGGCTGAATGGCCTACTTCTCTCTTGTGATCAATCACAATGATCAAGTCGCAGTGTCATCGTGCAGAAATGGGCCCTGAGGTCCCTGTCTGGTCACTGGGGGGCTGGGGTGCGTGGGGTGGTCCCGGCTGCACCAGCCCCTGCTCTGCAGGAATTGCTCATCGGGCCCAAGGCCCGGTGTCTCTTGGGATGCGTCGCGGCACACCCCGAGCCACCTGGCGGACACACTGCCGGTGCCGTTCTGCGATGCGCCAAGGCGTTTCTTGTACGGGCTGCTCCTGCACACCTTTTACTTCCTTACCCTGGTCTGCTGCCCGGGCACATTGTGGCGGTCTGTCTTGCCATCAGGCAGTGGGGGGGAGTCCTTCCCCTTTTCATCAGGGATCTGGGGTGGAGAGAGCTGCACACTGGGCGGTGCCATAGCAACAGTTTTCCAAGCCGGTTCACCGACACCCTGGCCACCTGTCACTTCTGCGGCCGGGAGGAGACCGTGTACCATGTGTATGTGGAGTGTGAGAGGTTGCAGCCCCTCTCAGCATATCTGAAGGGGCTGCTTCTCAAGGGTTCTCAAGTTCTGGCTGCACTTCAGCCCCATGCTGCAGATCTACGGTCACCCGGTGCAGCGGGCAGGTTGTTCCGGGGATCTCCTGGTCGGTCTTCTCCTGGGCCTGGCCAAGCTGGCCATCCACAGCTCCAGGCAGCAGCCGGCCGAGGGTTCCAGCTGAGCTGCCTGCCTGCCCCTCTTCCGGGCTTACATTCGTGCCCGGGTGCCCTTGAAGAGGGAGCACGTGGTATCTGTGGGCCCCTTGGGATCCAGTATGTCGTGGATGGTGTGAACGAGATTCTTATCTGATGCAGTGCGTTTTGTGGTCGTTTAGTTAGCGTTGTCTGCTGTAGTTATGTAGTTAGAATCTGCATAGTTTTTTTCTTGTGTCAGTTGCTGTAGTTTTGACACTGGATGTCATTTTGTAGTGCTTTTAGTCAATAAACCTTTGTACGTTCACATATATTTAAAGAAAAAGGCCCTGAGTTTGTGTCAACCATCAGGCACCTACTTTCAGTCAAAGTAGAGTTTATTGTCAGATGCACAAGTCCATGTATGCACGGGCAATAAAAAACTTACTTGCAGCAGCATTGCAAGCACATAGCATCATCTAAGCAGCATTCACAAGAAAAACATAAACACAATTTTTACAAGAAAGAATGCAATTAGAACAAAAAAAAACCTCTATTTTGGTGCAAAGTGGTCATGGTGTTGCTAAACTGTAGTGATTAGGGTTGTGCCGGTTGGTTCAAGAACCAAATTATTCAAGGAAAGTAGCTGTTCTTGAATCTGGTGGTGTGGGATTTCAGGCTTCTGTACCTCCTGCCCGATGGCAGCTGCAAGAAGATGGCATGGTCCAGATGGTGGGGATCTTTGATGATGGATGTTGTCTTCTTGAGCAGGTGCCTCCTGTAGATACTACCGATGGTGGAGAGAGATGTATCTGTGATGTATTGGGCAGAGTCCACTACTCTCTGCAGCTTCTTACATTCCTGTGCATTTGAATTGCTGTATTGGACCATGATGCAACCAGTCAGGATACTTTCAACAGTACATCTGTAGAAGTTTGTTGGTGTTCGGTGACAAGCTGAACCTCCTTAACCTCCTAAGAAAGTAGAGATGCTGGCGCCTATGTTCCCATTAACTCCTTCTCCCCGTGCCGCCCCCACCACCACCACCAGATTCTATCACTTGTCAACATACTAATGGCAATTTATTGTGGTCAGTTAACCTGCATGTCTTTGGGTTCTGGAAAGAAACCCATGTTACAACAGGGAGAACGTGCCAGACTCCTCACAGGTCACACTAGCTATCAGGACTCAACCTGGGCCACTGGAGCTGTGGAATAGCAGCTCTATTAGCTGCACCACTGTACCACCCCTATAAACTCACACATCCACCAATGGCACTTTGTGTCTGTTGGAATAAAGCTAATATCATTATGCATTATAATTAGGATATATGCTATAACTGTCCTTGCTAGTTTTGATTGGACAGGCTGGAGAGATGGAACCAATGGCAGGTGGCTATGACAGCTCCTGAATCAATTCAGTATTGGGTCTCAAATGTATCTCATTGTTTAAGTGTTACATGCCCAAGATTACAGTGAATCCCACCAAAGTTAAAGTTGTAATGCTTCCTGTTGAATGATGTTTTGAGGGGCAGGGGTTCATGTAGTTGGGGGAATAGTGTGTAGAGGTGGAACTATGAAATTATGGCCTGGTGAATCATTAGGAACCAGTTGTGTTAGGGAGAGGGAATGGTGTTGATTGACCGCTGAATGTTCTTTTGTCTTGGTGGGGGGTTTTCCCTCTAGATTCTAATTGACTAGTTTTACCGGCTCTGTTTGATTCCAAACTCGGTCAAGTGCTGCCTTTATATGAAGGACAATTGCCCTAGACTCACCTGGAATTAGGCTCAAGCTTGTCCATGTTTGGACCAAGATAAAAATGAGATCTAGAGACAAGCTGCCCTATCAAAAACCAACAGCCTTCAGCAGAAATGGTGAGAAAATGTTGCTTGAAAGATACTGTTGATGGCACTTTTCATCATTTTGGTAATTAGAGAGTGGGCTGATGGAATGGTACTTGTCCATAAAAGGCAGGACAAATATAATGAGACCAAGATGTAAGTGGAAAATATTCATTTGTTGGTAGCTGCCAGCGAAGTAGTGGTTTTGGAGATGTAGCTAGAGATGTAACTAGTTCTGGACCCCAAATCTTTAGCACTGCCATCTGGTGTTGTCAGCTTTCTTGGCCCTTACTGTAGGCCCATTTCTTGAATAGGTGAGCCCTACCCCTTAAACCAATGTGGTTGTGAGATGACTGAGCTCCATCTAAAGCAGGCAGTTTCTGTTCTGCATATATCCAGATCTGTGTTGTAGCTTCCAGCTGGTGCTTCACTTTCAGGTGTACTGTTACTGACCTGCTCTTCTGCCCTCTTCAGACCTGGATTGTTCCTGTGGCTTGCTGTAATGGTTGAGCGAATGATATACAGAAGCATAAGATTACAGACTGAAATGTAATTCCACTGCTGTTGATTACTTGCAATGCCTCAATAACTGTTCAACTTTAAGCTGCTAGATTGTCCTGAATCCATTTAACACGGTTGTAGTCTTGTAGACAGTCCCTCGGGATCCAGAGTGAAAGCAAGTTGACCCAGTTGGGCAGACTCTGAGCTGGCTTATGAGGCCAATGTGCGATCAGAAGACTCCACCATGCATGGGGGCAGGAGGGGCTTGACTGGGCAGGTGGGTAGTTTGGGAGGTGATGTGCTCCTTCCCCCACCAATGCTAGGCTTCCGTGTGCTACAATGAATGAATTATTCTCAATGCCATGTTGTGGGAGAGAGGTTCCCATGAACTGGTGGAGATGTTACACTTTTTCAAGGGGTTGTTGAGAACAGCTTTGGATAGTTCCCTTTGCCCAGCCAGTAATCCCTGGCCCTGCTGAAGCTTGGACTGGGGTGTCAGTTTCAGGGGCCTGCAGATGACATGGCCTGCCCATTGAAACTGATTCAGTGTGATTGGGGTCTCAGTGCCGGGGATGTTGGCCTGGGAGAGGACATTGATGATTGTTTGCTTATCCTGCCAGTGGTGACATAGAGAACAGAAACAGGCCCTTTGCTCCAACACGTCCATGTTGACTGAGGTGCCTACCTGAGTGAGTCCCATTTGCCTCTGTTTGGCCCGTTTCCCTCGAAACCTTTCCTATCCACGCACCTGTCCAAATAGCTTTTAAACATTGTAATTATCACCCACCTCTACCACTTTCTCCAGCAGCTCATTCCACATACCCACTGCCTGTGTGAATAACTTGCCCCTCAGGTCCCCTTTAAATCTTTCCCCTCTCACCTTAAATCTCTGCCTTCTATTTTAAGGCTCCCCTACCTTAAGAAAAGACTGTGACCACCCACATCATTCATGTCTCTCATGATTTTGTAAACAAAGGTCACCCTCAACCTCCTTTACTCCAAGGAAAACAATCCCAGCCTATCCAGTCTCTTCTTATAACTCAAGCCCTCCTGTCCTGGGAACTTGCTTGAGAATCTCTTCTGCACCCCCTCAAACTTAATCACATCCTTCCTATAGCAAGGTGACCAGAACTGCACACAATACTCCAAGTGTGGTCTCACCAATGTCCTATACAACTGTAACATGGCATCCCAACTCTTGTACTCAATGCCCTGACTGATGAGGGCAAGCATACCATACGCCGCCTTCACCACCCTGTCTACCTATGTTGCCACTATCAGGGAACCATGTACTTGTACCCCTAGGCTTCTACAACACTCCCCATGGTCCTGGAGGATTTTGTGATGACTATATTGGTGGCATCTTTCCAGTGCTTTGAGATACCTGAGGTTGGTAATCCATGACTGAGGTGGAGAGGAGAGCAGGATTCATTGCTATTTGTTAAATATTAAGGTTTGTGCTGGTTCTGACTTGCAAATCCTCTCTCTCTCAGAATGGTGACAGTGAATTTCTTCATCAATCACTGCCTTTGTTGAGAGTTGGGTCCATGTTTTCTCATTCCCGTTATTGACCTTTACTATCAGAAGACAGAGTTGTGCGGTGAGGATAGATGAGTAGAGAACCATTTATTTTGTGAATATTAAGTCTCCAGCCATTCTCATGCATGGTTCAATGAACAATCACATGGAGCTTGGGTCCTGAACACACACATACCCAAGTGTCTACGAACTGCAGGTGGACAACTGAAGATGGGATGGCCAAGCAGGATTAACCAGTTTTCCATTTGTCCTGTAGATTAGCTCGTCTCCAGCAGAAAGTTTGTTGAAGGCGAGGTGCAGTGTGACAGTAGGAGAGGTCGAGGGGAAATTCACAACCTCATCTCTCACATCTGGGAAGACTCAGAGACACTAAAATGTTACTGTGTTCAAGAAAGGAGCTACAGGGAAAGTTGTCGTCAGGGAACTTCTCAACTACCTCCTCCCTGTGGCCTAGGAGCTGCTCCCCAAATGTCTGGGTGGATTCCATCCATCAGGAGGCACAAGGGGACATAATCTTCACCACCCAACGACTCCAAGAGAAGTGCTAAAGGGCAGCATTAACCACTATGGGTGGCCTTTCTTTTTATCTCAAAGGCCTTCGCCTTCTTCAGTCATAGAATTATACAGCACAGAAACTGGCCTTTCAGCCCAACTCAACTATATTGACCAAGAGGGACTGTGGATCATACTCCTCAAATGTGTCTGCTGGCAGAAATTAGTCTCCATATTATGACTCCTGCAGGAAGGTATGCAAGCTATGACCTTAAATAATGGGTTCAGCACAGACTGTTGTTCACAAGTGTTGTGCCCAAGCCCCAAGAGCAGTTGTGATACAAGGCTGAAGAATGCCCTCAAGGTGAAAAAGGGACATCTCATAGAACACAGAACAAGCATACTAACCAAGAGGAACTGCGGATCTTTTGAGGATTTCCATCTCCATCTCCATGAGGATTTAATGGTGGTCAGTCAGAGTCATTGACAGATGCATTTGTAATAATTAGTAAGATTTCTCTTGATATTTACCATTTTGTTTTGCTTGATTTAAGTGTATTTTACATTGGAAAGATGTGTGAAAGCAGGAAATGATGAAACAAGGCAATTGCCAATCCTTTATCTATCACTATAAGGCTTGGAGCAGATCAACCATGATCATATTGAGTGGCCGGCTCGGCTGCTTCTATTTTCTTATGTCCTTATTAGTCTGACAGTTTTGTGTTATTAATCGACAAACTTTGAATTAAAATGCAGCTCTTTCCACAACCACTTCCCTCACCATCCCAGGAAAAAAACAGCTGTAACAGTTCGGCCCCTCTTAAATAAGTAAAGACCCGTCATTGCTCCATCGCCTCGGAGGTTAACACATCTCAGCTCAATTTGAAGAGAGGAACCGAGCGAAAGGCAGGGTTGGATTGGAAGAAGTTGTTAGATGGTTATATCCTTTTCAAAATAGCGAGCATTGAATTGTCTGCGTTTTTCTAAGGTCACTGGAGATTAGAATTGTGAAGAAGTACGGCGGGTCTAGATCTCTGGGACGATTGATTCAACACTAGAAACGGATTTCATTTTCTATCTGAGCATCCCGGGAGAGGGCGATCGCATTTTCCACACCCCCACCCAGCACGGTCGATTGAACACTATTTAAACAGCGCCGTGACAGCATCGAATAAAATAACACTTCCAACCCAGCGCTGTGAAAACCGCTCTGAAAAGCACCTGAGCAGCAAGGAAAACGGAATATCGCCAGCTTCACGTCCCACAGTGGACCACATGCCCAGACCAGAACTTGTGCTTCACAGGTAAGCGATACGGATGAAACGGGTAACGATGCAAAAAAAAAGGATCAAAACCTGTGCCGCCGCTGTTTAAATCGTCCTGTCAACACAATTACCAGGCAGTGGGTTTACTGCGATTGAAAAAAACCCAGAAGGCAGAACAGAGGGGGAGGAATATTGCATTACGAGCGCCGGGGAGATGAGTTTAATAAATCAGGAGCAGTTGGTTTACTGTTGACCCGTATGAGGAGAGGTGACTTGCCGTACCGACCGAGAGGGGCGGGTTAACTAAATAATTAGCAACAACAGAGATGGGTGCATTGTATTACCAGCCGCGAGAATGGTTGGTCTACAGTAATCCCAGAACCAGGTGTACAGGTGGGCACGGTGGTTCACTGTATTACCGGCGCTGGGAGAGGTGGGTTCACTGTATTGCCGGCGCTGGGAGAGGTGGGTTCACTTTATTACCGGCGCTGGAAGAGGTGGTTCACTTTATTACCGGCGCTGGCAGAGGTGGGTTCACTATTACCGGCGCTGGGAGAGTTGGGTTCACTGTATTACCGGCGCTGGGAGAGCTGGGTTCACTGTACTACCGGCGCTGGGAGAGGTGGGTTCACTACATTACCGGCGCTGGGAGAGGTGGGTTCACTGTATTGTCGGCGCTGGGAGAGGTGGGCTCACTGTATTCCCGGCGCTGGGAGAGGTGGGCTCACTGTATTACCGGCGCTGGGAGAGCTCGGTTCACTGTATTGCCAGCGCTGGGAGAGGTGGGCTCGCTGTATTGTCGGCGCTGGGAGAGGTGGGCTCACTGTATTCCCGGCGCTGGGAGAGCTGGGTTCACTGTATTACCGGCGCTGGGAGAGCTGGGTTCACTGTATTGCCGGCGCTGGGAGAGCTGGGTTCACTGTATTGCCGGCGCTGGGAGAGGTGGGATCACTGTATTGTCGGCGCTGGGAGACCTGGGTTCACTGTATTGTCGGCGCTGGGAGAGGTGGGTTCACTGTATTGTCGGCGCTGGGAGAGGTGGGCTCACTGTATTACCGGCGCTGGGAGAGGTGGGTTCACTGTATTGTCGGCGCTGGGAGAGGTGGGTTCACTGTATTACCGGCGCTGGGAGAGCTGGGTTCACTGTATTGTCGGCGCTGGGAGAGCTGGGTTCACTGTATTGTCGGCGCTGGGAGAGGTGGTTCACTGTATTACCGGCGCTGGGAGAGGTGGGCTCACTGTATTGTCGGCGCTGGGAGAGGTGGGCTCACTGTATTGTCGGCGCTGGGAGAGGTGGGCTCACTGTATTGTCGGCGCTGGGAGAGGTGGTTCACTGTATTACCGGCGCTGGGAGAGGTGGGTTCACTTTATTACCGGCGCTGGGAGAGGTGGGTTCACTGTATTACCGGCGCTGGGAGAGGTGGGTTCACTGTATTCCCGGCGCTGGGAGAGGTGGGTTCACTGTATTGTCGGCGCTGGGAGAGCTGGGATCACTGTATTGTCGGCGCTGGGAGAGCTGGGATCACTGTATTACCGGCGCTGGGAGAGCTGGGTTCACTGTATTGCCGGCGCTGGGAGAGCTGGGCTCACTGTATTGCCGGCGCTGGGAGAGCTGGGCTCACTGTATTGCCGGCGCTGGGAGAGCTGGGCTCACTGTATTGCCGGCGCTGGGAGAGCTGGGTTCACTGTATTACCGGCGCTGGGAGAGCTGGGTTCACTGTATTACCGGCGCTGGGAGAGCTGGGTTCACTGTATTACCGGCGCTGGGAGAGGTGGTTCACTGTATTACCGGCGCTGGGAGAGGTGGGTTCACTGTATTCCCGGCGCTGGGAGAGGTGGGTTCACTGTATTGTCGGCGCTGGGAGAGGTGGGTTCACTGTATTACCGGCGCTGGGAGTGGTGGGTTCACTGTATTACCGGCGCTGGGAGAGGTGGTTCACTGTATTACCGACGCTGGGAGAGGTGGGATCACTTTATTATCGGCGCTGGGAGAGGTGGGTTCACTACATTACCGGCGCTGGGAGAGGTGGGTTCACTGTATTACCGGCGCTGGGAGAGATGGGATCACGCTATTACCAGCACTGGGAGAAATGGGTTCACTGTATTACCGAAGCTGGGAGAGGGGGGTTTGCAACTTTATCAGATGTGATATTTGATTAAGCATTAAACTTTCTCTACACTGCATCAAAAAACCTTCAGTAATTTTTTCCCAGTATACACTGCAGTAGCTATCCTCATGATGAAGTACAATATGTAGAATCTGTGCTTTTGAATCTGGGTAACTCACTAATTGAATACGTTCCCTTGCCTAAATAGCTTTCACTTTGTGTTTCCCCCCACAGATCTTTCAATCAGCTATGTTGTTTGTATTCCACTCTCTCATTGATTTGAGGATGAAATCCAGTGGCAGCTGTAATTTACAACCATCAAAGTTCCTTGTCTATTTGTAAATAATGGAAATTTAGACTGAAACTGGACCCCCTCCATGGATGATAGTTCCATTCTCCAATCTGAGAACTGTTCCCTTCCCTTCAATGTGTCAAGCTGGGACTTCCCCGATTTTGGGAACCCCTGTCCAACGTCAACAGCACTCACCACCTTCTTGGTGGCCTCCTACTGTGCTGTCATGGTGTTTGGATTGCTGGGAAACATCTGCCTAATTTGTGTGATAGCCAAGCAGAAGGGGAAAACTAATGTGACCAACATGCTCATTGCCAACCTATCCTTCGCAGATATCATGATTTCTGTCTTCTGTCTCCCTTTTACATTAGTCTACACGCTAATGGACTATTGGATCTTTGGTGAAGTTTTATGCAAGATGGTCCCATTTATCCAGTGCCTGTCAGTGACGGTGTCCATTCTCTCTTTGGTCATGATAGCTCTGGAAAGGCATCAGCTTATTATAAACCCTACAGGTTGGAAGCCAAATGTCGCCCAAGCTTACCTGAGCATGCTAGCCATCTGGATGCTGGCCAGCTTCATCTCCTTGCCCTTTGTGATGTTTCATGTTTTAACAGATGAGCCTTTGATGGACCTTCCTGCCTCCATTGCACCACTGGTCACTGAGGCAATCTGCATGGAATCATGGCCAACCAGGCAGCAAAAGCTGATATACACGACTTGGCTCTTTGCATTCCAGTACTGCACACCCCTGGTTTTCATTGCAGTCTGCTATGGCAGGATATACATGAGATTAAGGACGAGGAAGGACTTAATAGACAAACCTGGTGAGGATAAACCTAGACTGACAAAGGGCAGGAGGATAACCATGATTCTAGGACTGCTGGTTCTCGGATTTGGACTTTGCTGGTTACCTTTAAATATATTCAATCTCATCGCAGACTGGGATCTGGAAGCAATGATGCACTGCGATCACAATCTCATCTTTTCCCTCTGCCACCTGGCTGGAATGGCTTCCATTTGCATCAACCCTGTCATCTATGGCTTCCTGAACAATAACTTCAAAAAGGAGCTCTGGGCCATCGTTGTGCACTGTGACTGGAATAGGCAGGAAGACTGTGAACACTTTCCGTTGTCCACCATGAATACAGAACTTTCTAAAACATCTCTGCGGCTGAATTGTAGGAATAATGCAACATAATTAGTAACTAGATCTCACCCCAGTTTCATAGGCCAAAGCATGCTGCCCAAGAAAGAAAGCTTTCAGACTTTGGAATTTTACACATAAACTTTGTACTTGTCATCACTTGATTTTATTCCCCCTTGTGTGATTTGAGTTATTTCTAACATTATTGTTATATGTTAAAAAAATGTTTTAATCACTCTCCCATTCCAACCCGAATGTAAGTTATAAATCTCTCCCTAGTTTATGTCATAAAATATATCACAGTTACTCAAACATCTTAGATTATGTTATAAATAAGGAATGGTGGGTTAATGATCTTACTCATGAGCATAATTTAGGATCAAAATTCCATTTGTTGAAACATTAAACCATTTATCATTGTTGAGATTCTCTGCTGTCTCGTTCCGAAAACAGTCTTCTGCTTTTCCTGTGAAATACAGTTCTTTGTACATGGTTCAAACATATTGGTAATGTACGGCACTAATTTGTTCTTAAGAGTTTACTAAATGAAAAACAAGTCAGTCACTTATGTATTCTATCAATAGTTACGCTGTTTATGATGAAATGGTTTGCTGTATTTTACATTGCTTTTGTTTTGTGATGTTAAAGAGAAAACACTAATATGAAACTATAGCTGTTTTTGACTTAAGGTAATAAACTGGTTAGTGTATTGAAACATAACAGTTGTTTGTCAGAAGCAAGTGTTTTACAGTGCGTTATATTGTGTGTTGTATTAGAAAGAATTGACTTTGATTTTGCAATACAAAACTGGGCCATTTGCTGTGTTGCTGCTGAGTTCCCCTTTCCTTGACAACATACCTGTGCATTGTGTGGAGAATAGCATTCACCATTAATTTTACATAATCTCACGAGTTTAAACATATTGTAATAAACTGAACGTTTGGATATCCTTTCCCTAAGGCCCAAAAGATAAATTTTGCTTTTGATTTCTCTTAGCTATGTTTAAGGTATTGGGTGTTGTTTTGGTACAAACACAACCTGTCAGTCCTTGTGTGTTCAAAGTGGCATTGAAATGGAAATACTACCTTCTGGGAAAGATCTCATCACATCATTTCATCAGTCAAATAGAATCACCACAGAATCTGCATTGGATTTGGTTCAAATCATCTTATCCTCCTTAAAAAGCAACTATTTTCATTTATATAGCACCTTTGGAGTAAGGAGGGAATTACAGACTTCGGGCTTAGGTGGGTGATAGAAGACACATCTGTTCACATTGGAGTGATGAAAGTAGGGGCCAGAATTGGATTACAGCAGAGTTCTAGGATGGTTCTATGTTGGGAGAAGAGCACAAGTTTGGTGTGTGTAGGTAAACTGGCAACAACATGACCTTAGAAGGGAACGAAGTGGAATGTGTGTCATTCATATTCTTATAACAAATACCATTGCCCGTAGGACAATAATATTCTCAATGCAAGAGCATTGTTGAGATGTCTGTACATCATTAACTGTATGGCTTGAGCAGAACTTCTTATTAGAGTTGTTTAAAAAAAGTCTGATGACAAACAACAGGCTTCTCTGAGATTTCACACAAAGGATGGACTCAACTCCTACATAGAACATAGAACAGTACAGCATGGGAACAGGTCCCTCAGCCCATGGTGTTTCCGCATGATGCCAAACAAATCCGACAATACCCTCCTAACAAAGGAATGGTTATAACTAGGACTGTACTCACTGGAGTACAGAAGAATGAGAGGGGACCTCATGGTGACATTTAAAATGTTGAAAGGAATGGACAGAGTAGATGTGGCTAGGCTGTTTCCCTTGGTGGGTGAGTCCAGGACCAGAGGGCACAATCTTAGAATTAGAGGGTGCAGTTTCAAAACAGAGATGAGGAGAAATTTCTTTAGCCAGAGGGTGGTTAAATTGTGGAATTCCTTGCCAGGTACAGCAGTGGAGGCCAGATCATTGGGGGCGTTCAAGGAAGAGATAGATATCTAAATAGTTGGGGTATCAAGGGATATGGGGATAAGGCCGGAAATTGGGATTAGAATTGTTTTTTTTTCCTCCTTCTTCCTCCCCCCCATTTCTCATTTTTTCCCTTTTCCTTGGAGCAGACTCGATGGGCTGAATGGCCTGCTTCTGCTCCCTTGTCTTGTGATCTTGTGATACTAAGGATGTGTCTGTGAGTTTATATCTTATTGTGAATCAATTTCCTAATAATTGTTTCCTACCTACTTAGTGGTTGTTATATGAAACATCCATACATTTTCCAGCCTATGTAGTACTGCCAAAGATCCTACACTGGTACCTGAAAGAGTGAGGAGCTCATCCTGGCCGATATCTTCTCTCAATCCAACACGAATCTCAGTGAGAGGGTTTATCTTGCAGTGCTACGGGGATATAAGGGGAGAAATGGGACTGATGAGATTGGTCTGTTGAATACAGGCATTGACCTGATGGGCCAAATGGCCTCGTGTCATAATATGTAAATAGTAAGTAAACCAGGGATGGAGTATCTCAGTTACGAGGAGAGACTGGATAGGCTGGGTTTGTTTTCCTTGGAGCAAGGAAGACTAAAGTGGGACCTGACAGAGGTGCACAAAACCATGAGGGGCTTAGGTAGGGTGAACAGCAGTAAACCTTTACCCATAGCAGTGCTTAAGGTAAGGAGTAGAAGGAAGAATTTTCTCACCCAGAGGGTGGTTGGAGTTTGGAACACACTGCCTGAGAGGGTGGCGGAGGCAGAGACTCTCACAACATTTTAGAAGTATCTGGATGAACAAGGCATACAAGTCCGCAGCCCAAGTGCTGGTAAATGCGATTAGTACAGATGGGCACTTGATGGTCAGCATGGATGGGGTGGTCCAAAGGGCTTGCTTTTGCGCTATATGACTCTGTCTTGTTTGCCGTTAATGAAGTCATGTTGTGTGCATATTACTGGCTGTGTAACAGTGACAAGGTTATTCATTGAATGTGACAGGTTTGGGATATCCTGAGGAATGTCTATGAAACATCCTGTTTTAGACTTAAGCTGCTGGACTTGTCCATGTTATTGAATCACGGTGGCTAGCCTTTGAGGACACCACAAGTCTCCCAGGTGACTTTCAGATTAGAGTAGATGTTATTTTCCTTTTGTTCTTTTCAAATTTTCAACCTGATTAAATTGCTTTCTAAAGATAAGCTATTGGATGGTTGATTTAATTCTTGCGAAGAGCTGACTAACTTGCTGTGTTTTTAATCTCGTTTGTTTGCATGGTGTATTTTTTGCTCTGAATGCAGCTCATATTTGTTCAAGTAGCAGCTTCACAGGCACCTGAAGGCCGAGGTTCAGCAGAAAACCTGGAACCTAAAGAATAGATAGTGGATGGAGAGCGCAGGAGGCTCCGTCAACCTGCTGGCAGTCACAGCGTGCTCTTAAGCACCGGAACATCCACCCACAGCCCAAAGACCTGAATCCAATTCCACTGAGAGACAGGAATGGGGGACGGAGAGGCATTCAATGCGCACTGCAAGGAATGCTTTGAAGCTGACTTCAGCTGCAGCTCTGTCCTTGACATGACGCCTTTGACTCCATACCAAACAGCCTATTCAGGGCAGTGTCACTATCACGCCTGACTGACAAGGACTTGAAGGCCTTATTCCAACTCAAACAAAATAAGGCCTCATTTGCAATGTTATCCCTGATGAAATCCTAAAATTCAGTGTTGAAGAGCTTCAGTTGTAAATCCACAGCCTCATTGCCCATATCTGGTAAGAGGAGGAGATTCTAGGGGATCTCAGAGAACATAATTGTGATCTTCATGAAAGAGGGGAAATCTGACTGTGGTAACTACAGAGGGGTTTCACTTTTGTCTGACACAGGTAAGGTCATCACGGGGATCTTCTCAACCATCTCCTCCCAGTGGTGTAGAATTGCCCCCCAAATCACGGCGTGTATTTTGTCCATCCAGTGGCACCAGGCACACAGTCTTCACTGTGAGACAGCTCCAAGAAAAGTGCTGGGAGCAGCACCAACCACAGTACATGGCCTGTCTCAACCTCACTAAATCCTTTGACTCCATCAGTTGGGACGGACTGTGGAGCAGACTCCTCAAATTTGACTGCCGTTAGAAATTCATCCCTTTCCTTCAAGAAGGCATGCAAGCCTTGATATTAACCAACTGATCTACAACAGAACCATATGCAGAACAGACTAGCATTAAACAAGACTGTATCATTGCCCCAGCACAATCCTTCTTGCTGCAAGGTTGCATTTTTGCCTGTCAAAGTGTCTTGCAGAAGTGGAGCTAACCTTCAGAACTAGTGAGAACCTGTTCACTCCAGAATCAATGTCACTAAACCTCTGTGGTTGAGCTGCAGTATGCAGATGATGTTTGCTTTACAAACTTGGAGGCTGAGCTCCAGCCATCACCGACTCCCTCACCATCCGAAAGAATGGTCTTTACACTCAATGTCTTCAAGGCCAAGGTACTCCACCAGCACTGACCTCTGACAAAGGTTCATGGCAAGACCCTGAAAAACGTGGACCACTTCTCAAATCTTGAGAGCCACCTCTCGACAAAAGCAGACATCAATGGTGAAATTCACCACCGGTTTCAATGTGCCAGAACAGCCTTTGGTCGATTGAGGAAAGGGGTATTTGCAGATCAACACCTCAGATCCATAAAACTCCCATCTACTGAGTAGCAGTGAGCAGTGTCCCCTTTATGCTTCTGAGACCTGGATTAACTACAGCCGGCATCTCAAGGCACTGGGAAAATACCACCAATGCTATCTCTGCAAATCCTCCAAGTTCACTGGAAGGATAAATGAACCACCAAGGCCAACATCCCCAATGCTGAGGCCCTATTTACACTCAGTTAGTTACACAGAGGAGGACACATTGCTTGTGTGACCAACACCAGACTCCAGAAACCAACACCCTATTCCAAGCTCTGTCATGGGAAGAAATCAGCAGG
Source organism: Pristis pectinata (assembly GCF_009764475.1). NCBI lineage: Eukaryota > Metazoa > Chordata > Chondrichthyes > Rhinopristiformes > Pristidae > Pristis > Pristis pectinata. The sequence continues at coordinate 42,399,024 of NC_067416.1, read as the reverse complement.
TGGACAGAAGAGAAGATTCAGTCATGGTCTCAAAGCCTCCTTGAGGACATAAAACATCCCCACCAACACCTGGGGATCTTTGGTGCATGACCACTTAAGATGGAGAAGTGGCATTGGGATAGTATTGAGAACCTTGAGGCCGTGCGTTAGGAGCACACAGCAAGCCCACGTGAGCAGTGGAAAGAGCACACTGCTTCACAGAATGTGCACTGTCCCACCCCATCGACCACCTCCTGCCCCATCTGTGGGACGGTCTTTGGATTCCACAGTGGCCGCATTAGCCATCTCAGAACTGAAAAACATTAACATGTAGGTCATCCTTGATCCCAAGGGACTGTCTAAGAAAGGGAGAGATGTTGGTATGTCATATTTTAAAGTCTGGAAAGTACTTTTGAAAACTTAGATGTCAATTGTTCCATTTAAAACACGTGATGCTGAAGTTGCACTTGGATTCTGTATTGATTAAAAACTGACATCAGGTTAACCAAGGAAAGGAGCAAGGTTTCACCCACCCCAGGCAACATAAGCTAAATGAGTGAATAACCAAGGACATAGAAATGAGAGAAAGATTAAACTCCCAGACATTCTTTGGTATGCAAAGAAGGATAGGAAGAGAAAGCATGTTACATAACCAATATGTTCCATGTTGGTGGAGTGGCATTGAGTAAGGGCGGTGGTAAAGGTTTGGCTACAGTTCCTGCACAGTGCACAGAGCAACACTTGGAATATCTGACATGCCTGAATTAATCAGATGCCAAGAGTTTCAGAGCTCAATCAGGGATTTACAGGGCTCTTGAAAAAAAGCAATTGTTTGTTGTGTACATTTCAGTCCATTTAAAACAATTCAAATTTACGACATTTCATTTGAATGCGTGAGGCTGAATTCAGCAATTCCATTCAATGCAAAGAGTCTGTTGGAGTGGACCTACAATTCTACTCGATGCAGAAAGCATAGAACTTGCATCGGTACTCCACTGTTGGAGCCTGCTTGTCATATCATGGAGTAATACAGCATGGAAACAGGCCCTTCGGCCCAACTCATCCATGCCAACCAAGTTGCCTTCCCGAGCTAGTCCCATTTGCCTGCATTTGGCCCATATCCCTCTAAACCTTTCCTATCCACAAACCTGTCGAAATGTAACTGTACCCACCTCTACCACTTCCTCTGGCAGCTCATTTTCATATACCCACCACCATCTGTGTGGAAAAACTTTTCTCAGATCCCCTTAAAAACTTCTCCCTCTCACCTCAAACTTTTGCCCTCTAGTTTTGGTCTCCCCTCCCCTAGAAAAAAGCCTGTGTCTATCCACCTGGAAACTGGAGCAAAAAATTAATAAATTGGTTTATTATTGTCACATGTGCTGAGGTACAGTGAAAAACTTGTCTTGCATACCGATCGTACAGATCAATTCATTACAACAGTGCACGTATGTGAGAGAGAATAGGTTAGAGGAAAATAAGTGGGGGAATAGAACTGATGAGATTGCTCTGGGAGCTGATGTGAGCAGGATGGCTCATTTTATGGATAAGAACATAAATGAAAGGTGACTTGATTCAAATGCTTAAGATACTGAGGGATCTTGACAGGTTTGATGTAGAGAAGAAATTTCCTCTTTTTGAAAAGTCTGCAGCCACGGATCACTGTTTAAAAATAAGGGATTGATGATTTAAGGCAGAGATCAGTCGATTTTTTTTCTTTGAGGGGATTGTGAGTCTTTGGAACTTTAAGGCAAAGGTAGACAGGCCCTGGGTAAGCAAGAGGGTGAAAACTTATCACAGATAGCTGGGAATGAGCAGTTGACATTACAGTCAGATCAGCATGATACTAAATGGCAGAGCAGCCCTGATGGGCCGAGTGGCCTATTCCTGCTCCATCTGGTCATATGTTTGCATGTTAAAATTCTGTTAATATAAAAACACTTCAGACTGCTCAGAGTTAAGCAGCCTGGAAAATTATTACTATAAACAAAATTTCTCAAATTGCAACTCTGCACTAAAATAAAACATGCTTTCTCTTCCTATCCTTCTTTGCATACCAAAGAATGTCTGGGAGTTTAATCTTTCTCTCATTTCTGTGCCTCTTGATTATAATCATTTGAAAGTGATTTGCTCCTGCAGATCTTTACTGATACACACAGGAAGGTATAAAAAATCTTTATTCAATATTGTGTCTTGGCAGCTAAGTGACATCAAGGGACACTGAAGTTGTTTTCTCAATGACTGTGAGGAAGCAACACTGGAAATGTTTATAAATTGTTTTCTTCCCCCATTGCAGATTGCATAAAATTGTTTTATGTCTGCTCATTCCTTTGCAGATTCAGTGTACAGTGCAGTGAAATTACTCCCCATCAGCTGTGAATTAATGGAAAAACACTGGAAACATGATTCCAATGTGAATTCACCCCAGGAAGCCAACTACAGTTCAGTGATGTTCACAATCCAACAGCCCTTGCAGAACAGCCGCCCTTTGATAACCCTGTTTCCCCTGAAACCACACCAGTTAAAGGCCCAATCCCACACAGACTGCATTCTGTGCCAGGCCACTCCATACACTCCATCACCTTGCTGCTGACCCCACACTCTGCCCACACTTAACACCTAGCTTTCTTTGCATTTTAACTGTATTTCTGCATTTACCACGTTTTGTAATTAGTTCTTTCATGAGGAGATGTGGCAGCTAGTAATGGTCTGAGAATTCAATGACTCTGCACTGGAACAAGATTATATACTCCTCAATCTATAGCTAACACTCATCTTTAAACATATAAACAAAAGATGCTGGAAATACTCAGCAAGTCAGGCAGGAATAGGCTGCTTGACCTGCTGCATATTTCTAGCATTTTCTCTTTTATTTCAGATTTGTACAATCTGCAGTTTTTTGACTTTGAGTCACCTTTAGAAACAAGCAATCCATTTCACAACAAGTATGTAGTTCTATACATTATATCCATATAAGTGTATATGTATTTGTGAGCTGAATCTCTCTGTTATCTATAATAGATTTTCAATTATTAACATTCATGTGTAGATCTTTGTGCGGGGAGAGATCCATTATGTTAATTGGAACTTTAAGTCCTACCCCTTTCTTTCATAAACTATATTTCTTCCATCGAAAATAGTGATATGCTTCTTCATCAGTGTGTTCATTCAGAAATGTGGACAGGAAGTTTTGGATCATACCTTGCATGAAAGAGCACGTCCCTCTCTTATGTGTTAAAGAGCTAGAAATATGCACTATGTTACAACTATGGCATTCTACTCATTGCAGAGCTGCAGAAACAGAGTTGCTGCCACAAGCCCACTGCCCCATCTATTATCCATTGTTTCTGGGTCATTCCTCCCCGGCTCAGATGGACTCTGACTTTGCACCTTATTGCACTGCACTTTCTCTGTAGCTGTGACACTTTACTCTGTACTGTTATTCTTTTTATCTGTACTACCTCAATGCACTCTGTACTAACTCAATGTAACTGCACTGTGTAATGAATTGACCTGTACGATGGGTTTGCAAGACAAGTTTTTCACTGTACCTTGGTACAAGTGACAATAATAAACCAATACCAACAAACCACCTTGGAAATGTCCAAGTATATTGAAAGCAGAGCTGCCTGCTGCCCGTCAGCACCCCAGGTGTGTTGTTTCATGTCAGCACTGCCCGGATTGCTGGCAGAGGGAGATGTCCCATAATGCAGGGTGAGGAGTCGTTGAGTTATAGAGTCATACAGCATGGAAACAGGCCATTCGACCCACCATGCCTACACTGACCAGTGGCACCCCTCTGTATTGATCCTAGCTTCCAGCACATGGCCCATAGTTCTATGCTCAGGCGATCCAAGTGCTCACCTAGATACTTCTTAAATGCTGTCAGCTGCTCTGCTTCCACCACTCTCTCTGGCAGTGTATTCCAGGCACGCACCACTCTCTGGGTGAAGGAGTCCCCCTCAATCTCTTGCCCCTTGCCCAAACTCTATGTCGTCCAGTTTTATTCACCTCTGATAAGGAGAAAAGATACCTGCAGTCCACTGGGTCACTGGGTTCCACAGCGGAGGCCTGGCTGCAATGAAGAGAGGGGAGCCCAAGTCCATTTGCCTGCCTACCTGATATAAGAAACAATTAAGTAGCATGGTCTAACCCAAAATAGACAGTCAATCTGGTGAGGTGCTGTGGAGCTTTCTTTAGGCATTAAACCAAGGCACCATCTGCCCTCTCATAGATGCAACAGGTCCCACTTATATACTCCATAAAAATAGGTTGTAAACCAGGATTGTTAAAGTTCTCACCCCTTTTAGATTGTGTATGTGACAAACTTTTTTTCTCTCTCGGAGATGATACTTTCGGGTTCTGAAGGGCCTGTATCCGTGCTGTATTGCTCTATGACTCTATAACTCTCTCTCCCCACTCTCTTTCTCTCCCACAACAGTGTTTTGTAGAAAGTTCCAGAGAGAGGTCTGCAAAGATTCCTTTAATGAATAAGCAGACTTTGTCTGAGCTCTTCAGGTCTCATGTGAATAAGTCTGCACATTCTGCTATGGGCTTCACTGGAGGTTAAAAATCCAACGAGCACACAAACTACTTTGAAGAACAATGGGCAGATATCCCCAGTGACCTGGTCACTATTTACCTGTCCTTCAACATTTTTAAAGCAGATTATGTGGTCATTCTCAGACAGCACTGTGTGAGCTTTCATTAATTACTTATTGGCTGCCACGTTTTCTGCATCACTAAACTTTGAAAGTTGACTGCAAAGCACTCCGGGGCATTCTGAAGGGGATATCAAAGACACTATCAACTCTTTATTTTCCTTGATCGCATCATGAACAATGACCCAGACCCTGTGCACATTAGAGTGCTATAATGAATGGTGAGCTCTTGAACTAATTGGTACATCACATAATTCAGTTGCTTTCCAAGATGTCACCACATTGAGGCTAATTTTTCAGATTGATGACTTTTTGATAATTATGTTTTTATTTCAGAGTTCCAACATCTGCAGCGTTTCATTTCTGTGACTAATCAGAACGTGATGTTAACGGTTTGTTTTGGCTCTGAAACACGTGACTGATTGAGGTTTAAAAACAATGTCCAAACCTCCAAAACTTCCATTTCTGAAATGTTCAGGAACGCGACTTAAATGAAGCTAAGTACATTTCATCAATAACTTACAGTACTCTACAAGGTGCAAACAATTAACCCCATTGCTGTCCCTTATTTCTTAATTAATGATCTTGATAACGGGACAGTTCAGATGGTGTGACCCGTCACGTTGCTGGGACATGTAACCTGATACTACATTTAAATAGTCAAATTCTTGTCATAAAATACATCTCTTAAGGCAGACTAGACAGTGCACCACATCAATGTGGTTAATATATATAGAAAGGCATCCATAGCATCACAGCATGATGCAGCACAGTGGACCATTTGGCCCATTTTGCCTGTGTTGGCCCTTTGGTAGCACTGTTCAATCAGCCCCACTCATTTATCTCTATTCTCAATCTCCTGGAGATGATTTCCCTTTAAGTACTTATTATTTCCCATTTTGGTAGTTATTATTGATTTTGCTTCCACCACTAAATTCTTATTTTCTTATTTTCACGATTTTGAACATCTCTTTGAAATCCTCCCTTAGTCTTTCCTGTTTCCTTACCTTTAGTCTTTCCATCTTCATCATGCCTCATCACTGGTACCATCTCATTTGCACCTTCCTCCTCTAAACATCCTTTCTAAAGTATGGTGCAGCTGATGTTCAACAGATCTCCCTTGTTGTATCCTCTGTCTCCTTCTTGAAAGATTTGATAAACTTGCCACATTAACAGATTTGTGTATGCAAACTCTTTTCATTCCCTTTAGGACTGTACCATTTAACCGACCTTTCTTCCTACCCAGATACCCTACTTCGTAGGTTTGCAGCAGCACTTGATGTCTGTCTTGGTGTGTGTCCCCGGTAACGGCCCATAGATCGGAGAGTCCTCTGTCACGCAGCTGCTGCGGATGAACCGGGACACGGACCCTTGCATCTGTCTCCACATCCTCTTAGCAAATACACAGTCTGCAAAGAGGTGGGTGACCGTTTCTTCTCCACCACACCCATGCTGAGGGCAGCATACATTGGGGGTGATATGTCATCTGTAGAGGGAAGCTCTGACTGGGAGGACACCCCTCACTGTCAGCCAAGCGAGGTCTTGGTGCTTGTTGGTCAGATCTGGCAATGAGGCATTCTGCCATATGGTTTGGATCATTTGCTCAGGGAACAAACCCACAGAATCCATAGTGTCAGAAGGACACCCTATGGTCTGCCCGAAGCTTGTTGGTCTTCCAGCACAGCGAGAAGCCCGTAGAGGAATGCTGCAGACTGGATCAGTCTGACTGCAGGATTACGTGCTGAGGGATACACTGAAGCTTGGTGCAGCCAATGCTAAGGGTCTGCAGGGAAGGACAACAGTCTAGGCCCCTTCTGCTACCACACAGGGAGGGGCAGAGATGGGTGGGGAAGCCCCTTGAACAATGAAAGGGGTATCACCTGAAGGAGCCACATGGGGGGGCAATGGTGCTATGTTTGTTTGTTTTTCTTTCAAGTTTACACTACAGAATGTAACAAGCATGAATATTAAGGTTTTGTTTTGTACTGTTTCTTCCTTTGTATATATTTTTATCAGGAATAAAATCTATTTTTGAAACTTAAAAGCAAAACTTTGTAAGTTTTCAGGAAGTTTTCCTGAAACATTTATAGAGACCCTTCAGAACTCTTGTACAAAGTCACTATCTCATTTATATCTCCTGCTTTGAAGAACAGAAATTGCTCTGCCCAAGCAGTACGAGTCAAACAGTGATCCCATAGTTGCCGATCACCTGATTACATCTGTGGATTTGTTGAACCATGTCAGAAATGACCAAGACTGTGGATGTCACTTGGACAGCCTGAAACATTGGAATTTACTTTGTTGCCTCAAACCAGCTCAGCAATCATTCCCATCAAACTACCCACCTGAGAGCACAGTACAAGTAGTCAGTCAGCTGCCTTGCACAAGTAGGGCACACCTGGAGCAAGGAAGTGAGCACAGAGGACATAAAGATCCCTTTGCTTGTAGTGCACATCTTGCCTGCAAACCTTCACAGTTTCAGACCTGGAACAGATGCTAAATAGCATCATTTGGCACAGCTGTTGGCAATAAAGCTGGTGCACTGGTACTGCGGGTAGTGCAGCTGTCTCACAGCTCTAAAGACCCAGGTTTGATCCTGACATCTGGTGTGGGAGTTTGCACATTCTGCCTGTGACTGCCTGGGTTTTCTCTGGGTGCCTCGGTTACCTTCCACATCCTGAGGATACACTGATTGTTAGGCTAATTGGCTACTGTGAATTGCCCTTAGTGTAGGTGGGTGGTAGGTGAATCTGGGAGGAGTTAGTGAATAGCTGAGAGAGTTTCAGTTACAGGGAAACAGTTGGGGGAATGGGTTGGGTGCAAGAGCTGGGAGAGAGCTGACACTTCCTTCTACGTCATAAGGAAATGCAAGAAATATGAGAAAATAACATCCTCTCTCAAGTCAGCTTGTCCCATGTGCCTGCTCCAGGTTGTTTCATTTCTTTACAAGGGTCACTAATGAAAGAAAACTGCTGAAAGTCAGGACAAAAGCTGATGGAGATCTAAAGCAAAAATCGTGCCAGCTTCTGGTATCACAGTTCTCTGTGTGTTTGAAGGTCCTGCTGCCTAATGTCAGATGTGTAAAGCAACTTAAATTCTTAACAAAGAGGACAGCTGAAAATCTAGCAGTGCACATGAACAGATACTGGGCTAACACATGCATTGAAACATTTCTAAAGACACCTGTAAGCAGGTTCCTTGACCTCAGTGCAGCCTCTGATGTGGTGTGAGATGGGGGCCTGCTTGTTAAAATATTGAGGGTCTCCCTCTAGGAGCTACTTGGATTGCTGACCAGCTTCCCTGTGAAAGATGGTTCAGGTGCACGTGGGAGAGTGACTGGAGAAAAGGGGGTGATGATTAATGCAAGTCTTTGTTCCAACCCAGCCTTGTTCAGACTATTTACCAGCAATGCAGTGCCATGCTCACTTGTACAAACAGCATTCGCTTGGCCCACATTTCTGAACAGGAGGTGCCACTGAGTGATGGAACAGCAAAGCTGGATGACTGAGTCATGTTACCTCTCACCCAGCATCAGCAAGATGGTGTCTGGCACATTCCTCCTCATCCAGGATGATGCAGGAAGGAACCAAAAGGCAAAATGAAGGGACAGAGGCTAAGCATGATGCACACGCTTGGTTGAGCACTAACGTACAAAGGTCACCTGAGCGTGGCGGCAATGAAGATCAAGGCACATTACAACATTCTCAGCAAGCTGGCAGGCTCTGAGTGGGGAGTAGATGCTATAACCCTTAGACCTTGCCACCCTGTACTCAATAGCAGTGCCAGAATCCTTCAGCTCACACTTAACTCGCTCATGTTTACCTTAATTCAACAATGCACATTACCACAGGAACTCTCTAACAAGCTCAACTTCCAGTTCTGAGCCACATTAGAACTTTTGCATTAGAAGGGAGGGTGTTGTAACCCAGCTGTTCAAGAAGGTAGAAGTTAACTCAAGCCTGCTTCCGTTCAACAACTGTTCCAGCCCACTAACTGTGCATCTTGCATCATGACACCATTTATGGTTGAGACTGCCATATCAGGACTGAGACTGCTACACTAGGACAACTCGTCCCTTTGCAGGGTGAAGACTTCTAGAATCAGCCACCCATTTGTCTTGTTCCCTTGGCCTGCTGCATCGTCACTGGCCTTGTTTGCACCAGTCATGGACTGGATTCTGCAATAAGCCAGCAATGTTGGGGTCTCTGAGTTAACTTGGCCTGCAGTTGTGGGACAGACCAAATCATTTGCAGACATTATAAGTGAACATCTAGTGTCCAAGTACATGGCCACCAAGAATACCAGTAAATAACAAAGTTTACATATCTTTGCACAAGTTTCATCTGCCATGTATTTGTCCATTCATCTATTTCCTCCAGAAAACTCTACTTCCTGAGTTTTGTGCCACTCTAAATTCTTAAATAATGTCCCATTTCCCTGACCATGTTGGATATTGAAAAGGAGCAATGGGCCTGGAGGACTCCACTTATACTTTCCTACAGTCTGAAAAACACTTAACCACTGCTTTCTGTCCCGTAACCAATTTTATACTCACACGGACACTACCATCTAATCCCATGGGCTTCAATCTTGCCGATAAACCTACTCTGTGCTATCAAACACTCTCTGGATGTTCACATACAGAACATCAACTGCAACATCACCATCAAACCCTTTTTCAGTTTTTCAAATGTTTCCTTGCATCTCTATTTCTGTGTTGCACACATACAATATCCTTCATATCAGATACAGCTCCACACTGATAGTTTAAATGTGGTCTCGATAATGCTTTGTACAGATTCTTCATTCCTACTTGGCTTTGGTGTTCCATACCTTTTATAAAATTATCTTGAATTCCATTACAGTCTTCCCCATCTGAGGTGTTATGTTTAATGTATTCTATATCTGTAGCTACTAAACTCTGCAGATTTCTACAGCATCATGCAGCTTCCATTAAGAGTTTACTTACTTAGGTTTCATTTCATTAAAATACATCATCTCACACTACCTGACATTACCCAGTCTTTATCTAATTAACCCATTTATCATTGTTCCTTTTCAGCTGTCTGTGGCCCTGAAATACGTAAGGCAGAAAAACTGCTTACTAAATATGCTGTTCACTCTATCCTTTAATTTTTTTGTAATTGTATAATTAAAGAATTTTGCATTTCCTAAGTCAATGGCCACATGCAGTGAAATATTCCCTACTGGCTGCTATATATGGCATTGCTCGGGTTATTATGCTGGCAATCATGATTTTTGCATTTATTTCCATGCAATCAAGTTAAGTTTTTAGATGCTAAAATTGCTCTTTCACACAACCATTGGTAATTCAAATAGTGTTACATCTAGCTTAAATTTATAATTATTCCATGAATAATATAATTAGAGCTTAAAATTATGCCATTTAACTAAAGTTACCAATTAAAATATACACACTGAAAATAATGTGTATAAAAAGTTACGTTTTATACCTACTCTTTAGGAAGGTAAGTGCCAATGCACAATATGTAAATTTACTTGATGGAGTCATACAGCATGGAAGTGGGCCCTTCAGCCCAACTGGTCCATGCCAACCAAGATTCCCATCTAAGTTCATCTCATTTGCCCATGTTTGGTCCATATCCCTCTAAACGCTTCCTGTCCTTGTACCTGTCCAAGTACCTTTTAAAAGTTGTTGATATACCTGTCTCAACCACTTCCACTGGCAGCTCATTCCATATACTGACCATCCCCGGGTGATAAAGTTGCACCTGGGGTTCCTATTAAATCTCTCCCCTCTCACCTTAAACCTATGCACTCTGGTTCTTGATTCCCCAGTCCTGGGAAAAAGACTGTGTGTATTCACCCTATCTAATCCCCTCATGACTTTATACACCTCTATAAGATCGCCCCTCATTCTCCAACGCTCCAAAGAGAAAAGTTCCCAACTTGCTCAACCTCTCTCTATAACTTGAGTCCCTGCAACATCCTTGTAAATCTCCTCTGCACATTTTCCAGCTTCATGGCATCTTTCCTATAGCAAGATGATCAAAACTGAACACAATATTTCAAATGCGCCATCACCAATGTCTTATACAACTGCAACATAACATCCCAACTTCTGTACTCAATGTCCTGTCTGTTGAAGGATCTTCACTGTCAATGACACCACCTATTTTAGTGTCATCTCCAAAATTACTAACAATGCCTTGTACATTCTCATCCAAATTATTGATATAGATGACAAATAGCAATGGGCCCAGCACTAGCCACTGGCCTCCAGTCCAAAAAATAACCTTCCACCATCTCCCTCTGCTTCCCACCATCCAGCCTTGTGTATCCAGTTAGCTAGATCTCCCTGAATCCCATGCAATCTAACTTTCCATAGCAGCCTACCATGTTGAACTTTATCAAAGGTCTTACTGAAGTCCATATAGACTATGTCTACCACCCTGCCCTCATTGACCTTCTTGGTTACTTCTTCAAAAAATGGAATCGAATTCGTGAGACATGATCTCTCACACACAAAGCCATGCTGACTATTCCTAATCAACCCCCGTTTTTCCAAATGCTTGTATATCTTATCTCTCAGAATCCCCTTGAGTAACTTACCCACCACAGATGTTGGGCTTACTGTTGAAGTGTTTCAGCTCAAAGTTGAAGTGCTTCAGAATACACTATATTTCTTTCTTTTGAATCCAGTGTAAAAATGTTTAGATTATTTTTATCTCCAACTGGAGCAATCAGCATATAGCTGATCATGGGAAAAGCACTGAGTTTCAAGATTAAGGCCAACAACATTTTAGTGATTTAGTCCTTGTGCCTTGTTAATGCTCATAGCAAAACCAAGTTGAACAGGGAGTCACTTGAATTGAAAAGGTAGATCATATGAAATAATTGGTATCTGAGGGATGAAGCCATTGTCCCCAACAGCATTTACCTGTCATTATTGTAGCCTCAATTACATGTGGTAGTAATTTTTGAAATGATAATCTTGTGCTGTTGCATGGTATTGGTGGATCCAAATTCCCAAGTAGCATGATTGGAGCTCCTTCTTTTAGTTCAAGATTATGTGCTGGCACACCAGGTGGTCTCAGAGAGTTTAAAAATTCAGCAGGAAAATGCATAGCCTCATCAATGTCTGTCACACTGTCAGTACATTTAAATTGTACAGGTTGTCTGGGAAGCTTCGAAATAAGGTGTAAATTCATGGCCTGCACCCTGCCATTTTTTGGTGCTAAAATTGCTCTTTCACACACCAATTGTAATTCAGATACTGTTGAGTGACATCTGGGAAAAGAGCTTGCATCAGATCATGAGGTGATGTAACATTTCGGCCCAAGTTTTTTATTGAAACTATCCCTGCTAAGTTTTCATGTTTAATTTCCCCATTTCCCAATCCGAGTAAATTCGAAGCAAACTCTCTGACAGATGGATCATCTGTCAAATGCACTTGCATATTGGTTTTTAAGTGTGATTGTTTAACATTTTCCCAAATATGATGCTTAAATACAGGCTTTCAATTCATCTGCTTTAGGACCTCAAGGAATTACTGGTAGCATTTGATAAAAATCTCCAGCTAGCACTGAAGTAACACCTCCCATTAATTTATTATTGTGTCTAAGATCTTGCAAGATTCTAATGCTTCAATAACTGCTTTGTGAACCATTGTACATTGTCCCAGACAATAAATTTAAAACTTTTTAGAAGTTTTTCCTTTGCGGTTCCCCAACCAATGTTACATGTTTGAGTCTCCACACTTGTCAAATTTAAAGGAGTTTAATGTGTAGTTTCCACCCCCCTGTCAAAAGTGTTGAAGCATTGCCTGATGATGTCATGGCCAGGGCAAACATGTTTTGTCTTCGGACTTTAGCCAAGATTAGATTAATAAGGAAAGTTTTTCCTGTTCTATTAGAAGCATCCAAAAAAGTGTGGTCCCTTGGTCATTGTAAACTGCCTCTGTAGAGTTAGCTCAGATATTTCTTTGGTATCTCACTAAACTTGTTTTTTTCCTCGGATATACTCATCTAACTGGTTTAAGTTATAGCTGGTCTCCTGCAGAAGCTCAGTGCATACATTTTCAGTTTCTCTTTGTGGCTCCAAGTAGACCAAAAGTACTTGGGTCAGGTCCACCCAAATATTGGTACCTGAAAAACAGATCTGGAAAGCAGTTCATCAGTTTTCAATGGGGATAACTAAATTTAGGTCCCCTTTGGGCTATGGGAGGCCACCTATGAGGGGTTTAGAAAAACATGTCGTGCCCATCCTTGTGCTAAACCTTACTTATGTGCAAGATTTCAGTTTTTTAGGTTGTTTCATTACTGAGCTATTTGTGTGGGACACAGACGTTCTGTTTTATTATATATTTTAAGATTGTGTTAATCCTTTCTTCTAATGCCCCTTTTATTCTTCTCCTGTTGATTCTCAGTCTGTTCCTCCTTCCTCGTGAATTATCAACTACTGCCAGAAATCTTTAATACTTCACTGTCTCAGTAGTAAGTCAGAACCTCTTCATATTCTGTTTCACCATCACTCAGAGAATAACATCTTCCCACATCATCTAAGTTCATAGCTCTTGCTCAGGCCTCTCTGTTGGGGTATAACAGATAAATGGGAGACTCTGAAATTGAGAAAGGCAGGAAACTTTGACAGGTGAAAGACTGGTGATCAGCGTCAGAAGAGTCACTGAGCAATGATAATCGCTGAAGATTGCACAAAAAATGTTTCACTGTGAGAGCCCACGGAAATGACATTTAATGGGGAAGTCAGATAAACAAGGAACTGGCAGGAAACTTTGTCAGAAAGTGATAAACTGGATAGTTCATTTCTCTGTTGACATTGATTCTCTTCCACTTAAATCCAAGAGAGGAAAATGCACACAACCTTTGCCATTACCTCCACTGATGAGTGATGCCAATAGGTTCCTCTGACAATGGGCCAATCACCATTATTTCAGCTAGGCCATCTGAGATTTTATTTGCATTGCAATCACTTCAGGAAGAAATATTTGTATCATGAATGCATGGCATAAATGAAAGATGACAATTTACAGACACACAGTAGTTGTTTACCTTTGCTCATTTTGATTAGAATGGGAAAAAAAGTCTAACTTGGGAAGAGATAGTTTTATTTTACTCTCAGACAACCTTCTCTCAGCCAAGTGACACATCATTCTGGTCTAATTTCCATTTACCTTCTATCGCTCCAACAAGATGCACATCTCTGACCTTGGTGAATATTCTGAGTGCGCAGTGCAGCTTTCCAATCTGACTTTTGCGTGGTTTTTAAACCCAACCCAATCAATTGTGAACTCAGGGTAGATTTCTCTGTGGTCTGGCAAGAAGCTGAGAAACGAAAGATTTCAGTCTTGTCTCCTGGATCCAGAATGAATGCAGGTTGCAGAGGTGAAAACAAACATTTGCTAAACTCTCAGTATAGCCGGGACAGCAGATCCCATGTGTATGAGCCATGATTTGTTTGAAAAGTCTTATTTGATGCTTGTGCAAAGAAAATACAGAATCATAGAGACATACAATACAGAAACAAACCTATAACCTCAGGCAAGCTGCAGATTGGGTACAGACAGAGGAGTGGATGGAGTGTTTTTTTTCCTTTTTCCAAAGGTGGTCTATTCAGTGATTACAAATCACATTAATGTAATATTACAGTACTTAAACGATACACACTACTTACAGTTTCAAGTTATAACACAGATATTGCTATCTAGAATGCACTCAAGCCCCTGAGACGCCCACCATGGATTGAGTGTTTGGGACAAGAGACAAGGAAGTGTCAGAGACTCAAGTCTGTCCGGAGGGCACAGGGAGGGAGGTTGGATGTGGATCCATTACTGTCCTTTCAGGGCAGTTATCCCATTTCCACAGGAGGCAGTGCTGGTGAGGATTGATTCCTTGTCATTCACTCTAGAAGGCAAAGATGACCAGTTTGGAAGGCGAGTCTTTGGAAAATACTCAACATCGGTTCTCCTGGTGCAGGAATCTATAAAGCAATGAATCTATTCACATACTTCATACTATTTTATATACTGTTCTAAATTTTGACACACACGTAGCTCTTTCTGCCAGACTGAGCCAAGAATGGTACCAGAGTGGATGTGAATTGAACCCAAACTTGGATCATAAAAAATTAATTAAATCTTGGCACTATTAACATGTTAAGTCACTGACTGTTGAGATATTAAATGTATCATCTTGTGAAAAACCAGATCTAATCTGGGAACACTTTACCACTGGAATTCTTTTTTTTTATTTGTAGATTGAACAGCTAGATGATATTTCAGATTTCATTTGTATCTGGAGTGAGGCCAGACAGTTATTCAGAGGTGCAAGACCAATTAATCTTCTTCCATTAGAGTATTGTGAATTTATTGTTATCTTAATGACAACTTGCACTTGAGTTGGGATCAGTGTGGTTGTTTACTTTGGACACTTAAGTATTTTTGCTACAATGCTGTGATGTTATGGTCCATTAAAATTAAATATGTCAAGCTCAACATTGAATGTTGGGACAGAATCAAGCTGAAGGTCTGCCTCCTGTTAATCTCTCTAACTTGAATGCAGTTTAATTGCAGGAGGACACTAAATGGCAGTGTGTATTAATTCCAAACATTCCCCTGGATTCCCAGTCAGACACATGCTACCCACAACTGAAAAGCAGATTCAATCAAATGGAAAAACGTGAGGGATCTGGAACACTGGACTTGCCCATTTGAGGACAACTGCCTACAAATTGATTCATGTAGCACTGAGTTTATAAGTTGCATGAAGTTGCATAGTAAGTGAAAACAGTTAGTGAAAAAATTTCCTGTTACAAGTGAAGTACTCCTATCTGTCACACACACTTGTTTAATGCATTGAAAGGTGCAGTAACTTTACTGGTTTGGACAAACTTTTGCCCTCTCTCAGGAACATATTCTAATCACTGGAATTGCTTGACTAAAAGGGGCCACTCACCCAACCAGCACCTCATTGCTCTGCAGCCTGTTGCAGGACACTCCGGAGGTAACCTGCTAACTCAGGAGGCCACTGCTATTCACCACAACGAATTTGCAGGAGACACGCTGCATTTCTTCACTAGTGGCCGAGGAAAACTCATGTACTCATAGAAGCATCCTGGAATGTTACAAATGCTAAAAAATTAATGCCTGGTTTTCCTTTTCCCAGAAACTGGGTCTGAGGTTTAGGGGAAGGAGTGCATTGCAGCCCAGTATTTGTTGATGGGGGAAGTAGGAATTGGGAGTGGGAACTGGCATTGTTATGGAGGAAGGGGAGAAATTGGATTCCAGGAGATAGTCCAGAGGGGTGTGGGGGAAGACCCAACTAGATTGTTAGGAGAGCTTGGCACCAGCAGCAAAGGAGGGCTTCATGGAGTAAGGGGATGAGTGAGCAGCAGATTGGGGGAAATCAAGTATGACCTGGAGATATGGGGGAGCCGTGGTTTGAAGGGCCAGGAATGCCCAACAATGTCCTTGGAAAAATGTGGTCCAAGTACACTTCAGTGCTCTGGATGGAGCAGTGCACAGTAAATGATGTCATCTTGTACAGTCCTGATGTGGAAATCATGTTAGGGTCTTAAGGGTGATGGATGACAGGAAGTGCTCGGTTATTTTTTCTAAGTGATGTGAAATGACCCAGAATTAGTCATTCTTGTACTTCAGAATGGAAACCAATGATTTTCAGTTGCACAACATAAGCAACAATTGAAATTCTAAGCAATTACTTCTTTTCCATGGTTGCTTTTGTGGTGTTTCTGCTGTGTATGCAGCACGAGCTGGAATTCCAGGACAGGTATTGGAAGCAAGGCAAACGTGCTTGGAAATCCCAGAGGAGAAAGGGAAGAGATAGGTGTGGCGACCAGAAATGGATGCAATGCTCCAGCTGTGGCCTAACAAGTGTTTTACAAAGTTTCATCATAACTTCCCTGTTTTTTTTATACTCTGTGCCTCTACTTATGAGTACCAGGATCCCATACACTTTGCCAACCAGTTTCTCAACACGGTCTGCCAATTATACTTGACAACCATCTTCCTTTGTTCCCGTGCACCCTTTCGAATTGTGCTGTTTAATCTATATTTTCTCTCCTCATTCTTTCTGCCAGGTGTATTGACTTCAAACTTCTGTGTTAAGTTTCATCTGTCACTTGTCTGCCCATTCAGCCAGTCTATCTATGTCTTCCTGCCGCCTATCCTTTTCATTGTTTACCACAGCTTTATATTACCCACAAATACAGAACTTTCACTTTGTACACCCATGTCTAAGTTACTAAGGTATATCAAAAAAAATCAGTTGTCCCAGAAAGATGTCTACATTGGTCAACATCTGAAAAACAACCACTTACCACCACTATTTTCTGACTTTGAACCAGTTTCAAATCCTTTAATTCTAAAGGCCCTGACTTTGCTCATCAGCCTTTCATGTTGGGCTTTGTCAAGATCTCCTGAAAATTCATGTACATTAATTCTCCAGCACATCTGGGACTTCGATGGTGGTGGACTTGCAGATATTTTGGACTATTGTAAGTTATTCAATTAATGCTCCAACCTACATTTAATTCACCTTTTTTATATATAGATGTTACACAGTTGAATGATAAATGTTCTAATTAAAGGCAGCACAGGAAAGTTTAAGAGAAGCGTGGGAACAGAACCTGGTAAGTTTCGAGGGAGAGCAGCCAAGAGAACCAGGTGAGTTTGAAGAAAGCAAGGGAACTGGAGCCGCAGTGAATGCACAGGGAGGTGCAAACGTCACCTGGTGAGCCAGATGCTGAACTATCGGGGTTTCCAATTTATCAGAATTTTACTTGAGATCACATCTACTACACTCCTTTCATTAAACTTTCCTGTTACCTCCTCTAGAATATCTCAGGTTAGTCAAAGACAATTTGCCTTTAACAAAGCCATGACAAGTCTCCGTTGTCAACTCAAATTTCTCCAAGTGCCTATTTGTGTTTTCCCTGAAACACTATTATTGTCTCTAAAAGCTTTCCCACGGCTGATGTTAATTGGACTGGGCTGTATCTGCCTGGCATATTCTTACACTCCTTTTTGAAGAAGGGTGTTACTCTGGGCATTTTCCAAACCTCTGGCACCTCCCCAGTATTCAAGGAGGTTTGGAAGATTATGGCAAATCCTTCTGCAATCACCACCCACCTCCACATCTGTGGACCCTCTACACAAATGTGTTCAGGGAGCCACACCCTTGTCTCCTGAAGAGCAATATATCTGGACGCTAATGTTTTCCAATCAGTGGAGACAGAGATCTGTGGCCTTCTGCAGGTGGAGCAATACTCATCTGTGCTTGAACTGCTGCGTCCTTGGAGATCCAGGTCACTGTCACCATAAACTTCCTGGACTCAGGAACATTCCAGGTCATGGCAATGGATATTTCATTGGCTGAAGAGGCATAAGGCTTTGTGAGGATTTTTGAGCTAGAGTATCTATTCTATTCTCGGCTGTGGGAGAGCAGCAGCGTATCAGGGAAGGGGGTCCCTGAGTGGTAGCAGGTGGTTACAATCTGGAATCTGCAATCCACCCACGTTTCAGGGAGAGGAGATGAATTTCCAATGTGTTATAATGATAGGCTGTGTTAGTTGATTCATTCTGTGTATAGGAAGGTTTATGTTTGCTTGTGGTGTGTTTGTGTCTTTGCTTGGCTCTCTGTCACTCTGCATATGTGTGTGTCTGTGTGTTTGGGTGTGAGGGGTTTGATTGTTGCAGCTGGCTGATTTTGAAAGCAGCACAAGTGTCTTACAGTTCTTAGTGCCTGGGGTTGCTGAGCTGGGCTGTTTATTGAAGAGACTCTAAAGAGACTACAGTAAGATCTACTGGGATGAGATTTTCAGAGACATTTTCTCAGGGGTCTTCACCCAGATCATCAGCTTCTTTCTTCTGTCTTCAGAACCTCCAATGAATCTAGACCCCTCCTCCTGGTCTTTCACCCTCCCCAGTTACTTTTATTGCAATCTGCTAGCATGAACTTCACAGTCTGAATTTCTCTCTTGTTTTAACTCTAACTCTCTGAACTCAAGGTTCACCGTTTGTCAAGAACCAAACCGAACACCAATATTAAACGTGCTGGCGAGAGTGACATGTTGTTTGGTAAACCATTGCCCACACTGTGGAGGATGACCATCAACACTACAGGTACATGAAGGAACAGGAGAAGGCTTAATGTCCCCTTGAGCCCATACGATCACACCCCACAAGGCTGCGCCCTCAGCCCTCTACTCCCTATACACTCATGACTGTGTGGCCAGATTCTGCTCTAACTCCATCTACAAGTTTGCAGACGATACCACCGTAGTAGGCCATATCTCAAATAACAATGAGTCGGGATAAAGGAAGGAGATAGAGAGCTTAGTGACATGGTGTTATGACAACAACCTTTCCTTCAACGTCAACAAAGCAAAAGAGCTGGTCATTGACTTCAGGAAGGGGGGTGGACCTGTCTACGTCAATGATAGTGAGGTCGAGAGGGTCGACAGCTTCAAGTTCCTAGGAGTGAACATCACCAATAGCCTGTCTGGGTCAAATCACTCAGATGCTACAGCAAAGAAAGCTCACCAGCACCTCTACTTCCTCAGGAGGCTAAAGAAATTCGGTATGTCTCCTATGACACTCAACAAGCTTTATCGATGCACCATAGAAAACATCCTATCTGGATGCATCACAGCTTGGTACGGCAACTGCTCTGCCCAGGACCGCAAGAAACTGCAGATAGTTGTGTACACAGCCCAGTTTGTTACAGAAACCAGCCTCCCCTCCATGGACTGTGTCTATACCTCTCGCTGCCTTGGTGAAGTAGCCAACATAATCAAAGACCCCACCCACCCAGGTCATTCTCTCTTCTCTTCTCTCCCATCAAGCAGGAGATACAGGAGCCTGAGGGCACATACCACCAGGCTCAAGGACAGCTTCTACCCCACTGTGATAAGACTATTGAACGATTCCCTTATGCGATGAGATGGACTCTTGACCTCACAATCTACCTTGTTGTGACCTTGCACCTTATTGTCAACCTGCACTGCACTTCCCTGTAGCTGTGACACTTTAATCTGTACTGTTATTATTTTTACCTATACTACCTCAATGCACTCTGTACTAACTCAATGTAACTGCACTGTGTAACGAATTGACCTGTACAATCGGTATGCAAGACAAGTTTTTCGCTGTACCTCGGTACAAGTGACAATAATAAACAAATACCAATACCGATCTGAAATAAAAACAACAAATGCTGAATCTGTGGAAAGTGAAACATGGTTAGTGTTGCAAGTCAAAGGCAATTTGTCATACACTTTGCCCCTTTTAACCATTTCATAGTTTCCTGCTTGGAAGATCATGGCCAATACATCCACTATTTCTTCAGCCACTCTTTTTAAGACACGAGGACACAGATCATTAAGTCCAGGGGAATTGTGACTCTTTAATTCCACTAATTTGCCTTGTACCTTCTCTCCAGTGAGTGATTGTGTTAAGCTTCTACTATAATTGGGATGCTTTTAGTGTCTTCTACCATGCAGACAAATAATTGTCCAAAGTCTCTACCGTTTCTTATCTTGTTCAATTAATTTCCTGTTATCACACTCTAAGCACCCACAAATTACCTTGGTTTTTCTTTATTTGTGAAAGCTCTCTCACACCTTCTTCAGGAATCATCATCATCATCATGCCCAAAATTGTCCCTGATTTCTGGATCATCTCCTTCCCTGACTTTCAACATCAGCACTCCCAAATTTTTCCCACTTTTACCTCCCTCCCAAGATCCAAAAGCAGGATTGTCCAGGTAGATTCATCATTTCTGCCTCAAGAAACACATTCTGACTGAATTTTCAACTCTTTTTTTTCCCCCTCCCTTGTCCAGTCTCTTCAAGCCTACATCTGCAACACTTCAGATGTCCTTTGCCTTTTTTTTCCTGGACCTAACTAACTTATTTTCACCGGGAATACAAATCTATCTCCAACCAGATGACCTTAAAAGAAATAGAAGCAGGAGTAGGAGTAGGTCATTTAGCTACTCACACCTGCTGTGCCATTCAATGAGATCATGGCTGACCTTCTACTCCAATGTCACTTTCCTGCACTAACTCTTTATCCCTTGAATCTCTTAACATCTAAAAGTGGATGACCTCACACTTTTTCCGCCTCATATCCCAGCACCATGTCCTCGCCCATTCACTTATTCTGGTTACATCCTTCTGAAACCACTCAACATCCTCCACACAGCCCACACTGCTACCTGGTGTCATATCATCAGCAAACTTGGATATTTTACACACGATCCTCTCATCCAAACTATCAATATAGATTTGAACAGCTAGGACCCCGGTATTGATCCCTACGGCACCTACTAATCACAGCCTCCCAAACCCACTCGTTTCCACTCTCTGTTTCCTTTAACCGATCCTCTGTTCATGCCAGCATATTACTTCAATACCATGCATTCCAATTTTGTTTCGTAATCTCTAGTGTGATACATTATTGAAAGTCATTTGAATGTCCAAATACAATATGGCAACTGGTTTAGCCTGATCTTTTCTGCTAGCTACAACCTCAAAGGAGTTTAACAAATTTATTTAATATGCTTTCCTTTTCATAAATCCATGTTTACTCTGTCCAATCTTATTCTTATTATCTAAGTGCCCTGTTAGCATTTCATTAAGAATAGATTCCAGCATTTTCTCCACTACTGATGTCAGGCTAGCTGCTTTATAGTTTCCTATTTCTCCCCGTTCCTTTCTTAAATAGTGGGGTTACATTAACTACCCTCCTGTAATCTTTGGGAATATTCCAGAATCAATAGGGTTTTGTAAGATGATGATTGATCCATCCACTATCTCCATGGGCATCTGCTCATCTGCAGGTCATCAGGTGCTGGCAATTTAGTGCCTTTTGGTCCCATTAATTTCTCCAGTACTAATATTTCAGGAATGTTAATTTCTTTGTGCTCCTTGTTTCCTATAGAGCTCTCATTCACTTTTGCTTTCTACGTCTTCCATAAGACAGACACAAAATATTAGTTTAATTTCTCTGCCATCTACCAATTCCCTAGTGTAGTTTCTCCTGTCTCCTAATGAAGGCAACCCACATTAACTTTAATTAATCTTTTCCTTTTTACCTATCCGCGTAAGTGTTTACTGTCTGTTTTTGTATTTCTCACTATATTATTCCTCTTTCTACATATGTATTTCCAACATTTCCTGTTTTTACATCATTGATCAGATCATTGGGCTGTAAGTGCTGACTGATAGCATTGTTAAAAACTTCCAGCACTTGGCTGCTGATTCAGAGTGTTGATGGGCCAGTAATCGGCTGGATTGGATTTGTCTTATTTCAACTGGACAGGGCATACCTGGAGATTTTCCACATTGTCAGTGCCATTGCTGAAGCTGCTCTGAAAAGATAAGATTAGATTTCTTTATTAGTCACATGTACATCGAAACACACAGTGAAATGCATCATTTTGTGTGGAGTGTTCTGGGGGCAGCCTGCAAATGTCGCCATGCTTCCAGCGTCAACGTAGCATGTCCACAACTTCCTAACCCTTTGGAATGTGGGAGGAAACCCACACAGTCACGGGGAGAACCTACAAACTCCTTACAGACAGCTCTGGGATTTGAACCCGGGTCGCTAATGCTGTAATAGCGTTGTGCTAACTGCTACACTACTGTGCCTAGAACCACGGTTAGTTCTGCATTGCAAGTTTTCAGCACTACAGCCAGGGTGTTGCTGGGACCTTGCAAAATCTAATGCACTTTTTTTCACCAGCAGCACAGTGACAGAAGTGAAGAACAGTAGTTATACCCCAAAATTACTCCAACTTGGCCTGCCAAATCAATGAGCTCTCCCGCCAAAATGGATAAGGGCAACAATGGTGACCTTTGAAGGTTTATAAAATTATGAGGGACATAGAGTAGATAGGGTAGATGGTCACAGTCTATTTCCAAAGGCAGGGGAGTCTAGAACTAGAGGGCATAGGTTTATGGTGAGAGGGAGAAGATTTAAAGGGGTCTGAGGGGCAAATTTTTCAAGCAGAGAGTGGTGGGTATATGGAACGAGCTGCCAGAGGAGGTGATTGAGGCAGGTACAATTACAATGTTTAAAAGACATCTGGACAGCTACACAGCTTTAGAGGGATTTGGGCCAAACGCAGGCAAATGGAATTAGCTTAGATGGGCATCTTGCTTGGCATGGATGAGTTGAGCCAAAGAACTTCATTCTGTGCTGTATAACTCCATGAATCTATACAAAGAGGAACATGAGAACACCATCACTTGCAGGTTCCACTGCAAGTCACACATCACCTCGGTTCGGAAATATCTCACCTACATTGTTGCTGGACCTTGATCCTGGAACTCCCTATCTACCAACATTGTGGGAATGCCTTCACCAAGACAGCAGTGTTTCAAGAAGCTGCTGTCACCTTCTCAAGGTCCATTAAGGATGGGCGATATATGCTGTTCCTGATAGCAATAGCCACATAACATAAATGAAGAAAAAAGTTGTGAATCTTTTGATATCACAAGGAATGAAGTGAATTAGCTGAAGGCTTGTTTCTGTGATTGTGACCATCTCAGGATGATGACAAAATAGTCATCCACATAGCATTAATAGCTAAAGTTGATTTCAAACTTATTATCTAAGTGCCCCGTTACCATTTCATTAAGAATAGATTCCAAAGAATAGATTTCAATAAGAATAGAGGGAGGAGATTGCTGAACCATTGGCTAGGATCTTTGAGTCCTCGTTGTCCACGGGAATGGTACCGGAGGATTGGACGGTGGCAAATGTTGTCCTCTTATTCAAAAAAGGAGGTAGGGATAGTTCAAGGAATTTATTAGGCAAGGGAGTGCCATCGTAATCTCATTGTGTTGTTGTTGCAACAGTACAATGACAAATAAAGAAATAAATAAAGAATTATAGACCAGTGAGCCTTACGTTTGTGGTGGGCAAGCTGTTGGAAAAGATTCTTAGGGATAGGATCTATGGGCATTTAGAGAATCATCGTCTGATCAGGGACAGCTGTCATGGCTTTGTGAAGGGAAGATCATGTCTCACAAGCCTGATAGGATTCTTTGAGGAGGTAACCAGGAAGATTGATGAGGGTAGTGCAGTAGATGTGGTCTACATGGATTTTAGTAAGGCATTTGACAAGGTTCCACATTCTTCAGAAGGTCAGAGGGCATGGGATCCAGGGATGCTTGGCCGTGTGGTTTCGGAATTGGCTTGCCTGTAGAAAGCAGAGGTTTGTGGTGGAGGGAGTGCATTCAGATTGGAGGGCTGTGACTAGCAGTGTTCCACAAGGATCGGTTCTGGGACCTCTACTTTTCGTGATTTTTATTAATGACCTGGATGAGGGGCTAGAAGGGTGGGTTGGCAAGTTTGCAGACGACACAAAGGTTGATGGTGTTGTGGATAGTGTGGAGGACTGTTGAAGATTGCAGAGGGACATTGATAGGAGGCAGAACTGGGCTGAGAGGTGGCAGATAGAGTTCAATCCGGAGAAGTGTGAAGTGATACACTTTGGAAGGACAAACTCCAAGGCGGAGTACAAAGTTAATGGCAGGATTCTGGGTGGTGTGGAGGAGCAGAGGGATCTGGGGGTTCATATCCATGGATCACTGAAAGTTGCCTCACAGGTGGATAGGGTAGTTAAGAAAGCTTATGGGATGTTAGCTTTCATAAGTCATGGGATCGAGTTTAAGAGCTGCGAGGTAATGATGCAGGTCTACAAAACTCTGGTTAGACCACACTTAGAGTACTGTGTCCAGTTCTGGATGCCTCATTATAGGAAGGATGTGTAAGTGTTGGAAAGGGTGCAGAGGAGATTTACCAGGATGCTGCCTGGTTTAGAGAGTATGCATTTTGAGGAGAGACTAAGGGAGCTAGGGCTTTACTCCTTGGAAAGAAGGTGGATGAGAGGAGATATGATAGAGGTATACAAAATATTAAGAGGAATAGATAGAGTAGACAGCCAGCGCCTCTTTCCCAGGGCACCAATGCTCAATACAAGAGGGCATGGCTTTGAAGTAATGGGTGGGGAGTTCAAGGGAGATATCAGAGGAAGGTTTTTTACCCAGAGAGTGGTTGGGGCATGGAATGCGCTGCCTGGGGTGGTGGTGGAGTCAGGTACATTGGTCAAGTTCAAGAGACTGTTGGATAAGCATATGGAGGAATTTAAAATAGAGGGATATGTGGGGGGAAGGGGTTAGATAGTTTTTAGGCGAGGTTTAAAGGTCGGCACAACATTGTGGGCAGAAGGGCCTGTATTGTGCTGTACTTTCTACAATTCTATGATTCAAACCATCACAGTCAGATTTCAACCTATGGCCACTGTTTGTGAGGAATGAATATGTACAATTCCACGTGTAAAATTGAAGTTGTTTTGCTCCAAGCCAGCAAGGGTCATAGTGTTGTGATGGTCTTATTTTATGTCACTGTTTTGATTTTTGGCATATGCCCTTTTAGTTGATCAGTCTCAGAGCTTCGTTTAGAATAGTCTAGGCAAGTGATTTTGTAGACATTACACAATAAGGCCACATTATATTAGTGATGGAGAGAGTGAATAGTTAGGATGGTGATAAGTAGATTATTTTGTCCTGAATGGTGTTGATCTTCCTGAAAGATAAGCGAGCCACAATGAACCAGGCAGAGTATGCCATCACACTCCCGACCAGGGCCTTATAGATGATGGAAAGGCTTTGGAAAGTCAGGAGGTCAGTCAATCCACACAGAATACCCAGATGATGAGCTGCTCTTGTAGCCATTGTGTTGGTCTAGTTAAGTTTTTGGTCAATTGTGATCTCTAGAAGGTTGATGTTAGGAGTCTTGGCAATGACTCAGAATGTCAAGGATAGGTGGTTAGACTCTTCCTTGTTGTCCTTCCCTGGCATTACTGCACACAACTGTTATTTGCCATGTCAGTCTGTGCCTCAATGTTGATTGTATATTGGTATACGCAGGTGTGGGCTGTTCATTTTCTGATGATCTAAGAATACAATTGAACAATGCATCTAATTTATGTTTTCTTAATGGTGCCCTTAGTGGATTTGTTTGTGACTAAGTAAGAGGTTGGTAGTTTCGACAGAACTCTGCCGAGAACATTTTTCAGAGTTTAAATACAGTGTGGTGGTTGTTTGCCTGGCTTCAAGGGTACACCTTGTTTTGAGAGATGGGGTGTTTTAGTGGCCATCCTGCTGGGACATCAGCCTGAAGACCAGACCGAGCTGGCAGCGGGAGGAGGAGCTGGAGAAAGACAGCCTGTCCTTCCAGTCTATTGAAGGCAGGGGTGATGTCCATCTTTCCAAGGAGCGATATCTGCAAATTCTCAAAGGAGGTGATCATATCTATCACCTAGTGCAGCAGAGCTGGAGTCATAGAGCCTGGCTTGGTTTGCTCTACCTGCGGTAATTAAGGTCACAGAAACATTTGATTTTTTTAGATCCTTTTCCATGCAGGGCATCGGGAAAGTCATCAATTTGGACACACTTCTTGATCAGGAGTGTGATGGAGGGCATCTACTCAAGGAGAGAGAAATTCATCCTTTCCTTGGCAGAGAACAGCAGGGAAAAACAGCTGGCAAGGTTGACTTCCACACTTGTGAAGTCACCTGTGATGACATGTAGCACCACACTGCATTGAAGACTCCAGTAAGTTATCCAGGTGCATCACTCCCTGATGTACAAATTATGTACATCCACATCCAACAAAGGCGTTAGGAGAGCTAACACAATATGCCCCTCAGTTTGAGGGCAATTAGAAATGGCCACATCCCACAAATAAAAAAAAATCATTGTTGCATCTTTTAACATGCATATTCTTGGAGGTGGGTAGGTTCACCACTGCCCTGCAATTTAGATGGACCAGGCACATTATTGTGGTTGCCACAGCATGTCAGAGGTTGGATACTCTACAGCAAGGTAACTCCTGACTGCATAAATTCTTCGCATCATCCACAAGACCCAAGTTGTTTTGGAATATTCCCCAGTTGCCTACATGAATGTAACTCCAATTACAACATCACTGAAGTCAAAGCACTTGGTTGGCATCCTATCCACCATCCTAAATATTTTGTGCAAAAAATAAATTGCTGGAGGAACTTAGTGGGTCAGGCAGTGTCTGTGGAGGCAGAGGGATGGTCAATGTTTTGGGCTGAGACCCTGCATCAGGGTCATACTGACCCACTGAGTTCCTCCATCACTTTGTTTTATTTGCTCCAGATTACAGCATCTGCTGTCTCTTGAGGGGGTCCTAATGAAGGGTCTCAACCTGAAACTTTGACCATCCCTCTGCCTCCACAGATGCTGCCTGACCCGCTGAGTTGCTCCAGCAGTTTCTGGTCGAGACCCTGCATCGGAATCAAACCAACCTGCTGAGATCCTCCAGCAGTTTGTTTGTTTGCTCCAGATTACAGCATCTGCAGTATCTTATGTCTCCTTTTCCTGCTGTGGGCACTATTTACAACATCCATTGCAGCAACTTGCCAAGGACTCTTGGAATGCAACTAGAAAGCCCCAACCTCTATTGCCAAGGACAAGGGCAGCTGTTGCAAAGGTACCACAGCATCTGTGTGTTCACCATGGAAAAGCACCAAGGCAATAAACTGTGCAGTTAGTGCTGGTTGGATACCACCAACGCCTAAGCCTATCTAACCCCTTCCTCCCACATATCCCTCTATTTTAAATTCCTCCATATGCTTATCTAGCAATCTCTTGAATTTGACCAACGTACCTGCCTCCACCACCGCCCCAGGTAGCGCATTCCATGCCCCACCCACTCTCTGGGTAAAAAACCTTCCTCTGATATCTCCCTTGAACTTCCCACCCATTACTTTAAAGCCATGCCCTCTTATATTGAGCATTGGTGCCCTGGGAAAGAGGCGCTGGCTGTCTATATTGTGCTGTACTGTTCTATGATTCTATGAACAAGAAAATGAAATGCCTGTACAAATTTTGAGTGGCACTTTATTTTCTTGTTTGTGGTATTGCTACTGGCTAATAGTACATTGCAGTAGCAGTGTATTTTGCAATGCTTCCAATTAAGCACTCTCAAAGAACTCCCAACCCACACCCCACACCACCCCATAACCCCACACCCCCTAACCACACCCCCCCCACCTTTCAGATCACCAGCACAGTCCAAGATTAACCAATGATATACCAGCTCTACTTGCATTTTAAGAGATGGGATAGACAACACAAAACACTATCAGTTCTTGCAATGTTCAGAATAGCGATAAGCTAATAAATGATTCTGATGTTAATTAAATTAACCTCAAGATGAGCCCTTCTCTTCTGATGATTGGTTAGCAGCTGTTCTAGTTAGCCATCTGTTGATCAATAAACATATAATATCTATGCTCTGTGATTGCTGATATAAAATATTATTTCCGGACAGCTGTTAATTCTCTAACTGCACCTTTGGATTGTCAAACCTAATTAAAATTAGTTTGGAAAACACAAGTTGTACAAATTGTTTACCATGCATGAGATTGTATCCATGGAGACTGTTAGACTGTAACAAGGTTAACTACATCAAAGATTCCCTTTTCAAGCCGCAGTGGAAACAATCCAAACAAAAGAGAGTGCAGAGTGCAGCCCCTGATGTAGTGTTGGGAGGGTTGTAGTGGGCTACATTGGGTAGTGCTGGAAAATGTGTGCTGGGATTGCAATACCTGGTTGATGTGTACCTGTTTGACCTGTACACAACATACATAAAATTCAGAGAGGCACAAGAGACTGCAGACGCTGGAATTTGGAACAACAAACAATCAGCTAGAGGAACTCAGTGGGCCAAGCATCATTTGTGGGTGGGGGTGGGGAGGAACTGTTGACATTTCGGGTCAAAACTCTGCATCAGGATTCAAGATGAAGTTAATATTGCCATTTCATTGTCATGACTGTAGTGTCAGCATGAACTGTACTGCTTTTTGACATCGCGCATACCTTTGGAATACAATCTTGTGAGCAGCATTGAAGCTGATTGAACCCGAGCAGGCACAGCACATAGTAAATGGTATACTACCTTCATAGAGAGGGGAATTGAGTACAGGAGCAGGAATATCTTGCTGCAATTGTACAGGGCCTTGATGAGACCATGCCTAAAGTGTTGTGTAAAGTTTAGGTTTCCTTATCTGAAGGAAGGATGTCCTTGCTATTGAGGGAATGCAGCAAAGGTTCACCAAACTGATTCCTGGATAATGAAGAGAGATTCAGCAGGGAATGGAGCAAACCAGCAAGTCCAGATCTGCAATTGATTCTGGTCGGGTGGCGTAAGTATTCACTTAACATTAAAGTAGCCCAGATACACTTAAGAACCTTTGTGAAAGTTGGGATGTTGCAGCCCCATACTGCACAAAATCTACACCTGGAGGCCTTATCATCAGACCTGGTGAACTTTGTCCAGAGATATGGCCATGATTCAAGGCAAATTGCTGTGATTTCACTTCTGTGGAATATCAAAACTATAATGTTCAGCTAACAGATTTCTATTACATATTAAATTGGCTCTTGGCTTATCAAATCTTTTTATTATTTTTGAGATAGATATGATATTTCCAGCTGTAAATGGCCAACTGCATTATCTATTTCCCTAGTGATCAATCTGTTACACAGTTTAATCTGTAAATGAAGTCTGCTCTGATTATTTGCCACTTTTGAAGATTAAACTGTTAAGCAATAACCGAGCAAGTAATGCTGTTTGCTCTTAGAAACATGGAATCTCTAGTTTGAGGAAGAGCATTTCATTCTCCATCTGGGTACCGTGCAGCTTTCTGGACTCAATAACGAATTCTACAACTTTAGGTAACTTGATATCTTGGTCTGTATTAGTCGTTCATCTGTGATATTAGCTCAGCTTGTTTTTGTTTCCTTTTTTTACTTCCTTTTTTCTCTTCTCTCTGGGGATGGAGGACAAGCCCAGCCTGTCCTGCTGGGCTTGTTCTCTTGTTCTGCATGTTGCAACTCCCACATTCTTTTGTCTAGGTTCTTTTGTCTATGTTCTCACCCTCCAATGACTCCCATTCACTCATGGACCAGATAACCTTGTTTACAGCTGCTCCCCATAGTCACCCCTGTTTTACACTACCTGAATCATTTACCCTCCTTGCAGCTTTACAAGCTCCTACTGTCTCCTTTTTCATTTCTCTGTTCTATCATGTATTCCTCTCCTGTTCATTCCTCAGCTCTATATAATCACTCCTTTCATTCTTCTCCTCCATTCCCCTCTCCTCCATTCTTCGTGCCCTCATTTTTCTCCTCCATGTATCTCCATTCTTCTCACCTCTTCTGCCTATTCTTCACTCTTCCCTCCTCATTTCCCCTTTCATTCTTGTCTCCTGTATTACCTGCCTGTTCATTTATTCTCCTTGCAATACTTCTCTCCTCCATTTCCTCCCATTCTCCCTCATTTCTTCTCGAGTTGTACAACACAGAAACAGGCCCTTTGGTCCAACTCGTCCATGCTGACCAAGTTGTCTACCTGAGTTAGTCACATTTCCCTGCGTTTGGCCCATATCCCTCTAAACCTTTCCTATCCATGTACCTGTCCAAATGTATTTTAAACATTGTAATGGTATCTGCCTCTACAGCTCTGGCAGCTCAGTCCATGTAACCACCACCCTTTGTGTGAAAAAAGTTGTGCCTTTTAGATCTTTCCCCTCTCGCTTTAAACATATGCCCTCCTGTACTCTGGGAAAAGGACTGTGACGATTCACCTTATCTATGCACCTCATGATTTTACAGACCTCTGCAAGGTCATCCCTCAGCCTCCTATGCTCGAGGGAGAAAAATCGCGGCTTCTCCTTATGACTCAAGCCCTTCGGCCCCAGTAATATCCTCGTGAATCTTTTCTGCACCCTTTACAGTTTCATGACGTCCTCCCTATAGCTGGGTGACCAGAACTGCACACAATATTCCAAGTGTGGCCTCACCAACAACTTGTACAAATGTCCCAATTCCTGTACTCAATGGCCTGATGAAGGCAAGTGTGACAAATGCCTTCTTCACACCCTATCTCTCCATTTGCAGGGAACTAAGTACCTGTACTCCTAAGTCTGTCTGATCTCTCCAGGGCCCTACCACTTACTGTGCATGTCCTGCGGTGGTTTAACCATAGAACCATAGAACAATACAGCACAATACAAGCCCTTCGGCCCACCATGTTGTGCCGACCTTTAAAACACGCCAGAGACTAACTAACATCTTCCTCCCACATATCCCCCTACTTTAAATTCCTCCATATGCTTATCTAACAATCTCTTGAACTTGACCAACGTATCTGCCTCCACCACCATGGCAGCACATTCCATGCCCCAACCACTCTCTGGGTGAAAAACCTCTCTCTGACATCTCCCTTGAACTTCCCACCCATTACCTTAAAGCCATGCCCTCTTGTATTGAGCATTGATGCCCTGGAAAAGAGGCAGTGGCTGTCCACTCTATCTATTCCTCTTAATATGTTGTATACCTCTATTATGTCTCCCCTCATCCTCCTTCTCTCCAGTGAGTAAAGCCCTAGCTCCCTTAGTCTCTCCTCCTAATCAGTACTCTCCAATCCAGGCACCATCCTGGTAAATCTCCTCTACACCCTTTCCAATGCTTCCACATCCTTCCTATAATGAGACAACCAGAACTGGACACAGTACTCTAAGTGTGGTCTAACCAGAGTTTTGTAGAGCTGCATCATGACCTCGCGGCTCTTAAACTCGATCCCATGACTTATGAAAGCTAACATCCCATAAACTTTCTTAACTACCCTATCCACCTGTGAGGCAACTTTCAGTGATCTGTGGATATGAACCCCCAGATCCCTCTGCTCCTCCACACTCCCAGAATCCTGTCATTAAACTTGTACTCCGCCTTGGAGTTAGTCCTTCCAAAATGTACCACCTCACACTTCTCCAGATTGAACTCCATCTGCCACTTCTCAACAGAGCTCTGCATCCTATCAATATCCCTCTGTAAGCTTCGACAGCCCTCCACACCATCCACAACACCACCGACCTTTGTGTTGTCTGCAAACTTGCTAACTCACCCTTCCACCTCCTTATCCAAGTCATTAATAAATATCACGAAAAGTAGAGGTCCCAGAACCGATCCTTGTGGGACACCACTAATCACAGCCCTCCAATCCGAATGCACTCCCTCCACCACTACCCTCTACCTTCTACAGGCAAGTCAATTCTGAATCCACACGGCCAAGCCTCCCTGGATCCCTTGGCCTCTGACCTTCTGAAGAAGCCTACCATGTGGAACCTTGTCAAATGCCTTACTAAAATCCATGTAGACCACATCTACTGCACTACCCTCATCAATCTTCCTGGTCACCTCCTCAAAGAACCCTATCAGGCTATTGAGGCAAGATTTTCCCTTCACAAAGCCATGCTGGATGTCCCTAATCAGTCCATGGTTCTCTAAATGCTCATAGATCCTATCTCTAAGAATCCTTTCTAACAGTTTGCCCACCACAGACATAAGGCTCACTGGTCTGTAATTTCCTGGACTATCCCTACTACCTTTTTTTGAATAAGGGGACAACATTTGCCACCCCCCAATCCTCCGGTACAATTCCCGTGGACAATGAGGACTCAAAGATCCTAGCCAATGGTTCAGCAATCTCCTCCCTCACCTTGCGAAGCAGCCTGGGGAATATTCTGTCAGGCCCCGGGATCTTATCTGTCCTAATATTTTCTAACAACTCCAACACATCCTCTCTCTTGATATCTACGTACTCTAGAACATTAACTTTACTAACACTGTCCTCAGCGTCATCAAGACCCCTCTCCTTGGTGAATACTGAAAAGAAGTATTTATTGAGAACCTCACCCACTTCCACAGCTTCCAGACACATCTTCCCACCTTTGTCTCTAATCGGACCTACCTTTACTCTCGTCATCCTTCTGCTCTTCAAGTACGAGAAAAAAAGCCTTGGAATTCTCCTTAACCCTACTCGCCAAAGCCTTTTCATGTCCCCTTCTTGCTCTCCTCAGCCCCTTCTTAAGTTCCTTCCTTGCTACTCTATATTCCTCATGAGCCCTATCTGATCCTTGCTGCTTACTCCTTATGTATGCTACCTTCTTTTTCCTAACTAGTTGTTCCACCTCTCTTGTCACCCATGGTTCCTTCACCCTGCCATTCTTTCTCTGCCTCACCGGGACAAATTTATCCGTAACATCCTGCAGGAGATCCCTGAACATCGATCACATCTCCATAGTACATTTCCCTTTGAAAATGTCATCCCAATTTACACTCTCAAGTTCTAGCCTTATAGCCTCATAATTTGCCTTTCCCCAATTAAATATCTTCCCATCCTCTTAGCTCCTGTCCTTGTCCATGACAATGCTAAAGGTTAGGGAGTGGTGGTCACTATCCCCCAAATGCTCACCCATTGAGAGATCTGTCACCTGACCTGGTTCATTACCTAAAACTAGACCTAATATGGCATTCCCTCTAGTCGGCCTGTCAACATATTGTGACAGGAATCCGTCCTGGACACACTTAACAAACTCTGCCCCGTCTAAACCTTTTTAACTTACCTAGGTGCAATACTTCGCATTTGTCTGAGTTAAATTTCATCTGCCATTCTTTGGCCCACTTCCCTAGTTGATCTGGATCCCATTGTAATCTTAGGTAACCCTCTTCACTGTCCACTATACCACCAATTTTGGTGTATCCAAAGATTTACTAACCATGCCAACTACATTCTTGTTCAAATTGTTAGTATAGATGACAAACAACAGTGGACCCAGTGCTGAACCCTGTGACACACCACTGGTCACATGCCTTCAATCTGAAAAACAACACCCTGACTCCTTCCACCAAACCAATTTTGTATCCAACTGGCTAGCTCACCCTGGATCCCATGTGATCTAATCTTCTGGACTAGTCTACCATGCTGGACCTTGTTAAAGTCCATGCACACAATGTCCACTGCCCTGCCCTCTTCAATCCTCTTTGTCAACTCTTCAAAAAAACTCAGTCAAATTTGTGAGTCATGATTTCCCATGCATAAAGTCATGCTAACACTAATCACTCCTCCCCTTTCCAAATGCTGGTAGATCCCGTCCTTCAGAATATCTGTCAACACCCCCCACCTCCCCAGTAAATCTCCCACTGATGTTAGGCTCACTGGCCTGTCGTTCCTCGGCTTGTCCTTGCAGCTCTTTTTAAATAAGGGCATAACATTAGCCACCCTCCAGTCCTCCTGTACTTCACCTGTGGCTAAAGATGAAGCAGATGTCTCTGCAAGGGCCCTTGCAATTTCTTCCTGAGCTTCCTACAATGTCCTAGGATATACTTGGTCAAGCTCCAGGGATTTACCCACCTTTTGTAATGTGGATATGTTTCAAGACATCAATATTCATTTCCCTTAATTCCTTAGCTTCTATGACCTTCTCCTCCACGGTAAATACAGATGAGAAATATTCATTTAAGACTCTCCCATTTCCTCTGGCTTCACACATAGATGACCATATTAATCCTTAATGGGACCTATTTTCTCCCTACTTACCCTTCTGCTCCAATCCATTCCCTCTCTCCATTCTTCCCTCTAATCCTTTCTTATTGATTCTATATTTCTTCTCCTCTGACGCTCTTCTGGTACTCTCTCCTCTTACTTTGATTTTTTCTCTTCCATTCCTGTTCCCCTGGAATCCCTTCCATACCTATCCCACTCTTCATGCTTCATTGTTTTCGCCTCCATTCCCCTCCTCTCTTTCTTTCCTATATTCTTACACCTAGCTGTCCATCTTCATTTCCCCAATCATTGTCTCCTCCATTGCTCTCCTCACCACTATCCTGCCCTCCATTCCCATCCCTTTAATTCTCCCTCTTCCAATATTCATCCCTCAATTTCTCAAGGGAATTACCTCCCCGTTTCCCAACCATTCGTTCTTTGTCCCCTCCATTTTTTCACCCTTGTTTATCTACTCTTCATTTCCCTTCCTCTGCCTTCCATTCTTCTGTACTCCACATTACCTCCCTACCTTTCTTCTACGCTCATTCACCTATCCTCCATTCCCCTCACCTTCCCCCCATTCCTTTCCCTTTTATTTCCTCCACTCCTCTCGCTGCCATTCTCCTCTCTGCAATTTTCATCAGCTCAACTTACCGCCTTCCGTTCCGCTCCACACCATTCCCCTTTGCTCTATTTATCTCCTCTCTATTTGCCTCAGCTCCATTCTTCTCCCCTTCATTCTTCTCTCTTGCAATATTCTCCATAATTATTGCTTCCATTCCTCTTCCATCCGTTCCTACCCTTTATTCCCATCTCCTCCATTCTGTTCCTCACCATTTTCTCTCCGCTCCATTATAATCCCCCCGATTTTCCCTCCTTTCTTCTCTCCTCCATTCCTATCCCCGTTCCTCTCTGCACCAATTCTTTGCACCCTTAATTCCACTTTCCTTCATTCCTCTTCCCTCACCCTTTCTCCATTTCATTTCCCTTTTACCCATGTCTCTCCCCTCTATCCTCTCTCCCTTCCATTCTCCCTTCTCTCTTCTACCAGGATTGCCCCTTTCTGAGATCTACTTTCCAGTTAGGACTCTTGACAGCAGTTGGAATTTGCTTTGGGTATGAGCAGCCCTGAGTGTCAGGAGCGACTCCCTGAATGAGTGATCTGAACACTGAGGTTCAACGTTACGCCCCGATCATCATCAAATGATCCACTTTTCACAGAACGCTGCTCCAGCACAGGCAGAACCAGTGATACAGCTGAAGATGGAGTAGCTGGCAGCTTTACACCAGTAAATTGCCTGACGCCCATCCTCACAAACTAGATTTGAACACAATCCAGAAACTGGAAAGAAAGAGCCTGACCCCAGTTCGATCCCTGTCCTTCGCATCCAATAATAATAACCAGTCATGACCTCACTAGCTACAGAATTACAAAACTAGATAGTTATGCTTCCCCTCAGTTTCACCAAATATTTCCTAAGGCAACAGCTGCCTGATAAAATCTATTTTTAGCCCTTTTAAAATAGCACAAATTGAGTCCCAATTCAGAGCCAGATGAAGCAATACAAAAAGGGAAGGTGTTTGAAAATATTTCTCATCTACAAGACCAACACTAGCTAATATAGTTTATGGCATTAAAATAATTCATTCATTATTGATGAACTAACTGATGGCTCAGAGGCAACCAGGCCTTCAGTACTTGCCCAGGATTTTCACTTTGAATTCAGCTGCACAAATGGAAGCATAATGAGGATGGTGGGCTGGGTGAGAAAGGGAGAAACTGACTTCATGCACAGAAATCAGAACACTGGAAGAACTCAGCAGGTCAAGCAGCATCTGTGGAGGCAAAAGGTAAGTTGACATTTCGGGTCCCAACCTGCTGAATTCTTCCAGCGTTCTGTTTTTTTGTCCCAGATTCCAGCATCTGCAGCCTCTTTTGTCTGAGTTGTATCCATCCCAGACGGAAAAGTCCTTCCCCTCACTGGCACCACACTGGTCACACCTATCCCACACACTCCATTACAAAAGGACAGGACCATCAGTTCCTCCATTTGTTCAGATTGTGGCTAATCTTAACCTCCAACACACCAGCCCGTCTGAGCTCCACACCCCTTGCAGCTCTAAACCAAAACAAATTGATTCAGTGTTATAATTTTCAACTGTCCCCAACACCTCTTAATGGACAGAATGCCAGTCCATCTTCCTCTTCCCTTTGTCTGAAAAATTGACATCAGCCCCGATTGGCCCAGTTCTGAAAACATGCCCCTTGGTTTGGACTCCCTCCACCAGAAGAAATAGTGTCCTTCTATCCACCTAACTGAATCCTTTTCTCATCCTCTTCAGTTCACCCCTCAGCCTTTTATACTCAAGAGAAGTCAAAACAGATTCTGAATCTGGTGTCACCATGGTGAATTAACATAGCCTCCACTCCAGAGGCAATATATTTTCCCTCAGATGGGGTGCCCAGAAAACAGTTGTACTGACTGAGGTTCTCAACACATGTGGGATAAATTGTATTCCAGTCCTTTTGAGACAAAGGCCAACATCCCATTAGTCTTTTTGATTGTTTATTTCATATCCACTGACTGAAGAGTTGGGGTATGGGCTAATTACTTCTCTGCTGTCTGATAGCTTCCTCTCTCTCTAGTTAAGATCAAGGTGTTAACTGCTGCCACCAACGCCAGACAGCAAAGTTGTAATCATCTGTGTGATACTTTGATGCTGCCTGAGCAGTAATGGATTAGTAAACCGAGATTCTCCATGACATAATCTGGTAGAATGTGCTGGAGGTGCAATGCTGCGACTGGGAAGAGGCAGCAGGCACAGCTGGCATTTTCTGGCATGACTACAAGTTGAGGAAATCTGACCCTATAGATCTGCGAACTTGGTACCAGTTGCAGTTCACAACAGGTTAAGTCCAGAAAGTTGGATTCTGCCTCTGGTGGAGAAAGTTTACTGGGAGCCAACAAAGACCTTCCCTCTCATAACTGCCACCTATCAGCATAATAGGTGATGAGTTTCCAAGACATTAGTTATAGGCTAGACAAAGAAGACTCAAAAAATACGAGGAATCATCTGATTAGTGAATAATCCCACTGTGTTTAGACCTGAACACTGAAAGGTGTGTGGCTGTGCACTGGAAGAGGCTGCAAGTGAGTTTTCCCATTTGTTCCTATTGCATTCTGGGTATTACGTTTCAGGATTTCAGAGCCAGCAACCAGGCATGACATCAACCAGTTGGCAAAGGCCCTTAGTGCTACCCCTTCCTCAAGTTGTGCATGTACACCCACCATTGTGGCTGGTTATAGGTCTAACTTGTGCCCATAACCTTATGTGGCACCACTGTGTACAAAGAATCCTGAGACTTTGCAGAAGGTAGAATATACATTGCTGAGCTAAAGGAGAGACATGAGGGAGAATTAAAAGCTTGGATGAAATTATAAGAAGATTTTTAATTAAGAAAAGATGGAAGGTTGTATGGAGGAACTTGAAAGAGCATGGTCAAGGCAGTTTAAATACATGTTATCTGAGACGGGAGAAACGGAGTTGGGGGCTGGATGGGTGATCGCGAAAGAAGACTGAAAGGTGCTTGAGGGAAAGTAACTTTGATTCAGGATGCACAGCTCAGCTGGACCTTGGCCATGTAATGGTTTGAAAATGCAGACACAGATTATAGATGAAATAAATTTGTAGAAGTATTATACATCTGAGAGGACAGATAATGAATGAGCTACATTTAGGACTGACAGGAGAGAAGCAGTTGTATTTGTGGCAGGTTGTGGTTTGTGGACAAAGGGAGGCGCGCATGGGAAGCTTTGGAAGAAAAATGCAAAGATAGTTCAGAGCTTATGTGGAAGAAGGACTGGTATAGAGACAGAGGCAGGCAACAACACAACATTCCTGGAAATCTTGTGAACTTCATCCAATGTCTCAGGTAATTCAGGAAAACGATTGGAACCTACGTGACTGTGTGTGGAAAGGCCTGTTCATCCTTCCTCGGAATTGCTCATCCACATCTGAATTTGCGGCTACGAATGCCCCCACCCGAGTCCTTGTTACTGGCCGTTACCAATACACGAGATAAAGAGAAGGGCAAAAGGCTAATACAGTGAGCAGAGGAGATTGGAGGAAAGGAGAAAAGGGGTTGTGGGGAGAGAGAAGAGCAAACGTGGAGAGAGGACATGCGGTATTTAAAAATATGGGGGGCATTGGTCTGGTCAATTTTATGGGCAGGGCTTACTTTGCAAGTCAAAGTTTTTCTCAAACATGACTGTTCAAGGTTGGTGGGTGGGAAAGAGTACTCAACTGCACCATAACCAGGGTTCTGATATTGATGTTAATGATTGGGGCCTGCAAGTCAGGCAGCAGGAAGGTCTCTGTGATATATTGGTATATAAATATGTCAATGAGACTTGTGCTTGCAATGTAAGCACATGTGATTCCTGCAGTCTACCATGTCCATGTCAATCTTTTGCCTATCTACACTAGTCTCATTTACCTGCATTAGCACCGCATCCTTCCATGCCTTGCCTATTTAAGTACCTGTCTAGATGCCTCTTAAATGTAGTGATTGTATCTGACCCCACAATCTCCTCTGGCAGTGCTTTCCAGATATCACCCACCCTCTGTGTAAAAAAATTACTTGCAATAATAATTTATCACATGTTCCAAAGCTTTAGGAAACACCAGGAGCTTATTTAATGTAATATGCACTGGTTCTACAAAATTGGCTCCAAACCTCCAGGCTAGTGAGTCTTACATCAGCAGCAGGGAAACTAATGGAAAAATATTCTAAGGGACAGGATATACTTTCACTTCAAAAGGCAGGGATTGATTGGAATAGTCAGCATGGCTTTGTTCGTGGGAAATCCTGTCTCACAATTTTGATTGAATTTGAGGAGGCGAATAAGCATATTGATGAGGGGAGTGCGGCAGATGTTGTCTACATGGACTTTATTGAGGCCTTTGACGAGGTCCCGCATCGTAGGCTGGTCCAAAATGTTAAACCCCATGGGATCAAGGTCAGGCTGGATCCAAAATTGGTTTGGTAATAGGAGACAGAGGGTGGTGATGGAGGTTTGCTTTTCTGATTGGAAGTCTGTGATCAGTGAGGTACCATAAGGATCAGTGCTAGGAAATTTGATGTTTGTGATATAAGTGGGATTGGGAAAGTGGGCAAAGAAATGGCAGATGGAATTTAACACAGTGTGAAGTGATGCATTTTGTGAAGATTAACCAGGTCAGGACATACCTAGCGCAACACACAAAAAATGCTAGAGGAACTGGTGAAGGGTCTTGACCTGAAATGTCGACTGTTTATTTCCCTCCATAGATGCTGCCTGACCTGCTGAGTTCCTCCAGCATTTTATGTGTGTTGTTCCAGATTCCAGCATCTGTAGAATCTCTTGTGTCTCAGGACATACCTAGTGAATGTCAGGGTGCTGGGGCATGTTGATGAACAAAGAGACCTAGGGGTACAAGTAGCATCACAGGTAGACAGGGTGGTGAAGGAGGTGTGTGGCATGCTTGCTTCAGTGGCACTGAGCAGCGGAGTTGGGACGCTGTGTTACAGTTGTACAAATCGTAGGTTAGACCACACTTAGAGTATCGTCTGCAGTTCTGGTCACTCTATTATAGGAAGAATGTGATTAAGCTAGAGAAGGTGTAGAAGAGATTCACAAGGATGTTGCACAGGTTGGAGGGCTTGAGTTACAAAGAGAGATTGGATAGGCTGGGACTTTTTTCCCCTGGAGTGAAGGAGACTAAGTTCTATAAAACTATGAGGGGCATAGGCAGGATTTCACATTCTTATTCCCAGGGTAGGGGACTCTAATACTAGAAGGCATAGCCAAGAGGGAAAAGACTTAATGAAGATCTGAGGGGCAAATTTTTCACACAGACCGTGGTGGGTCAATGGGTAGAGGAAGGTACAATTACAATGTTTGAAATACTTTTTGGACAGGTACACGAATGAAAGAGGTTTAAAGGGAAATGCGCCAAGTGCAAGCAAATGGAATTAGCTTAGGTGGGAATCTTGTTCAGCATGGATGAGTTGTACTGAAGGGCCCATTTCTGAGCTGTTTAACTCTATGAATCTATTAATAAGTCAAATGTGAAAGCAGGAGGCAATGATAAGTAAGTTCGTATATGGTACCAAAAATTGGTTGTAATGTAGGTAATGAGGAAGGTTGTGTAAGGCTACAGCTGAAGAGTTGGACAGAACAATTCAAATGGAATTTAATCCTGACAAGTGCGAGGTGATACATTTTGGGAGGGCAAGCAAGGGTAGAACATATGTGGTAAATGGTAGGACCCAGGTAGTGTTGATGAACAGAGGGACCTTGACGTACAAGTCCACAGAGCCCTCAAAGTGGCAGCACAGGTGGATAGGGTGGCGCAGAAGGCATATGGCATAGAATATATCCCATAGATCTGGAATATCATGTTGCAACTTTATAAAACTTTGGTTAGGTCACACCTAGAGTACTGTGTGCATTTCTGGTTGCCACACTATAGGAGGAATGTCAATGCACTGGAGAAAGTGCAGAGGAGATTGAGGAGGATTTTGCCTTTTGGACCATTTCAGTTATAAGGAGAGACTGGATAGGCTGGGTTTGTTTCCCTGGAGCAGAAAAAGGCAGAGGAATTATGAAGGGCTGGATAGAGCAGATGGTAAAGATCTTTTTTCCATGGTGGGATGAACATAGGTGAGGACATAGGTTTAAGATGACAGGTAGGAGATTAAGAGGGGATCTGAGGAGTAATTTTTCACACAGAGGGTGGTTGGAGTCTGGAATGTGCTGCCTGAAGAGGTGGTGGAGGCAGATACTCTCCAGAAATGGAGAGAACTGACAGTACTTATCATAAGGCACATATTTGCATCAAGCCTGATATCAAACCAATATATTGCAAACCTTGACAAGTGCCATATTCACCGAAATGTCAGATGGAAAAAAAACTCAGATCACAGATAACATGTCATAGAGCAGAATGGTGTCCCAGTATGAACAACTGAAACTAAACAAGTAATCCCACTGGTGGTAGTACCCAAGGTTGACAAAATGGTCAGATTATGCAGTGACCAAAAATTTTCCAGTTGCCACTGGGCAAGATGCTGCACTGCACAGACCATTGCCCATGTGACCAGGAGACTTTCTCAATACCACCATAATTGAGGATGACAGTCTTTGTATTTTAGTAAAGGTTCTCAAACAATTACATCAACATAACATGAAACTCAGGTGGAGTAAATGCTCTTTTACACATTCATGAAGTGGATTAAAGGTGGACACCAGTGGTATGTTCTGTCAAAGACAAAGTCAAGGCCATTGTAAAAGTGAAGATACTGGGAAAGGTGCCAGATCTTTTATGAGTATGGTTCAATATTACTCAACATTGGTCAAATTCGGCAACAATGCTTGCATCATAGCAGCAGATACTTAAGAAGAATAAAAAACTAAGATGAAACTTGCCTCCTAACAACTCACTGGGAAGAGGTGAAGAGAACATTATAACAAAATTACAGTACCATTGCTGATGAAATGATGAAAAAGATAGTACAAGAATGCAATATCCAGTGTTGTGTTGTTTGAATTGTAGAAAAAGTCAGCACTGTTCACATTGGCTGCAGGTAGAGGCAAATAATATTTATTCCGGAAGAGGAAACTGAACCAAACACCGAAGAGGAGAGACAAGTTAACTGTGAGTTGAATCAGAATGTGACACAGTCTTCAGATCAATAAACAACAACAGTGACAGAACCCACACACAGTTAAGAAGGTGCAAGCATTTGAACAAGCCAGTTGATGGATAAGAAACTTTCTCTCAAAGATGGAAAACAGTGTCCTAAACCTAAAGGCAAATATTGGTATTGCTTTATTATTGTCACTGGTACCAAGGTACAGTGAAAAACCTGTCTTGCATACAGTTCCTACAGATCAATTCATTACACAAGTGCATTGAGGTAGTACAGGGTAAAAATAATAACAGAATACAGAGAAAAGTGTCACAGCTACAGGGAAGTGCATTGCAGGTAGACAATAAGGTGCAAGGTCACAACAAGGTAGATTGTGAGGTCAAGGGTCCACCTCATTGTATAAGGGAACTGTTCAATAGTCTTACCACAGTGGGATAGAAGCAGTCCTTGAGCCTGGTGGTATGTGCCCTCAGGCTCCTGTATCTCCTGGCTGATGGGAGAGGAGAGGAGAGAGAATGACCCGGGTGGGTGGAGTCTCTGATGATGCTGGCGGCTTCACCAAGACAGTGAGAGGTATAGACAGAGTCCATGGAGGGGAGGCTGGTTTCCGTGATGTACTGGGCTGTGTCCACAACTCTCTGCAGTTTTTTGAGGTCCCAGGCAGAGCAGTTGCATACCAAGCCGTGATGCATCCAGATAGGATGCTTTCTATGGTGCATTGATAAAAGTGGGTGAGTGTCAAAGGGGACATGCCAAATTTCTTTAGCCTCCTGAGGAAGTAGAGGCGCTGGTGAGCTTTTTGGCCATGGCGTCCACGTGGTTGGATCAGGACAGGCTATTGGTAATATTCACTCCTAGGAACTTGAAGCTCTCAACCTTCTCGACCTCAGCACCATTGATGTAGACAGATGCATTTACACCACTCCCTTTCCTGAAGTCAATGACCAGCTCTTTTGTTTTGCTGACATTGAGGGAAAGGTTGTTGTCATGACACCATGTCACTAACCTATCTCCTTCCTGTATTCTGACTCATTGTTAGTTCAGATACGGCCCACTACGCTGGTAACATCTGCAAACTTGTAGATGGAATTGGAGCAGAATCTGGCCACACAGTCATGAGTGTATAGGGAGGAGAGGGCTGAGGACGCAGCCTTGTGGGGCACCAGTGTTGAGAATAATCGTGCTGGAGGTGTTGCTGCCTACCCTCACTGATTGCGGTCTGTTGGTCAGGAAGTCAAGGATCCAGATGCAGAGGGAGGTGTTGAATCCTAGGTCTTGTAGTTTGGTGATGAGTTTGCTTGGAATTATCGTATTGAAGGCAGAGCTGTGGGCAATAAACAATGGTCTAACATAGGTGTCTTTACTGTCCAGATGCTCCAGAGCTGAGTGTGGGGCCAGGGAGATGGTTTCCGCTGTAGACCTGTTTCGGTGGTAGGTGAATTGCAGTGGGTCGAGGTTGTCTGGGAGGCTGGAGTTGATGCATGCCATGACCAGCTTCTCAAAGCACTTCATGATGGTGGATGTCAGATCCACTGGTCTGTAGTCATTAAGGCATGTTACCTTGTTTTTCTTAGGTACTGAGATGATAGTGGTCTTCTTAAAATAGGTGGGAACCTCAGACTGAAGCAGGAAGAGGTTAAATATGTCTGCAAATACCCCTACCAGCCGATCAGCACAAAATCTGAGCACATGGCCAGGGACACCATCCGGGCCAGATGCTTTCCTCAGAAGACTGATCTTACGTCCTCGATGGTGACCACGGGTTCAGTTGCATTGGAGGCTGTCAGGGTGGGTGGTGACAATCCACTCCCCTTCTGTTCAAAACGCACATAGAATGCATTAAGCTTATCAGGAAGGTGAGTGAATATGTAAATAATTCTCATGTATATGTGATGTAATGACATAATTGTATGTGTAAATTAGCAGCCATGGTAGTTGCTTTTAATCTTTGATAAAGAGTGAACACATGTTCTGAAGTTCCTGGTCTGCCCTAATGTAACACGGTCTCACCTGCTCTGGTACAGCAGCTCCAGACCACCTCCAGTTTTTTTTCAGCACTGGTTACACCTGGACCTGCCCCAAATAATCAGAGTGAACCTACTCCTAGAAGGACAGAGTTCACACTCAGACTGGGACAGGATTCTGTGGTCTGTCTGCTGCTACCTCTGGCCTCAAACTGTCCTTCCCAGCACTGGCTCATTGCTTCCCCCAGCCCTCACTCTCCCATAGTCATTCAGCATGGGACCAGGAATGGCTCTTTGTTGATTGTGGAGATACCAACTAAGTAGGGATGGGTGCTTGCACTGTTCCCTTCCTTTAACCCCATAGCTTATCCAAAAAGATTCAGCACAGATAATGAGAATGTCCACCATGGATATTCCAGATCCTCATTTACAGAGGAT
The DNA here is from genome assembly GCF_009764475.1 of Pristis pectinata. Classification (NCBI taxonomy): domain Eukaryota; kingdom Metazoa; phylum Chordata; class Chondrichthyes; order Rhinopristiformes; family Pristidae; genus Pristis; species Pristis pectinata. The sequence goes on along the minus strand of NC_067416.1, from coordinate 42,354,834 downwards.
TTCTCGATTGCTTCGAGAAGCTTCCTTTGTTTAATTGCTTTCCTGCTCAGTATAAGCCTCCTCTTCTGCACCCTAAAAAACCCCAAGCAGTTTAATCCCACTCTTTACTCTCCACAGGTCTTTGGATGTCATCATTGCCACCTAACCCACCCCCTCCCCAGACCCAGCTCTCTTGTTTATCTCTCTTGGTTCTGGCCACGGTAGTGTAGCGGTTAGCGTAATGCTTTACAGCTCCAGCGACCCGGGTTCAATTCTGGCCGCTGTCTGTAAGCCTGTAAGTCACCCCGTGTCTGCGTGGGTTTCCTCCGGGTGCTCCGGTTTCCTCCCATATTCCAAAGACGTACGGGTTAGGAAGGTGTGGGCATGCTATGTTGGCGCCGGAAGCGTGGCGACACTTGCGGGCTTCCCCCAGAACATTCTACGCGAAGGTGCATTTCACTGTGTGTTTCGATGTACGTGACTAATAAAGAAATCTTATTCTTCCCTCTGCTCACAGTCAGGACGGTAGGGAGACAAAGGTAGGAGATGACAGTAGAATGGGATGGGGGAGAGATCATTGGAGGGTGTTGCAGGAGCTGGGGGAAGAGAAGGAGGAGGAGGAAATGACCAAAGAAACACAGCCAACGTATCAAGATGATCTGCTCTTGCAACGTAGAGCATACATAGGGTGAATGTACCCAACACTTCTCAGAGGTGCCAGTGAGTCATTCCAAGTAATCACATGCTGCATATGATTATATGCCCAAGTGCTGCATATACATGCAATTGTTAAAATATCGCCTGCCTGCCCCTGTGCTTGTTTCTGTGTGATGCCGGTGGAACATCTTTGCGCTGGGAGCCGGGCTCCGGACCTTACAACTCGGGGACTGTCTCCTCAGCCGCCGGCTGGACTCCTGGAAACACCGATGGTCAGCGGAGGCCCGGCCCTCAACTCGTGGCCCGCCAGTGCATTTTCAGGTCGAGAGAAAACGCGCGAAAATTTTCAAAATTATTTTAATTTTTTTTCATTTTTTAAAAGTAAACCCACAGACTCACTTGCATTAATAACAGGAACACCGCTGCTTAACTTTCTCGGAAGCAGATGGGGCTGTCTCGCTTGCGCCAGTTTTACCCGGGCGGGCTCGGTTTGAGGGCTGGGAGACCTGTGGAAGATCGTCTCGACTCTCCAGTCCGCGGGAGCAGCGCCGGGGGAAGGCGGCCGTGCCTCTAGCCATTCAGTTGGCGCCGGTAACCGGCACTTTCTCGGACACGGGCGGGTGAGTCCAGGTGTTAGGCGGAAATTCTGCCCCAATGTTCCTCTTATTACCTTGTCCAACCGATGTTTTCCGTCTTGGCCACTTTGCTGGGTAAGATGCACGTTGAGTACCTAAGGTCACTTGATGCAAAAGGCAACCTGCATAACGCTCCTCGGGATGTTGATGTGGACCATAAACAATGCCTCAGATATAGCTGGGAAATGTCTGAAAGGTGATGGCTTGGGCCCTGACCACTTTACTCGGGCAAAGGTCGGGTTTTGGTTAAAATGACCACCTGGGTAGAAAATTCATCCTTGGTCAAATGCACTTAAAAGGCAGTACAGTGGGGTGTGTGTGTGTGTCTGTTGTATTTAGCTGAAATTAGGATCCGTTGGTTTTAAGGGATACAGGAGGCCGGAACCAAGCTGGAACAAGCTCAAGTCTGGAGTTAAGATATTTAGATATTAGTCACATGTACATCGAAACACACAGTGAAATGCATCTTCTTGCATTACTGAGAATGTTCTGGGGGCAGCCTGCAAGTGTCGCCACTCTTCCAGCACCAACATAGCTTGCTCACAACTTCCTAAGCTGTACGTCTTTGGAACGTGGGTGGAAACTGGTGCACCCGGAGAAAACCCATGCAGACACGGGGAGGAAGTACAAACTCCTTACAGACAGCGGCGGGAATTGAACGTTGGTCGCTGGCGCTGTAATAGCGTTATGCTAACCACTACGCTACCATTGTCAGCAATGTGAAACTGGTGGCCACCTACATTTGAATACAGAAACAACAACTGGCTCCTTGAACCTGCTCCATCATTCAGTAAAATAATGGCTGATTCAGTTTTGGTCTCGGCAACACTTTCCTGCTGTCTGTCCCCATACTCCTCAACTCCTTTGTAAGTAAACTATCTGAGAAACTCTACCTTGAGTACATTCAGTCACTCCACCTCCACAGAATCAGAATCAGGTTTATTATCTCCGACTTGGATGTGGTGTAATTTGTCGTTTTGCAGCAGCAGTGCAGTGCTCTGGGGTAGAGAATTGCAAAGATTCATGACCCTCAAAGAAGAAATTCCTCGCTATCTATGTCTGAAATGGGTGACTCCTTATTCTGAAACTATGCTGCCTAGTTCTAGATACTCCCACTAAGGGAAACATCCTCTCAGTAGCCATCCTGTTATTCCATCTCAGAATCTAACATTCTTCAATACTCCACTGAATATAGGACCAACCTGCTGAACCCCTTGATACCAGGAATTAACCGAGTGAACTTCCTCTGCACTTTTCGCAATGCAAGCATATCTTTCCCTAAATATGGAGACCAAGCTGTATACAATACTTTGGCTCAGTCTTGCCAGCACCCTGTGAGTCGGATCAAACTTCCTTGCCTTCCTAATGCATGCCCCTTGCAATGAGACCAGTATTCCATGAACCTTCCTAGTCATTTGCTGCACTTGCATGCTGATCATTTTTCTGTTTCATGTACCAGGATTCCTTGATCCCTTGATATTCAAACATTTTGTAATCTCGGTTTATTTAAATAATGATTTGCTTTTTCATTCTTCCTTCCAAAGTGGATAATCTTGCATTTTCCCATATTCTATCTGCCAACCTCTTGCCCACTCATTTAACCTATTCCTTTGCAGGATCTTTGTGTCCTCCTCATGACTTGCTAATTTTTATAATCTTTGGCCCTTATGGGTCTGGAAACTAGTGTACATTTTGTTTATTTTATGTTTATTTTATCTACTGTCCTCCCTTTTATATAACTATAGAAGCAGTAATTATCTGTTTTTATATTATTTGCTGGTTTACTCCACTTGCTCCCTCCTTTATAACTTTCTTTAATCACTTGTTGCTGGTTTCTATATATCTCCCTATCCTCGGGCCTGTCACTAATTTTCGCAAACACCATTTGTACCTTTTGTTTCAATTTACTGTGATTCATAACTTCCTTATTTAGCCACTGCTAGTGACCTTTGTGCAAAACCTTTCTTCCTTGCTGGAATTTACCTTCACTGATCTCTATGAAATGGCTCTTTAAATGTCTGTTACCTATTGAACCCACCGTGATGAGGCATCGGAACGCTGATGTCCCAACGTTCATTGCAACACGACAGCTAACATCAAGGGTCAGAGTGCTACTTCTGGTGCTCAGAATGCTGCCCTCAAAGATCTGGAAACTTGTGTTCAAAGGAGGCTCCAGGACACCCCAGCAGTACATGATTCTGTTCTCAGATGAGTAGGAATGATGAAGCATGCTGTAGACTGATGAGCAAATAGTAGTGGCTACTCTCAGGATGATGGCATTCACGCTCCCACCACTCCTTGCAGATACCCACACTGTGGTCCATCAGCCAGTTAGACCAGATGTGTGGCAACCTGGCACAGGGCTTTGTGTTGGCCTTGGCACTTATCCTTTCTAACATGGCATGGGGTTTCACCTCCATTGGCCCACCTAGAGAGTCTACCCATAATGCAGTTCTGGCTCAGAGCTGCTCAACTTTGCTTTTGCTTGTAAGGGTCAGGGGAAACCACCAGTCTCAGATTATAAGGCTTCATCAACCACCAATCCTGACTCGTGTTGTGCTGGTAACCATCAGTTTGCTCGTGGCCAGTGAGTTCTGCACAATTGTTTTTTCTTCTCTTTATGGAGTCAAACAAAATCTCATTAATACAAATTCTACCTTCAACTTTAACAAACAAGGAGTTTAAGCAGATATTGCTCCCTCTCTGGTTTAAGTTTTGCCTTTTATTTTGACCGTAAATGGTAACTATCCTTTGACTGGGTTACAGCCCATGAACATGCCAGGTTGAGAAATTGACTGGAATTATGTCCAGTAATAATAAACACATGCTGGAGTGAAACGTTAGCAGGTTCTATGGCGCAGACTCTATATGTCAATCACAAAATACCAATACCCAGTGGAACAATCAGTCTTTGCAATGCTTATGTAAGGACTGATGATTAATATCTGGTAAATATTTACCTGCAGAACTCTCTTCCTGATCTAATTTGACCACTGCTGCCTAAATTTGTGGATTAAGGTTGATATTCTGGAGTCAAACTATCCCAGCTTCAATCCTACCCCTTGGAAGGGCTTTGTATTTTGAAATGAGGATAGCAAGCCAACTGAAACAAGGCCTTCAAAAATCAGCTCGTGGTATTGAGGATATGGCTGAGAATCTGCAATAAAGAAGGACGTGGGTCTTTCCAGGCTTTACTTTCTTACTGACTGGAGACACAAGAGACTGCAGATGCTGGAACCTGGAGCAACACACAAATAGCTAGAGGAACTCAGCGGATCAGGCAGCATCCATGGGGGGAAGTGGACAGTTGACATTTCAGGTTGGGACCCTTCATCTGGACTGGAAGATAGAGGGGAGATAGACCTGCTGAGTTCCAGCACCTGCAGTCTCTTGTGTCTCCATTTTGTTACTTCACAGTAGTCTCTTCAATGTATGCCAACTTTGAAGAAGTTTTCCTCCTCTCTTCGGGAGTTCTGTGCTCTTCACTGCTCCTCTTCTGTGATCTCTGCTGCCCTCCTCTTCAACCACATGCTAATCACCTATTGCCTGCCAGCTCTTGCTCCATCCTTTCTCTCCATCTTTTTCTACTGGCTCTCTCCCCTCTATCTTTCAGTCCAGTTAAAGGGTTTTGACCCAAAACATCGAAATCCATGTCCCCTCATAGATGCTGCCTGACCTGCTGAGTTCCTCCAGTGCTTTGTGTGTTGCTATATCTTCTTGCTGCTTGCCCCTCTGCATCTCACGTGCTCTGAACAAGCACAGCTGGGTTCAGGGTTGAAGACCCAGCTCTCCCACTGTCTGCAAGTCACAAAGCTTTCTTGGGAGGATCTCAATTAGTAATATGATTCTCCATTCCTTCTCATATATGTTGACTGAATATTCTCCTGCATAAGTTGGAGCAAAATTTGCTTCTCATATGATCCTGATTAAAGCAGCTGTTCTAATAAAACTATTTCTTGATTCAACATGTTATGTGACTAGGGTTAATCATTCATTAGATCTATGGGAATATATAGAGTAGGGCTTGAAATTGACTGTGGAGATCACAATAATATGTTTAACTTCCATCTGTTTGATCTGGAGTATTGACAACATTGTTGGTCTCCTTACCTAAGAAAGCATGTACTTGCCATGGAGATATTGCAGTGAAAATTCACTAGATTAGTTCCAGGTACGGAGACACAAGAGACTGTAGATGGAGTCCAAATGAAGGGTCTCGACCTGAAACGTCAACTGTCAATTTCCTTCCATAGATGCTGCCTGACCTGCTGAGTTCCTCCTGTGCTTTGTGTGTTGCTGCTGGTTCCAGGTACAGTGGGTTTGTGGCACGGAAGGAAGAGAGTTTTTAAATTCTGCCAACCAGTCGGAGATGAAAAAGAAGCAGATATTCCATGACCTCACTAAATTTAAGGTTACCTCACAAATAAACCTTGAAACAGACACAGATGTAGCACTGACATACCTCACATGCATGGACACCTATTCGGCTGTGACAGCCCTTTTTCATGCCACCCTCTTTCACTGCCCCCTTCTCAACCAATCACTTAGCTCAAAGCGCACATTACATTACTTTGAAATTACCTTTGTCATTTTAGGATATGGTGGGCTACAGCAGGTGCCTGTCCCTATAGTAACTATAGGGAATCCTTCCCAGTCTCAAAGGACACTCTCCCCTTTAGGGCCATTGTGATAGGACAGTATGTCACTCCTGCTACAGGTATAGAAGGTCTACAAGTATCTACAGGACCTTTAACATGCTTCCACCCCTCACATTAATGAATATTCTGTCAATGTATGTTTGCAGATCTGCTGGACTCTCCTCTTAACAGCAACATTCACCCATCATCACCTTGCTCCTCCATTTGTTTTTTATTACTGCAGCGTATCTGGCAATACCACCCTTGGCCCCTTCCACAGTCTCAGCCACTGCCCCCTGCCCTCCACCACACACATTCTTTGTATACCATCAAGCACTAGCTCAGATGCTGTCACAACTAAGGTTGTACAGGCTAAGTAACTGGTCATTTCAGGAGGTGAAACACCTGACTCCATCAGTTGGGCCAGAGAATAAATGAAGTTAGTGTGACAACCCTGCAACAGAAGACATCAGTTCAGCCCCAGAGGACATGGATAGGACCATGATGGGGAGCTTATATGATTGCTAAAGGTGCAAGTGGCAGGGCATTTTCTGACCTCTTGACAACACATGTGAGATGTCAAGGAGGCTGGAGTAGCCCACCTCCAACCTCATGCAGAACTTTGTGAGGATCCAAGAGCACACCCTTTCCAGTCAGGAAGTGGTGGACAATTCAATGGCAGCAGTGGCACCTCTATGCCACAGCAGCAATGGACCAGGTTACTTCTTTCATTTGAGGCACATCCAAAGCCTTAATGGACTGCTCCAATGTGAGCCCTGCTTGCTATCACTTGAGAACGCACAGATGTCGCACGAGAAACGGAAGAAGGATGCAAGGAGTTTGCAAAGGGGAGAGGATTGGCTAATGGACTGAGGGCAGAATATATGAAAAGCATAATGTAACGCAGAGTTCCCTGGGAAAGAGGGTACAGATGGAATGTAGTGAGAGAAAATGTGAAGTAAGTAGAATACAAAAGCCGAATACTTAATAAATGCTGAGAAAATAATAACCATTGATGTACAGAGGATCTCGGTGTGCTGGTTCATGGATCACAGAAAGGAGACATGCAGGAACAGAAAACATTTGGGAAGAGAAATGATATGTCATGTGATAAATGATTTCACATAATGTATGTTGAGCCTTGGATGACAAAGCTTATTGAAGGTTTGATCAGGAAACAAAAGGACGTATATGACAGATACAGGCAACTACAATCAAGTGAGTCCCTTAAGGAATATAGAGGATGTGGAGAATACTTAAGAAAGAAATTAGGAGGGCAGAAAGAAGTCATGAAGTATTCTTGAAGTAAGATTAAGGAGAAGTCTAAGTCATTCTTTTAGTATATTAGGAGTGAAAGTGTAGCTCGGGAAAAGGTGTTTCTCCCCCCCCCTTGCCACGGGGTAATCCATTTTGTGGAGCCAGAGGATGTGGGCAAATTCCTAAATGAATATTTCTTGTCTGTATTCACCAAGGAGAAGGACATGGAGGATAGGGAATTCAGGGAAGGATATTTTGAAAGTTTGGAGCAGCTCAGTATTAAGAAGGAGGATGTGTTAGATGTCGTGGGATGCATTAGGGTGGATAAACCCTCAGAGATCTCTCCCAGAGTGCTATGGGGAAACAAGGAAGGAGATTGATGGGGCCCTGCCAGAGTTTTTTGAGATTTCGTCTGCCATTGGCCATTGGCCAAGCCTACCATTGTGCAAGCAGAGGAGGATCAGTTCTGTCCCTCACCTCAGGGGTTCCAGTATCCCAGAGCCATGAGTGTTATCACTGTCAGAGACACATCTGAGCTTGTCTCGACTTCTGCAGAAGTAGATGTGGTTGGAAAAGGAAGAGTAAATATTTGAATTACTGAGAATATTATTCCTTTGCGTCACTTGCCTGTCTTATTCAGTTTGGTTGTAGATGTCAAACTGCCTCACAGCTTGGTTACAGAATCATGGAAAATTTACAACCCAAATGGAGGTCGTTCAGCCCGTCATGTCTGCGCTACTCCACAAAGTTACTAGCCTCATTCTACCCTCCAGCACTTGGTCATAGTCCTGTAGGTCACGGTGTTCCAAGCGCATATCCAAGTTCTTTAATGTGATGCAAGTTTTTGCCTCTACTACCCTTTCAGGCAGTGAGTTCCAGAGCCCAAAAAACCCACTGGTTTAAGGAAAAACTCCTCATCTCTCGTCTAACCCCTCCAGCAGTTCCGATAAATCTTTACTTCCTAGCTTTTGACCCCACTGCATCAAGGCTCCTTGTAATTTTGTACATATTAATCAAATCTCCCATCAGCCTCCTCTGTTCCAAAGAAAGCATTCCCAGCCTGTTTAGTCTTTTCTCTGGGCAGGGATGTAACCATCTGCTGTTGCATCCTCTTCGCCATTGTCTTCCTTGTCTTATTATTGGATGCATTTGCAGATGACGAGTACTTTATGCTTTGCTACTACAGCTAGACTTTATGTTATTGCTGTGAAATGTTTTACAGATTACAAACTTTGTTGAAACCCTGGCTGGATGTACTAAAAGGCTCTTCCACATCTGTCCAAGCACCTGAAGCACATCTTCTGCATACAGAACTTATATGATCACACATCTAGTGGTATAGCTGTTCAGTTTCTGATGGTTGCCATCATCTAAGTTTGCTTCCTCTCCAATTCTGGATGTTCTGCGTGACTGAGGTCATGTGAGACCCACAGATTTTGTCAAAAGTGGGGTAAGGTCTGCTAGGTGGGTAGGGCATGTGGGTAGTTTGAGAGAAGGTGCATTCACACTGAGCTTTTGTGTGCTTTCTACTCATGGATTTGAGTTTCTCAGATTCCCCTTCTCCACCATGAGCAGTTGCGAAGTGGCACTTTTTCTTAAAGGTTTTCAGAACATTCTTGAACCTTTATTACTGTCCACCTGGTAATCTCTCATCATGACAGAACTTTGAACAGAGTGTCTGTTTCAGGGCTCTGATGTTGACATGTGAACAACAAGCCCACGTTATGGACCCAACAGAATGTAATTAGGCTCTCAGTGCTGGGGATGTTGGCATCAGAGGATTCTGGCATTGGATTGCTTATCTTGCCAGTGAATTTGTCTGCGTGGGTTTCCTCCGGGTGCTCCAGTTTCCTCCCACATTCCAAAGACGTATGGGTAGGTTAATATGGGTTTAAAATGGGCGGCGCAGACTCATTGAGCCGGAAGGACCTGTTACCACGCTGTAAGTAAAATTAAAAAAAATATATTGGTGCTATCTTTCCTGTGCCTTGAGGTGTCTGCTATAAATAGTCCAAGTCTCAGAAGCATGCAGGAGGGCAGGGAGCACCACTGACTGGTTGGTCATCCATTTTGTACCAAGTTTGAAGTCCTGATCTTCCACTACCATTTACCTCGCATCGCAAAAGACTGCTGGTGCACTGAAGATATGGTGAATTTTATTATCGATATCTGCCTTCACTGATGTGAGAAGTTGTCCATGTTTTCCAGGGTCTTGTCTTGCACCTTTAGTGTCAGAGGATGATGTTGTAAAGTGGGAGCAGGTTGGTAGAAGAACTTTGTTGTGGAGATGTTAAGTGTAATGCCCGTTCTCTCGTGCTTCAGTGAATGAGTTGATGATGATTTGGAGCTCAAACTCCTAACACAAGTATTACTGCATTTGGCAGTTCAACTGCTGAGATTGGGGTAGCCACAGTTTTGGAGTGAGGTAGTGTTGGTTGAACAGGCTCTCTTTATGCGGTCAACAGCTTGTCAATATCTCTTCCTGTGGCAGATGGCAGGGTGGCCCCTGTGCAGTTATTATAGTCAGATTTGTCTCCTTTCTTGAAGGTGGTCATGATCACGACGTCTCTTGGTGGTTGATGGAGTGGGACCACTTGCGGCTGATCAGTGCTGGATTAGGCACTGAGTGCTGCTGATGTGGCCCTACACCCGTGGAAGGGCAGTCAGAAGCCTAAATCTGAGCACTGAGTTTTTGACTGGTATCACAGATGAAGTCACAAATAGATTTCCTTATGTAGAAGGAGGCCATTTGACTCTTCAAGTCAATGTTAACTCTCATCGCATTCCTATCAGTTATATTCTCCTACTTATTTCCCCGTAACCTATTCTCTCACATGTGCCCATCGACTCCTGTTTCCCCTCCCACCCAGATATGTTATGGGCAATTGATGGTGGCCAGTTAACCAACCAGCACATCTTTGGATATGGAAAGGAACCAGAACACCTGGGGAAACCCATGCTGTCACAGAGAATGTGGCAAACTCTACACAGACAGTACAGAGGTCAGGATCAAGGTCAATATCACTAGAGCAATGTGGCAGCAGCTCTAACTGCTGCACTACTGTGCCAAGCCTATAGAAGGTAGTAAAATTGCTTGACAAATAACCCATCGGTCACTTGTTTTATAAATTAGGGCACTGCTGACTGAGAGATCCTGAGTATGTCTTGACCTCGAGAGAATCTGGAGGGTAAAATTTTCAGAATGATGATCACTTTGACAGCCTTTGGTGATGAATGGCTGTACAGTCCATCAGGGATCGTATCTTCTTCTAGGAATCTGCATTTGCCTTTTGCTCTTGGGCACAACCATCAAAACCTCCGTAAATCTCTGTTTGAACACCAAGGGAAGTCAGTCTCTTCCTGTGGACCCTGTACCTCCTAATAACCTGCGTCCCTGGCTATTCCCCATTCTGATTTCCATCTTCAGGTCTCTGAATAGGAGACTGCTGCAAGTCGTATTGTACCTTGTGTATGATATAATCTTAGGCAGAAATGATGCTTGAGGTCATATGATTGAGGAAACTGTCTAAGTGTAAAAGTAAATCCTGAACAAAATATTGTGACCAAACACTTTCATACATCTATATACAAAGACATTATTTCTGTAAATTTGCTTCACCCCCTAAGTTGCAATTTTGTTCTCAATTGTGTTTACTGACATGTTTCAGCAAGTCCAAAAAGCCTGTTCACCGACTATTAAAGTAGACACAGAATTGAAATGTTGCTTCAATTGAATCATCACCATATGTTAGAGAGAGCCCCTCAGGAGAAAGGGTTATCTGTAACCAGTTCAATGTGTTCCAGCTAAATGCAGAAGTAAACAGGGCTGAGCCAGTTTCCCAATACATATGTGTTTCTGTTGGATTTAGCATCCACTCACATCCAAACCCATGCTTCCCTAGGTTAAAACTTCCCTCGATGTGTCTTAGCTTTTGCCAGAATAAACTTGATGTTTGCTAATGTGTTGGGGAATGTGGAATTCTGTAATCCTTTGGCCACTTGCAAACTCATAGACAGCTCTTTGCAAAAGTGCCAGCAGTTCCAGCTGGTTGGATTAAAACCAAAATCTAAGGATACTTGCTATCAAGGCTTGTAAAATACACTGATAAATAATTACCAAAAAATAGATTGATAGACCAAATATTCTAATGCTATGTAGATTATGGCAATAATTTATAGGAACATATAAGATCACAAAAGTACTCACCAATACTTTGTGAGATAATAGAAATGCAATTTCCTACCTCTTTCTCCTTCATTAATTACACATTTGTGACATTAATAAAGTAAATCTTCTGCTTGTTTATCTCCACTGCTGTTTTGTGGGAACATACCAGATTTTTTACATTAAAACAGGACCAACTTCACAAGAGGTATTTCAGTGGCTCTTTTGGATATCCTGGGATCATGAAAGGCACTATATAATTCAAATCCTGCTTTCCTGAAAACTTTATTCACAGACTGACTTACCTACTGAGCTTAGCATAGTGGTTAGCGCAATGCTTTACAGCGCCAGCAACCCGGGTTCAAATCCGGCCACTGTCTGTAAGGAGTTTGTCTGTTCTCACTGTGCCTGTGTGGGTTTCTTCCGGGTGCTCCGGTTTCCTCCCACATTCCAAAGACTTACAGGTTAGGAAGTTATGGGCATGCTGTGTTGGTGCCGGAAGCGTGGCGACACTTGCGGGCTGCCCCCCAAAATCACTACGCAAAAGATGTATTTCACTGTGTGTTTCGATGTACATGTGACTAATAAAGATCTTATCTTAATGCTGTATTACCAACGGAACTTTATAAAATTCTGCTTAGGCTGCATCTGGAGTATTGCATTCAATTCTGATCACCCCATTATAGGAAGGATGTGGAGGCTTTGGAGAGGGTGCAGAAGAGATTTACCAGGATGCTGCCTGGATTAAATGACATGTGCTAGAAGGAGAGGTTGGACAAACTAGGATTGTTTTTCCTGGTGCAGCGGAGGCTGAGGAGAGACCTGATAGAAGCTTATAAGATTATGAAAGGCGTAGATAGAGTATATAGCAAGTATCTTTTTCCAGGGTCCGAGTGTCTAGTACCAGAGGGCATGTATTTAAGGTGAGAGGGGGAAAGTTCAAAGGAGATGTGTGGGGCGAGTATTTTACACACACAGTGGTGGGTGTCTGGAATGAGCTGCCACAGATGGTAGTGGAGGTGGTTATGATCGAGGTGTTTAAGAGGCTCTCAGATAGGCACATGAATATGCAGAGAATGGAGGGATATGGACCATGTGCAGGCAGAAGGGATCAGATGTTATTAGCTTAATTAGTTCGGCACAACATCGTGGGCCAAATGGCCTGTTCCTGTGCTGTACTGTTCTATGTGCCATGTATTATTGTTTGATATTGTGCCATTTATCTACCCAAAACATACTACTTTTAGACATATGCTATTTGTAGACTTCTATAACTTGCACAATTTCTCGATGTTGAACTCACTGGCTGATAGAAAGACTCAGCTTGTGAATGCAGATTTTTTTCTTTCAAGTTTCCAGTACCAAAGTTTCCACATCTGATGTCACTCCTTTGAATACATTTTTGTTTCCTCCATCTGGACTTTCACTGCAAATGCTTTTGCTAACTAATGTTGTATTCAAAGTTATTTTGAGTGTTTGTAGTAGATTGTTATTGTGGCTTATCAAACCCAGGTTTGCTATTTATTAAACATTATCTCCTCCAACTATTCTGATAATGAATACAGTTCTTTCACACAACGGTAAACCAGGTCGTTTGAACCTCACCAAAACAGTGAAAATCTTACAGGCCCGGATTGATTCCCCACTTTACAACCTTTAACTTTTCATTGGTCATGTGCCAACATCTGCACGCAGTGTAAAATGGTCAGCCAATCAAACTCCACCAGGTGCATCGATATGTTACATACAATTTTCCCCATGTTTGCCCAATCTCTATATGCCTCATTCCACCCATCTTCATCTCTCCCAATCAAAGTAGCTGCCATTCTCCATTGTCCTTAAGCTAGCTTCTCCCTAAATATCTCTGTGCTATTTATCTGATCTACTGCATGTGATAGCAAGTTTCACTTTCTTATGAATCTCTGACTAAAGAGAATTATGCTAAATCCTTCATAGGATTTAATAGTGACTATCACATTTATGGCCCTGGTTTCTGGTCTTTCCAACGTGGAATTATCTTCCAAAATATCTATCCAGTTAAACTCTTGCATAATCTTATTGATTGTCACCAGGTAACCCTTTAGTGTTCTCTTGAGAAAAGAACCTGGCTTTCCGAATTCAAGTTCTGGGATCACTCTTGTATACTTTTGTTCCTCCTCAGATGTCCCGATGTCCAGAATTTTCTTCAAGTATTTGTGATCTCAGCAAGGTTGCACTGAAATTTAAAGTGACTTTTCTGACTTTCAGTTTTACTCCTTTAGAAATGAACTAGTGCTTTTAAAGCCTTTTTAACCTGTGCTGCAACTTCCAGTATTGTGATTCTGTATCCTTTGCTTCCTCTGTTCTTCTTTGGTTAGTTAGTTCATTAACTTCAAATGAATACATGGCTTCCTTATTCTTCCTAGCAAAATGCACCGTGGCAAGTAATAATTACTGGTTAGTTTCAAATTACCCTGGTTACTATATTTCATTTACTACTTATTAGAGGACCAAGCAATCAGTAGATGAGGCTTGAACAGCTTTCATCTTCATTGTTTTAGAAAAGACCAGTGAATCGCCAAGAATGAAATCCTTGAGAACAGTGGTAGGCTAGGCTGGTTAGGGCATATCCAACAAATGCATCAAAACTGGAAGGTTGTGCCCTTTGGCATCTTATGGATTGAAGTTTTGACACAGTGAAGTAAAGCTTGCAAAAATTCAAGACCCCTTGAGGGTTGGAGCAAACCTGTCCATGCAAATCTGGAGGATTTGGATCAAAGTTGATGCAGCCACTGCTGTGAATTACTGTAGAACACAGACCAAACTATGTGGATAAGTCAGGAAGCAGACTATCCCTCTTTTTTTCAAGTGAATGCATCTATTCCCTGTGGGAAGGCTGGCTGGTATCTGATTGGCCCGTTTCTCTCATCTGTCATCCCAGATATGTCCTTATCATGGATGGCCGTTTCTGCATTTCATCATGAGCTACTTTTGCAGGGAAGAGGTTACACCTTTCTCTGTGTGGTTATTGACTCTGGCTAATTTCCTCAATGTTACATTTTACTGCTTTTGATGCACTTGCACACAATGGTACTACATATATATATATAAGCAATTTGGCCCATCCTACATGTTCTATATATCCAAGCTACAGCTTGGATAAATACTTGGAGCTACGATGTGGTGGCCATTACAGAGACTTGGATGGCTCAGGGACTGGAATAGTTGCTTCATGTACTGGGTTTTAGATGTTTCAGAAAGGACAGGGAGGGAGGCAAAAGAGGTGGGGGAGTGACACTGTTGATAGTGTCACGGCTGCGGAAAAGGTGGACGTCGTGGAGGGACTGTCTACGGAGTCTCTGTGGGTGGAGGTTAGGAACAGGAAGGGGTCAATTACTTTACTGGCTGTTTTTTATAGGCTGCCCAATAGTAACAGGGATATTGAGGAACAGATAGGGAAGCAGATCCTAGAAAGGTGTGAGAATAATAGAGTTGTTGTGATGGGGGATTTTAATTTCCCAAACATCGGTTGGCATCGCCAGACAGTGAGGGGTGTAGATGGGGAGGAGTTTGTTAAGTGTGTTCAGGAAGGATTCTTGACACAATATGTAGATAGGCCTACAAGAGGAGAGGCTGTGCTTGATTTGGTATTGGGAAATGAACCTGGTCAGGTGTCAGATCTCTCAGTGAGTGAACATTTTGGTGATAGTGATCATAATTCTATATCCTTTAAGTTAGCACTGGAGAGAGATAGGAACAGACAGACTAGAAAAGCATTTACTTGGAGTAAAAGGAATTATGAGACTCTCAGGCAGGAAATTAGATTGGGAACAGATGTTCTCATGGAAAAGTACGGAAGAAATGTGACCAATATTCAGGGGATATTTGTGTGGAGTTCTGCATAGACATGTTCCAATGAGACGGGAGTCACGAGAGGATACAGGAACCATGGTGTACAAAGGCTATAATAAATCTAGTCAAAAGGAAAAGAAAAGCTTACAAAAGGTACAGAGAGCGAGGTAATGTTAGAGAGCTAGGTAATGTTAGATATCTGGATGAGTATAAAGCTAATAGGAAGGACTTTAAGAAGGAGATTAGGAGAGCCAGAAGGGGGCATGAGAAGGCCTTGGCGGACAGGATTAAGGAAAACCTCAAGGCATTCTATAGGTATGTGAAGAGCAAGAGGATAAGATGCGAAAGAATAGGGCCTATCAAGTGCAGTAGTGGGAAAGTGTGTATGGATTCAGAAGAAATGGCGGAGGTACTTAATGAATACTTTATGTCAGTATTCACTATAGAAAAAGATCTGGGGGATTGTAGTGGGGACTTGCAGCAGGCTGAAAAGCTTGAGCATGTAGATATTAGGAAAGAAGAGGTGCTGAAACTTTTGGAAAGCATCAAGTTGGATAAGTCGCCGGGACCGGATGAGGTGTACCCCAGGTTGCTGTGGGAGGTGAGGGAAGAGATTGCGGAGCCTCTGATGATGATCTTTGCATTGTTAATGGAGACGGGAGAGGTTCTGGAAGATTGGAGGGTTGTGGATGTTGTTCCCTTGTTCAAGAAAGGTAGTAGGGATAGCCCAGGGAATTATAGACTGGTGAGTCTTACCTCAGTGGTTGGTAATCTAATGGAGAAGATCCTGAGAGGCAGGATTTATGAACATTTGGAGAGGTATAATATGATTAGGAATAGTCAGCATGGCTTTGTCAAGGGCAGGTTCTGCCTTATGAGACTGATTGAATTTTTTGAGGATGTGACTAAACACATCGATGAAGGGAGAGCAGTAGATGCAGTGTATATGGATTTCAGCAAAGTGTTTAATAAGGTACCGCATGCAAGGCTTATTGAGAAAGTAAGGGAGCATGGGATCCAAGGGGACATTGCAGTGTGGATTCAGAACTGGCTGGCCCACAGAAGGCAAAGAGTGGTTGTTGAAGGGTCATATTCTGTGTGGAGGTTGGTGACCAGTGGTGTACCTCAGGGATCTGTACTGGGACCCTTGCTCTTTGTGATTTTTATAAATGACCTGGATGAGGAAGTGGAGGGGTGGGTTAGTAAGTTTGCGGATGACACGAAGGTTGGGGGTGTTGTGGATAGTTTGGAGGGCTGTCAGAGGTTACAGAGGGACATAGATAGGATGCAGAGTTGGGCTGAGAAGTGGCAGATGGAGTTCAACCCAGATAAGTGTGAAGTGGTTCATTTTGGTAAGTCAAATATGATGGAAGAATATAGTATTAATGGTAGGACTCTTGGCAGTGTGGAGGATCAGAGGGATCTTGGGGTCCGAGTCCATAGGACGCCCAAAGCGGCTGCGCAGGTTTGCTCTATGGTTAAGGAGGCATATGGTGTATTGTCCTTCATCAATCAGGGAATTGAATTTAGGAGCCGAGAGGTATTGTTGCAGCTATATGGGTCCCTGGTCAGACCCACTTGGAGTACTGTGCTCAGTTCTGGTCACCTCACTACAGGAAGGATGTGGAAGCCATAGAAAGGGTGCAGAGGAGATTTACGAGGATGCTGCCTGGAATGCGGAGCATGCCTTATGAAAGCAGGCTGAGGGAACTCAGCCTTTTCTCCTTGGAGAGACAGAGGATGAGGGGGGACCTGATTGAGGTGTATAAGATGATGAGAGGTATTGATTGGGTAGATAGTCAGAGGCTTTTCCCCAGGGCTGAAATGGTGGCCACAAGAGGACATAGGTTTAAGGTGCTGGGGAGTAGGTATAGAGGAGATGTTAGGGATAAATTTTTTACTCAGAGAGCGGTAAGTGCGTGGAATGGGCTGCCGGCAACGGTGGTGGAGGCGGATACGATAGGGTCTTTTAAGAAACTGTTGGATAGGTACATGGAGCTGTGAAAAATAGAGGGCTATGGGTAAGCCTAGTAATTCCTAGGGTAGGGACATATTCGGCACAGCTTTGTGGGCCGAAGGGCCTGAATTGTGCTGTAGTTTTTCTATGTTCTATGTTCTTTGGTAGAGACAGCCAATTAATCTTATTCCTTCCTTTTCTCCTGGCCCTACATTTTATTTGTTTCTGTAGGGATTTATCTGATGAAATTGACTCTTCAGATACATGAGTTCATATCCCACTTCATATCTAGGGATCAGTGTCTAAATAGGGAGAACTGTCCCAAAGAATAATTAAGCATTAACCTGAAATAGTTGTACTCACAGAATGATACCTTACAGATAGTGTGTCAGACTTATTTCATCAGTCCTTGGGCATGTCCTGTTCCACATGCAGGATACACCCTTCACAAGTACAGTTGGCGGAAAGGAGTCCTCAGCATTGACTGTCTGCAGTCTTCTGGCATCAGGTCAAACATGGATAAATGAACTCTCCTACTGATTACCACCCACCATCCTCCTTCAGCTGATAAATCAGTGCTGCTCCAAGTTGGACAACACTTAGAAGAAGCAGGGGCCTCAATGTGCATTTCCAGGATTGGCTTCGTAATACCTCATTGACCAAATTCTGCAAGACATAGTTACAAACTGTGTCTATAGCAAATAGTAAACAATATGAAGCATAAAGCTACCTAATTTTGGCCTCAACAATCTACCTATTACAGATATATCTGTCTGTAACTACATTGGCAACCATGACCACAGCACAACCTCTCTGGAGTTCAAGTCCTGTCTTCATATGAGGACACTCTACATTGGGTTGTGGTAGTATTATCATGTTAGATGGGATGACATGTCTGAACAGGTTCCACATACCTTGTTGTCTAAACCCTTGGAGCTTCCTACTGAACAACACCTTGAGAGTACCTTCTCTAGAGGGGCAACAGTAGTTGAAGAAGATAGTTCACCAGTACTTTCTCTTGTGTGGTTAGATCAACTGCATGGGCTGTCTAACCTGTAATCAGTGTTCTCAAGGATTTGATGGATCCCACATCAAACATTTCTAAAGTGAGGAGGATGCAAGCTGTACATGTTTGATCTACTGGTCAGTCATTGCTAGTCTTGCCAGTGATGTCCACATCCAAAAAAAATCACAAAATCACATACACAAGAAAGACAGCAGATACTGGAAATCTCAAGCGACACACAAAACGCTGGAGGAACTCAACGGGTTAAGCAGCATCTATGGAAGAAAATGGACTGTCGACGTTTCAGGTCAAGACCCTTCTTCAGGACTGGTCCTGAGTCCTGCTTGACCCGCTGAGCTCCTCCAGTATTTTGTGTGTTGCATCACAAGATCACAGGAAGGTTACAGCAGAAAGGAGGCCATTCACCCACTGAGTCTGCAATGGCCACATGTAAAGGTAATTCAGCTGGCCCCAGCTTTTCCCATCATCCTGCAAATCCTTTCCTTTCAAGAGGGTGTTACATAAGAGTCTGAATGCTACTGTTGAATCTGCTCCACTGCTACCCTCTGATAGTGTATTCAAGACCCTGACTAGCCACCACATACAAAGTTTTACTTCTTGTCACTTATGGTTCCCTTACCAACCACTTTCATTCTATGTTTCCTGGTTCTTGATGCTTCCACAAATAAGAACACATCTTCTCTGTCCAAACCCTGATTGTATCTCTCTGTTAGATTCTCATGCAACCTTCTCTGTTCCAAGAAGAAAGGTCCCAGCTTTTTGAGTCTATAAACTTAACAAGTCTTTCATCCCTGGAATCAGTTTAATAAATCTCTTCTCCACCCCCTCTAAAGTCTTTAGTTTGCTCTCCTTGCAACTCTCTTATTTTGGTTTCAACTTTCCTTCTCAACTTTTATTCAAAAAAGGTAGTAGGGATAGTCCAGGGAATTAGAGACCAGTGAGCCTTACGTCTGTGGTGGGTAAGCTGCTAGAAAGGATTCTAAGAGATAGGATCTATGATCATTTAGAGAATCATGGACTGATTAGGGACAGCCAGCATGGATTTGTGAAGGGAAGATCTTGCGTCACTAGCCTGATAGGGTTCTTTGAGGAGGTGACCAGGAAGATTGATGAGGGTAGTGTAGTAGATGTGGTCTACGTGGATTTTAGTAAGGCGTTTGACAAGGTTCTGCATGGTAGGCTTCTTCAGAAGGTCAGAGGGCAAGGAATCCAGGGAGGCTTGGCCGTGTGGATTCAGAATTGGCTTGACTGTAGAAAGCAGAGGGTTGTGGTGGAGGGAGTGCATTCAGATTGGAGGGCTGTGACTAGTGGTGTCCCACAGGGATCGGTTCTGGGACCTCTACTTTTTGTGACATTTATTAATGACTTAGATGAGGGGGTGGAAGGGTGGGTTAACAAGTTTGCAGATGATACAAAGATCGGTGCTGTTGTGGATAGTGTGGAGGGCTGTCGAAGCTTGCAGAGCTGGGCTGACAAGTGGCAGATGGAGTTCAATCTGGAGAAGTGTGAGGTGGTACACTTTGGAAGGACGAACTCCAAGGCAGAATACAAGGTAAATGGCAGGATTCTGGGCAGTGTAGAGGAGCAGAGGGATCTGGGGGTTCATATCCACAGATCACTGAAAGTTGCCACACAGGTGGATAGGGTAGTTAAGAAAGCTTATGGGATGTTAGCTTTCATAAGTCGTGGGATCGAGTTTAAGAACCACGAAGTAATGATGCAGCTTTACAGAATTCTGGTTAGGCCACACTTAGAGTACCGTATCCAGTTCTGGTCGCCTCATTATAGGAAGGATGTGGAGGTGACCAGAACTAGGGCTAGAGCTAGGGCTTTACTCATTAGAGAGAAGGAGGATGAGGGGAGACATGATAGAGGTTTACAAAATATTAAGAGGAATAGATAGAGTGGACAGCCAGCACCTCTTTCCCAGGGCACTAATACTCAATACAAGAGGGCATGGCTTTAAGGTATTGGGTGGGAAGTTCAAGGGAGACGTCAGAGGGAAGTTTTTCACCCAGAGAGTGGTTGGGGCATGGAATGTGCTGCCTGGGGTGGTGGTGGAGGCTGATACGTTGGTCAAGTTCAAGAGATTGTTAGATAAGCATATGGAGGAATTTCTTTTCTTTTTCAATCATTTTATTAGTTTTCAAATTAATACAGATTAATATATAACATCAATATTTATACATGTAATACAAAGCGATCAGGATAACAATTATAGCATAGATAATCATAAAGAACAATAAAATATAAAAAAAATCTGTAGATCCAACGATCTCTTAGTAAATGAATATAATATAAAAGAAAGGAAAGAAAAAGATTTATTATATAAATTTAAAAAAAACCCAAACCAATAAGGAAAATTGCAAACAATATAAACTAAACTGAACAAAAAAAATTTCAAAAAAAAAACAAACAACAAAAAAAAAGAAATAAAAACTGGGCTAAAATTTCTCAGTAGAAACCAAGCAATATTATGTCGTCAAGTCCGTTCCTCCAAGTTGGAAAGTTATTGAAAGGGGATCTACATCATGTGAAAATATTGAATAAATAGACTCTAAATATTTTCAAATTTAAGCGAAGGATCGACAGTACCACTCCTAATTTTTTCCAAGTTTAAACATGATATAGTTTGAGAACATATGGAGGAATTTAAGATAGAGGGATATGTGGGAGGAAGGGGTTAGATAGTCTTAGGAGTGGCTTGAAGGTCGGCACGACATGGTGGGCCGAAGGGCCTGTATTGTGCTGTATTGTTCTATGGTTCTATGTTTCTTGTAATCAGCTGGGTTCTCACTTGTACTCACTAGCATTCATGTCGTGGTTGTATTTTCTGCACTATTTTTGATCATCTAGGGAGCAATGGCTTTAATTTCCTTACTCTTCTCCTTTATGGAAACATATCTGGGTTATAGTTCAAATAAATCGACCATACCTTGTCCCACAGGAGGGGTATCAAAAACAAGAGGGCATGGTTTTAAGGTGAGGGCAAATAATTTTAAAGGGGTTTGAGGGGAAATTTTTTCACATCGAGAATAGTTAATATCTGGAACTCACTGTCGGAGGAGGTCGTGGAGTCAGATACGATTGATACATTTAGGAGACTTCTAGAGAAGCACTATAATAGGCAAGGCATAGAAGGATAGTGACCTAATGTGGGCAAATAGGATTAATGAGCAAAAAGATCAGCATGGATATGGTGTGCCAAAGGGCCTGTTTCTGTGATGTACAACTCCGTGATTCAAAAAATGCCTCCCATAGTTCAATTATAGATTTGCCCACTGAACTTTGGTTTTTCTTTACCTGTCCCAGATCTGTTCTCTCTCATTCAAACTGACTCTTTTCAGTTGACCAGTTCTACCTTGGAGTGGTTTATGTCCTTTTCCATAGCCATTCTAAAGCTTAGGATATCACTTTTTCCTTCTTGTTCTTCCGGAGATACCTGCTCTGCTTGGCCTGGCTTATTTCTTAGACAAGTTCCAGCAATGGCACTGGGCCAGAATCACACAGATCATGAAAGTTCTCCTGAATGCATTTTAGAAATTCCTCCTCTTCTTTGCTCATTATGTTATTGTTATCCCAGTCTATGTTTGGATAGCTGTAAGCCCCTATCATCACTACACTATGGAAAATAAACAGAAAATCAATTGTCCTTTACAAATTAATATTGAACCTGTTTCGATCTCCTTTTCAGATAGTGCATTCCAGATTATAGCAAGACAGTTAATTGGAAAAAAAACACTCTTCATCCTCCCAGTGATTCACTTACCAATCTCCTTAACTTTGTCTTATTGTAACCAACCATGCTGCTATTGGAAATAGTTTCACCCTATTTTCTCCATCGAAACATCTTGTAATTTTGAACACCTGTTAAAATTCTCCTCAACATTCTCTGCTCTGAGGAGAATAGACCCAGTATGTCTAATTTCTACATATGACTCTAATTTATAATTTATAGAGTAATACAGCACAAAACAGGCCCTTTGGCCCAACTCATCCATGCTGACCAAGGTGCCTATCTAAGCTAATCCCATTTTCCTGTGTTTGACCCATATCTCTCCAAACCTTTCCTATCCCACTCCTATCCAAGTTACTCATCCCATTACTGTTTCTAGTAAAAGTATTCTGCATCCTTTCCAAAGCATCCACAACCTTCCTAAAATTAAATGTCACAACACAGCTGAAGTCCAACCAGCATTTGACAAAGGTTTAGCTTAACTTCCTTTCTCTTGCACTCTGTGGCTTTACTTATAAACCTTAAATCCCATGTACCCTTCTAAACGGTCTTTTCAGACAATTAAAGATTTGTATTTGTAAACTTCCAGGTCACCACACCTTTTACATAATTTGTATTTTTGAATGGTAATTGAATTTATCACAGCTGTGACTCCACTTGAAAAGGAATTCATGTCTGTAAGGTTCTATGGGAGGCTCTGAGCTTTGCCTTTCTTTTCTTGAGCAGATCTTTTGCATTCTGAACCCCAGTCACAAAGAACATTAAAAAAATTAAAATGGATGCTGGTAATCTGAGATAAAAGCAGAATATGCTGCAAATGCTGGACTTGTGAATGTAGAGAGAAATGGCCTGGACTTCACTGGGTTTTGCCACCAGTTCCATTGATTAGTGTAAGTACTGGTGAGTTCTGAATGCAGAAATCCTGATTGCTGAGCTCCATCAGCAATAACTTTACTGTGCTTGACCATATGGAGTCCAGTGGCTGAACAGCAGTTTACTGAGATGCCTCAGATTCTGCATCAGATTAGACCAGATATGAATAGCATCTCTACAGCTATGCAAGAGAAGGATAAGAGGAAGGTAAGTTAAATTTTATAGAATTGTTTGTACTTGTTTAAGGCTTTTTATCAATTGTGTGTTTTTGCTTAATTTTTATTACATTTTTTGAAATTAGATTTGAAAAAAATCCTTATTTGATTTTAAATGTTTCTGAGCTCTTACAGTGTCTAGAGGAGTTTTGGGGATGGGTCTTGGCCTGGTCCATCCACCTCTCTCCATTGTATCTTTGTGGATCTGCCTCACTTCAGGGCCTTGCTGCTGGGTTCCAGAATTATCTGGGCCAGCGGATTAGCCAACTAGATCCAGGAAAGTTAAGTTTGGGGACATATGAAAATAAGGTTGGTGAGTACAGGGTACGGTCCTCACTCAAGAAAGTTGGGGATGAAGCTTCTAGTTGATGACAACTTATCATTGACCCAAAACATTAATTCTGTTTTTCCCTCCACTGATGCTGCCTCACCTGCTAAGTTTCTTCAGCATCTTCTGTTCTTATTCAAGATCATTGGTTTGGTGCTTTGATAGAATAATAAACTGCATCTCAGGTTGTAGTTCCAAATCTTAGTAAAACAAAAGCAGAATGGTCAAAATAGAATTAGTGGGGGAATTGGTTTCTGCCTCTTCTTTGAAACATTGTGTTACTCTCTACTCTAATGTTCCAAGATCTCTCTTCATATATTTTTTCTATTTAAACTTCAGACATTGTATATTGCTCTATGTCAGTTATGATTCTGTGCAGAATTCCAAAATCAAGTGGGGAGCTCAATTTCTGCTCCCCAGTTGCCAATGGGTGTGAATTGAAAACAGAAATTGCTGCAAAGCACAGAAGTCCAAGCAACATTTGTGAAGAGAGTAGGAGGGTTAACGTTTTGGGTCAACGGCATTCAACTGGCTTCAGATTTCAAGTTTTCACTGCACCACTGTTGACACTGTTTTCACAAGAAGTGCATTCAGAGAGTTTCTAGTAATTTTTCTCCCCCACTGGGAAATTTCAAATATACAGGTCTTGCCAATGGTAAGACTGAGAGCAGGAACAGTCAGACAGGGTCTTCACCATGCCAATCAAACCAGAATTGTTAATTGTAGTAAAGGCCAGGACCAGCAGGACTACATTCAGCCTGCATCACTTCCAGAATGCTCCAGAACCATCCTGGTCTGTTTTACTCTCAGGAAACACCAGGACAATTCCCAGTCTCTGTAACTCCTAGCAAACTTCAGGGCTACCCACAGTCCGTGCCTCTCCCACTGGGATCACCCAGAGTCTGAGCCACTCCTAGACCA
The DNA here is from genome assembly GCF_009764475.1 of Pristis pectinata. Lineage (NCBI taxonomy): Eukaryota > Metazoa > Chordata > Chondrichthyes > Rhinopristiformes > Pristidae > Pristis > Pristis pectinata. The sequence goes on along the minus strand of NC_067416.1, from coordinate 42,330,616 downwards.
CACACAGTTGGTGGCATTGCCAGTAAGTTCCAGGACCACCCTCAGTTCAGGTCACTCCTTGTACACCAACCATTATCACTTTGTGTCATTCCAAGTGTCATCTCGAACCAGTCTCAGTCCCTGTCACTCCCGGTATACTCCAGCAGCACTATCTCTCTCTGCCACTTCCATTAGATGCCGGGAACACTCTCAGTCCTTCTTACTCCAAGTACGCACTAGGACCATCCTCTGTCTGTTTCACTCCCAGTATGCTGTAGGACCATCTTCAGTTCCTGTCACTCCCACCGTACACCAGGACCAAATTCAATTAAGTAACTAATCCAGGAGTTTTAAGAAAAATAGTCTCAGTAATGAAGGCCATGAAACTACTGGACCAATATTAAAAACCCATTCTGTTCACTGATCTCTTTCAGGAGCGATATCTGACATCTTTAACCAGCCTGGCCTATATCTGACTGCAGTTCCCCAGCAAGTATGAGTATGGAACCACACCTGGGCCAACACCTTTTAAAGCCTTCTGAAATGGCTTAGCAAGCCATTCAGTAGTTTCATAACTATGTTAAAACATAATTTGTATAAAACTGGATGATCTAGGTCGCAATATTCAGAACTAAGCAATCCCCTAACCATTGGATCAGATTGAAGCTCTTCAGTTCTGCTATAACTGGGTGACATAGTGGTGCAGGTAGTAGAGCTGACCTCTGGTGCTATGTGGAGTTTGCATGTTCTCCCTCTGACCAAGTGGATTTCCTATGTGTATTCTGGTTTCCTCCCAAATCCCAAAGAAATGCAGGTTGGTAGGTTAAGTGGCCACTGTAAATTGCCCCTAGTGTGTAGGTGAGTATAAAATCTGGAAGGATTTGATGGGAATATGGAGAGAACAGACTGCAGAGAAAATTAGTTGGGAATGGAATTTATTTGTGAGCTAACACATATTCAATGAACCAAAATGGCCTCCTTCATAAGAAAATAAGGTATATGATTTACAGAGGGATCTTGATCAGCTGGGTAAGTGGGCCGAGAAATGGCAAAAGGAGTTTAATTCAGGTGAGGTTTGTATTTTGGGAAGACTAATGAGGGTAGGACTTCCACAGTGAATGGTAGGGCCCTGGGGAGTGTTGCAGAACAGAGGGACCTAGAAGTACAAGTACATATTTCCCTGAAAGTGGCATTGCAGGTAGAAAGGGTGGTGAAGAAGGCTTTTGGCACGCTGGCCTTTATCAGTATTTGGAAGTTGAGATGTTATGTTGTAGTTATACAAGACGTTGGTGAGGCCGCATTTGGACTATAGTGTTCAGGTTTGGTCACCCTGTTGTAGGAAATGTGTTATTAAATTAGAAAAAGTGCAGAGGAGATTTACAAGAATGTTGCTGGCATTCAAGGGCTGAGTTGTGTAGAGAAGTTGAGCAGGTTAGGACTTTTTTCATTGGAGTATAAGAGAATGAGGAGTGATCTTATAAAAGGTGTATAAATTATGGAGGCATAAATAGGATAAACGCGCACAGTCTTTTTCTGAAGAATTAAGAACTAGAGGACAAAGGCTTAAGGTGAGAGGGGAGAGATTTAATAGGAACCTGAGGGACAACTTTTTCACCCAGAGGGTGGTCAGTATATGGAATGAGCTGGGAGCGGAAGTGGTTGAGGCAGATACACTAGCAACATTTTAAAGGTACTTGGACAGGTACATGGATAAGAAAGGTTTAGAGGGATTTGTGCCAAATGTGGACAACTGATACCTGCCTAGATAGGAGTTGGTTGGTATGGACCAGTTGGGCTGAAGATCCTGATTCTGTGCTGTATGACTCTATGAGTGGTGGTGGATAATTAAACTGCTAAAAGATGAAGGATCCAAGAATATCCCCATCCCTAATGGCTGGGACTAACACTTGAGACCTAAAGTGGAGGAAGCATTTGCCACCCATGTTCAGCCAGAACTGCCAAATGGATTATCACTTTGAATTTCTCCTGAGGTTGCTGTCTTCACACATATTGGTCTTCAGCCAATTTGATTCATTCTATGTGATATCTGAGAGCACTGGATACAGCAAAATCCATGAGACCAGACAATATCTGAATATCTGCTGTGGTAATGAATACTGTGCCTCTAGCTGTGCCTCTAACTAAGTTGTTAGAACTGCAGCCTTTTGTTGTCTCCACCAATTACCTTCCTGCCTCCTTTGCTATTTCCATTCCCCCTCCCCCTGCTGGCTTCATCTGCCCATCATTCCCTCGTCACCTGAATCCTCCTATTGCTTGCCAACTCCTGCCTCACTTGCTGCCACCACCTGCTGACTCCTGCTATTTGCCTGCCAACTCCCTCACCTCTTTCCACTGGATACTGCACGATAGTGTAGCGGTTAGCATAACTCTATCACAGTGCCAGCAACCCGGGTTCAATTCTGGCCACTGTCTGTAAGGAGTTTGTACGTTCTCTCCGTGTCTGTGTGGGTTTCCTCCGGGTGCTCCGGTTTCCTCCCACATTCCAAAAGATGTACAGGTTAGAAGTGTGGCGACACTTGCAGGCTGCCCCCAGAACACTCTACGCAAAGATACATTTCACTGTGTGTTTTGATGTACTTGTGACTAATTACAAAATCTTATCTTATGTTATACTTATAGTCCTGAAACATCGACCATCCCTTTGCCTCCACAGGTACTGCCTCTGAGTTCCTCCAGCATTTTTTTTTGCTGTTACAGCACTGGCATCCAGCTGGAAATGTGGAAAATCACAAAAAAGCTGGACAAATCCAATCTGGCTATTAGTCTATATTCAATCATCATCAAAGTGATGGCAATTGCTGTTGAAGGTGCTATCAAGCAGCATTTACTCACTGATAACTAACTCACCAACTGGAGTTGGCCAGGGCCACTCAACTCCAAACCTTATCACAGCCTTGGTCCAAACTGGACCCAAATGCTGAATTTAACAAGTGAGGGGAGGACCTTTAAGATGGTCCTTTGATAACAAGGCATGGGTGTGGCATCAAGGAGCCCTGGTAAAACTGAAGACAATGGGCACTGATGGGAAAACATTCCAAAGGTTAGAATCATACCTTGCACCAGGGAAGCTGGTTGTGATTGTTAGAGGTCAATCATTCCAGCCCCAGGACAACTGCAGGATTTCATCAGGGCATAGGCCTAAGCCCAGCCATCTGCAGTTGCTTGATCATGAACCTCTCTTCTATTATAAGTTCAGAAATTGGGAGGTTTGCTCTTGATTACCCAAGGTTCAGCTTCATTTGCAACTCCTCATCAAATGAAGCAGCATTCCTGAATGCAGCAAGATCTGAACAACTTTCAGATATGGGTTGATAAGTGGCAAGTAACATCTGTGTTACAAAGGTGCCAGGCAATGACCACCACCACCTCCCCATGTCATTCAATATTACTATTGCCATGTCCTCACCATGAACATTCTCGGAGTCATGTTTAATCAGGAACTCAACTGGACAAACCATGTGAAAAGTGTAGGTACATGAATACATCAGAGACTGGATATCCTGCAATGTGATTCAGTACCTGACACCCAACATCCATTCCACCATCTACAAGGTACAAGTCAGGAATATGATGGAATACTCCCCACTGTGAGTGCAGCTTCAACAGCTCACAAGAAGCTAACACCATCCAGGTTGAAGCAGTCCACTTGATTGGCACCTCATTCACCACCCTAAACATTCATTTTTTCTGCCACTGGCCATGGATTCATTGCTATACAGCACAGAAACAGGCCCTTTGTCCCAACGTCCATGCCGATCAAGTTTAAGATATCTTTAGTAGTCTGAAACACACAGTGAAATGCATCTTCTGCATAGAGTGTTCTGGCGGCAGCTGGCAAATGGTGCCATGCTTCTAGTGCTAACATAGCATGCCCGCAACTTCCTAACCCGTACGTCTTTGGAATGTGGGAGGAAACCAGAGCACCTGGAGGAAACGCATGCAGACATGGGTAGAATGTACAAACTCCTTACAGACAGTGGCCGGAATTGAACCCGGGTTGCTGGCGCTGTAGTAGTATTACGCTAACCGCTACACTACCGTAATCCCATTTGTAAGTGCTTGACCCATATCTCTGTAAATGTTTCCTATCCACGTACCCATCCAAATACCTTTTAAATGTAATTTAAATGTAATGTAAATCTATCACTTCTTCTGGCTGCATGTTCCATATACTCAACATCCTCTCTGTGAAAAAGTTGTTCCTCCGGTCCCTTTTAAATCTTTCCCCTTTCACTTTAAACCTATGCCCTCTAGTTTTGAACTCCCCTACCCTGGGGAAAAGGCTTTGGCTATTCACCTTATCTGTGCCCCTCATGATTTTATAACTCTCTATAAAGTCACCCCTCAGCCTCCGACACTCCAGAGAAAAAAGTCCTGGCCTGTCCTAGCCTATACAGCCTCTCCTTGTAACCCAAGCTCTCCAGTCCCAGAATATCCTTGTAAATCTTTCTTGCACCCTTTCCAGTTTAATGACATCCTTCCTATAGCAGAACAACCAGAACTATACGTAGTACTCCAAATGTGGCCTTACCAGCTGTAACATGACATCCCAACTCACTGGTGCTCCAGGACTGCATATGTACCATCTATAAAATGCACTGCAGTTACTCAGCCTGTCTACTCCAACAGCATTTCCCAAACCTATGACCTTTACCACCAAGAAGGACAACACCACCACCTGAGGATTCTGCTCAAAGTCAAACAACATCCTGACTTGTAAATATGTCACTGGTCCATCACTGCCTTGGTCTAAATTTTGGAAGTCAGAACTGAACAACATTTGTGGGAGTACCTTCACCAAAATGACTACAGTAGTCCAAGAAGGCGGTGACCTTCTCCAGAGCAATAATGGATGGATGATAGATTTTGACCTTGCTAGAAATGACCATATTCCAAAATGTAAATAAATAAAAAAACCCTGTCATTTCCAGTTTCCAGCTAGCCCATCCTTAATGTATGTACATTGCAGCTAGTGCATACCAGGCCCATCCTCAATCTATATTGCAGCTGTTAAACATGGGGATCAAACGGAGGCTACTTCACACTCAGTGTGCACCAGGACCATCACGTTTCTCTCCCGTACCTCTACATTACTCTGCTTAACTCCTGGAAAAGAACTTCTTCTGGAAAAAAGACTAGAAAGTATCCATCAGAGTTATTGTGATTTTGTGATATCTATCTGGGTCACTAAAGTTCTTCGGTGAAAATGTGTCCTTAATGTATTCTATCTGGCCTTATTGTCGCTTCTGCCCCATCTTTGTGGTTGATCAATCCAGTAGCAAACCAGGTGTTTCATTCAGGTCTATTAGCAGCTTCCCAGGGTAACCTGGGATGATCACTGAGTGCTCACTTCCTGAGAACAATATCAAAATAAGACTGCTATACCTATTGGCCTAGTTCTGATTTGTATCTGAGTTTTAGACTTGGGTTTGCTGTAAATGACCTTTCATTCTGCTGAAGACCAAAGTCTTTGACAGTCTGAAGATATTGGGAGGAAGTGTAGATCTAACATTTCTACATTATATCAGGTTTTGGGTATGTTCATATAGCAGAACACCTTGGAGATTCTGTTTTCTCTGATTTAATTTGTTCTTCACAATATTTTCAGATTGCATTTATAAAATAACATTTTAAGTCAAACAGATGCATAAAAATAAAACAAAATATTTACCCACTGATGATACTTGTGATGGTTTCTGACACCTTGGTGCCTGCACTGTGGACAAGGCCATACATTTTTATTTGCCTAGGAAGGAAGAGCACAAAGGTGTTGAGAACCCAAGTTGAGGGACTCCCCTGACACTGGAGCTTTCACTGAGATTATAGACGTAGATTTAGAGGATGGCTCTTGTCTTGTAAGAGTTATCCATCCAGGTGCTTTGCTTGCTTCAGCACAAGAGCATTCTGATTACCTCCTGGATTAAGGCGAATGATAAGTCTTCAGTTAAACACTTCCTGTAGGTTTTGAGGAGCATCTAAAAAAAGGAAGGGCTAACGTTTGGGGAAGATTAGCTGATATTAAAGGAATGGAGAGATAGGTGTCACTTTAGGAATGTGGCACTGAGGTGAAAGATTATTGTATGTTGGAGAAGGACATACCATGCTTTTAACTCTCCTGTTTCTATTCTTAAAATGTTTACATTCTTACGACTGCTGGGCATTGGAGGTTAGCACATTACTTGCTGCCTTTACAGGAGGCCTCAAGACTTTTAATGCTGCCTCCCACGTTTGTTCACCCTTTTCCCTACAGTGACCCTGAGAAGTGAGCTTAAACCGGATGCATGGAAGGGAAATCCTCCAGCATTCTGAACCCAACAACCATCACTATGTGCATGCATTGGGCAGGGAAGAGGTGGCTGCCAGGGGTCTACAGTGACGCGGCACGGTAGCGTAGTGGTTAGCGCGACGCTATTACAGCGCCAGCGATTGGGGTTTGATTCCCGTCACTGTAAAGATTTTGTACATTCTCCCGTGTCTGCGTGGGTTTCCTCTGGGTGCTCCAGTTCCCTCCCACATTGCAAGACGTACAGGTAGGTTAATTGGGTTTAAAATGGGCAGCGCGGACTCGTTGGGCCGGAAGGGCCTGTTACCACGCTGTAAATAATTTTAAAAAAGTCTTAGCAGCTAAATTTCCCTCGCTCTCTGCTGTGATCATGCTTAGAGTCATGAAGGAAATCTGCTCTAATTGTGTTTTTTTTTGTGTTTATAGCCGAGGCTGCTTATAACCTTAAATAGTCATCTTATGTTTGCTGGAACAAAAAAAACATATTTATTTAACTGGTAATTTCCAGTCGAACAAATGAAAATGTATGAAGCAATCATGCCAAGACTGAAGGCTGCCGTTAATCACAGCAGAGTGTGATTTATTTTTGAAATTTGGACTTCTCCTTACAGGGACCATCATTCTTGTAGTTGCTATGAAGGCAGTACCACAATGTATGCCATCTTTGGAGAATAAAAATGGGCTGAAGGATTCAGCAACCGGCACATGGGCTCAGGCAAAAATGAGGACTCATCAATTAAAAACTGAAACTGTCTGGGTTTCAGATTGGTTGGCTTGTTCTCTCTAATGGTCTAACAGAAAGGGCACAGAAATTATGAATGCTCTCCCAAAGAAGTCTGCGGCTGTTCAGAGTCAACTAAAACTTAAAAAATTAAGACTAGATAAAAAGTGCTGGGAATGCTCGGCAGGTCCTGCAATATCTGTGGAGAGAGAAACAGAGTTAAGGTTTCAGTTGATGCACGCGCAAGGTTCTATGAAAGCTCAATGAAAATGATTGAAGAAATCGAACATAGTTTGGGTCATGGCTTCTGCAGGGTGGCTCAAAGCTTCCTGTTACCTGCCAGTTTTATTCTCCATCCCATTCCCACTCTGATCTATCCGTGTGTGGTCTTCTGCATCGTTATGATGATGTCCGATATAAGCTTGAGGAATGGCACCTCATCTTGCAGCCATCTGACCTCGATATCAATTGTCCAATTAACTAACTAGCTTTATTTACTTCAGAATTGGCCATGTCTGCTGTAAATCATCTATCTGTGATATTGCCTCAATGTTTCTCTCTCCATTAGCACAGCCCAACTTGCTGGTGTGTCCCACAACACTGCATTTTGCATCTAATCATGTTCCTTTGCTCGTATTATTACTCCCTGACTGCATCCATTCCATTTTCTATCTTTTTAATTGCCCCCATTAAATCATCAACCGAATGATCTTCTCAATTTATCCCCATGACAGCTTTGGCCTCTTCCTATCCTTTTGCCCTGCTCATCTCTCTGGACCTTGTCTGCAACTTAAGACTAACTTGTTTTATCACTTTCCCCATTTCTGATGAAGGATCTTAGACCTGAAACATTGATTATGTTTCTCTTATCACAGATGCTGCCTGACCTGCTGAGTTTTTCCAGTATTTTCTGTTTTTTATTGAGATTTCCAGCCTTTGCAGTTTTCTGTGTTCTGGTTTTTGTTAGGTAAGAGTATTTAAGGTATGTTCAGTGGATCCAGCTGTATATTTGTAGTGGATTTCCTACTATCAGTATCTACCAACCCTAAAAACACAACAACTTGCATTTGTGAAGTGTCTTTAACATAGCAAAACATTTCATGATGTTTCACAAAAGAGTTTTGTTGACATCACGAAAGCAGATAGCAAGAGAACTATTTATGCACTGCCATTGATAATTTGTCAGAAGTGCTGCAGAAAGCCAATTAAAAAAAACAACAAAGGAATACCCAGAAAGTAAGATGGCTAAAAAAGGAACATGAACAACTGGTAAAGGTTTCAAAGATATAAAGTATCATGCGTAATAAGACAAAAGGGGTGGTCTGAAACACTCAGATTTTTGATCAGTGGACATATGAAGTTTTCAAGACATGGATTGTGATGTTTTGTTGGGTGTAAGTATCAAATTAAATTTAAAACCTATGCAAATTAAAATGAGCTACAGATCAACCATAATATGATTGAATTGCAGAACTTTGAGACCTGAATGGTCTCCTTTTATTTGTTCTTCCACTGTGTTTTCCGGTTACATTCTCTAAAGCTGGATAAGGTTCCTTAGATTACAAATGATTACTAAACTATGGAAGAGGCACAAAATAAACCTTACTTTAGACGTTTGCTGTTGACAGGTTTGCTCTTGACAGTTGAAAACCTAAGGTAAGAAAACGACAGTGCAAAACTGCAGAATGTGGCATTTATATTGACCATTGTTGAAATAATTCTAACAGTGAGAGCAACCGTTTCATAAGAAGGAAAACCTTGATGCAGTTAAATTGGATTGACAAGTTTTCTGTATGGCTTGCACCGGGGTCATGAATATCAGCAGACTAATTGGAAACTCAAGTGTCATGCTTGGAAAATCACACACATCATATGTTTGGGTGGAGGTACCTTAAAATATAACTAGCACCAAGGAATTTTTTGGCAACCAGCTCTTTGTTGATTATGAGCTTATTTTCAATAGATTCAGGGAAATGAAGGCCAACAAATCCCATCCTGTTTCCTTCCTTATATGACCAGTTGTAAGAAATCTTGAACATGCCTGTCTGGCAATGATGGTTTCAAATAAGTCTGTTTACCCAAAGTCCATTATTTTCATTTAGCGGACTGTAAACATTTTAAACCTTATGTCTGAAATGGTAATGTTGCAGAATTAGGGAATTAGTTCATTTTGTTCCTAATGGACAGACATTACTGGATGGCAAGAATAACAGTGATAAATCGGGGGCACTGACCACTGACCAGAGTTCCTGAGGTGAACTCACTGGATGAATCACACACGATGCTGGAGGAACTCAGCTGGTCATGCAGCAGCTATGGAGGGAAATGGATAGTTGTCATTTCGAGTTGAGACTGAGAGAGAGAGGGGAGATGGCCAGTATAAAAAGATGGAGGGAAGGGGTGGAGCAAGAGCTGGCAGGTGATGGGTGGATCCAGGTGAGGGGGAGCAGGTATGCCAACTTTGAAGTTTTCCTCCTCTCTTCGATGGGAGTTCTGTGATATCATCTTTCACTGCTTCCCCCTCTGTGATCTCTGCTGCTCTCCTGTGCTCACCCAGATTCACTACCACAGCGCCACGTCCTCCCTGGGTACTTGTCTCTGCCACCATCTTGGTCCCATGTGGCTTCCAGATCTGTTTTCAGGCCTCCTAGTTTGGGCCCAGCAAGGATCCAAGGTACTTGCATTCCATTGATTGCTTCTCCCTACGTTACTCCTTCTGTATTCTACATGCTGCGCTCTCCGCCATGGGCAGATACCTTCTGACCCTCTCTCTTTCTCCCACAGCTCCAGGCCTTGCTCTCCATGACCTACATCTTCAGCCCTTTGTCACTTCCACCCATCTCCTCCCAGCTTCTGGCACCATTCCCACACTCCCCTCCCCACCAGCCTATCAACTACCACCCCCTCTTCACCTGAATCCTCCTATCACTGCTAGTTCTTGCTTCACCCCTTCTCTCCACCACTGGCTATCTCCCCTCTATCTTTCAGTCCAGATGAAGGGTCTTTACTCAAAATGTCGACTATCCGTCTCCCTCCATAGGTGCTGCCTGACCCGCTGAGTTCCTCCAGCGTTTTGTGTGTTGCTCCAGGTTCCAGCATTTGCAGTCTCTTGTGTCTCCTCACTGGATGAATCTCTGCATCAGGAGCACTTCATTTAAAACACCCCAAAATTTAAAGTATCATTGCTGGGATTTATTAAATAAATCCTTTTACAGTCATGGAGACATAGAATCTATGACTCTAAATTCAATCGGATGAATCCACATTAAAATATTTAAAATCTACTGATTAATCCCAAGTGATATATTGCCCAATATTGGCTGTCTCACTGATCTTCTGTTGATTAAAGCAGTCTTAACATTGACCATTTACTTTGAGTTCTTCATACTGTGCTAGATAAACTACTCACAACATGAGCTAAGCTCACTGAATTTAAGAGACTTCTGAAATCAACTCCTAAGATGTGGGTTTATTAGGTGTGTATCACAGAGCTAAGATAATATGTGTGGAAAAAGCACAGAAAGTGCAGTACTAGCTATGGGGAAGGTTGGCTGTGAAACCTGGGAATGAGAAGGGAAGGAAGTGGAGGGGTGCTAAAGGGCAGGGTGTGAGTAAAAGGGTGTGCAAGGGTGGGAGGGAGAGGCTAGAAGTGGGAGGATGGCAGTGAGGAGAGATGTTGCAGAAGCTTTGGTGAGTTGCTCCAGTGCAGCGTGTGCATTGCAGGTGTCTGAGGGAGTGAATGTTCAGGATGCTCCTTTGTCCTGGATGACTTCCAGCTTTTTTGAGGGTCATTTCAGTTGCACTCATTTGGGCAAGTGAAACTCTCATTTGCCACATTGGTGAAACAACCAACTAATCATGATTACCAAAGAGGAAACAAACAATCTATCAACATCACACTGGGAAAAAAAATGCCATCATCAGCTTGTTTTCCTGACTTTCGTGACATGGAGTCATACAAAATGGAAACAGGCCCTTTGGCCCAACTGGTCTATGTCGTCTAAGATTCCCATCCAAGCTAGTCCCATTTGCCCGCGATTGAACCACGTCCCTCTACACCTTTCCTATCCATGTACCTGTCCAAGTTCCTTTTAAATGTTGTCAATATACCTGTCTCAGCCACTTCCTCTGGCAGCTCGTTCCATATACTGACCACTCTCTGGGTGAAAAAGTTGCACCTCTGGTTCCCATTAAATCCCTCCCCTCTCACCCTAAACATATGCCCTCTAGTTCTTGATTCCCCAATCCTGGGAAAGAGACTGTGCACATTCACCCTATCTATGCCCCTTGTGTTGTATCTTGTTGTGCTGCCCCTGATGTGTAATTTCCATTTTCGGCCCCATGTTCTCCCTCTCCCCCTGCTTTTTTCCCCCTTTACATGATCTCTGCCACGTCTACCATCCTGCCTTTAGTGTGTTCTCTCTCTCTCTCTACATTTTTCTGGCTCTGATGTGCTCACTATCTGTTCATACATTAATATACCGGCAGGTTCATTCTGCTCCCCCTACAGATGTCATGTTGCTCTCTGATCTGCTCTCCTTCTGCATGCTCTGCCTCCCCAATATTCTGCCACACTCTGAAGTCCACGTACCTTTGTAAGGGCTGCCAATGTAAATGAAGCTGAGAACCCATACGTGGGTTACTGCTGCGTCCAGCAAGGGCATGGCGCAGAGTGGCAGTGGTTGGGAATAAATTCATTGAATTTTTGGCTGTGGTTCAAATCTCCATTGTAGTAATATTAAAAAACATTAAATTAAGATTTTTTTTGGCAGGAGGTATAAAATGATAAATGCAAAGATAAGCCAGTGCAAAAGGCAGGAAGTATAAAATGTTTCTAAGATTCAGGGATTTGTTAACATCGCTTTTACAAAAAGTTGTAAGTTAAAGTGTGAAAGATGACAGCAGTGGAAGAGGCGGCAGAGAAGTGGTTGGAACAGGTCAGCAGGTCGCAGAGCACTGTGTGTGGAGCACCAGCTAACGGACGAGACATTACAGTATATAACGTTGAAATTGTTTTACCCCACCACCTTCTGGTATCAGAGGAAACTACAACTGATACATGAGAACAACTTAATAGAGGAATTAGTTGCTTACATTATATACAATATACAGCACAGAAACAGGCATTCAGCTCAAACAGACCATGCAAGCTCAAGCTTCTTCCCATTTTCCTTCATGTAAGTCTGTCAGCCAGAGACTTCTATCTCTTTCTATTTCTCACGCTTGGCCAACCTGCCTTGAAGTATACCTATACTACTCCCCTTACAACTCCCTGTGATAGTGAGCTGCACATTTCTACCACTTACTGAGCAAAGAAAAACTTCTGAATCCCCTATTCGATTTCCTGGTGACTATCGTTATAATTTCCGCCTCTAGTCAACAGGTGCAGGGTACATTTTAATCAGAAAGCGCTTTCATTTTCACTGTATTTAATATATTGCTAGATTATATCGCACAGCATTGCAGACTTAAAATACAAGGGCAAATTCCTCTAGGAATTCTCTTGTTTGTCCACCCTAACTTTGATGAAGAACCATGGAAAGAATGCAACAATCTGCCAAAGCCTGACCTAAAGCTGTCCACAGCTTTTCTCCCAAATATAGCCTACATTTGCAAAGTGCGTGTCAGTAGTAACAGCTCCTCCTCACTGACAATCAACACAGGCGCACCTCAAGGATGTGTGCTTAGCCCACTGCTCTACTCTATCTATCTACATTCATGACTGTGTGCTTAGGCACAGCTCAAGCGCCATCTCGATGGCAGGGAGGGTTGTGCCTGTGATGGAGCTGGCAGGGTCCACAACCCTCTGCAGCCTCTTTCGATCCTGCACATTGGAACCTCCATACCAGGCAGTGATGCAACCAGTTATAAGGCTCTCCACTGTACATCTGTAGAAATTTGCAAGAGTCTTTGGTGACATGTCAGATCTCCTCAAACTCCTAATGAAGTAGAGCTGCTGGTGTGCGCTCTTCGTGATTGCATCAATGAGTTGGGCCCAAGATCTATCCTCTGAGATGTTGATGCCTTGGAACTTGGAATGGTAGCGTAGCGGTTAGCGCGACGCTATTACAGCACCAGCGATCGGGGTTGGATTCCCATCGCTGTCTGTAAGGAGTTTGTACGTTCTCCCGTGTCTGCGTGGGTTTCCTCCGGGTGCTCCGGTTTCCTCCCACATTCCAAAGACGTACGGGTAGGTTAATTTGGGTTTAAAATGGGCGGCGCGGACTCGTTGGGCCGGAAGGGCCTGTTACCACGCTGTAAATAAAATTAAAAAAACTTGAAGCTGCTCACCCTTTCCACCCACACTCAGTGTTGCAGGAACAGCTTCTTCCCCTCCGCCATCAGATTTTTGAATGGTATATGAACCCATGAACACCATTTTATTATTCCTCTTTTGCACTATTTATTTATTTTTGTAACTTACAGTAATTCTTATGTCTGGCACTGTACGGCTGCCGCAAAACAACAAATTGAATGATATATGTCAGTGATAATAAACCTGATTCTGATTCTAACTCCTGGCTGAGCAGATTACCAAAGCGTGGTACACAGATGTAATTCTGTAACTATTTTAATGTTGTTTATTAATAATGTTTATTCCTATTTTATACAAACATAACACTTTGGAAGCAGAATTAGAGGAGGAAATTCTTAGCAATACAGACTGAGGAGCTAAAAACTGAAACACTGCAGTGTGTCACATTTATATAAGCAATCTGTGGCGGCTGCTACCGCGATGTGAAAGCAAGACACTAGTCGGTGGGCTGCAGAACAAAATCTGATTTATTTTCTTGCCTTGCGCGGGCATTTTAAGAGGAACGGTGCCCGCCCACTGAAAATGGAAATGACGTATGCGCTACGTCATCAAACTTTTCCCGCATGCGCGTTCTCCCTGTCACTTGGGGAAGACAAAGGCCCAACGCCATCTTGGGCCTCACCGCTCCGACGACGCGCGACCTGACTGCCGAGCCGGTTCGCTTGCTCGGACGGTGAGTGACTACAAATCTCCATTTTAAATTAGAATTTACAGTAAAAATAGTGGTTGAAGTGTAATAGCTAGAAAATCAGTTTTTTTTAGAAACAGCAACTCCACTTAGATGAATGATTTTTAAAATACATAGATAAGCCTATAATTGGTCAACATCTCTAGAGGTTCATTAGTCAGGTGGTTTGCTAGTGCATGAAGCCCAAGGCCTTCGACATTCAAGGCTCTTGCTTCACGTGCTCTGCTGTTATGGTATACTCACAAAAAAAATCAGGAAGTCCCTGTGGGGTCAAGTACAGAGGGAACACTTGGGGAGGGAGGTCTGGGTAATGGGGTTGGGTTAAGGGCCACAAGTAGCTGCTGGGGAACAATGGAGAGGTAAGAAAAGTAGTCAGGGTGGAGTAGGCTATGTAGTCAGGGATGGAGATTGCTGGTTAGTCTTGGCTTGGAGATCCATATGGATGCAGCAGAGGTTGCTGCAGCTGGTGATCAACAGAGGCCCAAAGAAAAGCCAGGTAAGTAACACCGTTAAACGGGATCTACGCGAGTAAGGTTGGTGCTGGCATGAGACCTCTGAAAAGGTCCTCTTTATGTCACAGAGAAGCAGAATTCAGAGGCACTGCAATAGTCTGCCTTGGCATCAGATGCCCATCGATTGTGTGGTCATGCAAGTGCAATTATAAAGTATAGAAGTGATGACCAGCAATGCATGGCACACTGTTGCATGCTGCTGCATTTGTCTGAGTTTCTTTGTTCGCTTGCCCGTCAGATGCTTGAAGGACTGGAATAAAAATCCTGGACTTTGTGCAACTCATGTAAAACCTCTGATTTTCAATTACGTCAGTATCTTCATTGAAACTGGATAGTGCTGCGCAGAAAAAACTTGGTGCTAAATAGTCCAATTTCTAGGCATGCGCGAGTAACAACTTTAAGGTCATTTGATAGAACTTTTCAAATTACAGACCATATTTGAATTTACATTTGGGTTTGATAGGGTATTTTATTAGCTGTGTAAAATGTGCTTACTCAAGTGCATGTTACTTTTTTGTAAGACGACATAGACTGGAGAAGTGGATATTATGATAATTCACCTGATTTGCTGTGTTCCTGGTCTTAGAGTCATTAACATGGAAAAAGGCCATTCAGCCCACCATCTACATGCTGACCAATGGGCATCCATCTGTATTAATCTTATCTTCCGACACTTGGCCCATAGGTTTCAATGTCAAGCAATTCAAGTGCTCATCTATACACTTCTTCAGTGCTGCCAGCAGCTGTGCCTTCATCATTCTCTCAGGCAGTGCTTTCCAGGTATGGGTGAAAAAGGTCCCCCTTAGATTTCTTCTAAATCTCTTATCGCTCCAGTTATGTAGATTTAGGGTAGAATGCTCTCGAATGTAAAGCTGTTCCCATAACTTGGAAGCCATCTTTCAAAAACACCATACATAGATAAGATAGATACACAGTATTGTGTGAATGGCATCAAAAACACATAAGACTGATAAGAAAGAACAATGACTAAAAGTGGAGGGTGGAAAAAAAAACTAGTTCTGCTGTTCGTAGGAGCAAACATATGTATGTACATTGGACTTTTGAATGTAATAATATTATGGGAGCTCATTCATATCTAGGGGTGTCCATAAATTAGGTGTTCATAACCCAGGGATGACCTGTATTAAGTACAGGCCAATAAAACTCACTGAAATATTTCTGGATGTGGACCTGCTGAAGTTGCACATTTTCTAGAATTTATCTCCAGAGCTGTTTGAGTTGTAGTTTGTGCTATCTATAAGATATGAACTTAATTATTTGACAAATAAACACTGACTTCTACTCCACTCCTTCCCACAAAATCCACCTGTGACCTGAGGCAGTTTCAAGGACCACAGCTGTGTGTTGCTGGTCAACCAAATCTGAAGAATCTTGGAGACACAAGAGACAGCAGATGTTGGAATCTGGAGAAAAAACAAACTGTTGGAGGGACTCAGCAGGTCAAGCAGCCACTGTGGGTGGGGGTGGAGGGGAGACGGGGGTGGGAAGGAATTGTTACTGGTTTTCTTTTGAGACCCTGCATCAGGAACTTGAGAAGAATCTTGAATTTAAACAAAGGTAAAATTTCATGTGGCCTGCTGGTCTGTGCATGTGAATTGTAATAATATGCATTCACAAGTCTTGCAGAGGAAGTTTTTCCTTGTGATAGGCTGTTGTTCTTTAAGTTTTTGATTTCTGTAATTATGCCTCAAAATATTATTTTAATTTAAAGACTGTATAATGTCAGACTACAATTAATCATTTTTTATTGTGTTAAATTTTGGAACTGTGCTCCTAACAGGCCAAAACGACAGTAGGCCAGATTGTCCCAGAACTGGCCTGCTGCCTGGACTTGCTGTCTGTGGTCCACAGCCACTGCAGTGAATTCTTCCAGATGTGGAGGTCCCAAAGAGCTGACCCCTTACATACCCAATAACTCATACACAGTCTTCGACAGCTCACCTCTGTCAAATGCTTTTAAATGTTTAGGTGTCTCTGACAGTCAGAGATTTCTAAAGTAGATTTAAACAATAAAAAAATAAGTAAATTTACTTGAAAACACACCAAAACACAAATTATTAAAAATAATAAAATAAAATGGTAAAATAAGGAAAGCACACATCTGGCTTCATTGTACATATACCAGCCCTTTCCAAAATCAAAACTGCAGATGCTGGAAATCTGAAATAAAAATTGGAAACATTCAGCAGGTCAGGCTGCATCAGCAGAATGAGAAACAGACTTAATGTTTCAGTTCTGATGAATAGTCTTGGACCTGAAACGGTAACCTGCTGAGTGTTTCCAGCATTTTCTGTTTTCTTATTAATATAAACCTGGTGGTAAAGTGGATCCTTCATAGAATCATACAGCACAGAAGTGGTCCTTTTGGCCCAACTTGTCCATGTGACCTTGATGCCTATCTACATTAATCCCATTTGCCCTCATTAGCCCCATCTCCTAGCCAGGTACCTGTCCAAATGCCTCTTAAGCATTGTAGTTGTATCTGGCTCCAGTACCTCCAGACAGTTCATTCTAGATAGTCAACATCTTCTGTCTGAACAACTTACCCTCAGATCTCCTTTAAATTTCTCCCATCTCAGCTTAAACTTGTGCCCTCTAGTTCTAGACTCCCTTGTCCTGGGAAAAAGATTCTGACTATCTACCCTATCTATGTCCCACATAGTGTTATAAACCTCTACAAGATCACCCCTCAGCTCCTCATGTTCCAGTCACAATAAACCCAGCTTGTCTAATCTCTCCTGATAACTACACCCCTCCATTCCTGGCAACATCCTGGTAAATCTCTTCTGCACTCTCTCTATTGTGACCACATCCCTCCTGTAGTGTGGTGACCAGAACTGTACATGACTGTACACAGTACTCCAAATGCAGTCTAACCAATGCTTAGTAAGTTCATTGAGAGGCTGGTAGATAATTTTATCCGTAGCAGTATCATATTGTATGCTTGGGCCCATGGAGGCCCTCCAGGTCTGAACGCAATATTGGCTGAAGGTTGCCAGGGACATCCATCAGGACTGATATTTCCTGCAGTGCCAACCTGTACCATGAAAAGATATTATATGCTTGTAAGGTATATCAAGATGGTGCCTCAAAACTTAAGAGTTCCTCATTTCATCTTCACCGGCAATCATACAGACACCTTTCCTTACATTGCAATCTTCTTCTTAGGCAGTTACTTGGGATCAAAGAAGACCCGTTTCCACTCGTTTGTGGGTTCTGAGGTGACTGATGAGGCCAATGTAGGAACCATAGATCCTTGCAGGAAATGCCAACCTGGTGGGTTGTTTGTGAGGTGGTACCTCCTTCTGCCGTTTATGCAGATCTTCTGTATACCCCTAATACATGGTCTCAAGATTCTTCATACCATCCTGAGTACTTCTCCACTTAAAGTGGTGATGGGCCAGAGAGTCCCAGGTGTCAGTGAAGATGTTGTAACTTTTCAAGGTGACTTTGTGCACACCTTGAATTTTTTCCTCTGTCTGCCTGGTCAATTCTGCATGAAAGACCTCAGAATAGAGTGCCTGTTTTTCAGAGTCTGAACAACATGGCCTGTCCTACAGAGCTGACTGAGTGTAAACAGAGCTTCATCGTTGGGGATAATGGCCTGGGAGAGAACACTGACATTGATTTGCTTATCCTTGCAGTGAATTTGAAGCACAATTGGATGTATGACAGCTGTGGCAGGGTTTGCATGCCATTACTTCCTGCAAGGGGAAACCTAACAGCATAATTGGCAGTGATGCTTCTCTCCCTGACGAGCTCAATGCCTTTTATGCACTCTTTGAAAGGGAGAATAACACTACACCTGTGTGAATCCCCACAGCATCTGGCAACCCTGTGATCTCTGTTTCAGAGGCCGATGTCAGAACATCCTGCAAGAGAGTGAACTCTCGCAAGGCATCACGCCCTGACAGTGTACCTGACTGGGTACTGAAAACCTGTGCCGACCAACTGCCTGGAGTGTTCAAGGACATTTTCAACCTCCCACTGCTGCAGTCTGAGGTTCCCACCTGCGTCAAAAGGGCATCAATCATACTGGTGCCCAAGAAGAGCAGAGTGAGCTATCTCAATGACTATCGCCCAGTAGCACTCACATCTACCGTGATGAAGTGCTTCGAGAGGTTGGTCATGGCTAGGATTAACTCCTACCTGAGCAAGGACCTGGACCTGTTGCAGTTTGCCTACCGCCACAACAGGTCTACAGCAGATGCAATCTCACTGGCTCTCCACTCGGCTTTGGAGCACCTAGACAACAGCAAAACATATGTCAGGCTGTTGTTTATCGATTACAGCTTGGCATCCAATACCATCATCCCCTCAGTATTAATCATCAAGCTTTAAAACCTGGGCTTCTGTACCTCCCTCTGCAACTGGATCCTTGATTTCCTCATCGGAAGACCACAGTCAGTGCGGATCGGTAGTAACGTCTCTTCCCATGCCAATCAACATAGGCGCGCCTCAAGGATGCATGCTTAGCCCACTGCTCTACTCTCTCTCATGACTGTGTGGCTAAGCTCAGCTCAAACGCCATCTATAAATTTGCAGATGACACCATAGTTGTTGGTGAAATCTCAGATGGTGATGAGGAGGCATACAGGAGTGAGATATGGAGGCTCCTATGCACAGGACTGCAAGAGGCTGCAGACAGTTGTGGACTCAGCCAGCTTCATGATGGGCACAACCCTCCCCACTATCGAGGACATCTTCAAGAAGCAGTGCCTCAAGAAGGCGGCATCCATCACTAAGGACCCTCACCATCCAGGACATGCCCTGTTCTTGTTACTACCATCGGTGAGGAGGTACAGGAGCCCGAAGACCCACAATTAATGATTTAGGAACAGCTTCTTCCCCTCCGCCAGTAGATTTCTGATTGGTCCATGATCCTATGAACACTAGTTTGTTATTCCTTTTTATTTGAACTATTTATTTATTTTTGTAACTTATAGTAATTTTATGTCTTTGCACTGTACTGCTGCCACAAAACAACAAATTTCACGTCATATAAGTCAGCGATAATAAACCTGATTCTGCGACAGCATTGGAGATATGTTTTCAGTACATACTGCAGACGTCAGAAGCACATGTAAGGACAGGAATCACAGCTGCCCAGTAGACCACTAGACTCAACCACTTACACACACACACACACACGCACACACAGTTTCTGTCTCCCTTATCCCCTTTCTCCTTCCTGTCTCCCTCCTTTGCCTGTATCCCCCTATCTCTCATCCTAAATAAATCCGGAATAAAAAAGCTAGTATGGGTAATGAAAAGAGAGAAGGGGAATACAGGGCAGCAGGGACAGGGAGTGAAAGAGAGGGAAGCAGGGTAGCCGGACAAGGGAGAATGACATATGGGGTAGCATTGATAGGAGAGAGCCACAAGGTACTGCTTTCCTTTTCTTGCCCTGCTACGTTACTTCCCTCCCTCACTCCCTACCCTTTTGTCCCGTCTCACCATTATCCATGCCAGCTTTTTATTCCAGATTTATTTAGTTACTGTTCTTGTGCCCCTTCCCCTCATTTCCGTCCCTCTTTCACGTGCCTTGCTCCCTGTTTCTGCTGCTCTCTGTGTGCATCTATTTCTCTCTCTACCTGCTGTTGAGTGCCTTTCTTCCTCTCTCCTTTCTACTCTCCTTGCACCTCTCCCTCTCTCCTTTCTGCTCTGCCTGTACCTCTGTTGTGAAACAGGTTCGGGGTCTCAGAAGGCAAGGACTCTGAACACAGTCTTGGAGATAAATGATTTATTTGCAAAAGACAAACGCGGGGAAAGGGTAACAGGAATAACACACACACACACACACACACACACACGTGCACAGTTTAGAGCGAGCGTGGGAAAATCGCAACAGGGATAAAATACACACACACACACACACACACACACACACACACACACACACACACACACACACACACACACACACACACACAACGAACTAGGTACAGACAATCAAGGAAAAACAATACGATACCTGCCACCCCTTGACTCAGTGCAGGCACAGTTCTGTACTACCAGGGATACTAACTAAAATGCTCCCAACCCTTTTAACAGTGCACACCTCACCAACGATTTTTCCAGCGCCATTTCACAGTGCTCAGCCTGGAGCGAAGCAGGGTGGTCCCTCGGAGACAAAAGAGAGGGAGCCGAACATGTGGCACTCTTTATAGTGCTGGAGGGCTAGGGGGTCCAACCCAGGTAATTTAAAAAGGCCAATGGCTTGGTGCCAGCAAGGACTAATCGATCACAAAGGCCGATGGTCAGGTGTGTCCTGATGGGTGGGGCCAAACCTTGATTGGCAGTGGTGTGTGTTCCGACCAGGTAGGGGCAGTGCTGTCATGTGACAGCCACGACCCTCCACAATACAACCTCTCCTTTCCCTGATCCTGCTACTGTGTCCCTCTCTCCTCTGCAGCAGTCCCCCTTTCTTCCTCTTTACTTATCTCTTTCCCTTTTGCCCTTTCTCCCCTTCTCCCTCTGTGCTTCTCCCTGTCTATAGCTCATTGTTCTCTCCCACTCCAGGTTTCGATCCCACACACTTAGTCTGTACTTCCCCGCCTTCTCTTTAGGACTTGTTGCTAACTGTGAGGACTCAGGACCTGCTCCCAGCACACAGCATGAATATTTCTCTCAAAGCAGGAGCCGCACATCAGTTGAAGAGGGTCAGGAACTTGCAGCTGGAAGAGGGTGGGGTGCCTGCAATGGATGATTTGTCGTACGACACTGAGGAAAAGGGGTGGATATCAGGGAGGCCAGAGTTGGTTCATCAGGGATATTCTCAGAGCAGCAAGGAATAGAACTTGGGATTCTGTTTATCACTTCTCAAAATTTCAGTGAGAAATTTTCTCTCTCCCTGCTCCCTCACTATCCCCTCCGCACCCTCCCCCTGCTCCCTCACTATCCCCTCCGCACCCTCCCCCTGCTCCCTCACTATCCCCTCCGCACCCTCCCCCTGCTCCCTCACTATCCCCTCCGCACCCTCCCCCGCTCCCTCACTATCCCGTGCTCCCTTCTTATCCCCTCCACACCCCATGCTCCATCATTATCCCCTTCACAATTTCTTCCCCCTCCTACTCATTACCCCCTGCCCCCCCCACCACTCCATTAGTGGTGTATGTGTCTGTCTTTCTTATTCAAACACAGAATTTGCTTCCATCTCCACCTTCATCCCACTCAAAACTATATTGATGATGTACCTGTCACTGCATCAGTTCACTTGCTCACCCATTGACTCAGCAGTATCTGTCACTCATTACTCCCCCGGATCCATATTTTCACATCCATGCCACAGTTATTCTATATAGTCATCCCAGGAGGCCACATGCCACATCTCATGAAACAACTCTTGCAATTGCTCCCTTTTGTAAGTGGCGATCACCATGCAGAAATGGCTGCCACAGCAGAATGGAGGTGGTTCACCTCTGGAGGACAGGTTGATGCCTCTGGAAGAGAATGCTGAACACTATGAGTACAGTGACCACAGCAAGTCCAAGGGGAAGCTGAACCCGTTTGAGACCTGCTGTGTATATGTTCATTGCACCTTAGCACAGCCTCAATGTTTTAGGGATTGCACCTATGTCCAAGAGGGATCACTTACAAGCATTGTGCATTAATGGAGCCTTTGGATTATAGTAGGAAATAACATCTGGACATTAGGCAGGTGCAAACAATGATCCATAGCACACATTGCTGCAGGACAACCTCTATGCCTTTCTTTTCATTTCAGAGGAAGAGAAGGATGCCCTGAGCTGTGACCTGTGTCCCAAAGGAGCTGGAACCTCTGCAGAGCAGAAGTAGTCATCAGTAGCTGCAGAACAAGAGGACCCCATTATGTGAGTGTGCCTATCCCCACAGAGCAGCAGCTCAGTTACCAGTGCCGGGAGGAAGAGATTAGATCAGAGGGGAAAACACTGGCACTAGTGGAATGTAGTCAGACAGGAGGGGAACGGGAGCTAATGCCTTGTCTGCACAGACTTTGCACACAGTCAGAGGTGGTGACTCAGAGAGTTCAAAGGAGTCCCATAGTAGGGAGGCATTTAAGAGAAGACTCTTGGGTAGGCGTTTTTATTGGAGCAGTGTCCAGCTTATCACGTTAGCTGCGTGAGTTAAAAATGAGAATGGAAGAGTCCTTGTTCACATCCTCTTGCGAGCTGATTGGGAGTCAGGAGAATCTCACTTCCACTTGGGGAGCAATCAACTCTTCTATACCAAGCAATAGCAATGCCAAGGAGTAGAGCAGTTGAGGGAGCAGATCTCTGTCTCTGTTGAGGCATAGACCCAGTTTTCCAGAGCTGTTTTAACCCTGATTCCCAGGATCAGTGGCTTGCTATTCCACAGGACTTCAGTGCAGATATGAGAAAGCAGACTGCCATGTTCCAGAGTCTGTGAGTCTTGGCAGGGTTGTAGGGGCTATGATGACAGTCATGCAATCTCAGCAATGCTAGATCTGCACAACATTGTCTGCTGGGTGTTGCAGGGGGGTGTTTGGCAGTGGAAGAATGGAGACTCCTGTCATCTCACAGAATCTCTTCTGCACCATTTGGCTCTCAGGTACTGTCCTCGCTAGTGTATCTAATCCTACTTTCCCAGACTGTGGACACCAATTGATAGCTCACAGTCTGACCCAGTCCTGACCCACTGCAATTTGCCCACTGCCAAAAACAGATGTACAGCAGATGCAATCACACTGGCTCTCCACTCTGCTTTGGAGCACTTAGACAACTGCAAGACATACATCAGGCTACTGTTTATCGATTACAGCCCTGTGTTCAACACCATTATTCCCTCAGTACTAATAACCAAACTTCAAAACCTGTGCCTCTGTACCTCACCCTGGGTCCTTGAATTCCTTATAAGGAGAGCACAGTCTGTGTAGATTGGTAACAACATCTCCTCACTGATAATCAACATAGGTGCACCTCAAGGATGTGTGCTTAGCCCAGTACTCTACTCTACGCTCATTGCTTTGTGGCTAAGCACAGCTCAAATGCCATCTAAAAATTCGCTGATGACACCACTGTTGTTGGTAGAATCTCAGATGGCAATGAGAAGGCTTACAGGAGTGAAATAGATCGGCTGGTTGAGTGGTGTCGCAACAACAACCTTGCACGTAACGTCAGCAAGACCAAGGCATTGATTGTGGACTTCAGGAAGGGGAAGTCGGGAGAACACACACCAGTCCTCACTGAGGGGTCAGCAATGGAAAGGGACTGAGGATATCTGTATGTTGGAGCCAAGAGCATGCCTTGAAGCAGGCAGGCGACAGCCACAGTAGAAGCACCGTGGGGTAGGGGTTAGTTTCCAAGCCCGCATGGAAATTCACAAAAACTAAGAGACATGAGTGGTGATAGACTCCAGTAATTCATTGAGTCATTGGGTTTCATTTGCAATCAGATATTTTGTTACTGAATTTGTGCAGGTTATGCTGGATCCATTCAGTTTAACTGTGTAGATTCTAATCATGTTTGCTGTTAATCCTTCCAGCTTCTGGAAATCAGGTAAATTTTAACTTATTTGCATGGATGCTTAAATAAAACACTGATACTCTTCTTAAATGTACAGCTTTTAATTCTCTCTATAGATATCAACCCAATTAAGCCATAATGAGGTCAACATATATACTAGTTCATAAGTGGGCACACAGGATTTTGAGTGAAATAATAGTGATAGCTATCCTAAAATCATGGCTCAGGTCACAGTAGAGAATTGGGCTCACTTTGGGGATCCTGTTATAGAAAGGAATTGGGAGCTTGCACTGTAGATTCTAGTATCATACCAGAAGTGTCGAACTACATTTATGAGGAGAGATTTTGAGACACTTTCTATTGGAGAAGAGAAAACTCTCAAAAGGAAATTTAATCAAGGCTTTTGTTGGAAAGATGCAGTTATATAGTAGTTTTCATACTCTCAGAAAAACCCAAAATACTTTACAGCAGTGCATTGACTTGTGAAATATAATTACTGTTGTAATGCAGGATATATGGTGGTCCATTTGCATATTAACCTGAAGCATCAGATGGGCCTCATTTTTACATCTCAGCCCAAGTGTTGTGCTCAAGTTTCTGGAGTGCAACTCAAAGCCAGGTGAGTGAACCACAGTCAATGCCCTGAATTAAGAGAAAGGCTATTTCCTCTACTTGGAGAGTTAAAAGTATCATTGAGTGAGTGTGGAAAGATTTTAGGAGAAATTTCTTTTCATAAGTTGCAGTTGTATTTATCCAATTTTCCTACTAACCCTGCATTATGGAGCAGTTGTGTTCCTGGAAAACCATCTGTGTTCCCGGAAAACCATCTGTGTTTCCGGAAAACCATCTGTGTTGTGATTTTCCATCAAGCAAAGTCTTCACCCCCCATTAAATCCCACGTTATAAGTGGAGGTGCATTTCTACAGTAAGTTTTTCTCTCAACAGTAATGGCCCCCCATTGGTTTGCAGCCTGTAGACAAGGAAGATTTCTTTATACCATATCTCAAATTTTTGGTTAATGATTTGTGAATTCTGTAAGGGCAAATTGCTCTGTAATGCCGGGATAGTCTGCTTTGGAAGCAGAATATAGGCAGTCGCCAGGTTACTTATGGGTTCCATTCCTGAGAACTGCCCATAAACCAAAATTTCATAACCTGAATCAATGGTATTGATTAATTGACTATCCATTTAAAAGTGTCCTTCATAATTGTATTGCTGAGTTTAGACTATCGATTCCTTCTGATTCTAGTCTTAACTGATGTTTGAACTAAGAATTTCCATGGGGATGTTTTTGTTGTTTGATCTGGAGAAGAAATATCAAATTGTTTTCTTGTGGGCTGATGACATTTCCATTTCTCCTGCTTATGTGAGCTAATGAAGGTACGCGACTAACAGCATCCACAAATTTTCTTTACACACACGACCAATGCGTTCTTTTTGCTGTGGTGGGTTAATAATAAGGGAAACAATCACTCAATTTCTGGCTTGGGAGAAGAAAGTTCAGGGTCCTTTTTAGGTTGAAGTGATTTTTTTTCAAAAGGAAGAACAGCAGTCAAACTTATTTTTGACATGGGAGCATTTGCATAAAGTCAGATCTCCGTAAGTCAGGTTTTTCGTAACCAGGGGAAAAACCAGGTTTTTCGTAACCTGCACAATGGGGAGAAGAAGTGTGCTTTGGAATTAGGCTTGGATTTCTGTGGCAGAGAGGCAGTCTATAAGAAATGGTTCATTAGCTTTTTTCTGAGATGGAAATGTGCTTCTTGGGTTCACTGACAGTCAAAATATCTTTTTACATCTTAAAGATGTTGGTGAATTATTCTCAATTCAGTAGGTTGAGTTGAAAGTACAAGTCAATACCAATCCAATTGGTTAATTTTTTTGATACATCTCAAAATTTAAATTAAAATGTAATATTTTACTGTCAGTTAATTTTTGACATCTTAATATTAGAGGAAAACAAGTTACTACATAATCCCTATATTTTCATTTATCTTTTATCTTTCCATCTCCAGTTGCTGTACTTTCCTCTGTGCCCTGATTTTAAATAAACATGATCTATTTTTAGTCTATCCTTATATGGACCAGTCTGTCTACTATCTTTTTCCCAATTTGCTTTCTATCAATTCAATGGATCAACATAATCCTCCAAAACTTTCTGCAGCAGTTCATTTAAGAGTGGTCCACTCAACAGAATGTTCAGTTAATTTACAATCCCTTTGTTCCAGAGTCACATCTGTCAATAAAATTCTTCCTCATATTTTAAGAAACAGCTTGTCTTTGACAAAGATTGGAAATGGAAAAGATTCCTTTGGTCAGAATGAAATGAATAGGTAGGGAAGTGTGCATAGACTGAGGATAGGGTAGTGAAAATACTTACTTGCTAGAGGGGTAGTCATGCAGAAAGGCAGCAGCAGTGTGGTGCCAAAAATTGGTAATTACCATGTGTGCATTTCTCACAGTCTGGTATCTTTGTGATCTCTTTTGGAAGCTGATTAATGTCCATCTCCCAGAGAAAGTGTGAGATATCTTAAAGATTAGTTTAATAATAGAGTAATTCTAGGGATCACAAATGGATTTACTATGCAATGTAGATGAGGGGTATCTTGTTTAATGAAGAAGCTTGGAAGTGATCTCCTGCTTGGGTGAGAATGTGGTGCCTAGCTGCATGTATTCTCCTGGGATTCCTCACTGTGGGCGCAGGGTCACTTTCTTGGGCCTTATCCCACAACATTTGGAGGGCCTGCTTTCTAATTTGCAAATTATTGTGAATATAGCAACTGTTTTTCCACATAAAAGATGATAAAGTCTAGAATATATTGCAGCTAAAATTTATGGATGAATGATTGAAGCTTTGAAGTTTGACATATCTTTGTTCAGCGAGTGTGTCAAGGAATATAGGATATTACTACCAATTGCAAGTGGTATGTTAAATATTTCTACCAATTACACACAGTATGATCTCACATACTTATCTGTGCCTAGTACATCAAGGTAATTAATCTTCTTCCTATCCATGGTGCTATCATTGTAAATCATCTGAGACTTCTCCCTAATTTGGTTTGGTACCTGTAATGGGGGTTTCTACATGTCTTACACTATTAGCCAATTCCCTTTTTGGGTTACAACTATTATTTTTTAGTAAGGAGATAGCCATTCTTTCCTTATCAGGAATTCTACATACTGGGTCTGGAGATATGAAGTTCTCACCTACCAACACAACTAATCATGACAACCACAAGGTCTTCTTGTGACAAATGTATGAAGTTGCAGAAAACAGACTGATCACACAGTAAGTATTTGATTTCCCTTGAGAAACTGATGTTTTAAACTTGTCTAATAGAAATCTTAACCATAGGTACACTACCACCATTGCTAATAGTCTATTCTTTTATACCTTTTTCTCAATGCTTGCTGGATAAGGGTAATGTATTCTTGCTCTGTCCTTGAATCAGGTCATAGATCGGCCTCATCTCCACTTTTCTACCTGTTCCCCATAATCCTTGAAATTGTTATTCACCATGAATATATTCGATGAATCAGCCTCCAGATATCTCAGGCATAAAGAAATTCAAAGATTCACAATACTTTAGGGTTGGGGTGGGGGGAGGAAATCCTCCATCTCTGGCTTAAATGGCCTGAAACTAGAGCTCTTTGTTCTAGATTTCCCCACCAGGGGAAACACCCTTTGAGCATCTACATTGTCAAGTCCCCTAAGAACTTTAGGTTTCAATAACATCCCTCATTTTTCAAAACTCCTGTGACTGTTGGCCCAACCTACACAATGTTTCCTAATTAAAAAAACCCTTCCTTTCAGAAATCAACCCAGTGAACCTTTCTTGAACTGCTTCCCAAACATGTTTTTCCTTCAGTAAGGATTCCAAAACTGTATATGGTGCTGCTGATGTGATCTGAGCAACATCCCATATAGTTGTAAAAAGACCTCACTATTTTTATACTTTATGGTCTTTGCATTACGTCCACCATTGTATTTGCCTTCCTAATTACTTGCTGTACCTGGATGCTAACTTTGTGTTTCATGTATCAGGACAGCTAGATCTCTGCATCACAGAATTCTATATTCTCTCCACATTCAAACAATATTCTGTTTTTCGGTTCCTTCAACTAAAGTGGATAAGCTCACATATTCCCATATTGTATTCCAAATATGGGAAAAGGTGAAAAGTCCGCCCACCCTGAAAGCCTGCCTTGTAAAAGAAGTAGCTACAGAGAGAGTTGATACCCCGGTCATGATCTGCCAAAGTTCCCTGGATTCTGCAAAGGTCTCAGTGGATTGGAAAACCATAATTACAATACCTCTATTCAAGAAAGGAGGGAGATAAAAAGCAGGGAATTCTAGAACAGTTACCCTAGGTTATAGGAAAATACTGGAATCCAATGTTAACAGCAGGGCATTTTAGAAAACCTTTGCCAAATTTTTTTTTCCCACGTACATAACCTATTACTAACCCTTTGCAGATTTAGTTCTCCCCACATCTTACTTCCCCACCTATCTTTGTACCAGCAAATTTGCCTACAATATGTTCAGTAGCTTTATCTAAGCCACTAAAATAGTAAAGGTGAGGTCCTGGCACTGATTATTGTGGCAACCCATTACTTACTATAACCAATTTGAAAATGATCCAATCAATATTGGGTAAGTAATATTTACCTAATACCCTTGTGAGGCATTTTATCAAATGTCTTTTGGAAATTATGGGTGTAATTGGGTGGTGTGGGCTTGTTGGACCGGAAGGGCCTGTTACCGTGCTGTGTAAATAAAGTTTAAAAAAAATCCAAAAATGCTGCATCTACTGCTTCCCCTTATGTCATCAAAGAAATCAAATAAATTTGTCAAGCATGAGCTCCTTTTCATGAAACCATGTTGATTCTGCTTGATGATATTATGATTTTTTTAAATGTCATTTTCTGTTATTGATTCTCCAATCTAAACCTCATTGGGACCAGTTTTTTACCTAACTACTCCCTTTTTATATACTTGTAGAATCCCCAGTACTGATCACTGTGACAACCCACCAGCTTCTGCATGCTGATCTAAAAGACCTATTGATCCCAACTCTGTTTTCTGTAAGGTAGCCAATCCCCTATCAATGCTAATATATTAACACAATGCCATGAGTTCTTACCTCATACAGCAACTTTTTATTTGCAACGTATCAAATGCTTTCCGGAGTTCCAAATACATTTACTGGTTCCCCTTTATTGTTACATTCTCAAAGATCCCTTACAAATAAATCAAACAATTTCCCTTTCAAATATCACTTTCCGTTTTATTGTATTTTTCTAAATGTCCTGTTATTATTTCTTAAATTGGATTCTTCCAATGTTGGGCAAACAGGACTATAAGCAACAAACAAGATACTGGGGAAAGTCAGTGGGTCAGGCAGCATCTGTGGAGGGAAATTGAGTCGAGGTTTCAGCTGGAGACTCTTCATCTGGACTGAAAGATAGCGGGGAGATAGCCAGTTTAAAAAGGTGAAGGCAAGGGGTGG
This sequence comes from Pristis pectinata, assembly GCF_009764475.1. Classification (NCBI taxonomy): domain Eukaryota; kingdom Metazoa; phylum Chordata; class Chondrichthyes; order Rhinopristiformes; family Pristidae; genus Pristis; species Pristis pectinata. The sequence continues at coordinate 42,301,101 of NC_067416.1, read as the reverse complement.
GGCAAGAGCTGGCAAGCAATAGGTGGATCCAGGTGAGAAGGGATAATAGGTAGATGGAAAAGGGAAGAGTGGAAGTAGCGACAGAAGCTAGGAGGTGATAGCTGGAGGCGACAAAGGGCTGCAGATGATGAAATCTGATAGGAGAGAAAGGTGGAGCATGGAACCAAACAAGGGAGGTGGGGTGGGCAGATGGGAGAAGTGGGCGGGGTGTGAGAGGAACTGGGTAGATCAGGAGGAGAGAGAAAAAGGATAGAGGGGGCGCAGTTTACCAGTTGGAGAATTCAGTCTTCCTGACGACCCAGATGAAATATGGGGTGCTATTCGTCTGGTTTGTGTTTGGCCTCACCCCGGCAGTGGATTCCAAGGACAGATTGTGTGCAAATGGGGAGGAGAATTAAAATGCTGGCAACCAAGGGCTCCAGAAGTCCTGGCACAGCGATCACCTAGTCTGCGTTGGTCTCACCGATGCAGAGGAGGCCACATGGAAAGCAGCAGGTGCAATAAACAAGGCCATGTGAACGTCTACCTCACCTGGAAGGGCTGTTTATGGCTCTGGATGGTGGTGAGGGAGGAGGTGTAGAGACAGCTGCTGCACCTTCTATAGTTGCAAGGGAAGGGATGGGTGGGGTTGGATGAGCGTACCAGGGTGTCACAGACTGATCCCTGCGGAAAACAGAAAGGGGTGCGGAGGGGAAGATGTGACTGGTGGTGGGATCATTGTAAAGTTGCCCTTCCCGCCCCGCCGTAATTGCCGCTTCCTGGCGGTTGTGTGAGGACAGCCGCCGGCCCCTGACTCCTACCCCACCCCCCGGCGGTTGTGTGAGGACAGCCGCCGGCCCCTGACTCTTCCCTCCTGGCGGTTGTGTGAGGACGGCCGCCGGCCCCTGACTCCTACCCCACCCCCCGGCGGTTGTGTGAGGACAGCCGCCGGCCCCTGACTCTTCCCTCCTGGCGGTTGTGTGAGGGCGGCCGCTGGCCCCTGACTCCTACCCCACCTCCCGGCGGTTGTGTGAGGGCGGCCGCCGGCCCCTGACTCTTCCCTCCTCCAAAAGAGCAAAGGTGCAATTTCGGCAGCTGACGGGACTCGCCGAAAACCGCGGGAAAATGTCCCGCGCCGTCCACGTGACGCGTTGGAGCTTCCAGAAAGTTCTAAACGGCGAATTGGTCATTTTCGATGTCGTGGGGCCGGTTTGAAGAATATATTTGATTATATGGCACGAAAGTCAGCCTCAGCACCAATGTAATCGTTTGCCTCAGATTCCAGCATCTGTGTCTCTCTGCCGTCAATTTAACGTTCTCCGCGGCACCGTCTGTTGTTGCCGCCAGACCATTGTATTCAGTTTTCCTTTCATAACCTCACCGATTCCTGGATTCCCTGGTGGAGTTTATAATGTATTGGGATGTGAATGGCGGATCTGGTACTCATTGCCCATCTTTAACTGACTTTGAGAAGGTGGTGGAGAGCTCCTGTCCTGAATCACTGCAGTCCTGGTGAAGGTCCTTCCACAACACTGTTGGGTAGGGAGTTCCAGGCTCTGGACCCAGTGACAATGAAGGAATGGTGATATGTATCCAAATCAGGATCCCGCCGACTTGGAGGCAAACTTAACGATGGTGCCTTTGCTCTGCAGCTTCTAGGCTTGTTCTGTGTGGAAAGAATTGTAGGTTTGGGAGGCACTGTCAGAGTACCTGGATGAGTAACTGAGTACACCTTATAGGTGATACGCACTGCAGTCATAGTGCGCCAGTGATGGAGGACATACATTTTTTGAGTGCCAATCAAAACTGGCTACTTTGTCTTGGAGGGTGTACAGCTTTGAGTGTTGTTGAAATTGCAGTCATCCAGGGAAGGGAGTATGTCCTAATGTGTCTTGTAACAGGTGGAGAGGCTTAGAGAAGTTAGGAGGGGAGTCAATTGCTGTAGCATACTCAGTTTCAGACAGCTTTTGCAGTGCTTATGTGACTGCTTCATTTGTGCTTCTGGTCAACAATGAATTCCCAGGATGTTTGTGATGGAAGACACTGAATATAAAGGGTAAGCTGTCAGACTCTCTCTTCTTGGAAGTGGTCATTACCTGGCACTTTTGTGGCATGAATCTTTTGCCACATATCAGCCCATAGATGAATGTTCTCCAGGTCTTGCTGCTGAGTAGTTTGGACTACTTCATATATTGAGGTGTTGCTAATGGAATTAAGAACCCTGAAATTATCAGCTTTGGCTCAAGACTGTGATGAAGTCAGAGCCATTTAGGCCAGGCACTATCCAAATGAACAGATTATTGGTGGCTACAGTGATGTTCAAGTAGCAACATTGTGTCCAAAATTCATTAAGGGACTACTAAAGATGATGGGGGGTAGGAAAGCTGCTGCTTGGTGTTCTGGATGGAAAACTGACTTGACTATTAATTTTTTCTTTCAAGGGAGAAAGTAAGAAATATAGAAAAGAGACTCCTCAAGCCTGCTTTGCCATTTATCACTCTCAGTTTTGAAGGCAATGAACGTTTGAGCCTCAAAAGTTCCCCAGGATAGAGAGTTGAGATTTCTCTTCATTTCAGTCCTGAATAGTCCAGCTTCATTTTGAGATTGTAATCTCTAGTTCTAGAAATATTAGCCAAAGGAAACATCCTCGTTGCATCCAGCCTGTTGAACTCTCTTTTAAAAAAAATTGTATGTTTCAGTGAGGTTACCTCTCATTCTCCTAAACTTTGGAGTATAGAGGCCTAGTCTACTCAATACTTCATAGAATTGTACAGGATATAGGGGAGGGGAGTGGGCAGGTGCTGGGTGTCAAAAGGGAAGTGAAAGGAAATTGGTATAAAAGTAAGAACATTTTGCTGCAAACATGTAGAAGTGGGTAGCACACGAGCAGTTTAAAGAGTGAAAAGAAACTTCGGTGGTTTCGTTTTTGGGTCATTTGGGCGGACTTTGGAGCAGCTACATGTTTTTTTTCTCTAATCGGGCATAGTGGGGCAAGACTCCACAGGCGTGTGACATAAGCAGGTAGCGTGCAAGGAGTTTAAAAAGAAGACCACCATAACAAGTAGGCGGCGGAGTGAGAGGGAGCAGAGTGATTGGGCTTTGGCTTAACGGGCTTAGGCGGTGTCGGGGTGAGGCGGGATCCACTTACCTATCATTCTCTTCGGCATCAAGAGGTGGAGGCCATCTGCAACAACACTGGTGAGTAGCTGGGAAGTAAGGGTAAGGTTTACTGTTATTATTATAAACTTTTAAGTAGACTACAGCTAGGTAGGGAAAAAAAACTAGTTCAGATGGAGGGCATGGCGATGTGCTGCAGCTGCATGATGTGGGAGCTAGTGGACCCTGCTGTGGTGCAAGGTGACCACATCTGCAGTAAGTGCATGAGGCTGGAGGAACTTTGGCTCAGAATTGATGAGCTGGAGTCGCAGCTTCAAACACTGTGGAGCATCAGGGAGGGAGAGAGACATGTAGATGCTGTGCATAGGGATGCAGTCACCCCACTTAGAGCAGGTACTTCTAGGGTCCAGGAGGCAGAGAGATGGGTGACTGTCAGGGGAGAGAAGGAGAAGGGGAACAGGCAGACAGTGCAGAGGACCCCGGAGGCTGATCCCCTCAATAACAGGTATTCTGCTTTGGATGCTGTTGAGGGGGATGACCTACAGGGATCAAGCAGCAGAAGCCAGGTCTCTGGCACTGGGACTGGTCCTGCTGCTCAGAAGGGGAGGGAGGAGAAGAGGAGGACATTAGTGAAGGGGAATCGATAGTCAGGGGAACAGACAGCAGGTTCTGTGGCAGTGAGCGAGAATCCAGGATGGCATGTTGCCTCCCAGGTGCCAGGGTCTGGGATGTCTCTGATCGGGTCCACAGCATTCTTGAGCGGGAGGGAAAGCAGCCAGAAGTCGTGGCACATGTTGGCACCAACAACATAGGTAGAAAGAGGGATGAGGTCCTGCAGAGTGAGGTTAGGGAGCTAGGCAGAAGGCTGAAGAACAGGACCTCAAGGGTAGCAATCTCAGGATTGCTGCCAGTGCCATGTGATAGTGAAGGTAAGAATAGGAGGAGATGGCAGATGAATGTGTGGCTGAGGAGTTGTTGCAGGGGCAATGTTTTAGATTTTTGGATCATTGGGATCTCTTCTGGGGAAGGTGGGACTTGTACAGAATGGATGGGTTACACCTGAACTCGAGGGGGACCAATATCCTTGCAGGCAGGTTTGCTAGTGTGGTTCGGGAGGGTTTAAACTAGTTTGCGAGGAGGAGGGATAGGTCAGTGGAAGAATGCATGGGGTAAAGTCAGATCTAACATATAGAGAGGCTTTGAGGAAGGAGAAGCAGAGTATAGGGTATAAAAGTAGAAAGCTGGATGGGCTAAAGTGCATTTACTTAAATGCAAGAAGTATCAGGAATAAGAGTGATGAACTGAGAGCTTGGATAAATACCTGGAACTATGATATTGTGGCTCTTGCAGAAACTTGGCTGTCACCAGGGCAGGAATGGATACTGAATATTCCTGGATTTCAGTGTTTTAAAAAAGGATAGGGATGGGGGGGGAACCATAGAACCATAAAACAATACAGCACAATACAGGCCCTTCAGCCCACCATGTTGTGCCGCCCTTCAAACCACACCTAAGACTATCTAACCCCTTCCTCCCACATATCCCTCCATCTTAAATTCCTCCATATGCTTATCTAACAATCTCTTGAACTTGACCAACTTATCAGCTTCCACCACCACCCAGGCAGCACATTCCATGCACCAACCACTCTCTGGGTGAAAAACCTCCTTCTGACATCTCCCTTGAACTTCCCACCCATTACTCTGAAGCCATGTCCTCTTGTTTTGAGCAGTGGTGCCCTGGGAAAGAGGCACTGGCTGTCCACTCTATCTATTCCTCTTAATATCTTGTATACCTCTATCATGTCTCCCCTCATCCTCCTTCTCTCCAATGAGTAAAGCCCTAGCTCCTTTAGTGTCTCCTCATAATCCATACTCTCTAATCTAGGCAGCATCCTGGTAAATCTCCTCTGCACCCTTTCCAACGCTTCCACATCCTTCCCATAATGAGGCGACCAGAATTGGACACTGTGTGGCCTAACCAGAGTTTTGTAAAGCTGCATCATTACTTCGCAGCTCTTAAACTCGATCCCATGACTCATGAAAGCTAACATCCCATAAGCTTTCTTAACTACCATCCACCTGTGAGGCAACTTTCAGGGATCTGTGGATATGAACCCCCAGATCCCTCTACACTCCCCAGAATCCTGCCATTTACCTTGTACTCTGCCTTGGAGTTTGTCCCTTCCAGGGGTACTACCTCACACTTCTCCAGATTGAACTCCATCTGCCACTTGTCAGCCCAGCTCTGCATCCTATCAATATCCCTCTGTAAGCTTCGACAGCCCTCCACACAATCCACAACACCACCGACCTTTGTGTCATCTGCAAACTTGCTAACCCACCCTTCCACCCCCTCATCTAAGTCATTAATAAATATTAAAAAAAAATCACAAAAAGTAGAGGTCCCAGAACCGAGCCCTGTGGGACACCACTAATCACAGCCCTCCAATCCGAATGCATTCCCTCCACCACAACCCTCTGCTTTCTACAGGCAAGCCAATTCTGGACCCACACTGCCAATCCTCCCTGGATCCCTTGGCCTCTGACCTTCTGAAGAAGACTACCACGTGAAACCTTATCAAACGCCTTACTAAAATCCATGTAGACCACATCCACTGCACTACCCTCATCAATCTTCCTGGTCACCTCCTCAATGAACCCTATCGGGCTTGTGAGGCAAGATCTTCACTTCACAAAGCCATGCTGGCTGTCCCTAATCAGTCCATGATTCTCTAGATGATCATAGATCCTATCTCTTAGAATCCTTTCTAACAGCTTACCCACCACAGACGTAAGGCTCACTGGTCTGTAATTCCCTGGACTATCCCTACTACCTTTTTTTGAATAAGGGGACAACATTCGCCACCCTCCAATCCTCCGGTACCATCCCCGTGGCCAACGAGGACTCAAAGATCCTAGCCAACGGTTCAGCGTTCTCCTTCCACGCCTCACAAAGCAGCCTGGGGAATATTCCATCAGGCCCCGGAGACTTCTCTGTCCTAATATTTTCTAACAACTCCAACACATCCTCTAGCTTGATATCTACATACTCTAGAACATTACCCTTACCAACACTGTCCTCAGCATCATCAAGACCCCTCTCCTTGGTGAATACTGAAGAGAAGTATTCATTGAGAACCTCACCCATTTCCACAGCTTCCAGGTACATCCTCCCACCCTTGTCTTTAATCGGACCTACCTTTACTCTAGCTATCCTGCTATTCACGTATGAGAAAAAAGCCTTGGGATTCTCCTTAACCCTACTCGCCAAAGCCTTTTCATATCCCCTTCTCGCTCTCCTCAGCCCTTTCTTAAGTTCCTTCCTTGCTACTCTATATTCCTCACGAGCCCTGTCTGATCCTTGCTGCTTACACCTTATGTATACTGCTGCCTTCTTCCTAACTAGTTTTTCAACCTCTCTCGTCAACCATGGTTCTTTCACCCTGCCATTCCTTCTCTGCCTCACCAGGATAAATTTATCCCTAACATTCCTGCAAAAGATCCCTGAACATCAACCACATGTCCATAGTACATTTCCCTTCAAAAATGTCATCCCAATTTACACTCCCAAGTTCTCGCCTTATAGCCTCATAATTTGCCTTTCCCCAATTAAATATCTTCCCGTCCTCTTTGCTCCTATTCCTGTCCATGACAATTTTAAAGGTTATGGAGCAATGGTCACTGTCCCCCAAATGCTCACCCACCGATAGATCTGTCATCTGTCCCGGTTCATTACCTAAAACTAGATCAATATGGCATTCCCTCTAGTCGGCCTGTCAGCATACTGGGTCAGGAATCCGTCCTGGACACACTTAACAAAGTCCGCCCCGTCTAAACCTTTGGCACTAAGTAGGTGCCAATCAATATTTGGAAAATTGAAGTCTCCCATTATAATAACCCTGTTATTTTCGCATCTTTCCAAAAACTGCCTCCCAATCTACTCCTCAGTATCCCTACTGCTATCAGGGAGCCTATAGAATACTCCCAAGAGGGTAACTGCACCTTTCTTGTTCCTAACTTCCACCCATATTGACTCTAGAGAGGATCCTTCTACATTATCTACCCTTTCTGCAGCTCTAACCGTGTCCCTGACCAGTATCGCCACCCCTCCTCCTCTTCTCCCCCCCTCCCTATTCCTTTTAAAACACCGAAAACCAGGAGTATTCAATATCCATTCCTGCCCTGATGTCAGCCAAGTCTCTGACATAGTCCCATATACTTATCCAAACTCCCAGTTCATCTCCCTTATTCCTGATGCTTCTTGCATTTAAGTAAATGCACTTTAGCCCATCCACCTTACTACTTTTATAGCCTGTACTCTGCTTCTCCTCCCTCAAAGCCTCTCTACCTGTCAGATCTGACTTTTACCCATCCCCTTCTTCCTCTGACCTACTCCTCAGGTTCCCTTCCCCCTCGCAATCTAGTTTAAACCCTCCTGAACCACCCGAGCAAACCTGGCTGCAAGGATATTGGCCCCCCCCATCAGGTTCGGGTGTAACCTGTCCTCTCTGTACAGGTCCCACCTTCCCCAGAAGAGATCCCGACGATCCAAAAATCTAAAACTCTCTCTCCTGCACCAACTTCTCAGCCACGCATTTATTTGCCATCTCCTATTCCTACCTTCACTATCGCGTGGCACTGGCAGCAATCCCGAGATTGCTACCCTTGAGGTCCTGTTTTTCAGCCTTCTGCCTAGCTCGCTAAACTCACTTTTCAGGACCTCATCCCTCCTCCTACCGATGTCGTTGGTACCAACATGAACCACGACTTCTGGGTGCTCTCCCTCCTGCACTAGAATCCTGTGGACCCAATCAGTGACATCCCTGACTCTGGCACCTGGGAGGCAACATACCATCTGGGATTCATGCTCACTGCCACAGAACCTCCTATCTGTTTCCCTGACTATGGAGTCCCCTATCACTACCACCTTCCTCTTCTCCTCCCTTCCCTTCTGAGCAGCAGGACTGGTCCCAGTGCCAGATACCTGGCTACTGCTGCTAGGCCCTGGCAGGTCATCTCCCTCAACAGCTTCCAAAGCGGAAAACCTGTTATTGAGGGGAACAGCCTCCGGGGTCCTCTGCTCTATCTGCCTGTTCGTTTTCTTTTTCCTTTTCCCTCCCCTGACAGTCACCCTTCTATCTACTTCCTGGACTCCAAAAGTACCTGCTCTAAGGGGGGTGACTGTCTCCTAATGTACAGTATCTACATAACTCTCCCCCTCCCTGATGCTGTGCAGTGTTTGAAGCTGCAACTCCAGCTCATCAAGTTTGAGCCAAAGTTCCTCCAGCCTCAAGCACTTACTGCAGATGTGGCCATCGTAGACCAAGAGAAAGAGGGGTGGCGTTACTGGTCAGGGATACTATTACAGCTGGAGAAAGGGTGGATAATATAGAAAGATCCTCTCTAGAGTCAGTATGGGTGGAAGTTAGGAACAAGAAAGGAGCAGTTACTCTACAGGGAGTATTCTATAGGCCCCTGGTAGCAGCAAGGACACTGAGGAGCAGATTGGGAGGCAGATTTTGGAAAGGTGCAAAAATAACAGGGTGGTTATTATGGGAGACTTCAACTTCCCAAATATTGATTGGCACCTGCTTAGTACCAAAGGTTTAGATCGGGCAGAGTTTGTTAAGTGTGTCCAGCACGGATACCTGTCACAGTATGTTGACAGGTCGACTAGAGGGAATGCCATATTAGATCAAATATTAGGTAATAAACCGGGTCAGGTGACATATCTGTCAGTGGGTAAGCATTTGGGGAACAGTGACCACCGCTCCCTAACCTTTAGCATTGTCATGGACAAGGATAGGAGCAAAGAGGACAGGAAGATATTTAATTGGGGAAGGGCAAATTATGAGGCTAGAACTTGGGAGTGTAAATTGGGACGACATTTTTGAAGGGAAATGTACTATGGGGATGTGGTTGTTGTTCAGGGATCTCTTGCAGAATATTAGGGATAAATTTGTCCTAGTGAGGCAGAGAAGGAATGGCAGGGTGAACGAACCATGGGTGACAAGAGAGGTGGAACAACTAGTTAGGAAGAAGGTGGCAGCATACATAAGGTTTAGGAAGTAAGGATCAGATAGGTCTCTTGAGCAATACAGGGTAGCAAGGAAGGAACTTAAGAAGGGGCTGAGGAGAGCAAGAAGGGAACATGAAAAGGCCTTGGCAAGTAGAGTTAAGGAAAATCTCAAGGCTTTTTTCACTTATGTGAAGAGCAGACGGATGGCGAGAATAAAGGTAGGACAGATTAGAGACAAAGGTGGGAAGATGTACCTGGAAGCTGTGGAAGTGGGTGAGGTCCTCAATGAGTACTTCAGTATTCACCAAGGAGAGGGGCTCTGATGATGTTGAGGACAGTGTTGGTAAGGGTAATGTTCTAGAGCATGTAGATATCAAGAGAGAGGATGTTTTTTTTAAAATTTTTAAGAATTTTATTTACAGCATGGTAACAGGCCCTTCCGGCCCAACGAGTCCGCGCCGCCCATTTTAAACCCAAATTAACCTACCCGTACGTCTTTGGAATGTGGGAGGAAACCGGAGCACCCGGAGGAAACCCACGCAGACACGGGAGAACGTACAAACTCCTTACAGACAGCGATGGGAATCGAACCCCAATCGCTGGCGCTGTAATAGCGTCGCGCTAACCGCTACGCTACCATGCTGTTAGAAAATATTAGGACAGATGAGTCCCCGGGGCCTGACGGAATATTCCCCAGGATGTTTCGCGAGGCAAGGGAGGAGATTGCTGAACCGTTAGCTAGGATCTTTGAGTCCTCGTTGTCCATGGGAATGGTACCGGAGGATTGGCGGCTGGCAAACGTTGTCCCCTTGTTCAAAAAAAGTAGTAGGGATAGTCCAGGGAATCACAGACCAGTGAGCCTTACGTCTGTGGTGGGTAAGCTGTTAGAAAGGATTCTAAGAGATAGGATCTATGATCATTTAGAGAATCACGGACTGATTAGGGACAGCCAGCATGGCTTTGTGAAGTGAAGATCATGTCTCACAAGCCTGATAGGGTTCTTTGAGGAGGTGACCAGGCAGATTGATGAGGGTAGTGCAGTAGATGGGGTCTACATGGATTTTAGTAAGACATTTGACAAGGTTCCACATGGTAGGCTTCTTCAGAAGGTCAGAGGGCATGGGATCCAGGGAGGCTTGGCAGTATGGATTCAGAATTGGTTTCCCTGTAGAAAGCAGAGAGTTGTGGTCCTGTTTTGTGCTGTATGGTTCTATGGTGGTGGAGGGAGTTCATTCAGATTGGAGGGTTGTGACTAGTGGTGTCCCACAGGGATCGGTTCTGGAACCTCTACTTTTCGTGATTTTTATTAATAACTTGGATGAGGGGGTGGAAGGGTGGATTGGTAAGTTTGCAGACTCACAAAGCTCAGTGGTGTTGTGGATAGTGTGGAGGACTGTTGAAGATTGGAGATGGACATTGATAGGATGCAGAGCTGGGCTGAGAAGTGGCAGATGGAGTTCAATCTGGAGAAGTGTGAGTTGGTACACTTTGGAAGGACATACTCCAAGGTGGAGTACAAGGTTAATGGCAGGATTCTGGGGAGTGTGGAGGAGCAGAGGGATCTGGGGGTTCGTATCCACAGATCACTGAAAGTCGCCTCACAGGTGGATAGGGTAGTTAATAAAGCTTATGGGATGTTAGCATTCATAAGTCGTAGGATCGAGTTTAAGAGCCGCGAGGTAATGATGCAGCTCTACAAATCTCTGGTTAGACCACACTTAGAGTACTGTGTCCAGTTCTGGTCGCCTCGTTATAGGAAGGATGTGGAAGCGTTGGAAAGGGTGCAGAGGAGATTTACCAGGATGCTGCCTGGTTTAGAGAGTATGGATTATGAGGGGAGACTAAGGGAGCTGGGGCTTTACTCTTTGGAGAGGAGAAGGATGAGAGGAGACATGATAGAGGTGTACAAAATATTAAGAGGAATAGATAGAGTGGACAGCCAGCGCCTCTTTCCCAGGGCACCAATGCTCAATACAAGAGGGCATAGCTTTAAAGTAATGGTTGGGAAGTTCAAGGGAGATATCAGAGGGAGGTTCTTTACCCAGAGAGTGGTTGGGGCATGGAATGCGCTGCCTGGGGTGGTGGTGGAGGTGGGTACATTGGTCAAGTTCAAGAGATTGTTAGATAAGCATATGGAGGAATTTAAAATTGGGAGATGTGTGGGAGGAAGGGGTTAGATAGTCTTAGGCGAGGCTTAAAGGTCGGCACAACATCGTGGGCTGAAGGGCCTGTATTGTGCTGAAAATAAAAAAAAGAATTAAAGAAAAAGTTTGGGGGCACCATTACTGTACTGCATATAGTTTTAATTTCTTGCCAAAGATGGGTTCTATGATTTGGAAATGGTACATCAGTAGTTCCCTAAATTGATTCCTAGGATAGGAGTCATCAGATAAATGAGAAGTAATCTCATGGAGTCATGGAGAGATACTGCATGGAAACAGGTCCTTCAGCCCACTGAGCCTATGTCCATCTCACTGAAACAGGAATTCTTAGAGGACTTCCAAAGTTATGGCAAAATGTTGTTTCATTGTGAGTGCCTGGAAATAGGAAACCATAGCTTCAGAGTGGCTAGTTAGGGTTGAGATCTGGAGAAATTTCTCACTGAAAGGACTGAATCCTTGGAATTCTGTACCGCAGTGGGCTGTGGATGTTTTAAGACCAAATATATTCATTACGGAGGTTCATCACACAACTTTGTGCCAAATATTCAACCTGTCATTGACATACGTTTCCAGCTTCATAGGTGTCTGATTAAAACCCAGTGCATTGGTACTGAATTAAGATCATTGAAGTATTTTGGCTGTAGTTGGCTTTGAAACTTGGTCATCAATTTAACTTGTAAACTCCTAAGGTGGTCTCAAATTTCCCTATAAACATGTTATCCTCACCCAGCATTGTTTATAGAGCAACATTTGTATGAATTTTAATGCACATGGAAGATAAGGATGTTCTGTTCAGTTCACATTGGGGTTTGATTGCCACAATTCAAGGTATTATGGTTTTATGGACACTTCAGGTAGTGCTAGTCAGTTCTCATAATAAGAAACTAGAGTCATTTTTGGACTTGAACAGATCTTCACGCCAGCTGTGGTAACTTTATTGTACCACATTTTTTTTAATGCATATATACGCCTTGAATGTGATTTCCAACATAGGTTTTTCCCTTTTTACATCTTTTTATTTGCTTATGAGCATGATTAATAATAATACTGTAATTTGCTATTCTTTCTCTGCCAGCATAAATGTCATTTTAAGGAGCTGTTACTTAGGCAAATGGGAAATCGCATCAACAAAAGAATTAAGGACAACAATTCAGATCCCAAACAGCTTGAAAGTTCCCACGGGTCTGTCCTCAGTTTTCACAATATTCAATGCTCAGTCAACGTCTACTGTGGCCTTCCCTGCTTGCAAAAAGTGACCAGGAAACAAATTCTCTACAACGTCAAGTAAGTTCATGGTTCTATTTTTCTTCATTTTTCTCTCACTTTTGGTTGATAATTATAAAGAAAAAATGGAATCCTTGATCCTGTTAGACCCTCGCAGTCTAATAGATCCCTGATTTACAAACTTGGATTGTTTTTTCTGGAGTGTCAGAGGCTGAAGGACAACCTGATAGAAGTACATAAAATTATGGGAGGCATAGATAGGGTAGATAGCGTTGGATTCGACTGTTTAATATATATCTTTTTCGGTAATTTTTACATGTATACTGTTTGATATACCTCTTGTGGCTGTTCAAGGTATAGCTGCATCTTACCTGGTGTGTTCTTTCACCAGGTGGACGAGTGTTTTTCAATTGGTTGATTTTTGCCATCGTGTTCAACAGGTATTTTCTGATTGGACCATTGTTATCTAAGGAATGTCTCTTATCTCAGGTATAAAAGGAACTGTTAAAAAGCTCTTACCTGGCTTTCTTACTTGCATCTCTCTCGCTCCGTATGCTTTCCAGTGCTTCCTGTTCTTTTTAAGTTGCCTTGTGCCTGTAATAGTTCCCTTTTTTCTCTCAACTCTTAATAAAACATAAATCATAAATCAAGGTATTGAGTATGGGAGTTGGGATGTTATGGTGAGTTTATATAAGACATTGGTGAGGCCAAATTTGGAGTATTGAGTGAAGTTCTGGTCACTTAACTATAGGAAGGATATCAGTGAGATTGAAAGAGTGCAGAGAAGATTTACTAGAATGTTGCCGGGTCTTCAGGAGCTGAGTTACAGGGAAAGATTGAACAGGTTAGGACTTTACTCCTTGGAGCATAGAAGAATGAGGGGAGATTTGAGAGAGGTTTACAGAATTATGAGGGGTATAGACAGAGTAAATGCGAGCAGGCTCTTTCCACCTAGATAAGGAGAGATAAGTACGAGAGGACGTGGCTTTAGGATGAAAGGGGAAAGGTTTAGGGGGGACTTCTTCACTCAGAGAGTGTTGGGAGTGTAGAACGAGCTGCCATCTGACATGGTAAATGCGGGCTCACTCTTAAGTTTTAAGAATAAATTGGATAGATACATGGATGGGAGAGGTCTGGAGGGTTATGGACTGGGTGCAGGTCAATGGGACTAGCAGAATAAAGTTTTGGCACAGACTAGAAGGGCCGAATGGCCTGTTTTCTGTGCTGTAGTGTTCTATGGTTCTAACCATGAAGCAACAAGAACTTATGCTTTGTTCCTGACTCCGAAAAGAACCCGGGATCCAAAAGCCAGAATCCTACAATTGGCATAGTTGGCGGGATATCTGAAGACAGAAGGAGAATTTTCGGCACCTACACAAAAGGGGTAAGACCTTCCCCGTTCCTCTGCTTTGGCTTCGCATATCGGGTAGGAGTTAGGAAGTGAGAAACTGCTACGTTGCTGGTTTTAAAACAGATCTGTAATCAAATATGCAAGCTGGTGGAATGTGAAATTAAAAACAATACGCAAGCCGGTGGAGCGTGAATTAAAGAAAACTTGAATGAATGCAAGCCAGTGGTGTGCATGAGAAAAGTTAAATTCACACAAGCAGTGGAGCACACAGAAAAGAATTAAATTTGGGTTGCAGGACAACCTGTTAAAATTTTGAGACCTTGGTCAAAGTAACAAAAAGTACATATGAATTAAGATTGAATTAAAACAATGGCCAAAGTTGTGAAACCAACTACAGAATCGCCTGTTGCAAGTGAACAGATAACTGAGGGTCTGAGCTCTTACCTGAATGAAAGATTTAAGTTTGATAAAGTTAATGAAAAAGTCCGGTTGAAATATCCCACCAATGTTGAATCTAATGAAATGTGGCTCATAGAAGATATTGTGAATGTATGGGATAAGATCTGGAAAATGTCTAAAAATAAGAAAAAGACTGCCTGGGCAATGATAGCTTTAACACAGTTAAGAAACGTGAATGTGCTGGGTTAGAGGAGCAGTTCAAGATAACATGGTCAGCTGATGAGAATCAAATTTGTGAGTTAACCTATCAAGTAAATAACTTAACTGGTCAATTAGGGAAAGAAAGAAAAATGTGTGATAAACTACAAGAACAGTATGATACAGACAGAAAGAAGTCTAAAGAACAACTTTTTGCATTAACTGAACGAGTGAAAGAACAACGCAATAAATGTAATTGACTCTATGTGAAGTGTGCAGAGCTTCAAGGCAAACTGAATCAGTTTCAGGCGATGCAGCCAGGACTTTCAAGGGGCAGTCCTGCCAGTGGCACCTCCCACCTCGGAGGACCACCTACGTCGAACAGACTCCAGGAACAGCAACACCGTCTGAGCTCCAAGGAATTACAGGATGGATATAACATGAATTTTATGGCAACTTGTAGCGATTCAAGCGAGTGATGACAGTGATGAAACAGTTGGATTGGCAGCTCTGTCACAGCTGGCCCCAATAAAGACCAAAGAAGTGAAGACATGTCAACGTATGGGTCTTGTGAAAGGAGGCAATTAGTGTACCATCAACCACCTGAAGCAGACAAGATTGACAAGTTGTCCAAGGAAGTTCCACCCCCTAAAAAAGATAGTTTGAAGACTTCAACGTATTAAGAACATATACCAACTGCATCCATATGATGGCCTCCAAATTTTGGCCACTATGTTGTCTTCTCAGCAAACCAGACAGATGAGTGAGAGGACTGATGACGCCATGGGAAATGACAGACAAGATATGAGGTGGTTGGCATGCTATTAAGAGGTGGTTGGAAGAACAGACCCCAACACGGATGGATTGGAGAAAAGTGGTTGATTGCAAGCAAAAGGTTTCTGAGGATATTCCTGAATATGAGGGCAGTGTGGTTAAGTTATTAGGGAGTTCTGGACATAGATGAAGATAACATAAAGGCCTCTACGTATGGCTCCTTGAAGTCAATTTTTATGGATGGCCTGAAGCCAGAGATTACCAAAATGGTAAAAATGACAAAGCTGAACTGGAACGAAGATATTGTTACATATGGCGAGTACGAGTCGCCAAACAAGTGGAGCGAGATATCAAAATCCGATTAAGATCGGTATAGCTGGACCCATTGCTTGTTGATCAAAAGCCACCGCCTAATAATCAATTGAAGAAACTGGATTGGAGTCCATTGCAGCAACCTTGGTCTGGGCCACATTACCGAGACACACCCCCTAGAACACAGTGCCACTTCTGTAAGAGGTAAGAGAGGGCATAGGACTTCAAGATGCTACGATTTTAAAGAAAAACACTGAAACAAGCTCAACAGCAAGCTGAACCTCCTGCCTTGCAAAGTTCGGGAGATTCTACATTGGCACAGTTTCAACAGACATTCATGGATATAATAGACGCATGTTCCAGGTGGTCTACTGCTCTTGAGACACCTAATATCATCATTCAATGAGCGAGTCCAGTGAATCCAGCTACACTGTTACTGTCGGATGTGGAAGATTATGATGAACATGACTGCGCAAGAACAATAATATGCCAAGAAGATGCAAATTACCACAAAGAAGTGTCCTTATCGAACCCAGATCTGATTCTATATACTGATGGCTCCTCAATGATTAAGAGAAGAATTCAAATAGCTGATGGGCAGTTGTTAGTGAAACTGAAATGTTGAAACTGAAATGTTGGCATGAGGAAGCATGGCTCCTGGTACCTCTGCGCAACAGGAAGAACCAAAAAGGACAGCATGGGAAGGGATAAAGGAAATAAAAGTATCGGGAACATATGCAACGAATCCGACAACTGGAATTATGGAAATGAAGTTGAACTCTGTATCACAGACGAACATACAAGATATCTGAAAGGTGCAAGTTCAATACTCCAGACAGGAAAAGTGGTTCTGGTTGGAAAATGGTGGAAGGTTAAGCAACAATGGAGTATGGAGATATGGCACTAGTCACAGACTAGTGGCTCCACCTGAGCTGCTTCCTTATCTGGCACAGCAAATACTCTCCCTAAGACATATTGGAGTGCAGAAGATGACTGACAGATTCTCCCATTGGTGGTGGAATCCAAAGTTCAGGGTACAAGCTCGACAAACGTTTGAAAGATGCATGACATATCAGAAAACGAATCCTAGAGGAGTGGAAAAGCTACCACAATTAAGTGCTCCTGTCCCACCTGGCTCATTTTTACACTTACAAGTGGACTACATTTCCTTACCCAAATGGCTCTGATCCAAACCTGAGTGTTGAGAGGACCGCTCCCACTCTGGAGTCAGAGGCATCGACCTCCAGAACGAATTGGCTGGAGGGGTCTGGTTGGACCAGGATGGGGGAGGACGTGAAGCATTTCTTCAGGTCTGAGAACGTGAGTCAGCTTCGGGGTTCCACAGAAAAGGGGTCTTAGGTGAAGTGAGTTGAGTAAGGGGCGCCGCCACCCGACTATAATCCCTAATGAAATGGTGATAGAAATTCGCAAACCCCAGAAACCGTTGGAGTTGCTTGCGTGTCGTGGGTTGAGGCCACTCCGCCACCGCCCGGATCTTCTCGGGCTCCGCCCTTACTTGTCCGCTCTGAATGATGTATCCTAAGAAGCTGACGGAGGGGACATGGAATTCACATTCCTCAGCCTTGACGAAGAGCTTGTTTTCCCAAAGCCTTTGGAGGACCTGACAGACATGCTGGGTGTGTTCCTGGAGACTGCTAGAGAAGATCAGGGTGTCATCTAGATAGACAAACACAAAGCGATTTATGAAGTCTTGTAAGGACATCATTGATCAGAGCTTGAAAAACGGTGGGAGCATTGGTGAGGCCGAATGGCATTACTAAGTATTCGAAGTGGCTGAGAGGGTATTAAATGCTGTTTTCCCACTCGTCTCCCTCCCTTATCCTGACCAGGTAGTAAGCACTTCATTGATTAAGTTTAGAGAATATGGTGGCACCGTGAAGTAGTTCAAAAGCAGAATTGATGAGAGGCAGTGGGTACTTGTTTTTGACGGTTATGTTATTTAGGCCCCAGTAGTCGATACACGGATGCAGTGAGCCGTCCTTCTTCCCCACAAAGAAGAACCCTGCGCCTACCGGGGAGGAGGAGGGACGAATAATGCCTACTGAGAGAGATTCATTGATATACTCCTCTATTGCTTCCCTCTCTGTTCGGGACAAATTATATAGTCGACTGGTAGGTAGCGGAGCTCTGGGGAGAATGTCGATTGTGCAATCATATGGCCGGTGTGGGGGCAGGGAAAGAGCCCTTTGTTTGCTAAATACTTGCCCCAGGTCATGATACTTCACTGGGACCCTGGACAAGTCTGGCATTTCGGCGGCTGACGAACTAGCGGTAGCCTGTACTGGAGAAAGGGCCGACTGGAGACAAGTGGAATGGCAGAATGAACTCCAACTGACTATCCTGCCTGTGGCCCAATCGAAGTGGGGATTGTGGCAATTCATCCAGGGGTACCCAAGGACCATCAGCATCTGCGGGGAGTTTATCAGGTGAAATTGGACCTGTTCCCGATGGTTTCCAGAGGTCAGCAACGACAGCGGAGGTGTACGGTGTGTGACTCAGGTCAACAGTCTGCCATCTAGTGCCTGAACTTCGAGAGGGTACTCAGTGGCTCCTGAGGAATCCCAGCCCAGGAGGCTACGTCTTCATGCAACAGATTTTCCTCGGCACCGGAGTCCACCATGGCCAGGGACAGGGACTGTTGGAGGTGTCTTATGGTAGCTAGGATCAGCATCCGGTTCTGGGAGACCATAGGGAAAGTCGCCTGGCTCACCAGGACCCCCATCTCTACTGGTGAGCTCTCTCCTCTCGGAGGAAGGGCACAAGTGGCAAGAAAATGGCCAGGCTGGCTGCAATAGAGGCAGCTCCCAGCTCTTAACCTCGGACATTGTTCGGAGGGAGAAAGGCGGTTCCGTCCCAGTTGCATAGGTTGCTGTCCCAGGGTGGTGCAATCGGCTGGGTCGGGAGCGCCTCTAGGAGCGGAAGGAGAAGGAACAGAGAGGCTCGGGCCAGGAGAAGCTGGGAAGGTGACCTGTGGGGTGGATAGAGGTGTTGGACAAACTGTCCTCTGCCTCCTTACCCCGATGGGATGGTCAAAGACCTTTCTCATTTCCTCAATGAAGGTGTGAAATGAGGAGCAGGTCTCTGGCTGATTGTCCCAGATAGCAGTGGCCCATTCCAGCACACTTCCTCGCAACAACCCCACGATAACTGAGATCTTGGATCTCTCAGTGGTGTATGTAGAGGGCTGCTGCTCAAATACTAACAAGCATAGTAGGAAGGACCGGCATTTTCCCAGGTCCCCAGTGTAGGGTTCTGGATCAGGTACGTGCAGTTCCTTGGGTGGTCAGGTTATCGAACTGTAGGGTGATGCTCCTACAGATTGTCCGGGCTGGTCAGACAGAGTTCTCGGAGTGGAGGAGGTAAGAAGAGCAGAGACTCAGCTGATCTGTTCACTGACCTGCCCAACATTCACTTCTAGGGTATAACAGTCTGCCATAACCTCCCAGAGCTGCTGGTCATGCCAGCCCAGAAGTTAGCCCTGGCTGGTGAGGGCTTCATACAGGGGATTCATGTCTGCTGGGTTCACAGTGGCCAGAGTATTCCATCACAATGTCAAGCAAAGAGCAAGCTCACGAAGAACCCAAATGCAGCACACTGGTACGAGACTGGAGTCAGGATGCTTCCTCAGAACCAACCACAGGCAGCAACCAGAAGGAGTCTTGCCTCAGGGCTCTGAGGTGGGGTCCCGGTCCCAACATGAAAACTGGATATCCTAAGAGGAACAGTGAAACCAGGACTGCTCTGGAGTTGGCAGCTCTAAGCAGCCAGGAGGCACAGTATACCCAAAGGTTGACTAATACTCTGGCAACTAGTGCTTGTGAAACCAGGGCTCTTATGCTAGTCTCCTGATTGGGCTCAGGTGTGTTGGTATGCGATTAGTAGTGCATGGAATCCATGTGTTGCACTACGAGGCACCATCAATGGAGCCGAATCGAGGGCCAGCACTCGGAACCATGACAGGACTAGGTCATCTGTCTGTCTAAACCTCAATTTGCCGTAGTAAATTTCAATAGGACACAAACCTAAATTAGGTTTCATTCCATGTGAGCAAACACACCAGTTGACTTCCCACATCTGCCTGCACACAATTGATTTTGATACAACCCTCTCCCATCTTTGATTCAAACACTGATATTCTGTTTGTGGGTTGCATGTTCATGAGTTAAGCAGTCTACTACCATGAAGAGATGTCATTTTGTTTGATATTTGACCATTTTCACATCAAAATGTTTTGACAGAAGAAGTTCTGGGTTATCAGTATTAGTTTTACTCCCGCAATGATCTGAGCATTAACATTTCCAATGACTTTTGGAGTTGCATCCAGATTTGCTGGAGCCAGTTGCTGTTGCTCAGTAAATTTGTGAGTCTTGTAGACAGCCAGACCATAGGAATTCAGAGAGGAAACAGATAGTTAAACAAATACATGCTGGTTCCTTTCAGCATTCCCATCAGCTCACAGCCTGCTTTGAAAGTTCATTATGGAGCCTTGACCCGCCCTGTCCATACACCTTGTTTTCGTCCATCCACACTAATCCCATTTGATCATGTTAGGACCATATTCTTCTATGCCTTGCCTATTTAAGTGTCTATCTAAATACCCCCTAAACGTGGTAAACATATTTAATTTCGCCGCCTCTTCTGGCAGCACGTTCCAGATATCCACCATTCTCTGAATCCCTTTAAAACTCCTTTCTATCACCTTAAATCTATCCCCTCTTATTTTTGATACCCCTACAACAGGATTAAGATATTGACTATTTATCCTGTCTTTTTCCCCTCATAATCTTAGATACTTCTATCATGCATTCTTAGTACATTAACAATATCCCCTGATAGCCTACCATCAATCATAAATGGAGCGAATGCATTCCCTTTCTATTCGGAATATTTGTTGGTTTTGGGCTGCACTGCGGCACAGCTAGTAGAGCTGCGGCCTCACAGTTCCAGTTATCTAGGTTCAATCCTGATCTCTAGTGCAGTCTGTATGGAATTTACCTGTTTTCCTTGAGATTGTATGGGTGCTTATTATGGCGTGGTGTACGGGAATGGGAAGAGGGAGTGGTGGGCATCCATCAGGAGCTTCAGTTTCCTCCCATGTCCCAAAAATGTGTGGATTGTTAGGTTAATTGGTTACTGTAAATTGCCCTGGTGTGCAGGTAGGTGTAGAATCCAAGGGGAGTTGATGGGAATGTGGGAGAATAAAGTGAGATTAGTGTAAATGGGTGCTTGATGGTTGGTGTGGACTCGGTGGACCAGAAGTCTAATGTGTGACTCTATAACTCTAGCTTTCTCTACCTTACATTATCTTATATGTAGTTTGCCCTTAAATGCATGCATGCTATTTATCTCAACTACTCCTTGTGGTAATGAATTCCACATTCTAACTACCCTTTGGATAAAGAACCAATCTCTGAATTCCTTCTTGGATTTATTGGTGAGTATCTTGTATCTATGGTATCATTTTCTGGTCCCCCCTCATAAGAGGAAATATTTTCTTCACATTTATCATATTAAAACTGATAAAAAAACTTTAAGAATCTCTATAATGTCATTCCTCAGCCTTCTGCTTAATAGGGCAGACAACCCCAGCTTATTCAGCCTTTCCTGCTATGCTTATCCTCTCAGTTCTGGTGTCATCCTTGGTAGTCTTTTTTGCATCTTGTCCTATGAGTAATTACAGGTCAATTCCATAAAATTGTTTCTGTATCTTCCCACAGTCTTTTTCAGTGCTAGCTATTGCCCTCTAGTGTTGTCTGTAAGCTTTAAAATTGCCCCAAATCCCAATTGTTTATGTAAATTTTCATCATTCTTATGTTATGGGTCAATGTGGAAAGAGCAAGGTATAAAAATGTTAATTAGGGGGAAATAAGTTAATTAGTTAATTAAAAATAAGTTAATTAGGGGGATGGGAAGGGAGAATGGTGGGCATCCAACATTATCAGGGAATATATCCCTAAACTGAACAACTTGATGGCACCATGCAATTCATTTCTCAGTTAGGTATTGTTACGGAGGCCTGCCATCTTATCGATAAAGGCAAGTTAAAAATATTACATGTTTGTTGCCTTGCCCCAAATGAAACCTTGACCTGCCAGGCCTCAGTTTAAAATCATGCTTGCGCCCAGTTATATGATTGGGATCTGATCTGTATAACTAAGGCAGGAGACTGTTGTCTTTGATGCATATCCTGTGTATTTAAGAATGCATCCAACCATGGTTGAAGGATCATGGTGTGGAGTAATTACAGACTGGTTTGGGCTGAGTCTGTAATGATACCAATGATAGAAAGGATATTAGAAATCCTATTAAAATAAATGCTAAAAGAAAGCTAAGTACAGAATGTAAAAATAAAAATTGTTTCTATTGGATTCTCATAGGCTAATTCATGTTTCTGTGATGAATATTGGAAGGAGTAGGTGAGAGTACTATACCAGATGTTATATCCTTGAATTTTGAAAAGGCCTTCAGATAAATGCTACATGACAGCTGAGAGAAAGGCTAAAGGATATTTATATCAAATGGAAGTAGGTCAAAAGCAATATTCTACAAGGATTGGTGCAGGCACAATTGTTATCCATAAATTACATTAATAATTTGAATTTTGAAACAAGTAACTCAGCAGTAACACCACTGCAATGACAATAGACAATAGCAGCAGAAGTAGACCATTCGGCCCTTTGAGTCTGCACCGCCATTTTGAGATCATGGCTGATCCTCAACAATCAATATCCTGTTCCTGCCTTGTCCCCATATCCCTTGATTCCCCTATCTATAAGAAACCTATCTAGCTCCTTCTTGAAAATGCCCAGAGAATTGGCCTCCGCTGCCCTCTGAGGCAGTGCATTCCACAAATTCACAACCCTCTGGGAGAAGAAGTTTTTCCTCCCCTCTGTCCTAAATGGCCTAGCCCTTATTCTTAAATCATGCCCCCTGGTCCTGGACTTCCCCAACATCTGGAACATATTTCCTGTCTCTATCCTGTCCAATCCCTTAATAATCCTGTATGTTTCAATCAGATCCCCGCTCAATCTTCTCAATTCCAGTGTGTACAATCCCAGTCTCTCCAACCTCTCAGCATAAGACAGTCCTGACATCCCCGGAATTAACCTCGTAAACCTACGCTGCACGCCCTCTATAGCCAGGATATCCTTCCTTAACCCTGGAGACCAAAACTGTACACAATACTCCGGGAGTGGTCTCACCAGGGCCCTGTACAGATGCAAAAGAATCTCTTTGCTTTTGTACTCAATTCCCCTTGTAATACAGGCCGACATTCCATTAGCCTTCATCACTGCCTGCTGCACTTGCTCATTCACTTTCAGTGGCTGATGAACAAGGACTCCTAGATCCCTTTGTATTTCCCCCTTACCTAACTCCACACCATTCAGATAATAATCCGCCTTCCTGTTCCTGCTCCCAAAGTGGATAACCTCACACTTAACCACATTAAACTTCATCTGCCAAGTATCTGCCCACTT
Organism: Pristis pectinata; assembly: GCF_009764475.1. Classification (NCBI taxonomy): domain Eukaryota; kingdom Metazoa; phylum Chordata; class Chondrichthyes; order Rhinopristiformes; family Pristidae; genus Pristis; species Pristis pectinata. Next base: position 42,278,065 of record NC_067416.1, on the reverse strand, counting down.
ACCCAACCTATCCAAATCACCTTGAATTCTCCTAACTTCCTCTTCACATGTCGCACTGCCACGCAACTTTGTATCATCAGCAAACTTGCTAATGTTATTCACAATGCCTTCATCTAAATCATCAACATAGATCGTAAACAGCTGCGGTCCCAGCACCGAGCCCTGTGGCACCCCACTAGTCACAGCCTGCCATTCTGAGAAACATCCATTCACCCCTACCCTTTGTTTCCTATCCGCCAACCAGTTTTCTATCCATGTTAATACCCGCCCCCCAATTCCATGAGCCCTAATTTTACCCACCAATCTCCTGTGCGGCACTTTATCAAATGCCTTCTGAAAGTCGAGGTATACAACATCCACTGAATCTCCCTCGTCTATTTTCCTGGTTACACCCTCAAAAAAACTCCAGTAGATTAGTCAAGCATGATTTGCCCTTAGTAAATCCATGTTGACTCGACCCAATCCTATCATTGCTATCCAAATATGCCATTATTTCATCCTTAATAATGGACTCTAGCATCTTCCCCACCACAGATGTTAGGCTAACTGGACGATAGTTCCCCGTTTTCTCCCTCCCTCCTTTCTTAAAAAGTGGGATAACATTAGCCATTCTCCAATCCTCAGGAACTGACCCCGAATCTAAGGAACATCAGAAAATGATCACCAATGCATCCACAATTTCTAGAGCCACTTCCTTTAGTACCCTGGGATGCAGACCATCTGGACCTGGGGATTTGTCAGTCTTCAGCCCCATTAGTCTACCCATCACCATTTCTTTCCTAATGTCAATCCACTTCAGTTCCTCTGTCACCCTCTGCCTTTTGTCCATCCTTACCTCTGGGAGATTTCTTACGTCTTCCCCCGTGAAGACAGATCCAAAGTACTTATTAAATTCGACTGCCATCTCCCTGTTTCCCGTAATAATTTCACCGGATTCGGTCTTCAAGGGCCCAACATTGTTCCTAACTAACTTCTTTCCCTTCACATACCTAAAAAAAGCTTTTGCTATCCTCCTTAATATTCCTGGCTAGTTTGCCTTCGTACCTCATTTTTTCTTCCTGAATTACCTTTTTAGTTAAATTCTGCTGCACCTTAAAAATTTCCCAATCTTCTATCTTCCCACTCAGCTTGGCTCTGCCATACTTCTTCCTTTTTAACACAATGCTATCTCTGACTTCCTTTGTCAGCCACGGTGGCCCCTTTCCCCTCTTTGAGTCTTTCCTTCTCTGGGGAATAAACTGATCCTGCACCTTGTGCATTATTCCCAAGAATACCTGCCATTGCTTAATTCCAAAATGGATGTGAGGATGAATTAAATGTAATGCATTAGAAAACTTGCAGACTGGATTGCTGAGTGGCAAAAGAATCTTAATGTCGATAAATATGTTGATTATATTGATAATGCTGAGTACTGTGCAGAGTTCTGATCTTTATACTAGGCATAGAATCACTGAAAAAAGAGTGAATAAAATTTTCAGGGGTTGTACCAGGACTGAGATTGCTGCTCTTAGGAAGGGTTGAACAGGGCTTTGTTCTTACAAAACAGGCATGAATGTGGTCTGATATAGTCTAGAAATGGAGAGAATATTTACAATTATAGGAGCATTCATAACTAGGGACCATAAATGCAAAAGAATAAATGAAATAGGGAAGTAAGAAAAATATTCAGGATGGCAGGGTATGCAGGGATACAGACCTGTGCAGGCAGATGGGATTAGTTTAAATTGACATAATGGTCAGCACACACATAGTGAGCTGGAGGGCCTGTTCCTGTGCTCTGTGTTCTGTGGTTAAAATGTGGAATGCATTATCACAGTAAGGGTTATTTTCGTAGCATCTTAACTTCTCTTTCAATGTATGTTGCATGTCTTGTGGAGAGTTTTCAGTCTTTTCAGTTTCATCGACTCATAGAGTTGTACCACACGGAAACAGGCCCATCAGCTCACCAAATATCCATCTATAGTAATCCCATTTACCAACACTGTAGCCTTCTGTGTCTTGGTGATTGAAGAGCTCATCCAAACACCTTTTAAATGTTGAGAAAGTACCTGCCTCCACCACCATCTCAGGCAGCGTGTTCTGGGTTGCATCCACCCCAGGTCAAAAAAAATTTCCTTATATCCTGTCTGAAACCTCTTGCTCCCCGCCTCAAAATTATGCCCTCTTGTTTTAGACATCTCGATTATAGGGAAGGGTTTCTCACTATCTACCCTATTTTTTGCTTTCCATACTTTCATATATCACTATCAGGTCCCTCCTCAGCTTCTGCTCCAAGGAAAAGGAACCCAGCTTATCCAGTCTCCTCTCATAATTGAAATGTTCCATGCCAGGCAACATCCTGGAAAATCTCCTCTGCATCCTCTCCAGTGCAATTACATTCTTCTCATAGTGTGACAATCAGAACAGCATACAATATTCCAACTAACACCTAACCAAAGTTCTATAAATTTACACCATATTTTCTGGTATCCTAAGTATCTTGCTTTTTGAACATTTTACTCATTTGCTGTTTATGCAAATTTTCCATGTGCAAATTGGAAATGTACTTACAATAGACAGTGAGGACAATTTTGTTGCAATTGGGAAATATATTTACTAAAGTGTATTGTAAGGTATGACAAACAATTTTTTTTTAGTGAAGGATGCCATGCTATTTCTTTTGGCACTTTGTATCATCCTAATATTTGAGAACTCTCTGGGTTCTGATGAAAGGTCGTAGACCTGAAAAGTTAGCTGTTTCTTTCTGAGCTGTTGAGTTTTTCCTGCATTTTCTGTTTTATTTCAGGTTTCCAGTGTTTTTTTTTATTTTCATTATTATTGATGTTTGTCACTGTTACATCTCACCGCAAAACCATTTTTGTGGGTTCATGCTATTTGTGGACTTCCTTTCTCAACATCAAAACATTGATTCCTCTACTTGAGCTTGCAGACAATGACACTTAATCTATGAAGTTCAAATTTGTTGGCTCAGAACATGGATAGGGCATAAGCCTGACATTTTTGTGAGTTGGTGTTATTAAATTATTTTCACAGTCCTTCTTTGCTGGCCCACTACATTTTCCTGGAATGAACAGGTATGAAGATGGGGAGGCTGTGTAAAGGGTGCACAGAGGAATTATAGCTTCAAATGGGGAGGCTGTGTGAAGGGTATATGGAGGAAGTATAGCTTCAGATGTAAAACCCAGAATGGGTTTCCATAAAATGCATTCTTGTTTTTTGACAGGTTTTCTACCAAGAAGTTCATCTCCTTGACAGACTTGGTTCAGTGTCAAGTGGCGAAGAACTGCAGTCCACAGAGTTAGATGTGTCTGATCCTAAACTTGGGTAATGGGATAGTGCAATGCAATTCAATTTATGATGGCTGTAATGCCTGTCTGATTCCTGACCACAGAGGTGCATTCTTGATCTTTGACCACAGGAATGGAAGTTGTCCTTTGACATGGAGTTTGAGGGGTTAGAAGGAAGGAACGTAAGGAATCAAAGGGTAGTTGATGGGCATGTGTGAGAGATAATAAGTTGCAGGAGTGGATGGAAATAAAGAGAGCAGGAATGGGACTCATAGGATTGTTCCCTTGTGAAAAAGCGTAGGCCAAATGGCAACCTTCTATGTTGTTCTAGGTAGAAGATACAGTAAGTGCTATTGTTCTGCGTGAGTTGCCTAATGCTGAAAGTTACTTATTTTCCCCCGAAACTATCCTTGCCTCCCTTCATCTGCAAAGTTCACTGAAACTTGGGAAACCTGGTACCTCACAGTTAAGCATTTTATTTCAAAGGCTGTAACTGTTGAAAATCTTGCAATAAGGGTAAATTTGGATGCATTGGTTAAGTTACCAGAATAGTAATCCAGGAAACTGAACTGACACTGGACTGAAATCTTATGACAGGAGCTATGGAATTTAAATTAAATGATCTGAAATTAAAAAAAAACTAGCCTCTAATGATAACCACAAAACTAGGAGAGGAAATCTGCCAAAGTTACCTGGTCCACAGCAATATAGTTGATCTAACTGCCCTGTGAAAATACTGGCAAACCCCTAATTTGTATCATAACCACCACAGAATAAATGTTAAAACTGGATGGACCACCTGGCATTGATCCAGGCATTCCATTCAGACACAACAAAATTATTTCTAATCCAGTTGACCTTGCAAAATTCTTCTCACAAACATCCAGAGATTAGTGACAAATTAAGAAAGTGACACACATGGAAGAAGCCTCAAAATAGCAATAGCAGTAGAATGTACTCAGGTTGGGGACTTAAGGATTGCTCTCAAGGATTTAGATGAGGAGATGATTCTTTAGTAGAGGGTAGAGAATATTCATAATTTTCTACCCAAGAGGGTTTTTGAGGCATAGTTGATGAGTACATTCAAGACACATCAATAGATTCTTTTGGGTATTAAGGGAATCCTGAGATATCGTCTTCTGCGGCACTGAGGTAAAAGATCTTAATGCATGGCAGTATAGCTGCAAAGGACAAATTGGTTACATCTGCTATTTTTTATTCAGTAATGAACTTTAGTAGCACTGCCACTGACTAAGCTATCCAAATCCTGAAGGACATAACTGGAAGACTAAGTTTGTGGCAAGCAGGGAGTAAAACAAAATGAGGAATAAATCTATGATGTCTACCAGTTTCCCTCTTGCAGGTGTATTTGTCTGGAACAGCATTGGTAGGAGTGACTAACACAGTCCTTGTTAAGACCAAATCCCATTTTAACTTAGGGGACACCTCCATTGTGTGGTGTGGTGTGGCTGTTTCACCTTGCTAAATGGGATAGACTCAGAACAATTTCCATCTCACTCTTACCTTCACATGTTCCATCTCCAACTCTTCCCTTCCCTTTCTCTACTTCTATATCTCTATTTCTGGGATTAGGTTACCAACCGGAATGGACTCCGAACATGGACTCCGAACAACTACTTTAACCCCACTTCCTCCCAATCCACATCCTGACACTGCTCCATTTCCCAATCTCTCTATCTCTAACATCGATGTTGACATACTACCATCTATGTGACGGTTGTGGAGGCTAGATCTTTGGGGATATTTAAAGAGACAGTAGATAAATTTATGGAAGATCATGGAATTGAGGGATATAAAGATCTTGCACAGAAGAGGATCCGGGGGCTGGGGCAGATCAGCGGTGATATTGATCAACTGTACACAATACTCCAAATGTGGTGCACTAGTGTTTTTTACAACTGCATCATGATGTTCCAACTCTAATACAGTACTCAATACCCAGGCCTGTGAGTGCTAGCATAACAAATACTCAAAGCATATTACAGCTTTTAAGTACTTTTGAAGTGTTGACATTGCTGTTTGCACATAGCTAGCTCCTATAAGCAACAATATATTAAAGACTAGATAACCTGTACTTTTGTTACTGATGTTGATTGAGAAATAAATCTTGTCAATGTTACCAGGGATGATGTTCCTATTTTTTGAAGTAACATTTCTGATTGTGTAAATTTATTGTAATTGGCAGGTCTTCTCTGGGCTTCTTGTGAATTTGCCGAGTATTGCAGGCTGGCTGCACTGGATGAAGTACTTCAGTATTCCCAGATACTGCTTTGCGGTAAGTTACTGCTCATCTTTATGTTGTGTTAACAAGACCAGAAAAGTTTGCAATTATGTTTCTGAAAATCGCCAAAACCACACAGGCTTGTGTATTTGAATTTACATTGTGAGAAAACGGTTCATGGAAAACTGGGGATGATAGGATAAAATAAGAAGTGTGTATGTGGTACTTGTGCCATTTGTATATTACTGAACCTGCGGGTAAACATGTAGGGGTCATTTAATATTGAAATCATTTAATGTTAAGCAATTTCTGGAGATGAAAAATTGGCCTGACTGTAGTAGAGCCCTATCTCTTGCTCTCTGTTCCCTAATTCCCCCATTTCTCAAAGTGACCAATAAAAGTATATTTTTCACCCATACTTCAATATTTTTGCCTTTCCAACAAATATATCCTGCATATTTTAATAAGGAATAAATGAAGTATTTAAGTAGCGCAGAGTCCATTGCATGGAATGTTGCATCTTATCATGTAAAAAACTTAAGTGAAGGAATTTGGTCATATGGGGGAAAGAGTGATATTCTGGTATTTTCTTCTGCTTTGTTAGTTGTGTTAAGAGATTACAATAACATAATTGCTGTCATTACAACTGCCAGTACCCTCTCTTAAGTTACAAGCTGAACCAGCCATACTCACTGCTATCTCATTTGTAAATCTGCTGATGATCAGGTGCTTTGCATCTTCTGATGCCTGACCTGGTCACTTCTTCCTGACTACATTGCTCTCATGGCTGAGACGCTGTTCTCTTAAAGCTAAACTTTGCTCCCTATTATAAGCTGTCTCCCTGGCTTCTGTTATCTCTCCCTGTCTTGTGTTAGCCTCACATTTGTCTTAGCATAGTTTCAGTAGATCACAGATCTACAAGTAGATCTTCCTGTGGAAAATACATCAGATGACTCTATATCACTGTCTGCCTATTTTGCTTCTGCCGTTTGCCCACCTACATCACCCTGTCCTTAGACCACATCATCTTGTAAGTCTGTTGTCATTAAGGAAATGTCATTTTGTTAGAATAGAGACACAAGAGTGCAGATGCTGGAATCTGGAGCAACAAACATTCTGCTGGAAGAATTCAGTAGGTCAGGCAGCATCCTTGGGGAGAGAAAGGAATTGTTGACGATTTGAGTCGAGACCTTTCATCAGGACTGAGAGTGGAGAGGGAATATAGATGGGGAGGGCTGAGACAGGCCACTAGGTGATTGATGGACCGAGGAGGGGTGAAGGATGGTGGGCAGATAGTGCCAGGTGGTGGGAAGGGAGGGTGAAGGTGGAGGCAGCTAGCGGGGTGATGAGCAATAACATAAGGGCTATCAGTGCTGGAATCTGATAAGTAAGGAAGATGATAATGGGAACCATTTGGGGAGAGGTGAAGGGCAGATGGAATTGGTAGCCTTTGTGTTCCTGCTTTTCACCCTCCAAGCTGTCTCCACATATACCTTTCCCCACAAAAGAGAGGGGTGATGCCATGTTATAGTTAAAGATGCCACATGTGAAATAGTGGAAGGGATAAGTATAGTAAAAGTGGAAGTATTCTTTAACAACTTTGAAAGTAACTAAGTCACCCAGGCCTAGATGAAATAATGTTCAAAGAAATAAAGGAGAAATTTGCAGAGACTCTGAATGTCATTTTTCAATCCTTCCTAGCTCCAGGAGTGATTCAGGAGTATTGGAAAACTCTTAAAGTTGCACCATTATGTAAGAAGGTAGGAAGAGAGAAACTGAGCAACTGTAGGCTGGTCAGTTTAATTTCAATGAAAGCAAAATCACTGGAATCAACTCTTAGCAACAGGTTAAACATTCATTTAGAAAGACAAAGAATTCAGTGACTGTTGGCACAGATTTGTTTAGGGAAGGATGTGTCTGACAAATTGGATTGAATTTTTTGAGGGGGTAATAAAGAGGGGTGCCAAGGGCAGTTTATTTGATGGTACCATCATCATCCTGTTGTCCCAGCACAAGATCATAAATTGTCCACTTTGGAATGTTTGATGTCCAATCATCAGAACAACAATGATATTTAAAAAAATTAGAGCTTATCAGCATTATGAAAGAATATAGAACAGTACAGCACAGGAACAGCCCTTCGGCCCACGATATTGCCAAACTAATTAAGCACCTAACTAAACAAATTCCTTCTGCCTACACAATGTCCATATCCCTCCATTCTCTGCACATTCATGTGCCTATCTAAGAGCTTTTTAAAAGCCTCACTCGTATTTGCCTCCACTACTACCCCTGACAGTGCATTCCAGGCACCCAACACTTTCTGTGTAAAAAAAAATCTTGCCCCACACATCCCCTTTGAAGCCATGACAGACTACACTCATGTAGTGCTTTGGGGTCTCCTTCAGGATCTGAAACTCATCACAGAGCACAATGATTTCTACTCATTCAGTGATTGAGCCACATATGATCATGAGAAGATTTTGTTTTCATGAACAATTCCAAATATCCAGGGAGAAGATCTTGAACGAGTTTATTTTGCCAGATGTCTTTTGGAGCCAAAACTGTCCCAGGGCTGGATGATGAGTGATGAGGATTATTCCCTTCTCCTTTGGCTTCTGACATCTGTGCATTCTCTATCAATTCCAATTGAAAGATGCTGTAGTGAAAGCTGTGGTACCATAAGGATCTTTGTAGAGTGTGCCACTGGCTTACTAAGATAAGCTTTGGTGGCTGCATCAGTTGGGTTCACTTCTTTCACTGGCATCTCCTGCCTTTCTCTTCAATCTGTTGATTGTGTTAGGCCACCAAAAGTGTCCTTTTAACAGTTGGCGCTTTATTATGAAGGCTACCTTCAAGCAACTGCATGAAATTCAAGCCAGGAGTGTTGTGTCTTGTGTGCTTCTCTTATATGGAAGTGTTGCTTGGAAAACAGCCCTTGAGGTGCTGCAGATGGATTACAAAGATGATAGTATTCCTAATGTAATGAGATGATTTGCCTTGGATGCAACAAAGATTTTAATGCTTTGAAAATGCCAATGAATTTGGAAACTCAGTTCAGAGTCAGATAGAATGCTGAGGTTAGGAATAGTCTGGTTTAGCCTGATACATTTTTCAGTGGTGAGAATAGAACCACTAGAATTTGTGCCAGAGATTGAGAAAAGCACAGGAGGAAGGCCCTTTCTGGACATACTGCCGGGGATCATTTAATTGCCAGTGGAGGAAACTGCATCATCTAGGGCTGAATGTAAGAAAGCTCCACAACAGGAAGGAAAGGTTTAGATGTATAGGGAGGGCTTAGAGGGATGTGGGCCAAGTGTGGGCAAGTGGGACTAGCTGAGGAAGGCACCTTAGTCAGCATGGGTGAGGTAGGTCAAAAGGCCTATTTCCGTGCTGTATGACTCTGTAACACAGAAGCAGAGCAGGGCTCAAGAAAGATATGTTGACATAGATCTGAACATCAACATTATACATGTAGAATCTGGTGTTTCTTGTAATTATGTCTCTGACAAAACAGCATGATTTAGATATTTGTTAAATGTGTTTTTTTAAGGCACTGCAAGTAAATGAATTCAGAAATTTGTACTTCTGCAATGAGCAACAAAGAAATGAAACATTATCACAAGCTCTGGCCAATTGTTCTGAAAGAATGTTACCAAGTAGTGGAATGTAAGTTTCAATTCTTTTTATCTAAAAGAGGGAGTTTAAAATTATTTTTGTCTCCACTACCAACAACAGATTACCTTCAACAAAAGTAGTTTCACCTGTTGCTTAAACTTTGTGAGGTTTTGGTATTGAGAACCAAAGTCAGCTTCCCAGACTCTGGTTCATTGAAAAAGGTGATACCTGATCTATTCCATACCACTGCAGTTTTAGAAAGGTCATTGATACTTTCTCCTAAAGAATAAAAATATTTCTTCTATTTTCCTTTATTAGAGAACATGAGGCTGAGCAGGTACAAGAAAGTTTTAGTAGTGTAGTCATTACAGGGTTCAGGTGGCGATGCACTCTGGTTTCATTTCAGGGTCCTCTTCAGAACCCTGAGCTCTTCCTGAATCACAAGGTCTAACATTTCCCTAAATATAAAATTTGTGATTGATTGGAATAAGAAATTTCTCTTGTTTGATGGTATGTATGTGACTCATTCATTCAATCCAACTTACCTACTGTATTTCAGGGGCAGCAATGCCTATGATTCAATAGACAGGGTTTTTCTGTGATGATCTGCTAAATCCTGTGAACCTAGCCAAACAAGTGAGCTGTTACTTGAGAATCTCATGCAAGAGAAGGACCATAATTATGAGGAAAAGGAAGAAGATTGTAAGAATCAAGAAAAGTAGGTACCAGAGGATGAGGATTGTGGAAAACAGAACAGAAGGAAGGCTCTCTCTGATGTACTATAAAGTTCAATCTAATTGTCCACAGATTCTCTTGAATACCCACTCCACACTCAGTCATGATCACCTACTAGTGTGGAACAAGTGTGTCACTCACACAACAACAGGCATTTACTATCATTTGACAAGGATCCTAGGCCAAGGTCGATGTAGCATAGCCAGTCACATACTGAAGCTGTGGAAAGTCTGCACTTTTATTTGCAAACAAATGTGGAGAAAGATCACATAAGAGTGGACATAACTAAAGACAAGCTTCTTTATGTAATGAGAACCCCAGCATGTTGATGTGTATAAGACTTTTCTTCACTTCAAAAACATTTTTTGCTTCAAAGTACCAGTCTGTTGCAATTCATCATTGATTACAAGACCACATCAGAATTCATCCGTTGAATCCATGGTACTTCTCAGCAAAGAAATACTATTTCATGAAAATTATTTGTTTCAGTTAAGGAAACCTTAATATTTTGGTTGTATATTCATTAAGAAATTTAGAAGCACATCCCATGATGAATAGATCTGTACTTGTAATTTCAAAAGCAAAAGAATTGCCAATAAGATCATGAGATTTCTTTAAAGTTTGAATTACTACAACTCTAACTATAATAGGCAACTACTGTGACATTTAATTGGGCAATAGATGCATTGACTACTGTTGATGCCCCAAACAGATGCAACACTGAGATAATAAACTTGCACGGAATGCTTTGATTCTCTATTTGTGCCACTGCCACCATTTCTGAGCCTGTCATAAAGCTAATGAAATCAGCATCAGCCAAACAAAATGTAAAAAAAGAATCATATTTGTGTTTGTTAAGGTTTCTTGAGAAGCTCGACCATCTCTGCAGGCAACTATAGTAAAATAGAAATTGTCTGCATAATCAAATAGGAAAGTCTGGAAGAGAAGAGACATTGGAAGCAAAGATAGTACAGTGGACCATCTAATACACAAATGAGGTATCATGTGCATTCCACTATTTTGTCAAGATGTACAGTTTCTACGGATTGCCTGTTGATGCCTCACTTTTTGAAGCATTATCTGGTTATGAGCCAAGCAATTCTTTGGATTTTAGCTTTTGTGATGAATGCTGAGACTGCACTCGATTTAGCTTCATCCATCAGTGTATATACAATTATTGGCCACCTCTGAGTTCAGCTTGATTATTCAGCAATACCTCTTGCCCAGCTTGAGGATCAATCACCAGGTATTTCTTCAGTGTTGTGATGGAATCCCACAGAGAAGAAAGATGAATCTTTGGAATTCTGTATCCCCAGAGGGCGGTGGAGGCTCAGTCACTGAGTACACTCAAAACAGAGATTGATAGATTTCTGGAGAGAGGGAAGAAGAAGATGCATAAGGTACATGAATCTAAGAAGCTTCAAGACTTTCTCAGTTGTACCTGCAGTTTGGGGTTGGGTTGCTCCAAAGCCACTCAGAAGGAAGACTTCCTCCTCAAGCCTAATTTGATTTTGAACTTGAGAAGTAACTCCCTTTTTATTTGCAGGACTCTTAGGAGTTCCTTGTAACTTCAGCCTGAAAAACAAAGAGGAAACTTTTTTGCAAGTGATCTAATCCTCTTTAGAAATTCAAAAATCTGTGGATGCTGGAAACCTGAACTAAAAATAGAAAATGCTGGAAACAGTCAGCATGGCAGGCAGCAGTTGTGGAAAGCAAAATAGTTAACATTTCACGTCTGGGACCTTTCATTAGAACTGTTCTGACAAAGGGCTGCAGACTTGAAACGGTAACTGTATCTCTTTCCACAGATGTCACCTGACCTGCTGTTTTCAGCATTTTCTGCTGCCTCACATTAGTGAATTTGATTTTTGTTTGTCTGCCTGACTGTCTCTGATCGTGTGGGATGGTGTGCCTACATGTGTCTGAGTGCGGGGGTGCCTGTCTGAATGTGGTAGTGTGCACCAATATCTGAGTGAGACTGGCTCAGTTTGCACATGGAAATCATATTGTGGGGTTCTCAAGACATCTCCAGGTAGTCAGACAGATCCTGACATTATACACAGAGTGAATCTCCCCTTCCCTGTTGTCTTTGCCACCTTTTGAGCCTGTTCCTTCATCCCCTTCCTTCTGGAGAGTGTTGGGCAAAGGCTAAATCTCCTGATAGTGAGGTTGTGCAAAGAGGTAGATGAGGAAGAATGCCACTCTCACTGGAGAGTAGGGTAGCATGGTGCATTTACTGGAATTTCTTCTTGATGTCCCTGATGGTATTCCACACGGGGCTCTGGATGATGTCACTGATGGCAATGAGCTGCATTCACTAGAACATGGACAGGAGCCAAATCCAATGAAGAAAGTAGATAGCCTTTCTATCCCATAATTCAGCCCAGTGAGCCCAGCAGTAGCTGAAATATGGCACCAGCTCAGACTGTCTAACAATAAAAATATCTTGCAAGCTCCTTGCATAATTGGCATTAAACCATGGGAATTTATTGTCACGATCTAGCTTGAGTTGTGTCTTGCAATTCAAGAAGAACTTTGAGTTCTGAGGGGAGCCTGAAGCATCATAGGAATAACTGAATCTTCAAGAAGCTTGTTATATTGACAAATTAATGTACCTACCCAGCCTGATTCTCTCTTTTCAAGGAAAGTTTAGACAAAGTCACTTGAAAGTTGAGCATCAGTAACTCCCTAGGTGTGTGGTGTGCAGCAAACTGTAGCACAGATAAATTGGTATGATCCAGAGGTTGGGAACCATAGAACCATACAGCACAAAACAGGCCCTTTGGCCCACCATGTTGGGGATAATGACCTTGACTCTGTGGTCTGAGTTGTCCAGGCTTGGGCGCGTGGCTATGGCTCTGCCTGCACTAAGCCACAAATGCCTGTTAATGTTGCCTTAGGAAACCATAGACTCCATATACATTGATCTTTAAAGAGTTAGAAATAGGATCATGGCTCCGTGAATACTTTGGGAGAATAGGGACTATTGATAAGAGCCTCCTCCCTCAAGACCCTGAGCACATCAGCCTACCAGCACCTGTCTTACAGTTTCAACAGGTCAACAGAGATGGTAAGAAGATAATCAAAAATAGCAGCAGGTTTCTGAATGTTTAGCAACCAATTACAAAAGTGTTAATTGTGTAAATAACGCTTTAAATTGTACAGAATGGGGGTTGCCAACATTTGAGTAGGAAAATGTGACCACTTTTTAGCTGGAAATGCTCAAAGTGAGTGGTACACAATGAATTCTGCCACTACTAAGTGCAATCCAAATGTCTGACTTTTGATGGCCTGCAACATAATTGCAAGTGTAAGGTTTTGGCCGGCATAGAGCAGCTGCCTCATAGCTTCAGCAACCCGTGTTCAATCGTGACCTTCAGTACTGATTATGTGGAGTTTGCATGTTCTCCCTGTGACCACATTGGGTTCCTCCATGTTCTGCAGTTTCTTCCCGCATCCCAAAATTGTGTAGATGGCTAGCTTAACTAACCACTGTAAATTGTTCCTAACATGTTGGTGAGTGGTAGAATACGAGGGAAATTCAGAGGAATGTGTGGAGGATAAAATAGTTTAGAGTAGCATTACTTTAAAAATGGGTCAGTGGGCCATAGGGCCTGTTTCCATACTCTATCTATCTACAACTCCAAGACCTAGCCTTCAGGAACACTACTCCAATGTGAAAAAGGCACCTTTGCTTCATAAAGAGGGGTGTTGTTAAGCTATGTTACTTGTTCCAGCAATAAACCGACCTTCAGACTAGGGCATGGACTATATTACTATGGTTGTCAATAATTCTATATTGGATGGATATATAAGTAGGAAAACGGCTCCCTTGTCTGATATCAGTACAGGGAGCCCTTCTTTCTGAATAACTTTTCTGATCCAGGTACCCAACATTAAGACAGAGCTCCAGGCTGTTCCCAAACTATATAACTATGGGACAATATTTGTTCAGGAGTTTTTTGACAGGCAGAATGGTCAGGAATTTACTTGGTGACAAGCCTTATCAGTTTGTTGCCAACTTCTGAATTAATTTTGCTTCATGATGATCAGCCCTGCAGGGAGTTATGGGAAATGATGGGAGAAATCCTTTATGGTGAAGCAGGACGAGCCCATCACAAGAAGTTATTCTTATTCACTTGATAAATCTATTTTGATTTTATTTAAAGAAAAATGAGGATAAAACTCCCTGTTCTTTCGTCCAAGTAATTGATATATGTTGGAATGCATGATCCAGGAAATGCTCATCTTTCCTTATATTACTACAAGAGAAAACAGCACGTTGCAGCAGGAAACCAATAGACCATCTTCTCTAAAATTTCCTCTTTATTTTCACTCTCAGAAACCCAGCATGGATTTATTAACAGCAGGTCATATTTGACTAATCCAGATGATAAGGTTGATTAGGGACATTGTCTAGGTAGAGCTTCCCCAGAGATTCCTGGATTGGGCACTCCAGGATGTGACGACTTTGCATCTCCAGTTCAGGATAATTATTGAATAGCCATCCAAAAGGGCAGGAAGAGGCAGGACATGTAGGAATTTTCAGGAGAGGGGTAGGTGATCTGACAGAAATTGTGTCAGATCGCCTACCCCTACCCCTCTCCTGAAAACCAGTGACATAGGGAAGGAAGGGGTTGAAGTTTTACAGTCAGAGTTTCAGGAGCTGGAGAGGAAATTTAAAAAAAAGGACCTTGAAAGTTGTATTCTCGAGGTTATTTCCAGTGCCGTGCACCTAACAAGAATAAATATGGGGAGTTAAGGTAGAGTAATGCTTGGATCAATACATGGTGGAGAGACAGCTTTGGATTCCTAGGACATTATGACTGATTCTGGGACTATTGAACAAACAATGTGCTGGAGGAGCTCAGTGGGTCTGTGGGAGGGAAGAAGTTGTCAACGTTTCGGGTTGAAATCCTGCATTAGGTCTAAGAGTGGAGAGGCGAGATGGCCAGCATAAAGAGGAGAAGGGGAGTGGCAAGAAAGAATTCCAAGGCGATTGGTGGACTGAGGAGGGGTGTGAGATGACGGGCAGGTAGGGCCAGGTAGGGGAGGCGAGCAGGGATGGAATTGGGAGACTGTGACAGGTGAATGATAGATGGAGGCAGACAGGGGGAGAGAGGAAAAAGAAAAAAAACAGATGGAGCAAGGTGGGGGAGGGGGGTGTGAAGATGGGAGACAGCTGTTGGAGGGAGATAAGCAGGAACACTACCAGAGCTGGATTCAGGTAAGTAAAGGAAGTGAGAATGGGAACTATTAGGGGAGAGGTGAACAACAGTTGGAACCAAATGGGGGGTGGAGGGGAGAAACCTATGTGTGAAGTGGATGGATAGAGCCAGGAGGGGAAAGGGGATGAAGATGGGTGAAGGGGGGCTGGGGAAGAGGTCAAAGATGGGAGGACTGTGGGGGAGGGAGGAGGGAAAAAAAGGAAAAGGATGGGGGGGGTGGCGGGGCTGTTACCTAAAATTGGAAACTCAATATTCATGCCATTGGGTTGTAGACTACCCAGGCAGAATATAAGATGTTGCTCCTCCAGTTTGTATTGGGCTTCATCTGACAGTAGAGAAGGCCAAGGATGGATAGGTCAGTGTGGGAATGGGAAGGGGAGTTGAATGGTCTGCAACTGGGAACTTGGGATGGCCATTGCAGATTGAGCATAAATGTTCTGTGAAGCAGTCACTGAGTCTGTGCTTGTTCTTGCCGATGTAGAGGAGCACTAAATACAGTAGACAAGGTTGGAGGAGGTGCATGTGAACCTTTGCCTCACCTGGAGGGGCTGTTTAGGTCCCTGGACAGTGGTGAGGGAGTAGATGTAAGGACAAGTGTTACATCTACTGCAAGGCCAGGGGTAAGGGAGGGATGGGTGTGGAAGGATGAGCAGATCAGGGAGTCCAGGAGGGAGTGGTCCATGTGGAAGATGGAAAGAGGTGGGAGGAGAAGACGTGGCTAGTGGTGGGATCTCGTTGCAGATGGCAGAAGTGACGAAGGATGATATGCTGCATGTGGAGGCTCATAGGGTGAAAGGTAAGGACCAGGGGAACTTTATCTCTGTTCTGTCTGGGAGGAGGTGGGGTAAGAGCATGAGAAACAGAGGAGATGTGAGATCAGGCTCCATCAACCACAGCAGAAGGGGAGCCACACTTCCTGAAAAAGGAGGACATTTCAGATGTCCTCGAACAGAAAACCTCATCTTGAGAGCAGATGCAGTGCAGATGGAGAAACTTGGAGGAAGGAATTGCACCCTTACAAGAGACAGGGTGGGAAGAGGTGTACTCTAAGTAGCTGTGGGAGTCAGTGGGTTTAAACTAAGTATCAGTGGATAGTTTGTCTCCTGAGATTGAGACAAAGAGATCTAGCAAAGGGAAAGAAGTGTCAGAAATGGTCCAGGTGAGTTTGAGAGCAGGGTGGAAGTTGGTGGCATAGGTGATAAAATTGATGAGTTCTGCACGGGTGCAAGAAGCAGTACCGATGCAGCTGTCATTTTCCTCTCTCTCTCTGTCTGCCTCCAACTACTATTCACCTGCCACGGTCTTCCAACTCCATCCCCGCTCAACTCCCCTACCTGGCACTACCTGCCTGTCATCTTACATCTCTCCTCAGTCCACCAATCATCTCAGAATCCATTCTTGCCACTCCCCCTCTCCTCTTTATGCTGGCCAACTTGCCTCTCCATTCTCATCCTGATACAGGGTTTCAACCCGAAATGTCGATAACTTCTTTCCTCCTATAGATGCTTCATGACCGACTGAGTTCCTCCAGCACATTGTCTGTTGCTCCAGATTCCAGCATCTGCTGTCTCTTGTGTCTCTGGGACTAATATCCTGGCAGGGAGGTTCACTAATATAATTGTACGGACGAGAGTTTAAATTAGAATAATAGGCTGACCCGGAAGATTAGATCACATGGGATCCAGGGTGAGTTAACCATGTGGATACAAAATTGGCTTAGTGGAAGGAGTCAAAGATTGGTAGTGGAGGGTTGTTTTTCAGGTTGTAGGCCTGTGACCAATAGTTTGCCGCAGGGATTGGTTCTGGACACTGCTGTTCATCATCTGTATTAATGATTTGGATGAGAATGTAGCTGGCATGATTAGTAAGTTTGTGGATGGCACCAAAATTGGTGATGTAGTGGACAGTGAAATGGGTTGTCTAAGGCTACAACAGAATTTATAACAACTGGGAAGTGGGCTAAGGAATGGCAGATAAAATTTAACTTGGACAAGTGAAAGGTGTTGCATTTTGGGAAGGGTGATGAAGAAGGTGTTTGGCGCACTTGCCTTCATCAGTCAGGGCTTTGAGTACAGCAGATGGGACGTCATGTTACAGCTACAAGAAGTTAGTGACACAGCACTTGGTGTGCAATATTGTGTGCAGTCTGGTTGCTCAGTTGTAGGAAGGATGTCATTAAGCTGGAAAGGGTGCAGAAAAGATATCAGAAAAAAATGCATGTTATCAGGACTGGAGGGCTTGAGTTATGAGGAGAGACTGGATAAGCTCTTTTCCCTGGAGTGTAGGAGGCTGAGGGGCACCTTTATAGAGGTTTATAAAATCATGAGGGGCATAGATAAGGTGAATGGTCACAGTCTTTTTTCCAGGATAGGGGAGTATAAAACTAGAGGGCATTGGTTTAAGGTGAGAGGGGAAAGAGTTAAAGGGGACCTGAGAGGCAACTTTTTCCACACAGTGGTGAGTATGTGGAATGAGTTGCCAGAGGAAGTGGTAGATGCACGTTCAATTACAAAATTTAAAAGACATTTGGGCAGGTACAGTGATAGGACAGATTTAGAGGGATATGGGCCAAATGCAATCAAATGGGACTAGCTCACACGGACATCTTGGTCGGCATGGTCAAGTTGAGCCAAGTAGCCCATTTTTGTGCTGTATAATGTTATGACTCTATGTATCAGGGCATCTGATTTGTGATTATCTATTATTTTCCAGTTATAGTATTTAAAACTTTGCAAAATTTATCCTTATGACCTCACTGTTTAACTAATGATTTGTGTTTTTTTGAGTGGATCTAAAATTGGATCTTTTTTTCTTTTATTGTCAGATATTACGGTGAAGTGTACTTGTGCAGGCAAGGAAGTGGATTTGATTTTTGGGCCATGTGGGAGAACATTGTTGCACTTGCCTGCATAACAATAATCTTTCTCACTATAGCATATGCTAATCTTAGGTTAATGAAGAAATTCACATAAACATTCACAAAATGTAACTGGTCATTAAGATTTCCAAGAACTATTTCATGCACTGCTACCTCGTGGTAATGGATTACGCTTTGGCAATGGTAGAACTCACACATGAGTCAGAAGGTTATGTATCAAAGCCTTGACCTAGAAACCCAAGTTAACACTTTAGTATGAAGAATGTGCTTCACTATCAGTGCACTGTTTATTAGATACGGTGCTCAATTGATACTCTTCCTTCCATCGCAAGAGGATGTGGAAGATCGCATAACACTATTTGCAGAAGAGTAGCATTGTCCTGACCAATGAAATGACATAACTGTTTGAGTTTGCTGTGTACTCTTCAGCTGTTGTTATTTGCATCAGTGACAACACTGGAAAAGTACATTTTTGGCTCTGCAGCCTGTTGTGATATCAAGCTGTATAAATCCCAGTTCATATTTATTTTTCACTCAAGTGAAAGAAACTAAAAGGTTATGGTGTGTTTATAAATTGAATATTTATAATAATTGATGGAAGGTTGCATACAGATTGTATAATTGATTAATTAAAAAGCTGTAAGAAAGCATTTTAAGCATGTTGTGCTTTGCCATTAGCATTTTAATGGATATCTCTGTTCATTGATTAAAACTGACAAAGTTGAACAATTTTAATGTTTTATTATGCACTGGATAGAATTCCTGTTTTATACTTCGCAGTGTAATTTTATGTAAAGCACATATTGGAAATTCATTTGTGTGCCAGTAGTGTAGCGGTTAGCATAATGCTTTACAGTGCCAGTGACCCAGGTTCAATTCCGGCCACTGTCTGTAAGGAATTTGTATGTTCTCCCCGTGTCTGCGTGGGTTTCTTCTGGGTGCTCCGGTTTCCTCCCACTTTTCAAAGACGTACAGGTTAGGAAGTTGTGGGCATGCTATGTTGGCACCGGAAGCGTGGCGACACTTGTGGGCTGCCCCCAGAACACTCTACACAAACACAAAAAATGCATTTCACTGTGTGTTTCAATGTACATGTGACTAATAAAGATATCTTAACTAGGTCTCTCTTTTAAGCAGCATACTTGCAAAATTTATTTCACTATATTGTGACATATAAACCATGCTAATCTGGGTTTATGATATCTCAAAGGATGGTAGATTTGTGAATTGGGAGAATGTAAAACAAAAACATCAAATGATGACTAAAAAGATTAAAAGGAAGAAGAAAATAGAGTAGGTAAATCAAAAATGAATATAACAAGTAGATGAGGGATGACGCCATGTTAAGGGAAGAGGCATATTGCTGTGTTGTTCTGAGGATTGGGAGAATTTTAGAGATAAACAAAGGCTAATTAAGAAACTGAAAAAGTAGGGAAAATGGATCATAAGAGGTGCTGTTGGAATAGATAAAGGAAACCCAACAGCAGCACCAGTGAATGTTGGCCACTTTGAAGATGAGACAGGGGAATGAGAAAACAAAGAGATAATAAACAACAATCTTGTAACCATCTTCACAGAGGACAATACAAAGTGCAGCAAAATAAAAGGGACTAGGTTGGGACTAGCTGGGTGGGCACCGTGGTCGGCATGGACTCAGGCCAAAGGGTCTGTATCCGTGCTATATTGCTCTAGGACTCTATAACTCTAAAGGGACAAAGTGGAGGGAAAAATCAATACCACAAGTGAAAAAGTGCTGTGTTAAACCTGAGTACCAGGTTCCAGGTACTAAATAAAGCCAAAACCCATGGTCCTGATGGTTTGTATCTTGATGTTATAAAATAGTGGATGCATTGATTGTGATCTTTAAAAAGTCTGAACATCTGGAAAAATTCATATTGGAAAACGGTAAATATTAGTCTGATATTTAAGAAAAGGAGGGAGAGCCTAATATCTGTCATTAAAAAAGTGAAGTCCAATATGAGGGTGCAAGACACTTAGAAAATCAGTATGTGGCCCCTTCCAACCGTTATTGGGGCCCAGTGTTTCTCCCTACTTCAATGAAGATTTATAAGGTTACAACAGGATTTAGATCAACTGGGAAAGTGGGCAAAGAAATGACACATGATATTTAACTCAGACAAGTGCAAAGTAATGAATTTTGGGAAGTTAAACCAGGGCAGGACATAGACAGTGAATGGCAGGGCCCTGGGGAATATTGTAGAACAGAGAAACCTAGGGATATAAGTACATAGTTCCCTGAAAGTGGTGATACAGTTAGACAGGATGGCAAAGAAGCTGTGTGATATGTTTGCCTTCATTGGTCTGAGCACTGAGTAGAAGAGTTGGAATGTTATTTTACAGCCGTACAAGACATTGGTGAGTGCATTTGGAATATTGTGTGCAGTTCTGGTCACCATACCACAGGAAGGATGTGATTAAGCTTAGGAGAGAGCAGAAAAGATTCACGAGGATGTTGCCAAGACTGGAGGACTTGAGTTATAAGGAGAACCTTGATAGGCTGGGACTGTTTTCCCTGGGGCAAAGGAGGCTGAGAGATGACCTTGTAGGGCTTTAATATAAAATCATGAGGGGCATAGATAGGGTAGATAGTCACAGTTTTTTCCCCCAGGGTTACCTAGAACATAGAACACTACAGCACAGTACAGGCACTTCGGCCACAATGTTGTGTCGACATTTTATCCTGTTCTAAGATCTATTTAACCCTTCTCTCCCACATAGCCCTCCATTTCTCTATCATTCATGTGCCTATCCAAGAGTCTCTTAAATGTCCCTAATGTATCTGCCCCCACAACCTCTGCTGGCAGTGAATTCCACACACCCACCACTTTCTGTGTAAAAACAAAACTTACCCCTGTCATCCCCTTTATACCTTCCTCCAATCACCTTAAAATTATGTCCCCTCGTGTTAGCCATTGTCACCCTGGGAAAAAGTCTCTGACTGTCCACTCGATCTATGCCTCTTATCATCTTGTACACCTCTATCAAGTCACCTCTCATCCTCCTCCTCTCCAAAGAGAAAAGCCCTAGCTCACTCAACCTATCCTCATAAGACATGCTGTCCAATCCAGGCAGCATCCTGGTAAATCTCCTCTGCACCCTCTCTAAAGCTTCCACATCCTTCCTATAATGAGGCGACCAGAACTGAACACAATACTCCAAGCGTGGTCTAACCAGAGTTCTATAGAGCTGCAATATTACCTCGTGGCTCTTGAACTCAATACCCCGCCTAATGGAGGCCAACACAGAGTCTGAAACTAAAGGGCATAGGTTTAAACTGAGAGTGGAAAGATTTAAAGGAAATCTGAGGGGCAGTGTTTTCACATGCAGGGTGGTGGGTGTATGGAACAAGCTACCAGAGGAGGTGAGAGAGGCAGGTAAAATTACAACATTTAAAGGACATTTGTACAGGTACGTGGATAGGAAAGGTTAAGAGGGATAAAGGCCAAATGTGGGCAAATGGAACTAACTTAAGTTGGCACTTTGTTCGGCATTGATGAGTTGAGCCAAAGGGCCTGTTTCTGTGCTGTTTAGCTCTCTGATTCTATGCGTTTTCTGTGGTATGTTGATATTTGTGTCATCTTTAGCCATGGGTGAAGTTCCAGAAGACCGGAGGGTGGCTAATGTTATACCATTATTTAAGATGGGCAGCAAAGACAAGCCAGGAAATTATAGGCTGGTGAGCCTGATATCTGTGGTAGGTAAGTTACTGGAGGAGATTCTGAGGGGCAGGTTCTAGCAGCTTTTGGATAGACAAGGACTGATTAGGGATAGTCAGCAGGGTTTGTGCATGGGAAATCGTGTCTCACAAAACTGTTAAAGTGTTTCAGAGAGGTGACCAAGAGGGTTGATTTGGGTAGGGTGTGGATGTTGTCTATAGGGACTTCAGCAATGCCTTTGGCAAGGTTCCATATGGAAGGCTGGTCTTGAAGGTTAGATTGCATGTGATCCAGGGAGAGCTTGCTAAGTGGATACATAATTGGCGATGGCAGGAAGCAGAGGGTGATAGTGGAAGGCTGTTTTTTTTGTTCTGGAGGCCTGTGACTAGTGGTGTGCTACAAAGATCAACGCTGGGCCCATTGTTGTTCATCATTTATATAAACTATTTGGATGAGAATGTACAAGGTATGGTTATTCAGTTTGCAGATGACACTAAAATAGGTGGCATGGTAGATTATCATAGATTATCAAAAATTACAAGGGGATCTTGATCAGCTAGGTAAGTGGGCCAAAGAATGGCAAATGTGTTCTATCTAGATAAGAGTGAGGTGTTGCAATCTGTGAAGTCAAACCAGGGTAGTATTTTCACAGCGAACGGTAGGTTCTAGGGGAGTGCTGTAGAACAGAGGGACCTAGGAGTCCAAGTACATAGCTCCCTAAAAGTAGTGTTGCAGATAGACAGGGTGGTGAAGAAGGCATTTGACACGCTAGCCTTCATCAGTCTGGGCACTGAGTATAGGATTTGAGATGTTATGTTGCAGATGTACAAGACTTTGGTAATTGCAATTGGAGTATTATGTACAGTTTTGGTTTCCCTTTTATGGGAAAGATTTCATTGAACTGGAAGGAGTGCAAAGAAGGTTTACAAGAACATCGCCAGGACTTGAAGGCCTGAGTTTTAGGAAGAGGTTGGGCAGGCCAGGACTTTATTTCTTGGACCAGATCCTTTATTCCTCTCTTTATTCTTTGGACTTTATTCCTTGTATTCCTTTATTCCACTGTCAGTGAGGTCACCTCCCCTACCTGGTACTAACTGACTGTCATCCTCAGTCCACCAATTGCTTCAGAATTCTTTCTTGCCACTCCCCTTCTCCTCTTTATACTGCCCATCTTGTCTCTCCACTCTCCGTCCTGGTGCAGGATTTTGACCCAAAAGGTTGACAATTCCTTTCCTCCCACAGATGCTGCTTGATCCACTGAGTTCTTCCAGCAGGTTGTTTGTTGTCATGTGGAACTGAGTCATAAAAGCAATAAAAAGTCTTCTGTAACAAATACTTAGGGGATTTGAAGACCTGAGCTGAAAAAAATAACTGGCCAAATCATGGTGAAGAAAACAAGATGTTCAGCCATTCCCAGATCACTAAATCCCAGATTTACCTAGAACCTGGATCTGTCACTCAGCTCCTTCGATGATCTCTGCAAGCAGTATCAAAGGTGAAGCTCATTAATATTGGTATGGGATCAGAGTTCTAATCGACTTGATTTGGAATTTCTGACCCAGAAATAAGTAAGTTAAGATTTTTAAAATTTTAGTTAATGTTCGAATTTCAATTATTGCTTCACGTTTATTTGTTTTCTTAAAATATTTTTTTATTATCTAAAACTGTCTGTTATAAATGTGCCGTAGCATTAGTGACATTTTAAGACTGTTACAAATCTTTGAGAGGAGGTAAGGCTTCTCCATCAACATTGCTTCCAGTCAAAATGTGCCCGAGTGTCTGGGAATGGCCACGGGTCTATTCCTTCCAAGGTATTACCACACCTGGTAAGCAGCAGGCCAGCAGCATCAAACCTTTGCATTTGGTCCTCTTGTGGGGACAACCTTTGCAC
The DNA here is from genome assembly GCF_009764475.1 of Pristis pectinata. Classification (NCBI taxonomy): domain Eukaryota; kingdom Metazoa; phylum Chordata; class Chondrichthyes; order Rhinopristiformes; family Pristidae; genus Pristis; species Pristis pectinata. The sequence goes on along the minus strand of NC_067416.1, from coordinate 42,254,509 downwards.
TTGGTCCGGTTGTGGTCCATTTCTGGACCGGGGTGGCGAGTGTGGCTAGCAAGTGGAATTCAACTAGATTTGGCCCAGTGTGTTTGATTCTACAAGGAACCATGCCTAGCTTGGTTAAACCTATGATGGATATAGTCCATGTTCACGGGCAATTAAATTTATAGAGTGCTTAATAAATGGTAATTGGTTTATTATTGTCACATGTACTGAGTTTACAGTGAAAAACTTAGTTTTGCATGCTATCCAGACAGATCATTCTAAACGTAAGTACATTGAGGTTCTACAAAGGGAGAATGCAGAATGTAGTGTTACAATTACAGAGAAAGTGTAGTACAGGTAGACAAATAAAATGGAAGGGCAACAATGAGGCAGATTGTACTGCTATTACTGCACCAGCAACCCGGGTTCAATTCCCACCTCTCTCTGTAAGGATTTTGTACGTTCTCCCCATTTGTCTGCGTGGGTTTCCTCCGGGTGCTCCGGTTTCCTCCCACATTCCAAAGACATACAGGTTAGGAGTTGTGGGCATGCTATGTTGGTGCCGGAAGAGTGGCGACACTTGTGGGCTGCCCCCAGCACATTCTCAGTAACGCAAAAAGACGCATTTATTAGTTGCATGTTTCAATGTAAATGTGACTAATGAATAAATATCTTGTTTTAGATTGAGAGATCAAGAGTTTACCTTTATTGTGCCAGAGGTCCATTCAAGAGACTCTTAACAGTGGGATAGAAGCTGTCCTTGAGCTCGTTGGTATTTTAAAGCTTTTGTATCTTCTGCCTGATGGAAGGGGGAGAAGAGGGAATGTCCCTGGTGGGAGAATCTTTGATTATGTTGGCTGCTTTCTTGAGGTAGCAAGAAGTGTGGGCAGTGTCAATGGAGAGCACGCTGGTTTTTGTGATAGACTGGGCTGTGTCCACAACTTTCTGAAGTTTCTTGTGGTCTTGGGCAGAGCAGTTGCCATACCAGGCTGTGATGCATCCTCGTAGGATGCTTTCTATGGCACATCTATAACAATTGGTGAGGGTCAACAGGGAGATGCCGAATTTCCTCAGCTTTCTGAGGAAGTAGAGGCACTGGTGTGCTTTCTTGGCCATAGTGTCTACGTGGTTGGACCAGGACAAGCTATTGGTGATATTTACACCTAGGAACTTGAAGCTCTCAATCATCTCCACCTCAGCATCATTGATACATACAGGGGCATGTATGTATCAAATCAATGACCAGCTCTTTTCCTGACTTTGAGGGAAAGGTTGTTATCATGACACCATGCCTTGCTCTTTGTGATTTTTATAAATGACCTGGATGAGGAAGTGGAGGGGTGGGTTAGTAAGTTTGCGGATGACACAAAGGTTGGGGGTGTTGTGGATAGTTTGGAGGGCTGTCAGAAGTTACAGAAGGACATAGATAGGATGCAAAGTTGGGCTGAGAAGTGGCAGATGCAGTTCAATCCAGATAAGTGTGAAGTGGTTCATTTTGGTAGGTCAAATATGATGGCAGAATATAGTCTTAATGGTAGGACTCTTGGCAGTGTGGAGGATCAGAGGGATCTTGGGGTTTGAGTCCATGGGACGCTCAAGACAGCTGCGCAGGTTGACTCTGTGGTTAAGAAGGCATATGGTGTATTGTCCTTCATCAATCAGGGAATTGAATTTAGGAGCCGTGAGGTATTGTTGCAGCTATATAGGACCCTGGTCAGACCCAACTTGGAGTACTGTGCTCAGTTCTGGTCACCTCACTACAGGAAGGATGTGGAAGCCATAGAAAGGGTGCAAAGGAGATTTACTAGGATGCTGCCTGGAATGCGGAGCGTGCCTTATGAAAGTAGGTTGAGGGAACTCGGCCTTTTCTCCTTGGAGCGATGGAGGATGAGGGTGGACCTGATGATGAGAGGTATTGATCGGGTAGATAGTCAGAGGCTTTTCCCCAGGGCTGAAATGATGGCCACAAGAGGACATAGGTTTAAGGTGCTGGGGAGTAGGTATAGAGGGGTAAGTTTTTTACTCAGAGAGTGGTAAGTGCGTGGAATGGGCTGCCGGCAACGGTGGTGGAGGCGGATATGATAGGGTCTTTTAAGAGACTGTTAGATAGGTACATGGAGCTGAGAAGAATAGAGGGCTATGGGTAAGCCTAGTAATTTCTAGGGTAGGGACATGTTTGGCACAGCTTTGTGGGCCGAAGGGCCTGAATTGTGCTGTAGTTTTTCTATGTTCTATGCCACTAGACTCTGTCTCCTTCCTGTATTCAAGTCTCGTCATTGTTTGAGATCTGGCAGACTACAGTGGTGTCAGCTGCAAGCTTGGAGATGGAATCGGAGCAGCATCTGGCCACACACTCATGAGTGTATAGGGAGTCAAGTAAGGGGCTGGGAACGCAGCCTTGCTGGGCAACAGTATTGACACGTACTGTACTATTTTTGAAATATCTGCCTGTGGGTCTGCAGTTCGAAAATATGTAGTCAGTGCCAATACCATGTGATACCAGCAAAATGTGTGGAAATTTACACCCCTAACAGAGAAAGGAATAACTCATGGCAGAGATTGCAACAGTTTCAGGAAGTCACTTCGGGCTGGGCAGTTAATGTTGTCTTGGCATTTACCAATTTCAGTTCCGTATACCGAACTGACGCATGCAAACTGCTGTTGTATTCTTGCATTGTTTAATTTAATAACACCATCAATTTAATGAGGACTGTGGGAGGAAAAAAGAGTGACATTTAATCTGTTTGTTTAACAATTGTAATTAACTTTACTAAAGATGTAACAAAATCTGTTTGTGCTGTTGATCACATGACTTAATTATTCTACTAGGTATTTCCAACAATTATATAAGGAGATACTTTGAATGCCACGCAGTGTCAGCAAGTTACCGGCAGCTTGAGGAGAAAATGCATGCATGAGTTATAGGCCTTTATTTTGCTGTTGAATATCCTGTTCTTGCAGCTCTTGGTATTTCAGGTAAGGTCCTGTGTTGAATGATGTACAATGGTTCAATTTGACTGTGTTAGTACTCTTCCCATGTAATTGACCAGAAAAATGCTCTTTCTTTTTTGCTCCTTCCTTGGGGATGTACTTGATGCTTATGATATGATCCATCTTGTTTGGTAATTACATTCTTCATTCAGCAGTAATAAAATAGTTTTAGTTCATCAGAATTAAAGTAATACGATCTTAGCACTCTATCTTCTGAGTGCAGCATGTAGTGTGAGTTTTGGTGAGTAAAAGTTGAGTTAATTTTCATTAATGCAATGCAATGATTGAAATTGCACTGACAAAATTGTGTTAAATTTCTCTCCAGCCCTGGGGAGATGTACTTGACCCTGGCAATTTGATTTAGTTACTCAGGTAACTGCATAACCAACTGAAGCTAGTTAGTTAGAATCAGGTGAGCTAAAGGTGCGGACACCGAGGAATACAAATGCTACAAAAATTCAAATAATAAGCCTTCATGTTTCTCTTTTTAATGTATTTCTCTGCTCCTCCTGTAATCCTTTATGTTTGCGTGTACTATCTGTTCCTGGCATCTCCTGGTTATTATCACATATCTTGCTATGCTACACTATCGCTTTGACCTTTCTCCTTAACATTCTAAAGTCCCCCTCACCAGAACCCACCCATTCCCACCATCACTACTCTAAAGCTTTATCTACAACCCCAATAATCTGATTTAACCAGGACACTAGTCCTAATCTGATTCAAATGAAGTGCATCTCACTGGAGAAAATAGCTCCATCTTCCACCAGTCTCTTCATTCCCACTCAAAATTTCTCTCCAGTCCTGAAAAATTGTCCTTGACCCTGGCACTGGGAAGGCAATACTGCCCTCAGGAGCCGTGTTCAAGGCTGCTGAAACAAGACCTGCCCCACTATCTGTACTGTCCCTTATTACCACTATTATCCTCTTCACTCTCCCTATCTGATTGCCCCCCTGTAGCACACCACTGTGATCAGTTTGCTCACACATCCTACAGTGCCTGTTATCCCCCTAAGTTGTTAGAACCTCAAACCTACTGGACACACGCAAGGACTGAGACTCCTACATTGCTACCTTCTGGATTCCCATTTCTGCCTGAGCTATAGTCAGATGCTACTGCCTGATCAATTCTACTGTGACTATCTCCTCAAATAAAATCCACCCATTACACAACACCAGATTAAAAGGAAAGCCTGTTCACTCACTGCTTCCTCATCACACTGATTTAGGAAACCATTGCTTTTCCATTCCATTAAATTCATCCTCCACATTATATTGTTAATTTAGTTTTCCCAGACTACATGCAGATTAAAGTTCCCTATGATTGTTTTATTTCCCTTGTTATGTGCACTTTTAATTTCCTGGCTTATACTGTGCCCTAGAGTACCATTACTTTTTGAAGTCCTAATAAATAACCCCCACTAATGTTTTCTGCCCCTTGCTGTTTCTTAACTCCATCCAAACTGAATCTATTTTTTGATCTTCTGAGTTAAAATTTTTTTTCTCTTTACCCTGTATCTTATTCTATAAAATTATGGCTACCCCATCCCCTTTTCAATTTTGCCTTATTCTTCTTAAAGTTAAGTATCCTGGAATATTTAATTCCCAATCTTAGCCATTTTGCATCTGTGTCTCTATAGTGGCTGTGAGATCATTCTCATTTATTTCCAACTGTGTACTTTATTTCAGGACAGAGATCTTTCAAATATATTGCCCAAGAGAGCAGCTGCTGTACATATTAAAGAGAGAGTTTGATTGTTTTTTTGAAAATTAATGAAATTAAAAAATTAAGGGGTTGGCTCTGGAAAGTAGCACTGAAGTAAGAGATCAGCCATGATAGCATTGAATGGCAGACCAGGAGCAAGGGCTGAATGGCCTACTCCTGCTGCTGTTTCTTATGTTCTTATTCTTGTCATTAAGTAATGACTTCAACCATCAATTTCACACACAGACACAATACATATATAAAAGTCATATTTTCTTGTGACTCGATATATATTTGATCAAGTTCAAGAGATTGTTAGATAAGCATATGGAGGAATTTAAAATAGAGGGATATGTGGGAGGAAGGGGTTAGATAGTCTTAGGCATGGTTTAAAGGTTGGCACAACATGGTGGGCCGAAAGGCCTATATTGTGCTGTATTGTTCTATGGTTCTCTATTTGATCAATTTGACAGTGAGGAAACATGGCATGGTCTCAAATTTGATCATGTCTGTGTATGCAAAACAAAATTTTCAGCCTGATTCTCTAGGATTTAATTTTCCAAACATGATATTCACCCTGTAACAATAGAGTTATGGTGAGAATACATTGTAATCTATTTAATCTGAGAAGAGATTCTCAAATGTGTTCACCTGGGTTTGAAATGTCTATCTGGTCTGAACTAACAGTATGTTACTGAGGGCAGGGACATGTCATCAAAGCTGATTTCTAAAGACTTTCACATTAAACCCTTAAACTTCCTTCTTAATAACTTCAGGTCTAATATTTCTCAGAAATCTGAACTATCCACCTCAAGTTAGAGATCTGCTTCTTTCAAATGGTGTCTGTTCAATAATAAAAATGATGTTTTTTTTTCCTCTTTTAATCAGGTAATTTGGCGATGATATTGATTCTGTCCTGAGGAAAATGTGGTCTTTCCTTATGTATTACACACTACCTCATGGGTATGGCAGTGACAAATGTCCTGGTCCTTTTCATGGCTGTGGTATTGCACAGAATCACTTTGTTATATTTTCCAGTTCTCTTTCTCTGCACCACTCCAGAGTGTAGCGCTGAAATAATTCCAGTTTCTATGGCCAGGGCCAGCTCAGTCTGGTTGACCCTCACTTTCATCTTTTATCTGTTTATAGCCATATATTGCCCAAAGCTGAAAACAAAGCATTGCATCGAAAGAATGGCTACTATTGTATTCAAAATGGTCAGTGCCCTGTGTAAAAAAATACCCTGGTAATTCCTACTTGAGCCTTCATATATGCTTAACAATGTCACATGGTACTGTAATACTAAGTTAAACTTTTATTCTGAAATTCTGTGGGCTATTATTTGAATGGATTCACTGTATTATAAACCCCAGTGCTCCCTTCCTCCTAATGATGATGACCCAGAGACGGACAACAGGAGGAAGTCTATCATTTTACTCTTCACCACCTCTGGGACCTTTATTGTTTCATGGATGGCCTAAGTTTTAAACTTAATTTATGTATGATTTAAAAGTGGAAATTATTCAACAGGCTCTGCAAATGATTCAACTTTTATTTTCCATGAGGATGAGATTATGTTGCAACTCCTCAGTTCCACCAATACGTGTACTTATGCTGCAATCCGGAGGGAATTCATACATGGATTGATATACCCTCTGAATCTGCTCATTAAAATAGTAAAGTCATGAAAACAGGTGAATTCTTTGCATTTTAGGTCCCAGGTTCATTTTAAAACCCATTCTCTTCCCTTATTTCTTCTCCTGTATACTGGCATGTTGAGCCAGAATGTGTTGCTGATGACAAGCCATTCACTGTTTCACAAAAGATACCTGCAATTGGTTTGTGCAGTTTAAGAAGTGTTGATATGTATTCCCAATTTGGTAACAGGCACTTGCAAGCCACAATGCCAACATCTTCAGCAGCATGGAGGCACAAGAGGCTGCCAATGCTAGAATCTGGAGCAACACACAAAGCAGTGAAGGAACTCAGCAGGTCAGGCAGCATCTATGGAGGGAAATGGACAGTTGACGTTTCATGTCAAGACCCTTCACCTAGACTGAAAGAAAGATGGGAGATAGCCAGTGTAAAGAGGTGAAGGGAAGGGGCGGAGCGAGAGCTGGCAGGTGATAGGTGGATCCGGGTGAGGCGGTTGATAAGCAAGTGAGGGAGGGAGGAGAGTGGGAATGATGTCACAGGCTGGGAGATGATAGATAAAAATGACAAAGGGCTGAAGATGATGCAGTTGGACAGGAGAAGAAGGTGGATTTTCCCTTTTTACTCTTTCCTATTGATCCACCTGATCCCCATCTCTTTCCCCTCCCCGTCACTCCATCTGCCCATCACCCACACACTCTTCCCACTGGTTCCCCTCCCCACCTCCCTCCCTTTATTCCATGTTCCACCTTCTTGTATGCAGGTAGTGTAGAGGACAGACAGAGCTTTGAGTTGGATCCCATGGGTGCCTTGGCTTAATACCTTGACCAACTCGAGGAGCTAGCTTATGGGAAGATGACTACTATGAGCCGTCAAGATTGAGCTGCCTTGCTGCTTGTTTGCCACCTCTTTACATTTGCTGCAATTTGTACATCTACATTATCCAATTCTTTTGGCATGATTTTAGCACATCGTCCTCTGACTACAGCATTGGAGGAGTAAGGGAGGAGTTTCTTTTCATTAATGAAATGGTTTAATTTAGGTTTAAGTTGCTCTGACAAAAAAGTGTTACATCGGTAACAATTCAATTAGTTGCTTGGGTAATTGTGTAACCTGTTAGAACTGCCTGTTGAAGTCAGGTGAGACAAAGCTACTGACACCTAGGAACATAAGTCTGTCAGGTCAGCCAGGAGTACTGCATCCACAGTATTTGGACTTTAATGAGTACTGGACTTTAGGGAGGTAAGTGCAACCTAGATCATTCTAAATCAATTACTCAAATATTTTAATACAGACATGGCAAGGCAAGTGATATGTTATAGTTACAGTATGTGGGAGTTGATAGAGACCATTGGAATATCTGATGACCTTGTACGCAGTATATGTCTGTGACCAAGGAGTTTCAGTTAAGAATTGAAGAGCTGGAGTTTAAAGTTTGAACACTTCAATGGATTTGGAAGTGGGAAAGTTGCATGGACATTTTATATGAGTTGGTAGTCATAACCTTTACATTGTACAGTTGAATTGATCAGTCAAGACTGTGTGACTATAGTTTAGGCAGAAATGGGGATCCAGAAGGTAGCAATGTAAGAGTCTCAGTCCTCATATTTGTCTAATAGGTATGAGGTTCTAACAGCTTGTGGAGATGAGAACAGGCATTGTAGCATGTGTGAGCAAACTGATCACAGTGGTGTGCTACAGGGGGCAATCAGATAGGGAGAGGGAAGTGGATAGTAGTGGTAATAAGGGACAGTACAGTTCAGGGGACAGATCTTTTTTCAGCAGCCTCGAACATGGCTCCTGAAGGCTGTATTACTTTCTCAGTGCTCAGTCAAGGACAACTTCTCAGGACTGGTGAGAAACATGGGTTGGGAGGGAAGAGATCCTGTTATTGTGGTCTGTGTGGGAACCATTAACATAGATGGAACAAAGACAGCTGTAGGAATTGGTGCAGCTAAGGCCAAGTTAAAAAGCAGAATTGCGCAGAGGATAATTTGTGGATTATGACCTAAGCCATGTGCAAATTAGCATAGGGTAAATAAGATCAGGAAACTGTGGAGCAAAGATTTGTGCAGGAGAAATGGATTTCAACTGATGGAGCACTGGCACCAGTATAGGGGAAAGGAGCTATAACATGCTTGCCTTCATAGGTCAGGACATAGAATATAAAAGTTGGGATGTTGCAACTTTACAAAACACTGGTTAAGACTGCACTTGGAGTATAGTGTGCATTTCTGGTCACCATGCTAGAGGAAGGACGTGGTTGCACTGGAGAGAGTGCAGAGGAGAGTTTCCAGGATGTTTCCTGGATTGGAGGATTTCAGTTATGGGGAGATGTTGGTTAGATTGGGTTTGTTTTCCCTGGAGCAAAGGAGACTCAGAGGTGACCTGATGGTGCCACATAAAATTAGTTGTGAATATTAAGGGAAATTAAAGATCGAATGAAAAGGCTATAATGTTGCTAATAAACACAGCGAGTGAAAGTGAGGACTGGGAATATTTAAGGATGGTAGCGAGGCCCCAGGGACGCCAAACGGAAGGTAGAATATGAGAGTAGGCCAGCGAGAACCATGAAAACAGATTGTAAAAGCTATAGTATGCATGCAAAAAGGAAAAGATTAGCAAAAGTTAGTGTGCATCCTTCACCAAATGAGACAGAAATTATTTTGAGAAATAAGGAAGTGGCTGGCAGAAAAATGAAACAAATATTTTTGTGTGTGTTCATGGAAAAAGACATAGAAAACTTCCCAGAAATAGAGAGGGACTAGCGGTCAAAGAAATAAGCCTTAGTAGCAAACTAGTATTAGGGAGAATAATGGGTCTGAAAGGCAATAAATCACGAGAGTCTGGTGATGTACATAATAAGGTTTTGAAGGAGGTGACTACGGAGATATTGAATCTACTATTTACCATCTTCCAAAATCCATAGGTTCTATAGCAGTTCCCACACACTGGAATGGAACACAGCTAATACTGCTATTTAAGGAAGAAAGGAGAAAGAAAACAAGGAACTGTGGACCAGTTAACCTGATATCAGCAGAGAGAAAATGCCCAATCTATTACCAAGGAAGTAGCAACAGGGCTCTTGCGAAATAATAACAGGATTGGGCAGAAATTGCAGAAAGAAAATTATGTTTGACAATCTATTGGATCTTTTTAAGGTTATACCAAGCTGGTAAGGATGAACCAGTTGATGTGGAGTATTTGGACTTTCAGAAGGTCTTCAGTAAGGCTTCACCTTAGAGATTATTTAAACAAAATTAGAATGCACTATATTGGAGTAATATACTGGTATGGATTGAGGATTGGTTATTGGACAGAAAACAGAGTATGAATAATTTTGGCTTTGCAAGGCTATGATAAGTGGGGTGCTACAGAAATTTGTGTTGGGTCCCTCGTTTATAAAAAAATCGATTCAATTATTTAGATGAGATCAGGTGTAATCATGTTTACTGATATAAAACTAGGTGGCAATGGGCACTGTGAGGAGCATGCAGACTTGCTTTGCAGGGTATGGACAGGCTAAGAGAATGGGCAAGAATGTGGCAAATAGAATATTATCTGGAAAAACTGAGGTCATCCACTTCCATAGAAGAAGAATAAAGGCTGAATATTTTTATAAACATTGAGAGATTGAAAAATTGGTGTTCAGAAGGGTGGGGAAGTCCTTGTTCATGAATGACTGAAAGTTAAATGATTCAGAATTATTAAGAAGGCATATGGTATGTTGGTATTTATTTGCAAGAGGATTTGAGTACAAGAACAGAGACTTTCACCTTCAATTATGTAGAGGATTGGTGAGACTGCATCTGAAATATTGTACACATATCTGGCCTTTTAAAAGGAATGATATACTTGTGAAACTGGAGACATTTGATTGATTTCTGGGACAAAAGCTTCATCGTACGTTGAGAGATTAAGCAGACAAGAGCTTTGAAGAAGCTTAGAATATGATTACATACAAACATACAATATTCTTTAGGGGCTTGAGAGGGTAGATGCAGAGTTGAAGTTTCCCTTTGGTAGGGTATCTAAAACCAGAGGATACAATCTCAAAATATGGGTTTGGCTATTCAGGACAGAGATCTTTGGAATTCATTACCTGAGTGAGCAGCAGCTGTGTGTAAAAACCAAGCTCAATTGGTTTTTAGCTATTGATAGAATCAAAGGAAATGGCATTGGTGTAGTAAAGTAGTGCTGATGTGGAAGATCAGCCATGATCTCATTATGTGACAGAGCAGGCACAAGGGGCCAAATGGCCTCCACCTTCTATTTCTTATGTTCCTATTCTTTTCTTTAGGTAATGATTTAAACTGTCAATTTCACATATGGAGCTCATGCTTCTGTAAAGTTGTAAGATGTTTTATTGTGGTTTGACATGTATTTTGATCAGCTGGATACAATGAGGAATCACGGCACGGTTTGAAGTGTGGTAATCTCGGTGTATTCAAGGAAAAAATTGTCAGCTTAAATCCCGAAGATTGGAGTTTCCAAACAAGTCACACTATCTGTAACCTTAGAATCACACTGATAATATATTGTAATCTGTGCAAGCTGAGAGAAGACTCTCAAATGTGTTCTCTTGTGATTGGGATATCAATCTAACCTAATCCATTGGTGTGTTATTCAGGACAGGGGCATATTGTGAAAGCTGCTCTTCTAAAGACATTTGTTTGGAATCCTAAAACTCTGTTCCTAATAATTTTAGGTCAAATATTTCTCAGAAACCTGAATTATCCTTCACTAATAAAGGATTTTACATGGTATCTGCTCAATAATTAAAATTATGTTTTCTCCTCTTTTAATCAGGTAACTTGGTGACAACAGTAATTCTGTCCCGAGGGAAGTGTGGTCTTTCCAGATGTATCACCCTCTACCTGCTGGGAATGGCAGTGACAGATCTCCTGTTCTTCATCATGGCTGTGGTATTGCATTGAATCAGTTTGTTGTATTTTCTGGTTCTCTTTCTCCATGCAACTCCAGTCTGTGGCGCCAGAATAATACTAACTTTTATAACCAGGGATTGCTCAGTTTGGTTAACTGTTACCTTCACCTTTGATCGACTTATAGCCATTTGTTGCTCAAAGCTGAAAGCAACATATTGCACTAAAAAATGGCTGCTATTGCCATCGAAACAGTTTGTGTTGTGAGTTGTGCAAAAAACATACCCTGGTACTTCCACTATGAGCCTTTATATATAATTAACAACATTCCGTGATACTGTAATATTAAGTTAAGCTTTTATTCTAATCTTTCTATGGGCAGTCTTTGAATCGATTGACGTTAATCCCCTGTGCACTCTTCCTCCTAATGTTGCCTTGCAACGCTCTGACTGTCAGACACATTCTTGTGGCCAATAGAGCCCACAGAAGGCTCCGAGTCCAGAATAATGTTGAGAAACAAAGTGACCTAGAGATGGAGAACAGGAGAAAGTCCATCATTTTGCCCTTTACCATCTCTGGGAGCTTTTTCCTGTTATGGACGGCCTACGTCTTAAACTTCCTTTGCGTGTGATTTAAGAGTGGAAATTATTTAACAGGCTCTGCAAATGATCCAACTTTCATTTTCCAGGAGGTTGGGATTATGTTGCAGCTCCTCAGCTGTTCCACCAATACGTACATTTATGCTGGAACCCAGAAGAAATTCAGAGAGGAATTCATACATGGATTGATATACCCTCTGAATCTACTCATTAAAATGGTAAGGTCATGAAGACAGTTGAATTCTTTATGTATGTTAGATACAAGGTTTGTTTTAAAATCTCTTTTTTATTTCTTCTGCTCTACACTAGCATGTTGAGTCAGAATTTGTTGTCAAGCCACTTATTATTAGCTTGTGTAGTTTTAGAAGAATTGACTTTCACTCCCAAGTCTGTGAGGCTCTACTTGGTTACAGGCATTTGCAAGCCACAATGACATCATATTCAGCAGCAGTTGGTGGGGGTGGGGGGGGGGGGAGGGATGGTTTATGAAATGGGTTACAGATCGAGCCCATCCACAAAAACACTGAAAGATCTAACAGTCAATTGAGCCACATTTCGTCAGCTAGCAAAAATCTCAAAAGCTATGAATGCCTTTGAACCTTCTGAGATTCAGAGATGTCAAAAATTATTCTTAAATTATTGAAGACTGTTGAAGCTACTTGTTATTTTAGGTGTAAGATTTTAAGGTATTAAAAATGTAAGAAAATGGGTGATCTTTTAACTTCATGCTATTTGCCCACTCAATCCCATGATTAACTTAATTTTCAGAAATTTTTAGTCTCTGTTTTAAATGAATTTCTTGACTGACTCTCCACAGTTCTCCAGAGTAGAGAATTCCAAAAGTTCACTCCCTCTGAGTGAAGAAATCTCTCCTCATTCTCAGTCCTAATCAGTTTGCCTCTTAATCTGAGACTGTGACTCCTGGTTCAAGACTCCTTAGTCAGTGGAAACATTGTCCCTGCATCCAGCCTGTCAAGTTCCATAAGAATATTGAAAGTTTCAATGGGACTTTCATTCTTCTAATTTCTAGAGTACACCGGCTTAATCTCATCAATCTCTGTTCAGGGGCAATCCCTCCAACCCTGGAGCTAAACTTGTGAATCTTTACTGCAATCCCTTTATAGGAGGTAGTCATGGAGCACAGAAAAAGGCCCCTCAGCCCACCATGTCAAATACTTATCTATATTAAGGCGGAGACACAAGAGACTGCAGATGGTGTAATCTGGAGCAAAAATAAAGTCAAACTGCTGGAGGAACTCAGCGGATCAGGCAGCATCTGTGGAGGCAGAGGTAATTGATGTTTTGGGTTAAGACCATGCATCAAGAATATAGAGGGGAGACTTTAAATTGCTAGTATAAAGAGGTGAGAAGGAGGGGTGAAGCAGGGGCTGGCAGATGACAGGTAGAACCAGGTGAGGGGGGGTTAATGGGCAGATGGAGTCGGGGGGGGAGGGAATGGTGGAGGTAAAAACAGAGGCTAGAAGATGATAAGTGGAGACACGAGAGGCTGCGGATGCTGAAATCTTATAAGCAAGGATAGTGAAAAGTGGAATGAGATAAGAGAGGGATCCACCTATCCGGTTCCATGGTTCACCTTTTTATACTGGCTCTCTCCCCTCAACACTTTCAGTCCTGAGGCAGGGTGTCCGCCTGAAACGTTGACCTTTCCCCTGCTGCCACAGATGCTGCCTGATCTGCTGAGTTCCTCCAACAGTTTGTTTTTTGCTAGTATCTGTATTAATCCCATTTTCCAGCAGTTGGTCTGTAGCCTGTTATGCCTTGGTGATTCAAATAATCATCCAGGTGCTTCTTAAATGTTGCGAGAGTGCCTGTCTCCACTGCTTTCTCAGGCTGTGCATTCCAGATCCTTTCTTGGATAAGAAGACCAAAACTACTCATAATACTGAGTGTCTGTTTTTTCCAAGGCCTTTATAATTGCAGTGAGATGTCTTTATTCCTCCCAATAAAGGCTAGTGTACCATTTTTCTTCCTAAGGTTTGTTGCACTTCCATTTTGGCTATTAGTGACTTGGGTAGAAGCACAACTACATCCCAATCTCTCACTAAATAACAAATAATCTGCTTTTTCTGTTGTGTGCACATTAAATTGCATCTGACATGTTCTTGCCCACTCACTCAGCTTGACCATATTTCTCTGAAGTCTCTTTACATCTTCTTTCATGCTCAGAATCCCATCTACTGTAGTATCATCAGTAAACTTGGAAATCTAATTTTTGGTTCCTTGATAGTGATTGATAGAGATAGTGAATAGATTGGACATATTCTGCAATATCCCATTAGTTACATCCTGCCAACTCAATAAGGCTCTTTTAATCCCTACTCTTTTATACTGTCTAATAACCAATTCTGGATTCTTGTCAGTATATTACCTCCAATTCTGAGAGGTCTAACCTTGTTGACTAACATCCTGTCTGACATCCATCTCATTAATAACCTGCTAAAAATCTAAATACATCACACCCACTGGTTCCCCCTTCTCTATTCAACTATTCACCTCCTCAAAAGAGCTCCAGAAGATTAGTCAAACATCATGAAGAAAGTACAAAGGGCCAATTGGCCTCTCCTGCTTCTTTGCCTTGGGTTCTTATGTTCATCTGAATCTCATTATTTCTTCAGTTTTGTTTTTTACTTGTTCTGACCATATTCCTTTCACCCTAACTGCTTCTTTCAGCCTACCCCAGCCCTCATTTCCCCTTCTTTTCAACTCCTGAGGTCTCTTGAGAGTAGGAGATGGGCCTCCTTGAGCTGAAAAGGTGACATTGCTACAGATAAGCCAAACACAGATTGGGAGAGCAATAGCTTATATTCCACTTGGGTCACTTACAGCCCAATGGTATGAACATTGAATTTTCCAATTTCAGGTAACTAATGGTCTTGGCTAAAGATTTTAAAAAATCATGATAGCTGCCAGTAGGCCTCCATGTCATATGGCTTAGTGCTAATGCCAGTGAATGAAAGCCTTTCCTATTGTAATATGCCCAGGAATCTTGCAATTTGTCATTACCGCTCTACTCATAGTGTACTAATATTATGTTGCAGCTGTATAAAACTGGTTATGCCACATTTGGAGTATCGTGTGTAGTTCTGCTCGCTGCACTCTAGGATGTGGGGCTTTGGAGAGGGTGCCGAGAAGGTTCACCAGGATGTTGCCTGGACTAGAGTGCATTAGCTATAAGTAGAGTTTGGACAAACTTGGTTTGTTATCTCAAGAGCGTCAGAGAGGACTGAGGGACGATCAGGCAGAAGTATATAAAATTATGCGAGGCATAGATAGGGTAGATAGAGTCTTTTTCCCAGGGTGGAAATGTCAAATACTAGAGGATATAGGCTTAAGGTGAGAGGGGGAAAGTTTAAAGTAGATGTGTAAAGCAAGTCTTTTACACAAAGAGCGGTAGATGCCTGGAACACGCTGCCAGGGAAGGTGATGGACTTAAACAGACACATGAATGTGCAGGGAATAGGGTGATACAGATCTTGTGCAGGCAGATGGGATTAGTAAAATTGGCATCATGGTTGGCAGAGATGTGGTGGGCCAAAGGGCCTGTTTCTATGCTGTACTGTTCTATGTCCTATGCCTATGTTCATTCCATGTGTATCAGACACTGCTTCACTTGTATTGAAGAATCACTTTCCTACTTACTGTATATTACAGATACCATAGAATTAAGGGGAGTGAGCTAAGTGAATTCTGCAGCCCTTACTGTGTGACAGTTTGTTGTGGATTCAATGTGTGAAAATGCTTTAGAAACGTTTTCTGAATTGTGTCATTCAAAAATGCGCAGATTGTCATGTGGAAGTGAGTCACAAGAGGTATGGAGTTTGTGAAGGCCTGAGCTAAATAAAATAGAAGGCCAAATCATACAGACAGATACCATCTGCTTCGAAGGAAATTGTAGATGTTCATCCATTCCTGGGTGGTAAGTGCAAGATTTACGCAGAGCAGCGGAAGCTCCAGGATCTGTCATTCGGCTCGTTCGTAAGCAGAGCCAAGATGCAGCCCAATTATTTTGGTGTGGGATGAGAGTTCCAAATAACTTGATTGGGAACTTCTGACATGTAAATAAGTATGTTAGGAATTTTTAAAATCTTATTTAACTTAATGTTTGAATTTCAATTATTGTTTAGTGTTTTAGTTTATATTGAATATTATTACTTGTCTTCTTAATTTTCTGTTTTTCATCACGTAAAACTGATTTGACAGATGGTGAGGCAACTTTCCCTCAGATCAAATGCTGATCTTGGAGTGGGCCTCCGGATATTCCCACCATGGCCTTGTTGTGCCTCATAAACATCTAATCAGGTGGAGCAGGGCAGCATATTCAGTCCTTTATATTTGGCCCAGATGTGGGGTGCAGGCACGGACCAGGGTTGGTGAGTGCAGACAGCAAATGGAATTCAACTGGATTTGGCCCAGTGTGTTTAATTCTACAAGGAACCATCCCCAGATCCATTACACCTGTGATGGATAAGGTCAATAGACAAGGTCAACTTAATTGAACAATTTGTTATGTACCAGCAACAATTTGAAACACACCGAGTCATGTATAAATGTTAGAAACTATTTTATTTGTAACTACTTATGATAATAAGAAAAGTAAAAAATGTTAGATATTAAACATTAACCCCAAAACTAATACTCAAAGTGTTTGTGTGGCAAATGCCCAAACTGCAAGTCCAGGAATAGTTCTCAAAGTTCAGTTCAGCAAGTCATAAGGTGAAACACGAGCAAAGGCTTTTGCAAAACCACCATTGACTGAAGAGTAAATGTAGAGAGAATATAGAGAGAAATTACAAAATCCAAATGTTCCACAATGGAACCCATATGACACCTCAGTCACTGATGATCTCCATTGCTTTGTTCCGAAGTATCTGCCACCCCAAAAGGCATTTGAGACGTGGCGTCCACACAAATACCTGTTTCCCTCTACAGGTTAACGACAAAGTGGACTCCACTTGTTTGCTCCAAAAATCCATACATGGATTGTAGTGACAGACACAGTTATTGTTCCTCGTCCATTGTTACGGAGACTGTCTGTCTCTCTGTCTCTCTCTTTCTCTCCCTCTCCCTCTCCCCCCGATTCACTGACTCACTGAGCAAAAACGTCAGCGCATTGTAATCTGCTTGCTGGCTTGCTGTCGTGATGACACCACACACACACACACACGCAACTCTAGTATACTAAGTCTTAAAAGGACATTCACCAAATAGCAACCTGATCCGTAACAAATTAAATTTACTGTGTGGTTAATAACTCAGCAACATGTACAGTACTATTTTTGACATATCTGCTATGATAATACCCTGAATTGGTCACAGTTCTAAAGTGCGTAGCAAGTACTAATACCAGTGGTGTGGTAAAATGTGTGGAAATTTACACCCCCAAGAGAGTAAAGAACAACTTATGGCACAGACTGTGACAGCTCCAGGAGGAGCAGTGCATGACCCTATCACAAAGAACATAGAACATTACATCACAGTACAGGCCCTTTGGCTCACGATATTGTGCTGACATTTTATCCTGCTCTAAGATCTATCTAACCCATCCCTCCCACATAGCCCTCCATTTCTCTTATCATTCATGTGCTTGTCTAAGAGTCTCTTAAATGTCCCTAATGTATCTGCCTCCACAACCTCTGTCAGCAGTGCATTCCATGCACCCACCACACTGTGTAAAAAACTTAGCTCTGATATCCCCCCATATCTTCCTCCAATCACCTTAAAATTATGCCCCCTCATTTTCACCCTGGGAAAAGGTCTCTGACTGTGTACTTGATCTATGCCTCTTATCATCTTGTACACCTCTATCAAGTCACCTCTCATCCTCCTCTCCAAAGAGAAAAGGCCTGGCTCACTCAACCTATCCTTATAAGGCATGCTCTCCGATCCAGGCAGCATCCTGGTAAATCTCCTCTGCATGCTCTCTAAAGCTTCCACATCCTTCCTATAATGAGCCGATCGGAACTGAACACAATATTCCAAATGTGGTCTAACCAGAATTTTATAGAGCTGCAACATACATCCCGGCTCTTGAACTCAATACCCTGACTAACGAAGGCCAACACACCATACGCCTTCTTAACAACCCTATTGATGCGCAGTAACCTGGAGGGATCTATGGACATCGATCCCAAGATCCCTCTGTTCCTCCACAGTGAGTTCTGCCATTAACCTTGTA
Organism: Pristis pectinata; assembly: GCF_009764475.1. NCBI lineage: Eukaryota > Metazoa > Chordata > Chondrichthyes > Rhinopristiformes > Pristidae > Pristis > Pristis pectinata. The sequence continues at coordinate 42,236,503 of NC_067416.1, read as the reverse complement.
TTCTGCCTTCAAATTTGATCTTCCAAAGTGTATCACTTCACACTTTTCTGGGTTGAACTCCATCTGCCACTTCTTAGCCCAGCTCTGCATCCTATCAATGTCCTGTTGTAACCTACAGCAACCTTCTACACTATCCACAACACCACCAATCTTCATGTCATCTGCAAACTTACTACCCCACCCTTCCACATCCTCATCCAAGTCATTTATAAAAATCACAAAGAGCAGGGGTCCCAAAACAGATCCCTGGGGAACATCACTGGTTACCGACCTCCAGGCAGAATACGCTCCATCCACCACCACCCTCTGCCTTCTATGGGCGAGCCAATTTTGAATCCACACAGCCAAGTTTCCCTGGATCTCATGCCTCCTGACTTTCTGAATGAGTCTTCCCCGAGGAATTTTATCAAATGCCTTATTAAAATCCATGTACACCACATCCACTGCTCTACTTTCATCAATGTGCTTTGTCACATCCTCAAAGAATTCAGTCAGGCTCGTAAGGCACGGCCTGCCCTCACAAAGCCATGCTGACTGTCCCTAATCAGCCTATGTTTCTCCAAATGCCCATAAATCCTATCTCTAAGAATCTTCTCCAGGTCACTTAAGACTGAGCAGTTAATGTTGCCTTGGCACTTACCAACTTCAGTTCCATATACTGAACCAGTACCTCAAACTGCTATAGTATTTGTGCATTGTTTAATTTAACAACACCATCAATTTAATGAGGTTTGTGAAAAATGAAAAGGAAATAACCAAGGGATTTAATTAAGTGCACTAACATTACTGGAGATGTAACCAAATCTGTTTGTGCCATTAATGACATGACCTAATTGTTCTACTGGGTATTTCCAACAATTATATAATGAACTCCTTTGAATGTCACACAGTGTCAGCAAGTTACCTGCAGCTAAAGAAGAAAATGCACGCATGAGTTACAGGTCTATTTTTTGCCATTTACTATCCTGTTCTGGCAGCTCTTGGTATTCCAGGTGAGGTCCTGCATTGAATGATGTGCAAAGGATTGGTATGATTGTGTTGAGACACAGATGTTGACTGCAGATGCTGGAATGGTTTGAAAGGTTTGAATTTGATTGTGTTAGTATTCTTCCCATTTTGCTGACTAGAAAAATTCTCTTTCACTTTCATACTTCCTTGGGGACATACTCAACACTTCTGATATGATCTGTCCTGTTTAATAACTACACTTGCCACTCAGTAGTTAAAAAATAGTTCTATTTCATGTTGGGATCTTGTGTGATTGTAGCTCGTCATCCTTTGAGAGCAGCATGGGAGTAGTATGGACCAGTGAGTAAAGGGTGAGTTTATTTTCATGAATGAAGTGCAGTGGTTTAATTTAGGCTTAATTTGCTCTGACAAAAAATTGTTAAATCAGTAACAATTTGATTAGTTCCTTGGGTAATTGCATAACCAACTAGGCACTGGTTAGTTGAAGTCAGGTGAGACAAAGCTACTGACATCTAGTGTGTTATGTCAGCTAGGAGTACTGCATCCACAGTACTTGGACTTTGATGAGTAATGGACTTCAGGGAGGTAAGTGCAACCTAGATCATCTGAAATCAATTACTTAAATACTCTAATACAGACATGGCAAGGCAAGTGATATGTTGCAGCTATAATATGTAGGAGTTGATAGAGACCATGGGAATACATGATGACCTAATGCGCAGTAATGTCTATGACCAAGGAATTTTGGCTGGAGTGTAAGATTGGAACACTTCAATGGATCTGGAAGTGGCAAAATTACCTGGACTTCATAGTTGAAGAGGCAGTCACATACTTGAATTATGCAGTAGAAATGACCAGTCAAGTGTGTGTGACTATATGCTTGCCTTCATAGGTCAGTGCATAGAATATAAAAGTTGGGATGCTGCAACTTAAGTAGCACTGGTTAGACTGCACTTGGAGTATCATGTGCAGATCTGGTTGCCACACTATAGGAAGGATATGGTTGAGCTGGAGAGAATGCAGTGGAGAGTCAATAGGATGTTGCCTGGATTGTAGGACCTTAGTTATGGGGAGAGGTGAAGTGATGGAGTCAGATACAATCACCATATTGTGCAGAGGGTTGTGGTGGAGGGAGTACATTCAGATTGGAGGGTTGTGACTAGTGGTGTCCCACAAGGATCGGTTCTGGGACCTCTACTTTTCGTAATATTTATTAATGACTTGGATGAGGTGGTGGAAGGGTGGGTTAACAAGTTTGCAGACAATACAAAGGTCAGTGGTGTTGTGGATAGTGTGGAGGGCTGTCGAAGCTTACAGAGGGATGCAGAGCTGGGCTGACAAGTGGCAGATGGAGTTCAATCCAGAGAAGTGTGAGGTAGTACACTTTGGAGGGACAAACTCCAGGGCGGAGTACAAGGTAAATGGCAGGATTCTGGGCAACGTAGAGGGATCTGGGGGTTCATATCCACAGATGACTGAAAGTTGCCTCACAGGTGGATAGGGTAGTTAAGAAAGCTTATGGGATGTTAGCTTTCATAAGTCGTGGGATCAAGTTTAAGAGCCGCGAGGTAATGATGCAGCTCTACAGAACTCTGGTTAGACCACGCTTGGAGTACTGTGTCCATTTCTGGTCGCCTCATTATAGGAAGGATGTGGAAGCGTTGGAAAGGGTGCAGAGGAGATTTACCAGGATGCTGCCTGGATTGGAGAGTATGGATTATGAGGAGAGAGACTAAGGGAGCTAGGGCTTTACTCATTGGAGAGGAGGAGGATGAGGGGAGACATGATAGAGGTATACAAAATTTTAAGAGGAATAGATAGAGTGGACAGCCAGCGCCTCTTTCCCAGGGCACCAATGCTCAATACAAGAGGGCATGGCTTTGAAGTAATGGGTGGGAAGTTCAAGGGAGATACCAGAGGGAGGTTTTTCACCCAGAGAGTTGTTGGTGCATGGAATGCGCTACCTGGGGTGGTGGTGGAGGCTGATACGTTGGTCAAGTTCAAGAGATTGTTAGATAAGCATATGGAGGAATTTAAAATAGGGGCATATGTGGGAGGAAGGGGTTAGATAGCCTTAGGCGTGGTTTAAAGGTCGGCACAACATGGTGGGCTGAAGGACCTGTATTGTGCTGTATTATTCTATGGTTCTATGTTTATAAGATATTTAGATAGGCACTTAAATAAGCAAGGCATAGAAGGATGCAGACCAAATGTCGGCAAATGAGATTAGTGCAGATGAGCAAAATTGTTGATATTGACATGTTAGGCAGAAGGGCTCATTTCTGTGCTCTATGAGTCTGTGACAAATAGAAATAAATGACTACAATCTCTGAGATATAGATGCACAGTGATGAAGCTTAGGAATTAAATATTAGAGTCATTGAGTTTTACAGCATAAAAACAGGCTTATTCAGAGCAACTTCTCCATGCCAATCAAGGTGCATTCCTGGGCTAGTCCCATTTGTCTGCATTTGGCCTGTAAACCATTCTTATTCATTAATCTATCCAAATGACTCTTAACCCTTGTAATTGTACCCATCTCTACCACTTCCTCTGGCAGTTCATTCCATAACCCTCAACTCTCTCTGTGAAAAACTTGCTGCTCAGGTCCCATTTAAATCTTTCTAATCTCAGTTTAAACCTATGCCCTCTAGTTTTAGACTCCCCTACTGAAAATCAAAAAAAAAATTGAATTAGTATTTGGGTGGAGTTAAGAAACAGTAAGGGGCAGAAAACGTTGGTGAGGGTTGTATATAGGTCTCCAAACAGTAATGATACTCCAAGGCATGGTATAAACCAGGAAGTTAAAAGTGCATGTAACAAATGTACCTCAACAATTACAGGGAGGCTTTGCAGGACATAAACAGGGTAAGAGAAGGGGTGAGGACATGGCAAATGGAATATTATCTAGAAAAATTTGAGGTCATCTACTTCAATAGAAAAATTGTAAAGGCCAACTATTTTTTTAAAAATGGGATGATTGAAAGATTGGTGTTCAGATGGATCTGGGAGTCCTTGTTCATGAATGACTGTTAAAAGGTTCGGAATTATTAAGAAGGCATATGGTATGTTTGTATTTATTGCAAGAGGATTTCAGTACAAGAATAGAGACATCCTTCTTCAAATATGTAGAGGTTTGGTGAGACTGCATCTGAAATATTGTGCATAGATCTGGCCTCCCTTCAAAATAAAGAATATATTTGTGAAACTGGGAATACTGTGAAGACTTTTGATTGATTTCTGGGATAGTGGCTTCATGAGAACTTAGAAGAAGCTTAGAATAAGGTCAAATAAAAACATAAAATGTTCTTTAGGGACTTGAGAGATAAGATGCAGAGTTGAAGTTTCCCTTGGCTGGGTTGTCCAGAAACGGGCTTGGCTATTCAGGACAGAGATCTTTGGAATTCAATGCCCAAGAGAGCAGCTGCTGTAATTATTAACTGTCAATTTCACAAATGGAACTCATACTTCTGTAAGGTTATAAGATTTTTTCTTGTGGTTTGACATGTATTTTGAACAATTTGACACAGTGAGGAATCATGGCATGGTTTCAAATTTGGTAATTTTGGTGTATTCAAGGGAAAAAGTCTCAGTTTAAATTCCTAATATTTGAGTTTCCAGGCAAGATGCACTATCTGTAACCATAGAATCACACTGAGAATACATTGTAATCTGTGTAATGTCAGAGGAGACTCTCAAATGTGTTCTCTTGTGGCTGAGATATCAATCTAGACTGATCTATTAGTGTGTTAATCAGGATAGGGGCATATTGTCAGAGCTGCTCTCCTAGAGACTTCTGGTTGAAATCCTAAAACTTTGTTCTTAATAATTTTAGGTTAAATATTTCTCAGAAATCTGAATTATCCTTCATTGGTCAAGAATCTGCTTCTTCTACATGGTGTCTGCTCAATAATGAAAATTATGTCTTTTCCTCTTTTGATCAGGTAACTTGGTGACAATAGTGATTCTGTCCCGAGGAAAGTGTGGTCTTTCCCGGTGTATCACTCGGTACCTGCTGGGCATGGCAGTGACAGATCTCCTGTTCCTTATCATGGCAGTGGTATTGCACCGGATCAGTATGTTATATTTTCCGGATCTCTTTCTCCACACCACTCCAGTCTGTAGTGCCAGAATAGTTCTAATTCTTATTGCCAGGGACAGCTCAGTGTGGTTAACTGTTGCCTTCACCTTTGATCGATTTATTGCTATTTGTTGCCCAAAGCAGAAAACAAAATATTGCGCTGAAAGAACAGCTGCTGTTGTCATTGGAACGGTCTGTGGTGTGAGTTGTGTAAAAAATATACCCTGGTACTTCCTATATGAGCCTTTATATACGATTAATAATGTCCCATGGTACTGTAATATTAAGTTAAGCTTTTATACTGATATTCTATGGGCTATTCTTGAGTGGATTGACCGTATTTTAATCCCCTGTGCTCCCTTCCTCCTAATGTTGGTACTCAATGGCCTGACTGTCAGACACATTCTTATGGCCAATAGAGCCCGCAGAAGGCTCCGATTTCAGAATAATGGAGGGAAACAAAGTGACCCAGAGATGGAGAACAGAAGGAAGTCTATCATTTTGCTTTTTACCATTTCTGGGAGCTTTATTGTATTATGGATGGCCTACTTCTTAAACTTCCTTAATGTGCGAATTAAGAGTGGAAGTTATTCAATGGGCTCTGCAAATGATCCAACTTTCATTTTCCAGGAGGTTGGGATTATGTTGCAACTCCTCAGCTGTTCCACCAATACATGCACTTATGCTGTAACCCAGAGGAAATTCAGAGAGGAATTCATACATGGATTGATATACCCTCTGAATCTGCTCATTAAAATGGTAAAGTCATGAAAACAGGTGAATTCCTTATGTATACTAGATAGGTTCATTTTAAATTCCATTCTCTTATTTCTTCTGCTCTACACTAGCATATTGAACCAGAATTTGTTGCTGATGACACGCTACTCACTGTTGCACAAAAGATATTTGCAATTAGCTTGTGCAGTTTAAGAACCATTGATTTGCATTCCCTACTTGGTGACAGGCACTTCCAAGCCACAATGTCATCTTCAGCAGCAGTTAGGGGGAAGGTTTATAAAATGGGTTATAGATTGAGCCCATCCACAAAAACACTGAAAGATCTAACAGTCAGCTGAGCCACCCTTCGTCAGCCAGCAAAACTCTCAAAAGTAATGAGTGCTATTAAACCTTCTGAGATTCAGAGAGATCAAAAATTATTCTTAAATTATTGAAGACTGTCGAAGTTACTAGTTATTTTAGGTGTAAAATTTTAAGGTATAAGTGGGGACAAAAGAACAGATAAAATTACTGAAAATTCTAAATAATTCTAAATGTACCAGCACTTGCCTTTAGAGTCCTAGAGTTATACAACACGGAAATGGGCCCTTCAGCCCAACTGGTCCATACCACCCAAGATTCCCATCTAAACTAGTCCCATTTGCCAATGTTTGGCACATAACCCTTTAAACCTTTCCTATCCATGTACCTGTCCAAGTACTTTTAAATGTTGTTAGTATACCTGCCTCAACCACTTCCTTTGGCAGCTCATTCCATATATTGACCACCTCAGGGTGAAAAAGTTGCCCCTCAGGTTCCTATTAAATCTCTCCTCTTTCACCTTAAACCTATGCCCTCTAGTTCTTGATTCCCCAACCCTGGTAAAAAGAATGTGTGCACTGACCGTATCTAGGGCTCTAAAGATTTTATTCCTGCTACTAATCGGATAATGATGACAATTGTATTTCTATCCTGAGGAAAGTGTAGATCACAGTGACCAGATCACTTTGTTATATGTTTTGCCCTCTCTCTATTTCACTCCTGTCTCTAGCACCAGGGACATTCACTTTGGATAACTGCCACTTTTACCTTTGACCAATTTTTAACCAGAGGTTGGAGATACAAGAGACTGTAAATGCTGGAATCTGGAGCAAAAAAAAACAAACTGTTGGAGGAATTCAGCAGGTCAGGCTGCATCTGTGGAGGCAGACACGGAGAAATTGAGAGAAAGGGATGGCATCCTTACAAGAGACTGGGTGGGAGGAGGTGCAGCTAAAATAGCTGTGGGAGTTGGTGAGTTTATTGTAAATGTCAGTGGTTATCTGCACACCGTGTTCCTTTCTCTCTTCTGATCCACCCAGATTCTCTCACCCCTTTTTGGCGATAGGGTATCCTGCAAAGAGTGCTGTTGCACTGGATCACTGAAATTCTGGATATTAGAAATAAGCTCAGCAGATATAAAAATCCAAATCTTGCTGGTAGTTGCCTGGAGTAAAAAAAAATTGCAGATGCTGGAAATCCAAAAAAAAACAGAAATGCTGGAAACACTCAATAGATCAGACAGCATCAGTGGAAAGAGAAACCGAGTTAATGTTTCAGTTCAACAACCTGGAAGTTCTAACTCTGTTTTGATTTCCACAGCTGCTGCCTGATCTGCTGAGTGTTTCCATCAATTTCTGTTTTTATTAGTGAAGGTGAATGATTCACTGTAATTATTGCCACAATATCCATTCATTTTAGAATCGTTGGGTTGGTTCATTTAGCAGGCCAGTTAACCATTTTGCAGACTCTTCAGTGAGATATTTCTGCAGATTTCATTTAGTCCACAACTAGTGGGCATATCAGAGCTTGGATATGGAAAGTCAGCCTGAATTATGACTTGTGCTATAAAGATTTGAAAACTTAACGAGGTCAGTGGATGGTTTGCAGTGGCATAAAATGATACAAGAAGCAAACACAGAGCTATGATATTGAAATAAGAGTCATTTGGATTGGAGTACAGTAAAAATTGAAATTGAATGCCAGAGCAGACTTGAGGGTTGAATGGTGAAGTTCTATCCAAAGCAATTTATTGTCAGAAATTGTAAATGAAACATTGCCACAAGAAAAAAAAATCAGGAACAATGATTGTCTTCTAAAAAGAATAGTAGGTCTCAAAGGAGCACCTGGCAAGCTGTGCTCTCTGCCCCTCTGGGATCTATGAAGGAAAGTCTGAGCCTCTGACACTGTCGTAAAGGAGACAAGCAAAGAAAACTTTCTGCTTCCACATATTTACCATTTAAATACTACTTGTTTCTTTTTGCATAATTTGGGATTTTTCAGCCACAACTGAGGAGAACAATTAAAATCCTTGAATTTATTTAAACTTGTTCATGCCATTTTAGTTTTCTAATTATCCAGCTGAACATTTTAGAAACATAGAACATAGAAAAACTACAGCACAATTCAGGCCCTTCGGCCCACAAAGCTGTGCCGAACATGTCCCTACCCTAGAAATTACTAGGCTTACCCATAGCCCTCTATTTTACTCAGCTCCATGTACCTATCTAACAGTCTCTTGAAAGACCCTATCGTATCCACCTCCACCACCATTTCCAGCACCCCATTCCACACACTCACCACTGAGTAAAAAAACTTACCCCTGACATCTCCTCTATATCTTCTCCCCAGCACCTTAAACCTATGTTCTCTTGTGGCCACCATTTCAGCCCTGGGGAAAAGCCTCTGACTATCCACCCGATCAATACCTCTCATCATCTTATACACCTCTATCAGGTCCCCCCTCATCCTCCGTCTCTCCAAGGAGAAAAGGCTGAGTTCCCTCAACCTACTTTCATAAGGCATGCTCCGCATTCCAAGCAGCATCCTTGTAAATCTCCTCTGCACCCTCTCTATGGCTTCCACATCTGTCCTGTAGTGAGGCGACCAGAACTGAGCACAATACTCCAAGTTGGGTCTGACCAGGGACCTATATAATTGTAACAATACCTCTCGGTTCCTAAATTCAATTTCCCGATTGATGAAGGACAATACACCATTTGCCTTCTTAACCACAGAGTCAACCTGTGTAGCAACTTTGAGTGTCCTATGGATTCGGACCCCAAGATCCCTCTGATCCTCCACACTGCCAAGAGTCCTACCATTAATACTATATTCAGCCAACATATTTGACCTACCAAAATGAACCACTTCACACTTATCTGGGTTGAACTCCATCTGCCACTTCTTAGCCCAACTCTGCATCCTATCTATGTCCCTCTGTAACCTCTGACAGCCCTCCAAACTATCCACAATACCCCCAACCTTTGTGTCATCCGCAAACTTACTAACCCACCCCTCCACTTCCTCATCCAGGTCGTTTATAAAAATCACAAAGAGTAAGGGACCCAGTACAGATCCCTGAGGTACACTACTGGTCACCGACCTCCACTCAGAATACGACCCTTCAACAACCACTCTTTGCCTTCTGTGGGCCAGCCAGTTCTGGATCCACACTGCAATGTCCCCTTGGATCCCATGTCTCCTCACCTTCTCCATAAGCCTTGCATGGGGTACCTTATCAAACACCTTGCTGAAATCCATATACACTACATCTACTGCTCTCCTTTCATTGATGTGCTTAGTCACATCCTCAAAAAAATTCAATCAGGCTTATAAGGCAGGACCTGCCCTTGACAAAGCCATGCTGACTATTCCTATTATATCTCTCCAAATGTTCCTAAATCCTGCCTCTCAGGATCTTCTCCATCAGCTTACCAACCACTGGGGTGAGACTCACCAGTCTATAATTCCCTGGGCTATCCCTACTCCCCTTCTTGAATAAGGGAACAACATCCGCAACCCTCCAATCTCTGGAACCTCTCCCGTCTCCATCGATGACGCAAATGTCGTTGTCAGAGGCTCCGCAATCTCCTCCCTCGCCTCCCACAGCAATGTGGGGTACATCTCATCCAGTCCCGGTGACTTATCCAACTTGATGCTTTCCAAAAGCTTCAGCACCACCTCTTTTCTAATATCTACGTGCTCAAGATTTTCAGGCCGCTGCAAGTCCCCACTACAATCCCCCAGATCCTTTTCCATAGTGAATACTGACATAAAGTATTCATTAAGTACTTCCGCTATTTCTTCCGGATCCATACACACTTTCCCACTGCTGCACTTGATAGGCCCTATCCTTTCGCATCTCATCTTCTTACTCTTCACATACTTGTAGAACGCCTTGGGGTTTTCCTTAATCCTGCCCACCAAGGCCTTCTCATGTCCCCTTCTGGCTCTCCTAATCTCTTTCTTAAGTTCCTTCCTTTTAGCCTTGTACTCTTCCAGATCTCTAACATTACCTAGCTCTCTGTACCTTTTGTATGCTTTTCTTTTCCTTTTGACTAGATTTATTATAGCCTTCGTACACCACGACTCCTGTATCCTATGGTGACTCCCGTCTCATCGGAACATGTCTATGCAGAACTCCACACAAATACCCCCTGAATATTTGCCACATATTTTCCGTACTTTTCCCTGAGAACATCTGTTCCCAATTTAATCTTCCAATTTCCTGCCTGAGAGTCTCATAATTCCCTTTACTCCAAGTAAACACCTTTCTAGTCTGTCTCTTCCTATCTCTCTCCAGTGCTAACGTAAAGGAGATAGAATTATGATTAATATCACCAAAATGTTCACCCACTGAGAGATCTGACACCTGACCAGGTTCATTTCCCCATATCAAATCAAGCACAGCCTCTCCTCTTGTAGGTCTATCTACATACTGTGTCAAGAACCCTTCCTGAACACACCTAACAAACTCCACCCTATCTAAACCCCTCACTGTTTGGAAATGCCAGTTGATGTTTGGGAAATTAAAATCCCCCATCACAACAACTCTGTTATTCTCTCACCTTTCTAGGATCTGCTTCCCTATCTGCTCCTCAATAACCCTGTCACTATTGGGCGGCCTATAAAAAACACCCAGTAAAGTTATCGACCCCTTCCTGTTCCTAACCTCCATCCACAGAGACTCCGTAGACAATCCCTCCACGACGTCCACCTTTTCTGCATTCGTGACACTATCTCTGATGAACAGTGCCACTCCTCCACCTCTTTTGCCTCCCTCCCTGTCCTTCCTGAAACATCTAAAACCCAACACTTGAATCAACCATTCCAGCGCCAGAGTCATCCAGGTCTCCATAATGGCCACCACATCATAGCTCCAAGTATCGATCCAAGCTCTAAGCTCATCCGCCTTGTTCACAATATTTTAATAGGTACACTTCATTAAGGAACAGGAAACTGTCATCCCTCAGAAAAGGAAAGGTCCCTAACGATGTAGGGAGAGACAGATGGTTAAACTTTAGTCATTTATCTCTACCACATATTTTGTAAGAACTGGATTTAGCATCTTCACCATCTGAGTTATCACACCAACAGAGTGGTTGAAGAATGCAGCAAGATACCTCTTCATGCAATTGTAATTTTAATTATTTTATTAGACCTAATGCCTTTCTTCCATCGTACATTAATTTAATCAACATTTTGTGGAATTCACAGATTGAGATAGTTTACCCTATGCTCTCTGGTGTTCTTTATCAATTAGTGCCATCATTAAATATGTCTTGGGTATAGTTTCTTGTCTGGGCTCAGTTGCTGATACAGACACAAATTACATATGTAATTGAAAAACAAAAACAGACTGGAGGTCCTGGAGATATGAAAGTGTTGCTCAATAGGCCAGGCATCACATTTCATCTGTATAAACATTGGTTGGCATTTCCAGCACTGTGCCTGTACATGCAATTTCAAACCCTGCAAGTGTACATCGTGCTGTTAGACCTATAGATGGGAATTTTAGCCCTTGGAACTTGCATGGGGATTCTCATGCTAAGACCTTCCATGTGGTTTCTAACATTGAGAGTTTAATTGGTGGTTTCAGATGTGAAATTGACCATGAAGATTCAAGGTCTGGGACCATCCGTGGAGATACCATCAAAGAGACATCTGAAGGCAATTCCTGCCCAGGGATTCTTCATCCAGATTCCAGCCATGGGTGTGGATGGAGATGTCAGCTTTGGAAATGTCGTTAGAAATTCCAATTTTTGGGAATGTACATGGGGGTATCCCAGCACAGGGAGTATAAATTGGTGATTCCAATCCTGGGAATGTGCAGAGAGATTCCAGCCTTAGAAATCCTGGTTCATCTTTGATGAAAGATCATCAACCTGAAACATTTACTCTTTCTCTTCTCAGTGATGCTGGAAATATTCAGCAGATTGGTCAGCATTTTCCATTTTTATTTTATATTTCCAGTATCTGCATTTTGTTTGCTTTTCAAAATTGTTTGGAGTATTGATGTTTCCAAGAAAGCCGGTATTAATGGTAAGGAACATAACATCATAAGAAACAGTACGGGCGGCAAAGAAATGGGCGGCACGGATGCGTAGCGGTTAGCGCGACGCTATTACAGCGCCAGCGATCGGGGTTCGATTCCCGTTGCTGTCTGTAAGGAGTTTGTATGTTCTCCTGTGTCTGCGTGGGTTTCCTCCGGGTGCTCCGGTTTCCTCCCACATTCCAAGGACGTACGGGTAGGTTAATTTGAGTTTAAAATGGGCTGCGTGGACTCGTTGGGTCGGAAGGGCCTGTTACCATGCTGTAAATAAAAAAATATTTTAAAATTTTTAAAAAAAATTTAAGAAAAATTTAAAAAAATTAGGCAGGAGTAGACCACATGGAGATAATGGCGGTCAACAAGGTCATAGCTGATCTTTTTCCTCAACTCCACTTACTTGATCAATCCCAATATAACTTCCTTTCCTTGGAGTCCAAAAACTATAAGTTTCTATCTTGAATTTAGTTAATGGCTCACTGAAGATCCAGATCTGGAACTGTTAATGGAAGCTCTGGCCTTTGCACCTTCTTTGGAGGTTCTGGACCTGGGGATGTCCATGGACACTCTGGTCTGGGACTATAAATGGAGTCTCAAGCCATATGGAAGTGAACATGAAGGTTCTAGTCCTGCGACTATACATGTCTTAGCTACATATCTTAGTTATATGTTAGTTAAGTCAGCATGTGAAGCTCTTATTGGTTATTGGTGGAAAAGGACCATATGCCATAAAACAGGTCTTGGTGGAGCATGCATCAACTTGATAAGGGACTAAGGATAGATATAATTAGAAATTAGCTAGGAACATTAAAAAGTATGCTGGGGCAGGTGAGTTGCAGTTGTATGCAGGTAGTGCAGAGCAGAATCTGAAAGAGGACAGACAGAACTTTGATTGATCCCACGGGAGCCTTGGCTTAATAGCTTGGCCAATTCGAGTAGAGGAGAAGGCCACTACCGTGCTCTTAAGATGGAACCTTGCTGCTTGTTTGTCACCTCATTCCATCTGGTACAAGCTGTACATCTGCATCATACATTGTACAGGAAGATGACAGAACATTATCTGATTTATAGAAATTTACATCAATCAGCCATGTGGAGTAACATAGTGAAACAAAGGACTGCAGATGCTGGAATCTAGATGAAAAACACTGATGCTGGAGGAACTCAGCAGGCCAGGCAGCATCCGTGGAGAAAAGCAGGCAGTCAACGTTTTGGGTCAGGACCCTTCAGGACTGAAGATAGGAAAAGGGGAAGCCTTTATAGGAGGGAAAAGCAGAGCAGTGATAGGTGGACAAAAGAGGGGAGACAGGGTGGGCACAAGGTAGATGCAGGTAAGACATATTGATAGGCAGGTGCGGGGGAGGAGGGGAGAGCAGATCCACTGGGGGATGGGTCAGAGGTAAGGAGAGAAAGGAAATAAAGGGGGAGAAAAAAGAGAGAGGCTAGGAAAGGGAAGAAGAGAAGAAGTATGGTGGGGGTGGTAGTTTCTGGGGAAGGTGGGTGGGGATTACTTGAAGCGGGAGAATTCAGTGTTCATGCCATTAGGCTGCAAGGTTCCAAGACGGAAATGAGGAGCTGTTCCTCCAGTTTGTGCTTGGAATTCTCCTGACAGTGGAAGAGGCCGAGGACTGACAAATCAGTGATAGTGTGGGAGGGGGAGTTGAAATGACTAGCAATGGGGAGATGCAGATCGCAGTTAAGGGCTGAGCGCAGGTGTTCTGCAAAACGGTCACCTAGTCTACGTTTGGTCTCACTAATGTAGAGGAGGCCACACTTGGAGCACTGAATGCAGTAGATGATATTAAGGGAGGTGCAGGTGAATCTCTGTCTCGCCTGAAAGGACTGTTTGTGTCCCTGGATGGAGGTCTTGCACCTATGGCGGGGGCAGTGGAAAGCTCCTGCATTGGGAGCAGGATGAAGGGGGAGAGGAGTGAACTAGGGAGTCACAGAGAGAGTGGTCCCTGCTAAAGGCAGATGGGGGTGGGGAAGTGAAGGTATGCTTGGTAGTGGAGTCCCATTGGAGATGGCGGAAGTGGCAGAGAATGATGTGTCGGATATGTAGGTTGGTAAAATGTGAGGACAAGGGGAACCCTATCTCTGGTCTGGGAGTGGTGGGGGTGAGAGCAGAGGTGTGGGAAATGGCAGAGATACGGGTGCGAGCTCTCTCGACCACAGTTGGGGTGAAGTCCCGGTTAGAAAAGAAGTTGGACATCTTGGATGTCCTGGAGTGGAAAGCCTCATCATGGGAGCAGATGCGGCAGAGGCGGAGAAAGAGGAATAGCGTCCTTGCAAGAGACAGAGTGGGTAGAGCTGTAATCTGCTGTAGCTGTGGGCATCGGTGGGTTTGTAGAAGATGTCGGTGGATAAGGAATCTCCTGAGATGGAGATGGAAAGATTGAGGAAGGAGAGAGAGGTGTCAGAGATAGTCCAAGTCCAACGTAGTTCCTGACTGATGTGCTACTGCATTTTTCCTACTCCAATGCCTTTACAATTCTACACAAGTCTCAGAAATAATGCAGCTCCTCTTCCTAGTTGCAAGCAAGTCAATATTACTGTACTGTTTCTATTAAACATCAAATTCCTACAGTAATTTCAGAATATATTTGTCTTTGTCCACCAACAGGCTAGTCCTTCACTTGCTTTCTAGTGCATTTCACAACTGGCTTGCTGACTGAAAACATAGCACACATTTCAGCTGAGGTAAAGTCAGAAGAAAAAAAACACTTAAATGCTCCCAAAGACTTAGTGATCCAAGATTAACCAATGAGTAACACCAGATCAACTTCTGGTCATAGGATAATTAATTTAATTAAAATGATTTAATTGTTTTGCCATCCAGGATGATACTATGGAAAACTTAATGTTTTCTGTGTCACTGAAATTACCAATTTCAATTGCATTCAAGGAAAAGGATAAAAGAGTAAAACAAATCTTCTCTCAACTGGACCAACCAAGGCTTCTCACAATAAGGTATGAAAAATGACTATATGTTGAGAAAGCACTGGAAAATTTGTGAAATCAAATACTTTTGTTCTATAAAATGTTCATTTTTCACTCAACCACTTTTTGTTGCATTTCAATTGTGTTAAACACTTAATGTACAGTAATATTTGTATCTTCATAGACAATGGCACCAGTTCTACCTTTCTGATGTTTTATTTGACCCATACTTAATTGATTCTTCTCGATAGTCTTTAGGAAGTTCTGAAAGACAGAAATGCTTTAAAGTTCTTCCTACTCCAACTCACCAGCATAATGAAACCAAAGCAATGTGTAGCAAACCATATTGCTTCCTCCCTGAAAACTCTGCAGAAGCTGTTTCATATTTGACAAAATTGGAGCTGCAACTTTTCCCAAAGGATTTAGATAAAGATCCTGGCTGTCCGAAGTTGAAAGCATTTAATGATCACTGTTCACTAAAGGCTGCTTAAATTCCAGATCCTCCGTTAACTCTTTCACATTATGCAACGCTGGATCTAAAATAGCCTACCGCCTCATTGGTTCCTCAAAATACATATAAAACAAATTTGTGCTCTATACTATCACTGATAATTTGTTTTGCCTTGTCTACATGTAGGTTGAATTCCCCAATATTATTATACTACTCTTGTTACATGCACCTCCAAATCCCTGATCTGTACTATGGTCTGCATTACTGCTTCTCTTTGAGGATCTATAAATGACTTCCAAAAATATTTTCTACCCCCTGCTTAACTCCACCTACTAATTCTACTTTTTGTTCACCTTCCTAGTTTTCACACTGCATACAATGCATTCTGCTAGTCTTTAATTTTGCTTTGTATCTGTTCCCCCTGCCCTGAATGTAGTTGAAGGTATACTGTTATGCCTGACAAACGCACATCACCCAATTTGCAACTAGCACTATTGCCACACCTACGGGTAATCTTGAAATCTTATCTCTTAGCTATACCCCAGAAAACCTCAAGTACTGTAATGTCTGTTTCTGCATGCTGGTGGTTTTATATATATATTAATAACAGTCTTCCAGTACCTCATCCGTGGCTAACAAAGATACAAAAATCTCTGCCAGGGCCTCAGCAACTTTTTCCCTTGCTGCCTACAACACTCTAGGGCACAGAGGATTTATCCATCATTATGTACTTAAAGACCGCCAATGCTTCCTCCTTCGTAATGTGGATATATTGCAGGATATCACTGTTCTCTTTCCTGAACTCCCTAGCTTCCATGTCCTTCTTCACGGTAGATACAGATGTGAAGTCTCATTCAACCTTGTAATCTGCTTTATACCTCATGGTTTAAATACTGAGCACCATTTGCCATAAATCTTAGAACTAATGAAGGAATTCCTGGATGATCTGTCAGATTATGAATATTTTAAATTACGATTTCTGCAAGAAAGATTTTAGCCTTTACTGGAGACCCACCTTAATAATCTGTTAGTCATGTGCAAGTATGTTTGTACCATCAATTACAGTGGGGCATTATTAAGCATCATTGGAGCCCAGAATGTTTTAACATTAAATTTCCCTAATGAGTTATATGCTAGCCCGGTTTAGATGCAGATCAATTCCCAGCTGGTTAGTGGCTGTGGAAAGGATCTGATGGGATTCATTGTAGCTTAACAGGAAAAAGTCTGCTGTGCTCACAGTGTCTGCTTCAAGCTCTCAGTACATACTGTCTGGCCTTCCTTATGCTTAGTTGACTTGTTTCTTAATTAGGCATTGTCCAAAAGCCACCACTTTGCTTCTCCCTCCAAACCTCCTACAGCCCACTGCATTCTCCAGCTCCCCCCTCTTGATCATTCCTGAATTTACTCACTGTGCCGTTGCCGACTGTACCTTCAACTGCCAAGGCTCTAAACTCTGGAACTCCCCTCGTAAACCTCTGTCCTTACTCCTCTTTATCAAGACTTTCATTGAAGCTCTTTTCCTTCGCTCACCTGTGTGGTTTGTCAACTAAGTTCATAAAGTAGCCAGCCCTAGATCAGCATTGCACATATCAGTAAAATTTGCTGTCAGATTTTAGGCCACAGATGACCATTAATGGCTGTGCACATGCAAGTGTAAGATCTACAGATTTGCTAATTGAAAGTTTTCTTACTTTCCCGATTCTAACTCAAGATTATTTTTCATCATTACATCAAATTACTAAGGAGAGAGATATATTGGATACAAGCACAAAGAAATTATTTTATTTCCTGTACTAAAACAATATTTAAAAATCAAAATGGTAACTCAGATGTGCAAAGTGGCAAAAGCCAGTACAATGGTCGGTCCACTCCATTGTGGTGTGGGATTGGGGACATAATTCACCTGAGTGGGAATTCTGGACCTGAAAATTAGAACAGGAAAGGTAAGTTAAGATTTTTTTTTCACGTAATGTTTTTAATTTTATTATTGCTTCATGTTTCTGGGAGTGGGCCACAGCTCTATTCCCGCTAAGGCTTTGCTGTGCCTTGTAGACCCTTCTCAGGTGCAGCATGCCAGCTCCTTTAACCTTTTGAACAGTATGGACTAGTGAGTGAAATTCAACTAGATTTGGCCTAGTGTGTGTTTAATTTTTCAAGCAACCTTGATTACACCTATGATGGATAATCTCCTTGATTACAGACTATTAAATTTACACATGCTATCCTGATTTTAACATGAGTACACTGACAGATCCCTGAGTTTGTCTGCAGTTCTAAGTATGGAGTAGGCATTAATTCTACTGACATAGCAGACAGTTCCATCATTGGTAAAATGCGTTTAAATTCAGAACCCTGAGAGAGTAAAGAACAACTCATGGCATGGACTGCAAGTTTTCCAGGAGAGGCAGCGTCACAAGCTTATCAGGGCTGGGTCATTAATGTCATCCTGGCATTTACCAGTGTTCATCCATTGTTTAATTTAAAAACAATATACAATCAATTTAATGAAGACTGAAAAATGTAGAGAAGAGTGAAACCCTGGGATTAAGTCTGTTTGTTTAACAAGTGCAACTAGCATTACCAGTGATGTAGTCAAATTTGTTTGTGCTATGAGTAATGTAACCTAATTGTTCCATTAGGCATTGATGCTTTGACAATCACATGGTGTCAATCTGTAGTTTGTGGAGAAAATGCATGGACAGGTTACAGGCCTATTATTCACCATTAACTATCCAGTTCTGGCAGCTGTTGGTATTCCAGGTAAGGTCCTGAGAAAAATAATGCACAAAGCATCAGTTAGATTGTGTCAGTACTCTTCCAGCATTATTGACCAGAAAAATTCTCTGTTTATCAGTCTGCGTATGTTGATAAATTCAGTGTTGATACAATCCATTCTGTTTGGTAACTTTACAGTGGTCGTTCAAAGGTGAAGGAGAACATTATATTAATTGTGAGGAAATAAAGTTATTTTTGTCAATAACTAATGAGTTGCCTTGAACATTTTGATCAATTTGACTTTGTAAAGATCATGGTAATCTGCATATTCAGAAAAAATTCTCCACCTCAATCCCTGGGATTTCAGTTTCCAAATGAGGCACACAATCTAAAATTGTAGAGCAATAGTGAAAATACAACATAATTTGTGTATGCTGAGAGGAGACTGTCAAATGTGTTCTCCTGTGGTTATGTTCTCCATCTGGATTGATCTGTTAGTAAATTGATGAGAATGGGGCGGGGGGGGGGGGTGGGTCAAAGCTGCTGTGAAGCCCTGAATCTTGCTTCTTACTAATTTTCAGTCTGATTTCTTTATAGATCTGAAATATCCCAGTCACAACCATTTCTTGATGAAAAGCACTATGATGCTGGAGAAACTCAGCAGGCCAGGCAGCATCCGCTGAGTTCCTCCAGCATCGTAGTGTTTTTCATCTAGATTCCAGCAGCTGCAGTCCTTTGTTTCCATAGAACTATACAGCACAATACAGGCCCTTCAGCCCACTAGAAAGAGAATGGTTCTCTTTCACAACCATTTTTTGTTAAGCATCTGCTATGAAAATGCTACTTATATGTATTCTTGCTCAAATTATGATTTTCCTCTTTTAATCAGGAAACTTGCTAATGTACTACGAGTTCATCCACTTTATTTCTAATGCTACGTGCATTAGAAATAAAGTGGATGACCTAGTAGTACAGTTACAGATTAAAAAAATGACATTGTGGCAATCACCGAGTCATGGCTTAATGACGGATGTGATTGGGAACTGAACGTCCAAGGGTACACAGTGTATAGGAAAGGTAGGTGGGTAGGCAGAGGGGGTGGTGTAGACCTAATGGTTAGCAATGATATAAAATCAATAGAAAGAAGAGACATAGGGTCAGAAGAGGTAGAATCCTTATGGGTTGAGCTAAGAAATGGCAAGGGTAAAAGGACACTAATAGCAGCTACATATAACCCCCTAACAGCAGCCGGGTTGTGGACTACAAGTTACAGTTGGAAATAGAAAAAGCGTGTCAGAGAGACAATGTCAAGGTAATTATGGGGGATTTTATTGTGAAGGTGGATCAGGAAAGCCAGGAAGGCAGTGGATCTCAGGAGATAGAGTTTGTGGAATGTCTACAGGATGGCTTTTTGGAGCAGCTTGTTGATGAGCCCACCAGGGGATCGGCTGTTTTGGATTGGGTGCTGTGTAACGAACCTGAGGTGATTAGGAAACTAAAGATAAAGGAACCATTTAGGAAGTAGTGATCATAATATGATTGAGTTCAGTTTCAAATTTGAAAAGGAGAAGCTGATATCAGGTGTATCAATATTTCAGTGGAACAAAGGAAATTACAGTGGCATGAGAGAGCAACTGGCCCAAATTGATTGGAAATGTAAGCTAGTTGGAGGGACGGCAAAGCAGAAATGGATGAAATTTCTATAAGAAATAAGGAAAGTGCGGGACAGATATATTCCAAGAGAAAAAGGTTATGAATAGAAAAATGGCACAAATGTAATAATGAGAGAGGTTAAGGCTAAAATAAAAGCAAAAGGGAGGGCATACAAAGAAGCAAAAATTAGTGGGAAAACAGAAGACTGGGAAACTTTTAAAAACTTACAGAAAGAAACTAAGAAGGTCATTAGGAAAGAAAAGATGAATTATGAAAGGAAGTTGGCAGATAATATACAAAAGGATACTAAGAGTTTTTTTTAAATATATGAAGAGTAAAAGAGACACAGGTAGATATAGGACCAATTGAAAACAGTGCAGGAGAGATTATAATGGATAACAGATGGCAGAGGAACTAAATGAGTATTTTGCATCAGTCTTCACTGTGGAGGACATCAGTAATATACCTGATAGGCAGGGGTCTCGGGATAGAACTGAGTTCAGTCAAGATTACTAGAGAGAAGGTGCTCAGGAAGCTAAATGGACTAAGGACAGATATGTCTCCTGGACTGGATGAAGTGCACCCTCAGGTTCTGAAGGTGGTGGCTTTGGGGATTATGGAGGCATTGGTGATAATTTTCCAAGCATCAATAGACTCTGGCATGGTTCCAGAGGACTGGAAGGTGGCAAGTGTAGTTCCGCTGTATAAGAAAGGTGGGAGGCAGCATAAAGGAAATTACAGACCTATTAGTCTGACATCGGTGGTTGGAAAGTTATTGGAGTCGATCCTCAAAGACGAGGTTATTGGAATACCTAGAGGTGCATGACAAGGTAGGTCCAAGCCAGCATGGTTTCATGAAGGAAAGGTCCTGCCTGACCAACCTATTGGAGTTTTTTGAAGAAATCTCAAGTAGGGTGGATAAGGGAGAGGCTGTGGATACTGTATATTTGGATTTTCAAAAGGCCTTCGACAAGGTGCCGCACAGAAGGCTACTAAATAAAATGAGAGCTCATGGAATTACAGGAAGGATATTATAATGGGTGGAGCATTGGCTAATAGGTAGAAAGCAAAGGGTGGGAATAAAGGGATCCTGTTCTGGTTGGCTGCCGGTTACCAATGGTGTTCCGCAGGGGTCAGTGTTGCGGCTGCTTCTTTTTACACTGTATATCAATGATTTAGATCATGGAGTAGATGGTTTTGTGGCTAAGTTTGCAGACAACACCAAGGTAGGTGGAGGAGTAGGGAGTATTGAAGAAACAAAGGTTGCAGAGAGACTTAGATAGTTTAGGAGCATGGACAAAGAAATGGCAGATAAGATTCAATATCGAGAAATGTGCGGTTGTACACTTTGGAAGAAGAAATAAGTGGGCAAATTATTATTTAGATGGGAGAAAATTCAAAGTACAGAAGTGCAAAGGGACTTGGGGGTCCTCGTGCAGGATACCCTCAAGGTTAACCACCAAGTTGGATCGGCGGTAAGAAAAGTGAATGCTATGTTGGCATTCATTTTGAGAGGTATAACATAAAAGTAAGGAAGTGTTGATGAGGCTCTATGGGGCACTGGTGAGACCTCATTTGGAATACTGTGTGCAGTTTTGGGCCCCTTATCTTACTGATGTACTGATGTTGGAGAGGGTTCAGAGAAGATTTATGAGGATGATTCCCAGAATGAAAGGGCTTACATACGAAGAGCATTTGTCGGCTCTTGGACTGTACTCACTGGAGTACAGAAGAATGAGAGGAGACCTCAGAAACATTTTGAATGTTGAAAGGACTGGACAGAGTAGATGTGGCTAAGCTGTTTCCCTTAATGGGTGAGTCCAGGACTAGAAGGCACAGTCTTAGAATTAGAGGGTACCCATTTAGAACAGAAGTGAGTAGAAATTTCTTTAGCCAGAGGGTCGTGGATTTGTGGAATTCGTTGCCACATACAGCTGTGGAGGCCCAATCATTGGGGGTGTTTAAGGAGGAGATTGATAGTTATCTAATTAGTCAGGGTATCAAGAGATATGGGGAAAAGGCCAGAAATTGGGGCTAGGTGGGAATAGTTTAGCTCAAGGTGAGGTAGCGGAACAGACTCAATGGGCCAAATGGCCTACTTCTGCTCCTTTGTCTTGTGATCTTGTGATAATGATTCTGTCCTGAGGAAAGTGTGGTAGTGGTCTCTACTACCACCCCTGGCAGTGCATTCCAGTCCTCCACCATTCTGTGTAAAAAAAAAACTTGCCTCGCACATCTCCTTTGTACTTTCTCCTTCTCACCTTAAATACATGGCCTCTAGTACTGGACATTTCAATCCTGGGAGAAAGATACTGGCTGTCTATGCCTTGCATAATTTTATAAACTTCTATCAAATCTCCCCTCAGCCTCTGCCACTGTAGAGAAAACCTCCTCTGCACCCTCTCCAAAGCCTCCACATCCTTCCTATAATGAGGCGACCAGAACTGAACACAGTACTCTAAGTGTGGCCTAAGCAGAGTTTTATAGACTTGTAACAAAAGTTCATATCTCTTGAACTCAATACCTCGGCTAATGAAGGTAAGCATACCATATGCCTTCTTTGCCACCCTATCAATCTGAGTGGCCACATTTAGAGAGCCATGTGCCAAGATCCCTCTGTTCATCAATACCCTTAAGAATCCTGCCATTAATTGTCTACTCTCCCTTTATGTTGGATCTTCCAAAGTGCAGTGCCTCACATTTGCCTGGATTAAACTCCATCTGTCACTTCCCTGCCCATATCAGCAAATGATCAATATCCAGCTGTATCCTTTGGCAATCTTTTATGCAATCCACAATGCCATCAATCTGTGTGTTGTCTGCAAAATTGCTCACCCACCCTGACACATTTTCATCCAAACTATAAGAGCCCAGTACAGATCCCCATTGAACACCACTAGTAATAGACTCCATCCATCACTATCCCTGTATTCTATGAACAAGCCAATTTTGGATGCAATCAGCTAAGTCACCATGGATCCCATGCATCCTAAATTTCTGGATGAGCTTACCATGTGGGACCTTGTCAAATACCTTACTGAAATCATCCACTGCTCTACCTTTGTCTCCTCCTCAAAAAAACTCAGATTAGTCAGACATGGCCTGTCCTGCCCAAAGCCATGCTGACTTTCCATAAGTAGACCTCCAGATGCTTATAAATGCTCACAAACAAAAGTTTTTCCACTGTATCTCAGTATATGTGACAATACTTTACCAACTTAAATCCTATCCCTAAGAATCCTCTCCATTAGTTTCCCTCGACTAATGTGAGACTCACCAAGATTATCCCTAATTTCCTGGATGATCCTCATTTCCCTTCTTGAACAAAGGAACAACATTAGATACCCGCCAGTCCTCCAGCACCACACCTGTGGCTTGTGAAAATACAAAGATCTTGGTCAAGGCCCCAGTAATCTCATCTCTTGCCTCTTTCAATAACACATTTGCTGACCGCTCCAGGACATCCTTCCTCAGTACTGCTGTAATGCTCCCCCTGATCAGCAATGCAACACCGTCTCCCCTTTTGGGGCACACACCCCTCTAACATGCCTGAAAATATTATACCCAGGAATATTGAGCTGTCATTCCTGGCCTTCCCTCAGCCATGTTTCTGTGATTGCAACAATATCACTTTTTCACCCTTGATATCAGGCTGCCAGCCCTACTCCAATAGTCCAGGTTAAAGAGAAAGAAGACTTAAGACGATTTTTGAATAAAAAACATCATGGCAGCTGCCAGTTAATGGGTCATAGGATTCCAGGTCATGTTGCTTAGTACCACACGCCAGCAAATGAAAGCCTCTATTGGTGTATGCCCAGGATTCTTGAAATAGTTATGTCATACTTCATTGATTTTAAGGCATTTCAGAATGTCCTGAGGTCATGGACAGAGCTATATACATGCAATTCTTGTGGCAACACAGGACGATTAAATATAATCAGAATAATGCTAACCATGTCAGAATAGCATAGCCAAACTCCATGTTAGTCTTGTGTGAAAAGGTTCTACAGTCTTAAAGATGGAGGACTCTGGACACAATTTTTGGATTTTAAAAATAGTTTAATCACAAAGGCAAACGTGGGGACAGAATGAATGGGAACAGATGCACACTCACACACACATGCGGGAGACCATGAACGTGAGGGGGAATTGCAACGAAGATGAGAAACACACACAAACACAATAAACCAGGTACAGCTTATCGAGGGATAAACACTTCAATGCCTGAACACCTTGACCCAAACAAGCATTGGCCCTAACACTCCCTGGAATTTGATTAAGACGCTCCCAAACCACGTGGTGGTGCACACTCTTACCAGTGGTCTCTGCAGCATTGTCTCACTATTCCTGGGGCAGTCGAAAGGGGAAGAGCCAGGAATGTGCAACACCTTTTATAGTGCTGGAAGGCTGGGTGGAGCCTGGCCAGGTAATTTAGACAGGCCAATGGCTTGGAGGTCAAGGACAAAGGTGTTTACCAAGGCCAATGGTCAGACAGGTTCAGGAACAAAGGTGCTCTTCAAGGCCAATCCCTATGCCCACATCTGAAGGGTGGGGTGGAGCCAAACCTTGATTGACAGTGGTGTCACTTCTGATCTGATAAGCAATGCTGTCCTCCAACCAGAGGGGTCAGTGTTGTTACTGTCACATGACAGCCATGTGCTCTCATACTACAGTTAGTCAACCACATATCTTCTGATAGTTACCTACAAAACACGATGAAAGGTCTTTGACCTCAAATGTTAACTCTGTTTTTCTTTTCATGGGCGCTACCAGACTTGATGAGTGATTCCAGAACTTTATGTTTTTATCTCTGCTAATTATAAGTTTTCTTACTTTAAAGATCCCTAATTTAGTCTAACTCAAGGAACTTGTTTGTAACTACAATAAACCTCAAGGGCTACAGATATATTGGCTATAAAAAGCAGATTTATTAACTTATTTCTATCCACTACTAAGGAGCAATACTTAACAAAGACAACGGTCACATTCTGTTCTTGGAAACTACAGAGGCTCGTCATCTGAGTGACTGCAGCACACTTCTCTCATCCTCCTGCTGGGCCCTGTTGACTGCAGATTCCCCTCCTCCTGGTCACACTTGATCTCTCTTACTCTCTCTGACTCCATTCTTCATTTGTTTTTCCTCATTGATTGCACAGGATGATCAACAGCTACTTGAACTGGTTTACCCTTTGCCCTTTTCAAAGATACATTTTACCGTGTTTCCCCTTTTGGAAGTGGAGCTATTTCTTATCATACTTATATTCCACAGCAAGAGCTACGCTTGCACTTTATTAGTTTCCATTCTGTCACAAATGCCTTCCACTTCATTGACATGGTCACCTGATGCTTCAAACCCTGCTTTGTAGTCTTTCTCTCTTCATCAGTGTTCTACCTCCATTTACATGTTTCAACTACCATGCTCCATTAGCACCTTGGCAGATATGATGTACTGGTTCTGTTACCTCTTATCTGTTTTCATCAAACATAACATCGGAGTCTAAATTAGTTCCCCTGACCTTCAGAGGTTACAAGTTTTAAACAAAATTCTGTTTCAGTACATTCTTTGTTGTTAATATTGTTTTATCTTGACCTAGGTAATCATCATGTTTTGCTTCTTCACCTTATTAACAGAAGTTGTATTTGCTTTAACAAGTTTAACATTACGACATCAATATTAAAAAAAAACAAGGGCACATGAGAACACTTTAAAACATTTTGCTATTTCTCTAGCTACTATTTACAAATTCCTCTCTTGAGGATGAGGTATTTTTATATCCTTCCCTCAAGCTATATTCCCATATGTGACATTTATATTTCTCCCAGGGATTTTGTGCTGTTGTCATTAATTGTAATGTAGTTTGCTGTACCTGATGCATCTGTAATAAGTATATTAGTCCCATGAGCTGAATTATAACCAATAAGTACAAAATCATTCTAGTCCAGGGTGGAAGTTGATTACTTGGCTCTAAATCTCACCATTGTGTCAAATCTCCTATTTCTGGATTAGACATTAATAGTATTTGTCCCAAAAACTTCTGGTTCCATGCCCAGTGATATTCTTGCTTGATTGGATAGACTTCTTATTTTATCAGATTCTTAATTTTTAGAAAGGTTTGCATGGTAGTAACAAAAGTTTAGCCACTTCTAGTTTTCATGCTCACTTCATTTATTTCTCAGTTAAATGCTATGCATGACATAGAATTCAATGCATCCTGGCAAAAAATGTGAGGTGAATTGGTTACCCCTAGTGTAGATGGCTGGTAGAAGAATCAGTGGAGTGTTACTCAGCTTGTGTGAGAAAATACATCATGGGGAAATATTTGGGGAAATGGAAATTGATGGGATTACTCATAGACACGATGAGCCAAATATCTGCCTCCTTTGTAACAAATATGAGGATATGAAAAATGGACATTAAAGATGTTTCATATGTTTCCACCCCAAAGGCAATCATCGTAAAGTGTTATCTCTCCATGGTCTTCAATTGTCCCAATCTAAAATCCCTTTCTCCCTCTTTCTCCCAACCTTAACTTGCTTTTCTTCCACTCCCATGAGTTTTGACTCTAAACTGATTGTATTAGAGTTGTATTGTGTCATTCAAAATGTGAAACTTGTCTTGTGGAAGTGGGTCACAAAAGATACGAAACGAGCCCACAATATATATTTGTGGGATTTGTGAAGACCTGAGATGAGAAGAGCAACAGGCTGAATAATGCTGACAGCTGCTGGTATTTCTGAAGGAATCTTGGATGTTCAGCTGCTCCCAGGTTAGTAAGAACAACTTGTACAGAGCCATGGTAGTTCCAGGATGTGTGGAGTGAAAAGGGCCTGCACACCTGTCACTTGACTCATCAGTGGACTCTGCATGGAGTCCAAAGGTGCAGCCCAGTCATACTGGTGTGGAATTGAAGTCCCATTCACTTGATTGGGAATTCCGATTACAATAGCAGTCATTCTTTTGGTGCAATATTTTGTTCTCAGCTTTGGGCAGCAAATGGCTATAGATGGATCAAAGGTAAAAGCAATAGTTAACCAAACTGAGCTGCCCCTGGCTATAAAGATTAGAACTATTCTGGCACTACACACAGGAGTGGTGTGGATCTATACATGTGATTTAAAAATGCAAGTTATTCAATGGGCCCTGTTGTCAAAGAACCAACTTTCATTCTGCAGGAGACCGGGATCACGTTGCAACTCCTAAGCTGTTGTACCAACATATACATTTATGCAAGAACCCGGAGGAAGTTCAGGAGGAATTCAAACATGGATTGAAAAACCCTCTGAATCTCATTACAGTGGTAAAGTCATAAAATTCATAAGTAATTTGCATAAAGTTAAAGTCATCTGCATATTAAGTCCTAGGTTCATTTCATAATTCACTCTGTTCTCTTATTCTGCTCCACACCAGTATATTGAGCCAGAATTTGATGTTAGTGACAAGTGACTCTCTGTTGCATAAAAGATATTGGCACTTAGCTTGTGCAGTTTGAGAAGTGTTCAATTGCATTCCTGTCTGTGAACATTTGGTGGCAGGGACTTCCAAACCATAATGTCATCTTCAGCAGCAGTTGGAGAAGGGCTGTTAAGTGGTTGTGCAGCAAGCCCTAGCTGTATAAACGTAGAAAAGAATCTGACAGCATGCTGAGCCAGTCTTGATGAATCTGAAGCTCACAAAAACTATGACTGCTTTTGAATCATTCTGAGTTTAAGTATTTTTTTAAAAATGCCAAGCTGTTAAACACTATACAAGCTGCTACAGTTCAAGCTGCTGTAGTTATTTTCACTGTAAAACATTAAAATACAATAAGAACAATTAAACTTTCTAAAAATACTTGACTGCCTGAGGTGATTTGAAAAATTCCATTAATATAAACACTTGGCTTTGTTCCTCGCAGCCTTCTTGACTTAAAATAATTAAAGACTCTTCACTGGCTGGGTCCAAGGGTTTTTTCTGTTTTTAGTCAGGTAACTTAGACATGATTGTGTTTTTATCCTGAGGAAAGTGAGTGGTAAAGCATTCAAGGTCCCTTGTAGTAGTCTGATCCAGAAGATTAAGGCACATGGGATCCACAGTGAGTTGTTGGATTGAATTCAAAATTGTCTTTGCCATAGAAGACAGAGGATAATGGTGGAGGGGTGTATTTCTGACCAGAGGCCTGTGACCACTGGTGTTCCACAGGAATCAGTGGTGGGACCTCTGTTGTTTGGATGAAAATGTAGGTGGGCTGATTACCATGTTTGCAGATGACATAAAAATTGGTGGAGTTGTGGATCGTGAGGAAGTTTGTCAAAGGATACAGCAGGATACAGATCAGTTGGAAATTTGGGCAGAGAAATGGGGAGATAGAGTTTAATCTGGACAAGTGTGAGGTGTTGCACTTTGGGAGGTTAAATGTAAGAGGAAAGTGCAGAGTAATGGTAGGACCCTTGGGGGCATTGATGTATAGGGAGAACTTGGGGCACTAGTCCATAGTTCTCTGAAAGTGGCAGTACAGGTGGATAGGGTGATAAAGAAGTTGTATGTCCTGCTGGACTTCATCAATTGGGGTTTCGATGCAGAGGCTTTGGAGAGGGTGCAGAAGAGGTTCATCAGCATAGAACATTACAGCACAATACAGGCCCTTTGGCCCACAATGTTGTGCCAACATTTTATCCTGCTCCAAGATCTATCTAGCCCTTCCCTCCCACATAGCCCCCATTTCTCTATCAGTCATGTGTCTAGAGTCCTCTTAAATGTCCCTAATGTATCTGCTCCCGCAACCACAGCCAGCAGTGTGTTCCACACACCCACCACTCGATGTAAAAAAAAACTTACCCCTGACATCCCCCTTATATCTTCTTCCAATCACCTTAAAACCATGTCCCTTCATGTTAGCTATTTTCACCCTGGGGAAAAGTCTCTGACTGTCTACTCAATCTATGCCTCATCATCTTGTACACCTCTATCAAGTCACCTCTCATCCTCCTTCTCTCCAAAGAGAAAAGCCCTAGCTCACTCAACCTATCCTCATAAGACATGCTCTCCAATCCAGGCAACATCCTGTTAAATCTCCTCTGCACCCTCTCTAAAGCTTCCACATCCTTCCTATAATGAGGTGACCAGAACTGAACACAATACTCCAAGTGTGGTCTAACCAGAGTTCCATAGAGCTGCAACATCACCTTGCGTCTCTTGAACTCAATACCCCAACTAATGAAGGCCAACACACCATACACCTTCTTAACAACTCTATTGATATGCGCGGCAACCTTGAGGGATCTATGGACGTGGACCCCAAGATCCCTCTGTTCCTCCACACTGCTAAGAGTCCTGCCATTAACTTTATATTCTGCCTTCAAATTCGATTTCCCAAAGTGTATCACTTCACACTTTTTCAAGGTTGAACTCCATCTACTACTTCTCAGCCCAGGTCTACATTCTACTAATATCCTGTTGTAACCTACGGCAACATTCTGCACTATCCACAATATCCCCAACCTTTGTATCATCAGCAAACTTACTAACCCACACTTCCACATCCTCATCCAAGTCACATAAAAATCACAAAGAGCAGGGGTCCCAGAACAGATCCCTGTGGAACACCACTGGTCACTGACCTCCAGGCAGAATATGCTCCATCTACCACCACCCTCTGTCTTCTATGGGCGAGCCAATTCTGAATCCACACAGCCAAGTTTTCCTGGATCCCATGCCTCCTGCCTTTCTGAATAAGCCTTCCATGAGGATCCTTATCAAATGCCTTACTAAAATCCATGTTAACCACATCCACTGCTCTACCTTCATCAATGTGCTTTGTCACATCCTCAAAGAATTCAATCAGGCTCGTGAGGCACAACCTGCCCCTCACAAAGCCATGCTGACTGTCCCTAATCAGCCTATGCTTCTCCAAATGCCTATAAATCCTGTCTTTAAGAATCTTCTCCAGTAATTTGCCCACCACTGAAGTAAGTCTCACTGGTCTGTAATTCCCAGGGTTATTCCTACTCCCTTTCTTAAACAAGGAACAACATTTGCCACCCTCCAATCATCTGGCACTGTTCCTGTGGCCAGTGAGGACACAAAGATCGTCGCCAAAGGCGCAGCAATCTCTTCCCTCACTTCCCCTAATAGCCTTGGATGTTGCCTGGATCAGAGAGTATTAGCTGTAAGCTATAACAATCACACTTGGATTGTTTTCTCAGAGCATCGGAGGCTGAAGGGGGACCTGATAGAAGCATATAAAATTATGAGAGGCATAGAGTCATTTTCCTAGGATGGAAATGTCAAATATGAGAGGGCACAGCTTTAAAGTGAGGGAGGGGAAGTTTGAAAGGAGATTTACGAGGCAAGTTTTTATTTACACAGAGAGTGGTAAGTGCCTGGAACGTGCTGCCAGGGGAAGTAGTGTACAGTAACAATTTAAGAGGCATTTGGACAGGCACTTGAAAGGCAGGGAATGGGTTGATATAGACCATGTGCAGTCAGATAGGATTAGTTTAAATTGGCATCACAGCACAGACATTGTGGGCCAAACAGCCTGTTCCTGTACTGTGCTCTTCTGTGATCCATATGATACCTAATCAGCGCACTGACTGGGTTTTTTATACTAAGGTGGGTTGTCACCACCCACCCTGACAGCCTCCAATGCAACTGAACTCGTAGTCACCATCAAGGATGTAAGATCAGTCTTCCGGAGAGTGAACCCGAAGAAAGCATCTGGCCCGAATGGTGTCCATGGCCATGTCCTCAGATATTGTGCTGATCAGCTAGTGGGGGTATTTGCAGACATATTTAACCTCACCCTGCTTCAATCTGAGATTCCCACCTGTTTTAAGAAGATCATTATCATCCTGGTACCTAAGAAAATCAAGGTAACATGCCTTAATGACTACCGACCAGTGGCTCTGACCTCCATCATCATGAAGTGCTTTGAGAGGCTGGCATGGCACACATTAACTCCAGCCTCCTGGAGAGCCTCGACCCACTGCAATTTGCTTGCTGCTGAAACAGGTCTACAGTGGATGCCATCTCCCTGGCCCTACACTCATCTCTGGAGCATCTGGATAGTAAAGACACCTATGTTAGACTATTATTTATTGATTACAGCTCCACTTCAATACTATAATTCCAAGCAAACTCATCACCAAACTCCGAGACCTGGGACTCAACACCTCCCTCTGCAACTGGATCCTTGACTTTCTGACCAACAGACCGCAATCAGTGAGGATAGGCAGCAACACCTCCAGCACGATTATTCTCAACACTGGTGTCCCACAGGGCTACGTTCTTGGCCCTCTATATATATTCACGACTGCGTGGCCAGATTTTGCTCTAAATCCATCTACAAGTTTGTAGATGATACCACCGTAGTGGGCCATATCTCAAATAACGAGGAGTCAAAGTACAGGAAGGAGATAGAGTTTAGTGACATGGTGTCATGACAACAGCCTTTCCCTCAATGTCAGCAAAACAAAAGAGCTGGTCATCAACTTCAGGAAAGGGGGTGGCATACATGCAAACGTCCGCATTACTGGTGCTGTGGCCGAGAGTAAACATCACCAATAGCCTGTCCTGGTCCAACCACGTAGACGCCACGGCCAAAAAAGCTCACCAGTGCCTCTACTTCTTCAGGAGGCTAAAGAAGTTTGGCATATCCCCTTTGACACTCTCAAATTTTTATTGATGCTCCATAGAAAGCATCCTATCTGGATGCATCATGGCTTGGTATGGCAACTGCTGTGCCTGGGACCTCAAGAAACTGCAGAGAGTTATGGACACAGCTGAGCACATCACAGAAACCAGCCTCCCCTCCATGGACTCTGCCTATATCTCTTGCTGCCTTGGTGAAGCAGCCAGCATAACCAAAGGCCCCATCTACCCAGGTCATTCTCTCTTCTCCCCTCTCCCATCAGGCAGAAGATACAGGAGCCTGAGGGAACATACCACAAGGCTCAAGGGCAGCT
Organism: Pristis pectinata; assembly: GCF_009764475.1. Taxonomy (NCBI): domain Eukaryota; kingdom Metazoa; phylum Chordata; class Chondrichthyes; order Rhinopristiformes; family Pristidae; genus Pristis; species Pristis pectinata. The sequence goes on along the minus strand of NC_067416.1, from coordinate 42,204,664 downwards.
TCTATCCCATGGTGATAAGACTATTGAATGGTTCCCTTATGCGATGAGATGGACTCTTGACCTCACAATCTACCTTGTTATGACCTTGCACCTTATTGTGTACCAGCAATGCACTTTCTCTGTAGCTCTGACACTTTACTCTGTACTCTGTCATTGTTTTTACCCTGTACAACCTCAATGCACTGTGCAATGAATTGATCTGTACTAATGGTATGCAAGACAAGTTTTTCACTGTACCTTTGTACAAGTGACAATAATAAACCAATACCAATACTAAGGTGATGATCAGAACTATCTCCAGATATGAACATTGGTCTGTATAGGGGATTTTCTCTTTGTTGTCTTTACTACAAAGTGCAAGACTTTTCACATAAGTGAAGGCAGTGGGGAGTTATAAGTCTCTATGATATTCATCAATTCTTTGGTTGTAATGGACTTGAGTGTTTCTCATGGTCACTGCTGCTATAATTGTGTGTTCTTGCCCTAGCTGCTTCGCTAGCTTCTAAATACTAGCACATTACTGTGACTTGGCTCTTCTTCAGAGTGCGGCAGAGCTTCTCCATGAATCCTGTATTTGCTTAGTAAGACAGCAGCTTGGACCAATTGGCACTGCAGAGCTCAATCTGATTTTGCTGCTCTGCTATCTTTGCATCCTGAAGAAAGGTACGCTGGTATCCTGCTACATAACATATTATAACATATATAATCAAATTCTCTCTGACTTCCACTTCTTATCCCTAGCTGTTCCCCATTGAACGCCTCTGCATTGTGAAAAGTTGTTGTCAGGCGTCCATTCAGACACTCCATTGGAGCTATTCCTTATCATTTTGTTTGTTCACTCACAAAATGAACTATCCTTGTTTGGGACCCTTCTACAGGTTGTTTTGTAACACACACAAAATGTTGGAGGAACTCAACAGGTCAGGCAGCATCAATGGAGGGAAGTAAACAGTTGACATTTTGGGTTGAGACCCTTCATCAGGACTGGTAAGGAAGAGGGCAGAAACCAGAATAAGAAGATCAGGGGAGGGGGAGAAGCATAGGCTGGCAGGTGATAGGTGAATCTAGGTGAGGGGGGAAGGTAGGTGGGTGGGGGAAGGGGGTATGGAAGGGAGTGTTGTAAGAAGCTGAGAGGTGATAGGTAGAAGAGGCAAAGGGCTGAAAAAGAAGGAATCCGGTAGGAGAGGATAGTAGACCATGGAATAAAGGGAAGGAGGTGGGGAATACATGGGCAGGTCATGAGGGCGGTGGAGGGGGCCACAGGAATGAGGGAAGACAAAGGGGAGGGGAAGAGGGGATGGATTACCAGAAGTTAGAGAAATCGATGTCGAGGCCGTCAGGTTGGAGACTACCAAGGCGGAATATGAGGTGTTGTTCCTCCAACCTGTGTCTGGCCTCAACGTAGCAGTAGAGGAGGCCATGGATAGACATGTCGGTATGGGAGTGAGATGTTGATGTAAAGTGTCTGGCCACCAGGAGGTCCTTGCTTTTACGAAGGTGCTCAACAAAGTGGTCACCCAATCTGCATCGGGTCTCACCGATGTAGAGGAGGCCACACCAGGAGCAGCGGATGCAATAAATGACACCCTCAGGTTCACAGGTGAAGCACTGGCTCACCTGGAAGGACTGTCTGGGGCCCTGAAAGGGAGGAAGTGTAGGAACAGGTGTAGCACTTAGCGTGTTTGCAGGTTTAAGTTCTGGGAGGGTCATCAGTGGGGAAGGGACAAGTAGACAAGGGAGTCATGGAGAGAGCAATCCCTGTGGAGGGTGGCGAGTGGGGGGATATGTTATGTTTGGGGGGGGGATATGAGGTGAGGGCAGATGTGTGGGAAATGGAGGAGATACAGGTGAAGGCAGCATTGATGGTGGTGGAAGGGAAACCCCATTTACTGAATAAAGAGGACATCTCAGATGTCCTGGAACGGAAAGCCTCATCATGGGAACAGATGCAGCGGAGGCAGAGGAACTGGGAGAAGGGGATAGCATCTTTGTAAGTGACAGGGTGGGAAGAGGTGTTGACAAGGTAGCTGTGGGAAATGGACCAACTAAATTTGAAGACAGGGTGGAAGTTGGAGGCAAAGTTGATGAAATTGACGAGCTCAGCATGGGTGAGGGAACGGTCTCAACCTGAAACGTCGACTGTTTATTTCCCTCCATAGATGCTGCCTGACCTCTGAGTTCCTCCAGCATTTTGTGTGTGTTGCTCCAGATTCCAGCATCTGCAGAATCTCTTGTGTGTCACAGAGAGTTTTGCATTCTGTTAGAAATGTCTTCTGCTTCAGGACATGGCCTTCTGGATGTTTCAACCTCTTCTTTCTCTCTTTTAAAACAATGTTCTACTCTACTTGTTTCAGGTGCTATACTTTGGTAGCATCATTTGCACCTTGTTCTGTCCCGTTACCTTTCTGTTTCAAACAATACCACAGTCTAAATTAGTGCCATGAACTTCATAGTCTGCAGATTTTAAACATAATTTTGAAGCAATATAGCCTTTGAACATTATTTTTTCTTTTGACACTCATCAATATGCTTTGATTTTGTTACTGCAAGCTGTACAATCTTAATGATCTTTAACACCTTTCAAGTCAAGTCCAGTCAAGTTGAGTTTATTGTTTTGTGCATAAGTACGGTGAGGTACAATGAAAAGTTTGCTTGCAGTAGCATCACAGGCACATAGGCTCAGAGAACAGACAAAAGCTAAATTATACATAAGTTCTACAAGACAGTGAAGAGAAAAAAATAAATGTGTAAAAACAAGACATTAGTGCAAAAAAACATAAAGTGACAAGTCCACGGTAGTGCAAGAGCTGGTCCGTAGTGTTCCATTGCTGAGGTAGGGTTAGGGTTGTGCAGGTTGTAGGAAAGTAGATGTTCCTGAACTTGATGGAGTGGGACTTCAGGCTTCAGTACCTCCTGCCTGACGATAACAGCAAGAAGTGGGCATGACCTGGATGTTGGCAATCCTTGATGATAGATGCCACCTTCTTGAGCCAGTGCCTCCTGTAGATCCTGTCAGTGGTGGAGAGGGCTGTACCCGTGATGGATCAGGATGTGTTGACAACACTCTGCAACCTCTTACATTACTGTTGGCTGGAATTGCCTTACCAAGCCATCATGCAATCAGTCAGGACACTTTCAACAGAGCATCTGTAGAAGTTTGTTAGAGTATTTGGTGACATGCCAAATCTTCTTAAGCTTCTAGGAAAGTAGCTGGTGCATCTATGATTTCATTACAGCATTGGTATTGAAACTCTAAGATGCGTCAGAAACATTTTGAAACAAGTTCATACATTTAAAATATTGCACCGTTTATTTAAGCTACATCATATACATGCTACTTGCTAATCATTACTGACCTTGTACAGGTGCAGAACTCCACAATTCATTGGGGTCATTATTGTCCACAAGCAGTTGACCATTATGAAATCTGCACTTCTCATCAATATTCTGAGAAGTCAGGTTATCAATTAATTCCTAATTCTGTGCAAGTAGTTGGTAGCAACTTATCAGACTGGCCAAATGTCCTGCCATGCCTTCTTTCATGCAGTAGCATGTAAGGCATGCCATTTTTAAGAGGCTTCTTAAAAGCTTTTAACATAAGGATTACCCAAACATTCACATCTCACTGTGATCTGTTGCCTGGTATGCTGGAACTCTATTGACAGTATTGGCCATAGTAAAGCTTATTGTTATTTTCTTCTGAGGTGAAAGGGTGCAGAGCACTTTGGTGGCCACTTGTTTTTCTTGCTGTGTGCCTGCAGGTCCTTTTTCCCACAAAATATGTTAGTTTGAGGTATATGCTATGGTAAATCTTTCTACCAATGATTACATCTCTAGATAAACTAATAAGAATTTTCCAAACTTTCCACCATTTGGGGAACATTCCATTTGTTTGGAAAATATAACAAAGAACATGGAGCATAGAACAGTACAGCACAGGAATAGACACTTCTGCCCACGATGTTGTGCCAAACTATATGAATTATTAATTAAATGCCTTACTAAACTAGTCCATTCTGCCTACACAATGTAATCACAATAGAGAATCCCTCTATTCTCTGTGCATTCAATGGCTTATCTAAGAGCCTCTTAAACACCTCTATCATGTTTGCCTTCAATACCACCCCTGGCAGCGAGGCACCCACCACTCTCTGTTTAAAAAAACTTGCCCCACACATCTCCTTTGAACTTACCCCTTCTTACCTTAAATGCATGCCCTCTAGTATTGGACATTTCAACCCTGGGGAAAAAGATACTGGTTGTCTACTTGATTTATGCCTGTCATAATAAAAATTTCTATCAAGTTTCCCCTCAGCCTCTGCTCAACAACCCAAGTTTGTCCAACTTCTCCGTATAGTACATGCCCTCTAATCCAGGCAGCATTCTAGTAAACCTCTTCTGCACTGTCTCCAAAGCCTCCACATCCTTCCTATAATGGGGCAACCAGAATTGAATGCAGTATTCCAGATGTGGCCTAACCAGAGTTTAAAAAGCTGCAACATAATTTCCTGACTCTTGAACTCAACGCTTCGAGTAATAAAGGCAAGCATGCCATATGCCTTCTTTGCCACCCTATCAACCTGTGCTGCCACTTTTGGACCCAAGTTAAGGGTCCTGCATTAACTGTACTGTCCCTCTACATTTGACGCTGTCCCTTTACATTTGAAAATAGAAAATGTTATTCCATTATTCAAAAAGAGACAGAAAGGAGGAGGTGACAGGCTAATTCATTTTACATCTGTCATAGGGAAAATATTATAAGTAATTGTTGAACACATTATTGAAGGGCACTTAGAAAAATTAAAGGTAATTGGACAGTTAACATGTTTTTGTGAAAGGAGGATCATGTTTGATCACATTATGGAGTTCCTTGAAGAAGTAACGTAGGCTTTGGATAATAGGGAACCAGTGGATATGCGATACAGATTTCCAAAAGGTTCTTGATAAAGTCCCCATCAAAGGTTATTGCAGAAAATAAATTTCATGGTGCAGGAGGTAACAAGTTGGTGTGGATAGAAAATTGGCTGGTGCTAGGAAACAGAGTAGGCATAAAGGGGTCTTTTTCCTTCTGGCAAAATGTTATGGGTGGTGTGCTACAGGAATTGGTGCTGGGAATATAGCTCCTTACCTTTATATACACGACTAGATGAAGACACTGGGGGTGTGGTTGCTAAATTTGCTGATGATAGGAAGATAGTGAAGTAAATTGTGAAGAGGACATAAGGAACCTACAAATAATATAGAAAGGTTGTGATAGGAAATGAAACCCAGCAGATGGTGGAATAGTCAGTTAGTGAACACTTTGGAGACAGTGATAATAATTCTGTAATTTTAAGGTAGTTATGGAAAGGGATAAGGTTTTCAAGTTAGGGTCCTAAATTGGGGGAAGGCTGATTTCAGTAGCACAAGAGAGGACCTAGTGAAAGTAGATTGGGAACAGATGCTTAAGGATAAAACGACATCTGACAAGCAGAGTCTTTTAAAAGAGAGTTGGCAAGAGTTCAGGACTAGTACGTTCCGGTAAGGATAAAAGGCATAGATGGCAAAATTAGGGAAGTTTGGATGACAAAAGTTATTGAAGGTTTGATCAAGAAATAAAGGGAAGCATATGATAAGTATAGGCAACTACAATCAAGTGAGTCCCTTGAGGAATACAGAGGGTGTTGGAGACTACTTAAGAAACAAGTTATGAAGGCAGAAAGAGGCCATGAAATATCCTTGGCAGGTAAGATTAAGGAGAGTCTTATGTCATTCTACTTTAGTATATTAGGAGGGCAAGAGGAAGCTAGGAAAAGATTGGGCTTCCTTAGGGACAAAAGGGATAATCTATGTGTGGTCCCAGGGACATGGACAAGCTCCTATATAGAGTCATATAGCCATACAGCATGGAACCAAGCCATTCACCTCACCTGAAAGTACGTACCACCAGGCAGCTTCTATCACGTTTCTCTTCGACTATTGAACAGTCCAATAGAATGATAAGATGGACTCTTGACCTCACAAGGAAAAATAGAAGATCAGATTATTATTTAAATGGTGAAAGATTGCAGTATACTGTTGTGCAGAGGGACATGAATTGCAAAAGGTTGGTTTGCAGGTACAACAGGTTATCAAGAAGGCAAATGGAATGTTGGCCTTTGTTGCCAGAGGGATTGAATTTAAGAGGAGGGAGGCTATGCTGCAACTGTCCAGGGTACTGGTGAGGCTGTACCTGGAGTACTGTGTGCAGTTCTGGTCACCTTATTTGAGGAGGGATATACTGGCTTTGGAGGTGGTGCGGAGGAGGTTCACCAGGTTGATTGCAAAGATGATGTGGTTAGCTTATGAGGAGAGATTGAGTCGTTTGGGACTATACTCACTGGCATTCAGAAGAATGAGAGGGGATCTTATGGAAACATATAAAATTATGAAAGGGATAGATAAGGTAGAGGCAGAAGGTTGTTTCCACTGGTAGGTGAGACTAGAACTAGGGGACATTGCCTCAAGATTCAGGGGAATAAATTTAGGACGGAGATGAGGAGAAGCTGCTTTTCCCAGAGAGTAGTGAATTTGTGGAATTCTCTGGCCAGGGAAGCAGTAGAGGCTACCTCATTAAATATATTTAAGACACATTTAGATAGATTTTGGCATAGGAGGGGAATTAAGGGTTATGGGGAAAAGGCAGGTAGGTGGATCTGAGTCCACGGCCAGATCAACCATGATCTTATTGAATGGAGCAGCAGGCTCGATGGGCCAGATGGCCTACTCCTGCTCCTAGTTCTTATGTTCTTATGTAATCTACCTCATTATGATCTTGCACCTTATTGTCTGTCTGCACTACACGTTCTCTGTTACAGTAACACTTTATTCTGCATTCTGTTACTGTTTTCCCTTGTACTACCTCAATGCACTGTTATGAAATGATCTGTATGGATGGCATGCGAAACAAAGTTTTTCACTGTACCTTAGTACATGTGACCATAGTAAACCAATTTACCAATTTAATTTACCATGACCACATCGACCAGTAGAGACCCATCTGTTATTAATCCCATCTTCCAACACGTGGCCCATAGCCTTCTATGCCTAGGCAATTCAAGTGCTCCTCTAGACACTTCTTAAATGCTCCCACTGACTCTGCATCCACTACTCTTTCAGGCAGTATATTCCAGGTACTCACTACTCTCTGGGTGAAAAAGGTCCCGCATGATAGGCTACTCCAGAAGGTTAAGGCATATGGGATTCAAGGCAGGCTGGCTAATTGGATTCAAAATTGCCTTGGTGATAGACAAAAGATAGTGGTGAAAGGATATTTTTCTGATTGGAAGTCTGTAACTAGTGTACCGCAGGGACTTCTGCTGCTTGTAATATATATTAGTGAGTTGGCTGTGAATGTAGGAGGAATATTGGTAAGTTTGCAGATGACATGAAAATTGCTGCTGTTGTGGATAGCGAGAAAGGTTGTTTAGGGCCAGAGCAGGATATAGATCGGATGGAAAGTTAGGTGGTACTTTGGCAGATGGATATAATCCCAGCAAGTGCAAGGTGATGCATTTTGGGAAGTCAAAAATGGGTAGGATTTATACAGTAAATGGTAGGGCATCAAGTAATGCTGGTGAACAGAGAGACCTAGGGGTCCAAGTCCATTGTTTCCTGAAAGTGTCAACCTAGGCTGACAGGGTAGTGAAGAAGGCATATGTCCTGCTTGCTTTCATAGGTTGGGGTATAGAATATAAAAGTTGGAACATTATGTTGCAATTTTACAAAACACTGGCTAGGCTGCACTTGGAGTATTGTGTGCACAAGGTCACAAGGTCACAAGACAAAGGAGCAGAAGGAGGCCATTTGGCCCATCGAGTCTGCTCCGCCACTTCACCATGAGCTAAACTCTTCTCCCTCCTAGCCCCAATTCCCGGCCTTTTCCCCAAGTCCCTTGATACCCTGACTGATTAGATAACTATCAATCTCCTCCTTAAACACCCCCAATGATCGGGCCTCCACAGCCGTACGTAGCAACAAATTCCACAAATCCACGACCCTCTGGCTAAAGAAATTTCTCCTCATCTCTGTTCTAAACGTGTACCCTCTAATTCTCAGACTGTGCCCTCTGGTCCTGAACTCACCAACCAAGGGAAACAGCTTGGCCACATCTACTCTGTCCAGTCCTTTCAACATTCGAAATGTTTCTATGAGGTCCCCTCTCATTCTTCTGTAGTCCAGTGAGTACAGTCCAAGAACCGACAAACGCTCCTCGTACGTCAGCCCTTTCATTCCTGGAATCATCCTTGTAAATCTTCTCTGAACCCTCTCCAACATCAGTACATCCTTCCAAAGATAAGGGGCCCAAAACTGCACACAGTATTCCAAATGAGGTCTCACCAATGCCCCATAGAGCAGTTCTGGTCGTGCATGATAGGAAGGATGTGGTTGTGCTGGAGAGAGTGCAGAGGAGATTTAACAGGATATTTCCTGGATTGGGGGGCTCTATTTATGAAAAGAGATTGGATAGGCTGCGCTTGTTTTCCCTGGAACAAAAGAGGCTGTGTGTTGGGGGGCGGGAGGGGGGGTGGTGGGGGTGAGGGGAAGTGATTTAATAATGGTATATAAGAAGGTGTACTGTAGATGGGCAAACAGGACAGCATAGATGTGGTGGGCCCATTTCTGTGCTGTACGACTCTGATTCTATGCCTCTGGATTTGGTGTGTGGGGAAGTGGAGTATAATGTGGAAAAATTGTCGATTTTAGCAAGAGCAGAAAAATCATATTCTCTAAATGGTAAGAGATTGCAGAGCTCTGAGATGTAGAGAGAACTAGCTGTCCTGGTACATAATTTACAAAGCTTGGTCTGCAGGTATAGCAAATAATCAGCAAAGCAAATTGAACAATAGTGTTCATTGCTAAGAGAATTAAAAGCAAAAATAGGATGCTTTCCTTCAGTTATAAAGGGTATTGAAGAGAACATATTGGGAGTACCGTCTACAGTACTGGTCTCCTTATTTTAGGAAGGATGTTAATACATTAGAAGCAGTTCAGAAAAGGTTTTCTTGAGGAACAATCTACAACTGGGAGTCACCACTAAAAATGAAGCCCTTTAAGATGAGGAAGGGGTGATTTTCTTTCTCTAAACTCCTCTAAGCCCAGTGGAAGCAGCGTCTCTGAATATTTTTTAAGGCAGATTCTTGATCTGCAAGTGGATGACAGAGGGTAGGCAGGAATGCAGGGATGAGGTTACAATCAGATTAGCCATGATTTCACTGAATGGTGGAGCAGGTTTGAGGGGCCGAATGGCCCACTGCTCTTAATTTTTATGGGTGTAGTGCACAAATGTTTTTAGAAATGTTTATTGACCAAGAAATTAAGAGCTTATGTGGAAATACTTCAAAGATTTTGGAACAGAAAATCATTTCTGAATATAAAATCATGTTGCAGTTTTAAGTTACTAACTGAGCTCATATTTCTCATGTGCTCCTAACTAAGTATTTGTAGAGTCATCAAGGCTGAGTTACTCTGGGCTATTATTAGGTGCAGCAACGAATGGAAATGTACCAGGTGTTTTTTCTTAGTTAATGTATTTAGGGTACTTCTTTGGAATTCTCAAAAGATGAACTTTATGACAGGATAACATACAGTCTCAAACAGCTGAATATTATTTACTAATTGTTTAATTAATATTGTATAAGAATCTATTTGAGTACAAGGATACATGGCAGTATGAACGGCACAAGAATATTCTCATTATGTCATGAGCCGAGGAATTTCAGACTGATATGTTCATGACAAATTGGCCAAACATCTGACTGAGGAAAACCACTGATGCCTATCTTAGTCCTAATTCCCTAATGGAATTGCAGAAGTGCACTTTGTTTGCTCAGGGACTTGTTACTAGATAAATACCTTACTAATGCACAATAATGGTAGGAAGTATGTATTTGGGAAACTACCACAAAACCTAAAGCAATGAATGGAATTCCAGGGCCCATCTAGAGCCCCAAGGACAATAGAAATCAGTGCTCCAGCCCTTGTCCATATATTTGTCACGAACTACCAATGCTGGTTATCCTAGGTAGTTTGCCTAGACAAAATAATTAATTTTGGGGCATGCTTTTAATCACACCAACCTCCAGGTAAATTCTAGAAATGCGGTTGGAACTGGCAGAGGTGAATCACAGGATCCATGGGATCAGGACTGCTAAATAATACTAAGCAGAGCAGGTCTAGTGCTTGGCTCATTGATAATAATTTTTATAGAATGGTCCTTTGAAAATTGTCATATTTCTAACTAACAGCATTCTTTAGGCAGCCCCACATCATGAATGAAAAATGAGCCCAACAGTTTAGCAATAGGCCCACAAGAATTGGTGACAGGCTACACTACAGCTAAACTGGTAGGCTCTACATTGCTATTTCAACCTGGAAAATAAGTAATGTAAGTTTTATTCTGACGCAGAGGAACCTCACACACTGCATGCAGTAATATTTTGACTAGTTTATTTTAGCCTGTTGTATCCTGAGGCAAACTCAATGAACTTAGTTGAGAAGATAAATCAGTCAACAGCTGGAACAAAGTGCTGGAGTCCTTGGATTACCAGAGGTATCAAGTGATTAGCAACATTGAATTTCATTTCTGCAAATAGTTGAACTTAGATTTTAACTCGTGAGTTGCAGCAAATTGTCCCGCACCCTGTGGTGTTGAGGTCTCATGGTTTCAGCTGTAAACTGGCTGTCAGTTTGCTGATGGGAAGTGCCAGTTGCCTAGGGATGATATTATGGGTAACATGAAACTACACAAAGGGTCCAAGGCAGTAAGGAAAGTGCACAGGGAGTTAGGAAGGCATTATGGTCGAAAGTCAGGAGGGAAGCCCAGGGCATGGGAGATGCAAGATTTTCTGAGAGGAGCTGGCTAACAAATTGGCCTGACCTCACATAAAATTTGCAGTTAGATTCTGCCATCAGAACCTTATCTGCATTTTTATCCATTGCGTACTTCTCACATTTGCTAAAAACAACAGATTACATACCCTGTGCTCACTGCTCCTTTCCCACTAATGTCAGCCTACTGTTGGCTGATGATTGCTTTGGATACAACCATTCATACTTACAATGATTTCCTGCTTCCAAAAATTCATATATGCTGGCAAAAATAAAGAAACTGAAATAAATACCCAGAAGGTTTTTCCCAGAGATCCAGTTTCTTTAAACATCCAGGGAGTTATACTTTCAGATATTTTTCCTTCCTTCCAAAGGTAATATGTTTACTTTCAACCCAAATTATCTTTTCTTTGCATGCTTCCTGATGCTTAATCATTACTTCACCTAGGCCCTTTGCCTGTGAAATTTGTGCTTTTTTAATGTAAAATGCAATTGAATTATAGCATCACTGTGTGCACAGGGGACTTTGTATATACGTAGTGGCTTGCATGTTTCCATGAACATAATACACCAAACACCACACATCAGAAATGACATCAATCATTGTGCAATGCATGTTTGACTTTACTGCTCTATTGGAGCATCAAGACATGACGAACACATAGTGTGGACCATAAATAGAAAAGCAGGCACAAGAGGAATCTGGCCCACTCACATGCTGCTTAAAGGAATAGATCTTACCTCCAAGTTTATTGGGCAGTCTGTTGCAGAAGACATTGGCAGATTCATTTCAGAAGCAATAATGGACCAGGTTTTTGATCATTATCTTTCCACAATTTTTGCGGAGATTGTGTCCTATCTACTATGTTCTACCTCTGCCACTATAGTCTCCAGCCTAGTGACAGAGGTGTGAGGTGCTGGGTCCTGCGTGTGTCCCGACTGTTCTCACCGCAGTTCACTCCAGACCGCACTGCCACTCCAAGCATTTGAGAGCTATCTCTTTAACGACTCTAAAGATGATATATATTACTTTTCAATTTACATGGCTTAATCTGTTGAAATATAGGTGATTTTTTTTATCACCACCACACCCATCTCCTCCAAAACTGAATCAAACAAGCACAAGCCTGTATGCAGCACTATTCTTAGCCTGGATTTTTGATTAATTTCTAGAAGTTTAATTCTAGTCCACCTGAGGGAGATTCATTATCAGTTTATTGAAATTATTACTCCTTCACTTGAATATTTTCACTCGAATTTTTTTCTTGTTCTTTTTCATAATTAGTCTAACCTACTGTTTCCTTAATGTGAACTTCACCTGCTCAACAATGCTCCCTTCCATATACTGATCAAGTTCTCTAGTACACATTGAAGAGTGTCTTCCTCTCTTCAACATTAAAGTTGTATCTTTATCCAGTTCATATTAGGATAACTGATATCACCCCCATCTTTTGATAAATCTTTATGAAATGTATCTGCTAGTAGCTCCTCCATTTCTTTCCCACCACTTGGCAATCTCTAATATGGAATCAGCATCAAACTATTTCTGTTCTTGAGCTGAACCAGGTAGATCCTGTCTTTGAACCCTGAAGCTCAATGTCACTTCTCAGGGCTTTAAGAAGTCTTTAATCAATACTGCTTGCACTTGCTGTCTCTATTGCCCACCTTTCTCCTGAATATACCAGGCCAGATTTTGCTGAACAAATAGCAATTCTTAGACAACCAGTTTATCTTTATAAATCAGCAGAAATCGACAGTGGGAAGGATATAGTTGGGATTGTGAGCCACCACAATTTGCTGGTTGATTTGCCCCACTTTGTCAGTTTTGGAAATAAAACCACCTTACACTGAATTATCCTATATGTTTATTTAATGAAACTATTAAATTTGGCACAGAAAGTGATCTAATAATTAACACTATAAATAACTATTTAACAATTAATAATTATGAATGACAGCTAAACAATTCCTCTACCAAAATTTAAGCTTTCTAAGAATGAAGTCTCTGGTTGTGAATTGTTTGGTGATCAATAAAAAGTAATTAGAAAGTGCTGGAATATGTGCACTAGGATTGTAAAGTATGATTAGATCCTGTTCAACCATTCTGGAGTGTCCTTTCTGAAGGTGGCTGTGTCTGAGATCAAAGTGCTGTGTTTGAGGTATAAGTGCTGAGGTTTTGTCAAGAGAGGCTTTGACATTTGCTAGAGCTATTCAAGAAAGTTTAAACTGATCTGGCAGTAGTGTGGCAGATGAGAAAGGAGAGGCAGAGATAGAAGTTAAAGCGAACAAGTCCAGTAGGCAGGGCAGGGAACAAGGCAGGTCTGATAGGCTAAATCCTGACAAGTAAGGCAGATGAACTCAGGGCATGGATAAACACAGTGATATCATAGCTATTACAGGAACATGGTTGTGGGATGGGCAGGACTGGCAGCTCAATGTTCTGGGGTACAGATGTGATAGAGCTGGAGTAAGAGAGGAAAGGGAGTTGTGATATTGATTAGGGAGAACATCACTGCAACACTTAGACAGGATCTTCTGGGAGGAATGTCCAGTGAGGATATATGGGGACATCTTAGAAATAAGAAGAGGGTGGTCACTTTGATGGGATTGTACTATTGGCCTCCTAATTGCCAGTGGGAATTAGAGAAGCAAATCTGTATATCACAGATAGGTGTGGGAATAATAGGGTTGTTAGAGTCATACAGCATAGAAACAAGCCCTTCAGCCCAACTGGTCCACGCTGACCAAGATTTCCATTTAAGCTCATCACATTTGCCTTCATTTGGTCCATATCCCTCTAAACCTTTCCAATCTATCTACCTGTCCAAGTACCTTTTAAATGTTGTTAATGTACCTGCCTCAACCACTTCCTCTGGCAGCTCATTCCATATACTGACCACTCTCTGGTGAAAAAGTTGCCCCTCAGGTCCCTATAAATCTCTACCCTCTCAACTTAAACTAATGCCCTCTAGTTCTTGATTACCCAATCCTGGGAAAAAGACTGTGTGCATTCACCCTATCTATGCCCTTCATAATTTTACACACTTCCATAAGATCACCCCTCATTCACCTATGCTCCAGTGAGAAAGGTCCCAACCTGGAATATCTAACGGTGAAGTGCCGCCCATACTACCTGCCATGGGAGTTCACTTTAGCTATCCTGACGGCAGTCTAAATCCCACCCCAGATGGACATGAAGCCTGCACTCAATGAACTATATTCTGTGGTTAACAGCCTTGAAATGGGATACCCTGAGGCCCTCTTCATCATTGCGGGTGACTTCAACCGGGCCAACCTCAAGAGTGTGTTACCAAAATACTACCAGCACATCTCCTGTCCCACCAGGGGCCCAAACGCCCTTGACCTTTGCTATACAACCATCAAAGATGTCCACCGAGCCACCCCCCATCCTCACTTTGCTAAGTTAGACCACCAGGCTGTGCTCCTCCCTGCATACAAACAGAAGCTGAAATGGGAGGATCCAAGGAAATAGATCAGCTTCTACATGACTGCTTTGAGTCAGTGGACTGGTCAATGTTCAAAGACTCATCTGTTAGTCTAGATGAGAATGTCACCACCATCACAGACTTTATCAGCAAGTGTGTTGAGGACTGTGCACCAAAGCAGAAACCATGGATGAACCGGGAGATCCACTCCCTACTGAAGTCTAGGACAGCAGCATTCAAATCAGGTGACCCTGACCTTTACGAGAAATAGAAATATGACCTCCGTAAAGCTATCAGAGATGCCAAGAGACAATGTCGGTCCAAAATCAAGTCTCAGACCAGCCATCAGTTGTGGCAGGGCTTACATGCTATCACGGGCTACAAAATGAAACCGAGCAGCATTGCCGACAACAGCACATCCCTTCCCGATGAGCTTAATGGATTCTATGCGTGTTTTGAACAGAAGGGGATTGGTATGTGACCACCCACCCCAACAGCCTCCAATGCAGCTGAACCCATGGTCACTGCTGAGGACGTAAGATCAGTCTTCCGGAGAGTGAACCTGAGGAAAGCATCTGGCCTGGATGGTATCCCTGGCCATGTCCTCAGATCCTGTGCAGATCAGCTGGCAAGGGTATTTGTAGACATTTTTAACCTCCCAATCTGAGGTTCCTACCTGCTTTAAGAAGACCATTATTATCCCCATACCCAGTAAAAAAAACAAGGTAATGTGCCTTAATGACTACTGCCTGTTGACTTTGACATCCACCATCATGAAGTGCTTTGAGAGGCAGGTCATGGCATGCATTAACTCCAGCCTCCCAGAAAACCTCAACCCACCGCAATTCACCTACTGCTGAAACAAGTCTACTGTGGATGCCATCTCCCTGGCCCTACACTCAACTCTGGAGCATCTGGACAGTAAAGGCTCCTATGTTAGACTACTGTTTATTGACTACAGCTCTGCCTTCGATACTATAATTCCGAGCAAACTCGTCACCAAACTCTGGGACCTGGGACTCAACACCTCCCTCTGCAACTGGATCCTTGACTTTCTGACCAACAGACCGCAATCAGGATAGGCAGCAACACCTCCGGCACAATTATTCTCAACACTGGTGCCCCACAAAGCTGCATCCTCAGACCTCTACTCTACTCACTATATACTCATGACTGCATGGCCAGATTCTGCTCTAACTCGATTTACAAGTTTGCGGATGATACCACCATAGTGGGCTGTATATCAAATAATGATGAGTCGGAGTACAGGAAGGAGATAGAGAGCTTAGTGACATGGTGTCATGACAACAACCTTTCCCTCAATGTCAGCATAACAAAAGAGCTGGTCATTGACTTCAGGAAAGGGGGTGGTACACATGCACCTGTCTACATCAACGGTGCTGAGGTTGTGAGGTTTGAGAACTTCAAGTTTCTAGGAGTGAATATCACCAATAGACTGACCTGGTCCAACCACATAGACACCACGGCCAAGAAAGCTCAGCAGTGCCTCTACTTCCTCAGGAGGCTAAAGAAATTTGAGATGTTCCCTTTAATACACACCAACTTTTATCGATGCACCATAGAAAGCATCCTATTTGGATGCATCACAGCTTGGTATGGCAAATGCTCTGCCCGGGATTGCAAGAAACTGCAGAGAATTGTGGACACAGCTCAGCACATCATGGAAACCAGCCTCCCCTCCATCGACTCTGTCTATACTTTTTACTGCCTCGGTAAAGCAACCAGCATAATCAAAGACTCCACCCACCCAGTCCATCTCTCTTCTCCCCTCTCCCATTGGGCAGAAGATACAAAAGCATGAAAGCATATACCACCAGGTTCAAGGACAGCTTCTATCCTCCTGTTATAAAACTATTGAATAGTTCCCTAGTATGATAAGATGGACGCTTGACCTCACAATCTACCTCATTATGACCTTGCACCTTATTGTCTACTTGCAATCCATTGTCTCTGTAGCTGTGACACTTTCCTCTGCATTCTGTATTGTTGTACCTTGTGCTATCTCAATGCACATGTAATGAATTGATCTGTATGAACAGTACGCAAGACAAGTTTTTCACTGTACCTCAGTACAAGTGACAATAATAAACCAATTCCAATTACACCCTGCCTACCTGTGACACCATTTTCAGGGAACCATATATTTGTACTCCTAGGTCCCTGTTTTCTCCCCAGGGCCCTACCGTTCACTGTGAAAATCCTACCCTCATTTGTCTTCCCAAAATACAACACCTTGCACTTATCCGAATTCAACTCCATTTGCCATTCCTCGGCCCACTTACCCAGCTGATCAAGATCCTTCTGTAAATCCTGATAACCATCTTCACTGTCAAGAACACCACCTATTTTAGTGTCATCTCCAAAATTACTAACCATGCCTTGTACATTCTTATCCAAATCATTGATATAGATGACAAATAGCAATGGGCCCACCACCGACCCCTGGGGAGCACCACTAGTCTCGGGCCTCCAGTCTGATAAACAACATTTCACTATCACCTTTTGTTTCCTACCATCAAGGCAATTTGTATCCAATTAGCTAGCTCTCCCTGGATCCCAGGCGATCTAACTTTCCACAGCAACCTACCATGTGGAACCTTATCAAAAGGCCTTACTGAAGTTCATATAGACCACATCTACCACCCTGCCCTCATTGGTCTGCTTGGTTACTTCTTCAAGAAACTCAATCAAATTCGTGAGACATGAT
The DNA here is from genome assembly GCF_009764475.1 of Pristis pectinata. Classification (NCBI taxonomy): domain Eukaryota; kingdom Metazoa; phylum Chordata; class Chondrichthyes; order Rhinopristiformes; family Pristidae; genus Pristis; species Pristis pectinata. The sequence goes on along the minus strand of NC_067416.1, from coordinate 42,187,642 downwards.
CTCTCACATACAAAGCCATGCTAACTATCCCTAATCAACCCCTGTGTTCCCAAATGCTTGTATATCTTATCTCTCAGAATCTCCTCTAGTAACTTACCTACCACAGATGTTAGGCCTACTGGTCTTTAGTTCCCATGTTTTCCTTTGCAGCCCTTCTTAAATAAAGGTATAACATTAGCCACCCTTCAGTCTTCTGGCTATGATGATGCATATATCTAAGCCAGCGCTCCCACAATCCTGCAGTTTTCTTGGATATTCCTGATCAGGCCCTGGAGACTTATCTACCTTAATACTTTTTAAGACATCCAGTACCTGTAATGCAGACTATCCTCAAGACCTTCCCATTAACTATCTCAAGGTCTGAAGTCTTTATGTCCTTCTCCAAGGTAAAAGCTGAGGAGAAATACTCATTGAGGACGATTAATAGGTGATTTTAACTTGCATAGTATTGACTGGGACTGCCATAGTATTAACAGATTGCATGGTGCAGAATTTGCTTAGTGTATCCAGGAAAGCTTTCTGCAGCAATATGTAGATGGTCCTACTAGAGAGGAGGCAACACTGGACCTCCTCTTTGGAAATGAGGCTGGGCAAGTGTTTGATGTGTCAGTGGGGGAGCACTTTGGAGCAGTGACCATAATTCTATTCTAAAGTAGTTATGGAAAAAGATATGACTGGCCCACGTTAAAGTCCTAAATTGCAGCAAAGCTAATTCTGATGACGTTAGACAGGAACTTGCAAAGATTGATTGGGAGTAGGTGAAGGGACGTCTGCTAAGTGGGGGGCTTTTAATAGTGACCTGGGGGAGTTTGGGGCCAGCATGTTCTAGTTAGAGAGGAGGGCAGTGGTGGCAGGATTGGAGAACCCTGACCAGTGATATTGAGGCTCTGGACAGGAAAAAGAAGGTGTATGTCAGGCATAGGCAGCTGTGATCAAGTGAGTCCCTTGAGAAGTGCCATTTAAGAAAGGAATTAGGAAGGCAAACAGGGAACATGAGAATCCTAAGAGGTTCTATGAGTACATAATGAGCAAAAAGGTAACTAGGGAGAGAGTAGATCACTTTAACAATCAATGTGGTCATCTGTGTGTGGAGCCATGGGAGATGGGTGAGGTTTTAAATGAATAACTCTCAGAACTTTCTGGAGAAGAACATGAAAACTAGTGAGTTCGGGGAAGAGAACAGTGATGTCCTGATATATAACCATATTATGAAAAAGGAGGTGTTGGTGGTCTTGAAGTGCTTAAGGGTGGATAAATCCAGAGGGTCTGACCAAGTATATCCAAGACATTGTGGGAAGCAAGGAAAGAAATTGCTGGAATGCATAAAGAGATTTCCGTTTCTTCCTTGGGCACAGGTGAGGTACCAGAAGATCGGAGGGTGGCTATTGTGTCTTTATTTAAGAAGGGCTGAAAGAACAAGCTGAAAGCTACAGGCCAGTGAGCCTAACATTTGTGGTGGGTAAGTTACTGAAGGGGGTTCTGAGAGACAAGTTTTATCTGTATTTGGAAAGGCAAGGACTGATTAGGGATAGTCAGCATGACTTTGTGCGTGGGGAGCCATGTCTCACAAATTTGATTAAGTTTTTTGAAGAGTTGACGAAGAGGATTGACGAGGGCAGAGTAGTAGACATTTTCTACATGGACTTTAGCAAGGCCTTTGACAAGGTCGTGCATGCTAGTCTGGAAGAATAGATCATATGGAATCCAGGATGAGCTATCCAATTGGATACATAATTGCATGGTGAAAAGAGTCAGAGGGTGGTAGTAGAGGTTAGTTTTTCAGATTGGAGGCCTGTGATGGGAGATGTGCTACTGGATTTGGTGCTGGGTCCTTTGTTTGTCATTTATATGAATGATTTTGTTGGGAATGTAGGTGGCACGATTAGTAAGTTTGCAGATCCCACCAAAATTGGTGGTATAGTGGACAATGAAGAAGGTTATCTAAGGTTAAAAAAGGATATAAGATAAAATGGGAAAGTAGGTAAGTGAAGAGCAGATGGAATTTAACTTGGACAAGTGTGAAGTGATTCATTTTGGGAAGTTAAGGCAGGGCAGATGTACACAGTGAATGGCAGGGCCTTGAGTGTTGTAGAACAGAGAGACCAAGGGGTACAAGCACATAGTTCCCTGAAGGTGGCAACACAGATAGACAGGTGAGGAAGATGGCGTATGACATGCTAGCTTTCATCGGTTGGGGCATTAAATACAGGAATTGGGGCATCATGTTACAGCTGTACAAGCTGTTGGTGAAATTGCTGTTGGAGTATTGTGTGCAGTTCTGGTCACCATGTTACTGGAAGAATGTGATTAAGTTAGAGAGAGTGCAGAACAGATTCACCAAGAATATTTCTGGGACTGGAGTGATTACATTTTAAGGAGAAACTGGATAGCCTGGGATTGTTTTCCATGGAGTGAAGGAGTAACCTGATGGAGGTTTATAAAATCCTGAGGAGCATAAATAGGGTAGATAGTCACAGTCTTTTTTCCAGGGTAGGGGAGTCTAAAACTAGAGGGCATAGGTTTAAGGTGAGAGAGGAAAGATTTAAAAGGGACCTGAGGGACAAATTTTTCACACAGAGGATGGTGGGTATATGGAACGAGCTGCCAGAGGAAGTGATAGAGGCAGGTACAATTATAAAGTTTAAAAGACATTTGGACAGGTTCGTGGATAGGAGAGGTTTAGATTGCCACGAGCCAAACACAGGAAATGGAACTGGCTTAGTTAGATATCTTAGTCAGCATTGACGGGTTGGGCTGAAGGGCCTGTTTCTGTGCTGTATAACTTTATGACTCTAAGTGCAGAATGCGCAAAAGATTTCTGATGTGGCCTTGTAATAGTTTCAGCAGCCAGTCAATGCTAAACATGATGTGCATTGCCTCAGTGCGCATCTGTGGGATCAAAATTTATGAGTGGTGAACACTTGTTGAAGGTTGTTTGTGCTGATCAGAGTTGTTCACCATTATTTGAAAGGGACTGTGTTGGCTGTTATTCTAGAGCCCATGGATGTTGACGTGGGCTGTTTAGCAAAAGCAATGTAGTTGATTGTAAAAAGGAGATAGTGTGGCGGCCCACACATGCGGGGCTCGAACTGCCATTGGGAGCTACGGGCGCACGCGTGGAAACGCGTTTTGAACTACCCGTTCGGGGCGGACCTTCTGACGTCACAGGTTTTAAATGAATAACTCTCCGAACTTACAGTGGAGAAGAACCTGAAAACTAGTGAGTTTGGAACAGTCTGACTGTTTCGGAACAGAAACTGTTTCGGAACAGTCTGACGTCATGTCCACCCCTTGGATCGCGAGGATTTTTGGGTAGAGAGTTTGGCGTGCTTTTGGTTTGAAGTAAAGAGTCTTGAGTTCAGCATTCGCTGCCTCTGTGTCGTTCCTCGTAGTGCATTGCGTTTGGCTACAATAGTGTATTTTTTTGTTGGAAATATTCATTAGCTCACAGGTGTGGCACAAATGTTACTTTCACTTATCTGCCTATGTCTGAATGTTGTCTCATTCCTGCTACATACGGCCATGTACTATCTCATTCTCACAGGTGGAGTAACTTGGTTGGAACAAGTGATGCTAAAAATGCCCAATTGTGATTTGTGCCTTAAACTGGGGGCAACTTGCCAACATAAACATAAACATTGCTATGGAGTTCAACTTGACAGCTATCATATTATTATGCAATGTATCTCCCCATTACAGAGGGGTTGTGTTCCTGGAAAACTGTTCGAATCATGATTTTCCATAATGCGAACCATTTTTTCCCATTGAATCCCACGTTATAAGTGGTGGTTTATTCCTACGGGAAGCTTTTCTCTCAACACCTCGTGGGCGTATGGTGTATAGGCAATGGAATTCTGATTGTATTGTAGGTAGAAGAGAAAGAGTTGTTGTTTTAATTAACTAGAAATAGATGTTACGTTGTTTGATAAAGTATTGTTGTACAAATATTAATAGTTGCCAAAGCAAATCCCTTAAGTGGCCTCCAGCTGTGAACTGGCAGCCTGTGATCGTTGTCCTTGGTAAACTTGTTCAGTTCTCTGTATACATTTTGTGTTTGGTTATTATATATTTATTTTCACAAAACAAATTTTTATTCAGTATCTCAAGTTTTTTGGTTTGTGAATTCTGTAAGTGCGAATTTCCATTACCTGAACTGCCATACACTGTACTTCTTTTGTTTTGGTTCCATGTCTTAATCTTTCTTTTTCAATCTTTTTATTGAATTTCAAATTAATTCAAATTAATATACATAACATTAATGATTATACACATGGTGTGAAGAGATCGGGATAACAACAATAACAGTTAATATATATGCTCACAGGGAGTAAAATATATAATCTGGACCTCCTGCTCTCTTGCTAAGTGAGCATGATACAAAAAAAAATTGAAAAGAAATTTGATTATATGAAAAGAGAACCCCCAAATCAAAAAAAATAAACAAAAACAAACCAAAAACTTCAAAAAAAAACTGGACTGATATTTCTTCGGTTAAAAAAAACATTATTATGCTGTTAGCTCCTCTCCTCTGTATTCAAAGGTTATTGAAAGGGATTTGAAAAAGGTCAGCTTATATCATATGGAAATACTGAATAAATGGACTCCAAATTTCCTCAAATTTAAGCAAAGGATCAACAGTACCACTCCTAATTTTTTCTAAGTTTAAACATGTTATAGTTTGAGAAAAAACATGTCTTAATCTAATCTTTCCTTCTCCTCTGTGTTTTTATTTCAGTATCTGAATTGATTGAGCATTCAAGAAAAATAAACATTTCTGAGACAGTGCTGTCACGGCTGTGAGAACACTAAATGCAGGACAGACCAGCTCTGGGCACTGCTGTCAATAAACCATAAACTGTACCAGGACTGTGCTGCTCTGGGCACTGCTTTCAAGGATGAGAGTAACACAAGCAGACCTAGAACAATTCAGTGGTGTGCTCTGCTGAGGCACTACTTTACCAGACAGTGTCAGCTTACTGCTGTGCTGGCCATTGGTGTTGAGAGAGTGAAATACAAACTGTGCCTGGATGAAACTGCACAGGGCACCGTTGTCAAGAAACAGAAAGACATAATACAGCAGTACAGACCTGTGTTGAAAGACAGCAACATAGACTGTGCCAACGTTGGGCACTGTTATTGTGAGAAGTGCGAAATGTGCCTTGACGATCTGCCCAACATAACTCTGTTGAGAAAGGAACACAAATGACACCATTTCAGAACCATTCCGCATATTATTATTGTGGGAGAGAAACTCCGCTGGAACAAAACTGTGTGAGTTACTGCCACCTGTGAAACACAGCCAGTGACAGGACAAAACACGTTGACATTACTGCTATGAAACACAGCTAGTGACTTGTCAGGAAACAGGAACAGAACTGTACCAGGATGGAGCTACACTTGACACTGTTGTCAAGAGTATGAAACACAATCTGTGTTGGGGAAAAACTGTGTTAGATACCGTTGTGAAGAGAACAAATACAGAAACTGTGAGTACAGATGGACATTGTTGTTGAGAGACAACACGAACTGTAACTAGACATTGGCACTGCTTTCTCGATGGAAATACAGACTATGCTAGGATGGAGCACGTTTGGATATTCCTGTTAAGACACAGCACTGCAGAGTCAGGACAGGGCAGTGCAGGGCACCACTGTTGAGAGAGACACAAAACTGTACTAGTACAGAGGTGTGATAGGCACTAATGGGCACCACTGTTGAGAAAAATACAATGAAGAGTAAAACAGATCTGCCCTCAGCAACTCAGTCGAGAGTAGAACAGAACCTCAGCCAGAACAGAACTGTGTTTGACACTGGTGTCATGACAAATTATTACCAGCACAAGGCCATCAAGAGAAACACAAATTGAGTGAGAACACTGCTATGTTGGGCATTGCTAAAGGGAGAGAAGAATGTAAACTGTATCAAGGCAAGGATTTGTTGGACTCTGCTCTTGAGAACAGAATCCGTCCCAGGACATCACTGTTGAAAGAAAGGCAGACTGTACCAGGGCAGAACTGCACAGCACAACTCTGCTGAGAGAGAAAGGTAAAATAAGCTACTTTGGAGCCACAACAGGACTGCAGGTGTACTGTGCAAGTCCATAGCTCACTGATAGTGGCAAAACAAGTGGACAGAGGGGTAAAGAGGATGAACTAGGCCAAAGGACCCATTGCCCTGCTGAACTACTCTATGACTTTACAAAGGCATTCAGCATGCTTGCCTTCATTGGTCAGATGAGTATAAATGTTGAGAAGTTATGTTGCAGCTGTATAAAACATTGATTAGGCCACATTTGGAGTATAGTGTGCAGTTCTAGTCGCCACATTACAGGACGGATGTGGGGGCTTTGGAGAGGGTCCAGAAGTTGTTCACCAAAATACTGTCTGGATTGGAAAGTATTAGATGTAAGGAGAGGTTGGACAAATTTGGATTGTCTTTGTTGGAGTGTCAGAGGCTGAGGGGAGACCTGATAGAAGTCTATAACTTCGTGAGAAGCATAGAGAGGGTAGAGGAGTGGAAATGTCAAATACTAGAGGGCATAGCCCTACAGTGAGAGGGGTAAAGTTTAAAGGAGATGTGTGAGGCAAGTTTTTTTACACAGAGAGTGTTAGGTAGCTGGAACTCACTGCCAGGAGAGGCAGATACAATAGTTTAGGCAGACACATGAACAGGTCGGGCATAGAGACAGAGAGATCCTGTGCAGGCAGATGGGATTAGTTAGATTGGCATCAAGGTCGGCACAGACATCGTGCGCTGAAGGGCCTGTTCCTGTTGTATGTTTGATGTTCTATGATTTTGAACACAAACTGACCGGCATTTGAAGCTGCTGTCGAGGGGCAGCAACACAACTGTGCCTGTACAGAGATAGGCGATGGATACAGCTGTCGACAGACAGCAACGTAATCGGTGCTGGACGGAGATGTACTGAGTGTTGCCGTCCCAAGGCAAGAACATAAACTGTACTTGAAGAGATTTGCATCAGACCCTGCTGACAACGAAGATGCATGTTGTGCTGGGCTCTGCTGCCCGTGAAACACAGCCTGTGCCACCGTGTTACTGCGCTGGGCACTGCGGTCTGGGAAGCACAACCGTGCGGGTCAGAGCTACACTGGGCACCGGAGTCGCGTTAAACACGACCTGTACCAGGGTAGATCCACACTGGGAATTGCAAATGACAAACTGGGCCAGCAGAAAGCCTTGGGAACTGTTGTGTGAGATGCGCGACCGACGTTTTGACGGTGCAGTGATGGCCACTGCTGTCGCGCGGGTTGTAGTGGAGAGACTAACACAAAATGTGCCGCTCCACTGGACACTGCTGAACAACGGAGAGGCAGTGCGCCTGCCTCTGCAGCCCTTCTAATCGCGGTTTCGAGAGAGCAATGCAGACTTTATCAGGACAGATCTGTGGTGGGAATGCTGAGACAGAAACACAAAGAGCGTTAGGACAGAGTTGTACTCCACAGTGCTGTCCGAGGAGCACAGACAATGCCAGGATAGTGCTGCGCTGCGAGCAAGGGGAGCGCACTCCGCGCCCGGTCAGCGCTGGGCTCCACTCCGTGAGGTTCTCCACTCCGCTCTGTGGTGTCTTGTTCCTCTGCTCAGCGGATTATTGGAGGCCAGCGAAGTATCACTCCGCGCCCGAATATAAAGCCTGGCCAACCCTTAAGACATTTGCCGAAAGCTTGGACATTGCTTGTGCACGTTGCGCTTTGTTTGCGTGCGGGTACGTACATTTGGGTAGCGCAGGGTCATTGGACAACTGGGAAGGAGTTTGGAATGGGGAAAGAGGCGGCTGGGAAAGAGAGGGGGGAGGTTGGAGTGGGAGGGAGATGGATAGACAAGGGAGCAGGGTGGAGTTGATTGGGATTATGGAATGGGGTAATTTTTGGAGGGGGGCTCTGTTCTGTGCCTGTTGGGGTTAATGCTGAGATTTCACAGGAGAATTGGAGGCATGGGATTGGGTGGAGATTATGGAGGAGACATTCCTGGTTGTATGTGGGCTGTGAAAAAGGTTGTGTGAGAAGGGTTAGAGGAGATATGTCCTTTTGGGGTGTTGTATTCAAACTCAGATGAGGCCTATCACTCCCCCGGGTGGGGTGGGGGTGCCATGCCTGCCAGTGGTGTGAGGGGTGGACAGGGGGATTATTGGTGTGTCCGGGCCCAAAGTAGGAGATGGAAACTATGCTGTACTGAGAAAACAATTGGTTCGCATCAGGAAAGAATATCGTTTGTGATGTGAGTGCACAGGCAATTTGGAAGCTTCGTTGCCGGTGACATAATTATCCTGTGCTCTGCCAGGTTCGTCTGTTTTTATTCTTTTCCTCTTCTCCCCCCCCCCCCCCCCCCCCACCCCCCAACCCTTTCCTGTTCATTCTTGGTTTAAAAAATAGCTGTCCAAATCAGGAAATGTTAATCAGAATTGAATGTAGATCCTGTGCATTTGTTTGATCCTGTGCAGTTATCATTTAATGATGTTCGTTTCTACAGATTTTTGAAATGGCTCACTTAATGTTGTAACTGTTAAATCTGATTAAAAACTTTACAAACAAATGCTGGTAATGTCTGCTTCTTTGGATGATAACTGGGGGTGCTGAGTGACATCCTGGCTTGGCCCACAAGGTAGAGGTATGGACCAACAAGGACTTCATGAACTAACTTGTTGCCTGCCTGCAGACAGTGTTGTGTGAGATATCCCCAACACAGCTGGAATTTCGTCCCCTTTAGGGAGGAATGCAGAGAATAGGTCAGGATTATTTCTCCTAAATGTGTGGAGAGTCTTTGCTTGATCTAGAGGGGAGAGTTTGTAACTTGGTTAAAATAAAAAAAAGTATCTCTGGAGAGAGAAACAGTAAGTATCTTCAGAAATGCAGAAACACAGTTCTTTTGGAGCTCCTCCCTTGGTGGGGATCCAAATTATTTTTTAAATTGTATACTTCTGAAATTAGAAATCAAAAATCTAATGAACAGTGGATTTGCAGGTTTGAGCAGGTGGAGCTGTAATTTCTGGTGTCTCCCACGTGAACATCCCATGAACACTGCAATTGTCCATTCTTCTGGAACAGCTAACTTCAGGCCTGTGGTCTGCTGTCTGTCTAGTTGCTCATACAGCTGTTGTGATTGGATTCTGCCAACACATTTGCTACAGAAGATGCTGAAGAACATGTATCTGGTTTCAGAAATCATGTGGCTTTTGGCATTGTGGGAGGAAAGATTTAATTCTGGTTAAGGAAGAACTTGAGGGAAATGTAACATGTTTGAGTGTTGATGAATGTGAAATTTTCAGACATTATATTGATGTCGAGCTTGGTATGTTGCTGCTTGTGAGAGTGACAGGAGACAGACCTCCACATAGTAAAACCAGAGAACTGAGTTCTGTGAGTGGAAGCAGATGTGGTAAGGATGGCAGGAAATGGCTCAGCAAGGTAGATTGGGAAGCTTGGGGTGTGAGCAGACTCAGCCATTCACCTGTTATGTGGACGGTGTGGAGTTGCTTCTGTAAGGTGAACTATATCATTGAGGTCCTGGGTCAGGAAATAGAGAAACACAACATCTGAGGAGAGAACTGCAATATTGTTGCTGGCAATAGGGCTGGGAGCATGAAACATTGACTCTACCATCACCTCCCACATTCCAAAGATGTACGGGTAGGTTAATTTGAGTTTAAAATGGGTGGCGTGGACTCATTGGGCTGGAAGGGCCTGTTACCACGCTGTAAATAAAAATTTAAAAAAAAACCGAGCTACTGCCAAAGTATCATATGAGGGCAATGTGCAGATAGTGAGCAGACACTTTGGGTGTTGTTGCAAATTCAAGAGAAGTAGATTAATGCAGTGGGCCCAACATTGAAGGAAGCGTGTAGGTTTGCCACCTTCGGAAGATTGTACATGAGAATGTGAGGAATCTTCAGTTGGGATGTAGTTCTAAACAAGAGATAAACTGACAATTAGTAATGGTGGCATGATTGATCTTCAAGGCTGACTCACGTGATTGCTGCAGGCATGATGGCCTCTTTCGCATGGGCAGAAAAGGTGCAGAGCCTCAGGACACCCATTCAAAATGGCCTAGTGTAAACCCTGTGTACCTTGGAAGCACAGGAACAAGTGTATGAAACAGATGGCTGGGGTACTTTACATACAGTAGAGTCAGAAGATGTAGAAAGGGAAATAGGAATACTCAAAGGTATTTTTGCAAATAAAGAAGACCACCATGTCAACTATGAATTTGCTCAAAGGCGCCAAGGCGTTAGTTCAGTGATGGGACTGGCTCTGGATTTGGAATATTATAATCATCTTCTGCTGAGGTGGACCAAGATGGTGTTGTGCACCTATTTGGAATAGATAGGTCAAGATACCTGCTATTGCTATGGGCCAACAGCATGCACCAGTGATTATGGGAATTAGACTGGCTTGAGTCACTCAGATTGGGGCATTGTGTTTCTGAAGGATTGTAGTATTGACAGCAGAGGTCCAAAAGGTTAGTGTGACTGCAGGTAATGTGGTAAGAGGTGGTAACTGATATCACATTGGAACATCCCCATGCTTTGACCCAATAGTGCTAAGAGGTATGTGCACATTAGATCATTTTTGTATTATTGCACTTTTATCGATAATTTAATTAAGTTGTTTAATCATTATTGCTGAAAACATGTGCCCAGAGATTGCAGTGTGGTACGTTTATGATTCTTAGTAAACAGCGGTGTGAAAGCTTTCACTTTACAATGCAGATTTTGACCTCCTAAGCAATGTCAATGAGTAACATTTTGTTTTCTCTAGGTCTTTGTAACTTCATTATGGCTACGCTTGCAATTGCTCTTGTATGTCGATATCATGGAGCTGCAGCTGCTAAAGTAGCGAAGCTCACATGTATCCAGCAAAAGTCCTACCTTTCTTCCAGTGCTAAATCAAATGGAGCAGCTGTTGCAAGACAGAAACACTTGGCACCTTGGGACAGGTTTGGCATTTGGTTAAACGACCCAGTTGTTCTACCGCCTCGAGTAGCAAATCTTCAAAGTAAAAAGGTTGCCAACATTGGCTATGCAAGTCAGATTGGAAAAAGAAGGGACAATGAAGATCGTTTCAGTATAGCTGAACTCTCCGATGGGTTGTTCTGCTTTGCTGTCTTTGATGGACACGGAGGGACTGATGCCGCTGAGTTTTGTTCCAGATACATTGGACATTATATTCAGTACGCAAGTATTTACTTCCTAATAGTACCTGAATTTTCAACCAACTTGGGTGCAACTGGTAATTTTTTTTTATATTTTTAGACATAATCTACAGTCAGAAGTAAATTTGGAAAATGTCTTGCTGAAATCTTTTCTCCAAATAGATAGTGACTTCATGCAAGATGTCTGTGATTCAGGGAAAGGTAAGTTACAATATTCTAGTATTTAATTTTGACAGTTACTAACACCTGGAATGTGGTGTTTATGTTGCAACAAATGAAATGACTTGCGTGTGTGAAACCTTCTCAGTTTCTAACATGATATCAATTGTTTATTCCCATTGATTCCAAAGCATTGTCAAGTTTGAGCCTTAAACTTTTATAGAAAGATTTGTTTTAATGTTACACTTGCCACAACTTCAGGAAAGCTCAAAACACTTTACTGTTTAAGTGTTGTAAGGTATGGCAACATAGCAGCTAATGTGTAGTTAGCAACCTCTTTTAAACAGAAAAGTGAAAATGACCAAGTTGCTTTGATATTGGTAAAGCGATAAATATTGATCAGAACAACATTGAAAACTCTGTCTTCCTATAAATAGTACCCATGGTATCATTTACATCTGGCAGTGAGCAGGCCTTGGTTTAATGTCTGATCAGAAAGGCCAGGCTTTAAACCAGGTATTGCAAATGTTTGTATTTGATAACCAGGTACTGGGTTCTCCTGTCTGAGACCTCGAGCTTGCTCCATCATTTTAAAGATGCTGCCTGATTTCTACGGTATCTCTACCTTGAGGATAAAGGTGCTAAATGGGGAGCTGAAGAGACAGTGGCAAAGCTCGTCCATTCATTATTTTCATTCCTAACCATGTTAAAGGGTTTTCATCTTGCTTTGATTTCCTGTTTTTATCATGCTTTGTTTTAATAATTGCCTTTTTTATCTTTGTTTTCACATGGGTTGTGGGTATTGTGGATGCTCAATGACTGACCCATCCTTGCAGCTGGTATTTCCATTTCAGAGTCCAGTTACTCAGCCCACATTAGTGGTGCTCTGGGCAGACTGAGTAAGGATATCCGATTTCCTTTCCATTACTGAACCAGAAACACATTTACAAACATCTGTTTATGTAATGGTCACCACATTGACACCTCCTTTTAAATTTCAGAATGAATTAATCTTCTCAAACGCTAGTGGAATTTTAAATTGTCTCCAAATCATTCATCTGGGTCTCTTAACTATACCAATTTTCGGGAAAATTTGCTTTATGTCCATAAGCATTCTCACTGATAGCTGTTGCTATTCCTCCTTCTTGCCTTTAGCCTGAATTCCCTGTTTTATTTTGTATCCTATTAAAGGGCTTGCCATCTTCCAGGTTTAATAGCATTGCTTTTCAAATGTTGATGTTCTGTTGCTGGCACTCGGTGCCCCTATCCCCACGATATCAGGGCAAGATTCCTGTTAAAATAAAAAATTCAATGGCTGGACAGTTTTTTTTCTGTCATGAGCTTTACTCATTAGAAGCAGTCTGATATTTTATCTTCCTGTAACTAGTTTTGAAAAGTAGCTCCAATCTGCAAATGTTTATGCAAAAAGAAACACTTGCTGAAGAGTAAAGCGTTTAACTTGCATCTCAAGATTACTTCTGAGTGTTTAACTGCCCGATTTGTGGTATAACAATAAAAGAAATAAACTGCTATATAAGACATGAAGAAGCGGCATTAAGAGATTTCTTAATTGATTTGTAAACAAGCCGTGCTGGCTTTTGTTTGTTACTACTTTTATATTTCAGTCTAGGTGAAGGAGTCCAGCTGTTCCTTGTCTGGGCTTCAGAAGATTACAGATGTTTTAAACATTACTATGTAAACTCTTTGAGTTTATCCTTTTTTGTATATTGACTAATTGCTGTTGGTTAAACTTGCACTTGATGGGATCCACTGCATGAGCAGATCGATGAGCAACAAACTGAGGGAGTCCTGCGAATTTCCCCACTGCTATGATATAATATCAGCTGGGATGTGGTTGTGGGAGTTGCATTTTGATAAAGACTTGTTGGGTGAGTCATGGAACTAAGTGCTCCAGTTTGTTTGAATAAAAACTCCTTTTGGTTACTTTTGAGTCATATTGCTTTTGTTTTTGAAAGCCTTGATTTGTTTTTGTTCTTCTCAATCAAATTCTATCTATTCTCTTGTGATAGGAAGACCTAAGGCACTTTTAGCTGGATCATCCAAACATTGGATTATAGTAGGCTGACAACTCACATTTTGTTTGTATCCTTTTTAACCTTCCAGGTGCACTATTCACATCAGGAACAACTGCAACTGTGGCTTTGTTGAAGGAAGAATCTCTTCTTATGGTGGCTAATGTTGGAGATAGCCCAGCTATTCTTTGTCATGAAGGAAAAGCTGAGCAATTAACTGAAGATCACACCCCAAGGAGGCGAGATGAAAGAAAAAGGTGACTTGTACTTTAATGTAAATTTTCAGAACAATCTCATTCAAGTGACTACTGTGGAAAAGACATTAATGCAACATGTACTATATTAAGTTACCAGTAGTATGCCAGTGATGGGGAACTAGTTGAAACATTGATTCTTAATGTTAAGAATTTTTATTGTCATTGAAAAGAGTCGTTTTAAAATAATCACTGAATGAGGAGAGAGATTGGTAAAAATGTCCCAAGTGTTAAGTGATTAGCTGAAATGACATTGTATCCAAGGTGAAAATTTGACCTGCATATTTGAAACTGTGTGTGGAGGTAGTTTTAGTGTGTTATACCAGAACCAGGCAGAAGACCAGGCCATCTTGGTCTCTTGTCTCTCTCAATAACCCAGGGTATGTCCCATCAGGTCCTAGGGACTTTTCCACCTTAATGTTCTTCAAGAGACCCAACACCACCTCTTTCTTTATCTCAACGTGCCGTAGCTTACTAGCAGGCTCCGTGCTGATCTCACTATTCTCCATGTTCTTCTCCTTGGTAAATACTGATGCAAAGTACTCATTTAGGACCTCGCTCACATCCTCCACCTCCAAGCACATGTTCTCTCCTTTATCCTTGTGGTCCTACCCTCTTCCTAGTTATCTTCTTGCTCTTGATGTATGTATGGAATGCCTTGGGATTCTCTTTAATCTTACTTGCCAAGGACTTTTTATGGCCCCTTCTGGCTCTCCTAATTCTCTTCTTGCATTCTTTTCTAGCTTCTTTACAATCCTCAAGGGCTCCATTTGATTTTAGCTTCCAAAGCCTTACATATGCTTCCTTTTTCTTTTTGACTAAATTCACCACCTCTCTTGTCATCCAAAGTTCCCTGACCTTGCCATCCTAGTCCTTCCTTCTTACTGGAACATACCTGTCCTGTTCTCTGTGCAGTTGGTCTTTAAACACCCTCCACGTGTAAGATGTGGACTTGCCCAAGAACAGCAGTTCCCAATTAACTCTCCCTAGTTCCTGCCTAATACTCTCATAGTTTGCCCTTTTCTAATTTAATACTCTCCTGTAAGATCCATACTTATCCTTATTCATAGCTATCTTAAAACTAAGAGTTGTGATCACTGTTCCCTAAATGTTCTCCCACTGAATGGTCAGTCACCTGGCCAGGCTCATTTCCCAACACCAGGTCCAGTATGGCCCCTCTTCTAGTTGGACCATCTACATACTGATTTAAGAAACCCTCCTGGATGTACCTAACAAGTTCAGCCCCATCTAAACCTCTTGCACTGAGGAGGTCAAAGTCTATATGAGGGAAGTTGAAGCCACCCACAACAACAACCTTACCGTTTTTATACCTTTCCTTAATCTGTCTGCATATCTGTTCCTCAATGTCCCAGTGGCTATTGAGGGGTCTATAGTATAATCCCATCCGAATGATTGCACCTTTCTTATTTTTGAGTTCTACCCATATAGACTCAGTGGATGAACCCTCCATTGTGTCCCGCCTGAGTGCAGCTGCGATATTGTCCCTGTTTAATAGCACAACTTCTCCCCTGCTCTTTCACCTCTCTCTCTATCTCCCTCTACATTGAAGCCCTGGAACATTAAGCACCCAGTCCTGTCCCTCTCTCAACCAAGTCTCTGTAATGACCACAACATCATAGTTCCATGTACTGATCCATGCTCTAAGTTCATCACCCTCCCTTAATACTGTTAGGATTAAAATAAACACACTTCAACCCTTCCATCCCATCATGTCTATTACCTCATTCCTGCTTGTCCTTCCTTACAGACTTACTCTCAATTCCTCCACTTTCTGACCTGGTGGTCTGGTTCCCATCCCCCTGCAAACTAGTTTAAACCCTCCTGAGTAGCACCAGCAAACTTCCCAGCCAGGATATTGGTTCCCCTCCAGATAAGGTGCATCCCCGTCCCTCTTGTACAGGTCGCCCTTGCCCCAGAAGAGGTTCCAGTGATCCAAGAGCCTGAAACCCTGCCCCCTGCATCAGTATGGAGTTTAATCTAGACAAGTGTGAGGTGATGCTTTTTGGGAGGTTAAATGCCAGATGAAAGGTATACAGTAAATGGGAGGACCCTTGGGAGCATAGATTTACAGAGGGATCAAGTGTGCAAGTCCATAACTCCCTGAGGAGGTGCTGGGGTAGGGGGAGAGGTGTGGTGGAAGCAGATACGATACCAACATTTCAGAGGCATTTAGACAGGCACATAAACAGGCAGGGAATGTGCAGACGGATGGAATTAGTTTCAACTGGCATCATGGTCGGCACAGACATCGTGGGCCAAAGGACCTGTACTGTTCTATGTTCTAAATCATTGATATACGTCGTGAATAGCATTGGCCTTAGCACTGATTCCTGTCCCTCCCCATTAGTCACTGCCTGTCACCCAGAAAGTGACCCTAGTTCCCACTCTCTCTTTAGTGTCTGTCAACCAGTTCATGCCAGTATATTATCCCCAGTCCTATGTGCTTTAATTTTGCACACTAATTTATCATATGAAAAGCTTTCAAGAAGTCCAGAAACATCATATTCACTAGTTATCTCATCTATTCTACTGGCTACACCCTCAAATAAAACTCTAAATTTTTCAATTATAATTTCCCTTTCATAAATCCATGCTGATTATGTCCAATTCCATTAAGGATTTTTCTTTTATAAGCGATGTCAGCATTTTCCCCACTACTGATATCAGGCTAACTGGTCAATAATTCCCTGCTTTTGTTTTTTCTCTCCTTTTATTAAAGAAGTAATAGTGGGGTTACATTTGCTACCTCCTATTTCTAGGAATAGCTCCAGAGTCCAAAGAAGTTTGGAAGATGACCACCACTATTTCCAAGGCTACTTCCTATAGACTCTGAGGTATAGATCATCAGGCCATGGGGATTTGTCAGCTTTTACCCCATTAATTTCCTTAGCATTATTTCTTTACGTACTAATTTCCTTCAATTCTTTCCTTTCATTCAGCCTTCGGTTCTCTAACGTATCTGGAAGGTTATTTGTTTCTTTCTTTGTGAAGATATAACATTTTGCATTCATTAATTTCTGTCTCTTCACATTTTCACAGAAGCTTTTACAGTCAGATTTCACATTTACATTCCTCCTTTGATTAATTCCAAACTGCTCCTTGGGCACATTGCTTTTTCCAGCGATTTTGTTTTTCTTTGGATGTAGTGCTACCTTAAATTTCCTTCATAAGGCACTGTTGAACCATCCTTCATGACTTATTTTCATACCAGATGTTGTATCTTGTGTATTCATTCTATAAATATTATCTATTGTCAGTCCACCATCAACCCCTTTGGTTTCCTGCTTCATCTTTCTGGAGGAAAATGAGCTATCCAGTGGAGAGGAAAATTTGGACAGTTAACCACTCAGATTTGGGTTATTGTTCACTTTAAAGAAACTGCTATTGAATAGTAAATATATTAACTTTTCTTGGAATTAAGTTGAATGGAAATTGCATTTGAATTTTTAAGATTAGGAGACTTATTTTCTTAATACAAGGATCAAGGAGTGTGGCGGTTTCATAGATTGGAGCTGTGCCACCAACCCATATGTGAATGGTCGATTAGCCATGACCCGTAGCATTGGGGATGTGGATCTCAAACCATATGGAGTAACTGCTCAACCGGAAGTTAAAACCGTGGAGGTAAAAAGTCTGGGCCTCATCTGTGGTCTCTTGCACATTTCTTATCCAAGTGATTTGTAACTATAGCATCTACCTATGGCTTTTTTTTCATCTTTACTAGTTGCAACATATGAAAGACTGTTTCCTGGTCCTGACTACTGATGGAGTTAGTGCATTTATGGAGGCCCAAGAAGTGTGTGATGTTGTGAAAAGGTGCCAAGATCCATCAGAAGCTGCAGCTGTTATAAACGAGCAGGCAAGAAAAGATCATTGATTAAAAACCTTAGTTCTGCATGAACAGCCCGATTTGTCATTCCTGTGTTGTGGGCAATGACCTTTTGTCATAAATCCCCTAGCTCCTATTATAGAATCAGAATCAGATTTATTATCACTGACATATGATGTGAAATGTGTTGTTTTGCAGCAGCAAAGACATAAAATTACTATAAATTACAAAAATAAATAAATAGTGCAAAAAAAAGGAATAATAAGGTAGTGTTCATGGGTTCATGGACCTTTCAGAAATCTGATGGCAGAGAGGAAGAAGCTATTTTTGAATCATTGAATGTGGCTCTTCAGGATCCTGTACCTCCTCCCCAATGGCAGTAACAGAAAGAGAGCATGACCTGGATGGTGAGGGTCCTTAGTGATGGCTGTTACCTTCTTGAGGTGCCGCCTCTTGAAGATGTCCTTGATGGTGGGGAGTGTTGTGCTTGTGGTGGAGCTGGCTGAGTCTACAACCCTCTGCAGCCTTTTGCGATCCTGTGTATTGGAACCTCCACAATACTGGAGGGCTGTGATGCAACCAGTCAGAATGCTCTCCACTGCACATCAACAAAAAGAGTATTTGGTGACATACTGAAATGGAATTAGGATTTGTATATGCATCATAATAAGATATCTTTTTTAATCACATGTACATCGAAACACACAGTGAAATGCACCTTTTGTGAAGAGTGTTCTGGGGGCAGCCTGCAAGCATTGCCATGCTTCTAGCGCCGACATAGCATGCCCACAACTTCCTAATCCATACATCTTTGGAATGTGGGAGGAAACCGGAGCACCAGGAGGAAACCCACGCAGACACAGGGAGAATGTACAAATTCCTTACAGACAACGGCCAGAATTGAACCTGGGTCATTGGCACTGTAATAGCGTTACGCTAACCACTACACTACCGTGCTTGCCCTAATGTATGACAACTAGTTCCTGAACCATTTTACCTTGGTGCATAACAGAAGAACACAAGAGAAGAGGAGCTGGAGTAGGCCTTTGGGCTTTTCAAGCCTGCCCTGCCATCTAATATGATCCCAGCTGACCTATGCTGGCCTCAACTCCTCTTTTGTGCCATACACCTCTGTTCCTCGATCTATCAAATATTAATCCACCTCCACTTTAGAAGCTTCTAATGATGTTGGGCAGAGGATTCCAGAAATTCACCATCCTCTGTAAGGAGAAATTTCTATGTACCTCAGTTTTAAATGTCCAGCCCCTTATTTTCTTGCTATGTCCCCTTGTTCCTGACTCTCCCACAAGCGAAAACATCCTAACAGCCACCCTATCAAGCCCCCTTAGGCTCCTATATGTTTGAATAAGAACACCCTTAATTCTTCTAAATTCCAAAGAATGCAGCTCCAAGCTATTTAATCTCTCTTGATAGGACAACCTTGTCATCCCAAAAATTAGCCCAGTGAATCTTCTTCGGACTGCCTCCAATGTCCTCCTATATCTTCTTTTAGATAATGGGACCAAAACTGTATGCATTATTTCAAGTGAGGCCTCAACAGCACTCTTGTAACAAAACCTCTCTATTTTTAAACTCCAACTGCTTTGCAATGAAATGCTGTTTGCCTTCTCAACTACTTGTTGGATCTGCCTACTAGCTTTTTGTGAAATCCTTTGTACTTCCCTCACTTTCAGTTTCTCACCTTTTAAATAATAACCTTCCTTATGATTTCTCTCACTGAAGTGCATGACCTGGTCAGTGAACCAGGACAGGACTTGCACAGTAAATGGTAGGGCCCTAGAGAATGTTGTAGATCAGAGAGACTTAGGGGTACAGGAACATAGTTCCCTGAAAGTGGTGACACAGGTAGACGGGGTGGTAGCATTGAGTCCAGGAGTTGGGACATCATGTTACAGCTGTACAAGTCATTGGTGAGACCACACTTAGAGGATTGTGTGAAGTTCTGGTCACCCAGCTATAGGAAAGAAGTTATTAAGCTAGAAAGGATGCAGAAAAGATTAACAAAGATGATACTGGGACTGTAGAGGTGGGTGCAGATGGGAGGTGGGTACAATTACAATGTTTAAAAGTCATTTGGACTGGTATGTGGATAGGAAAGGCTAGAGCGACATGGGCCATACACAGGCAAATGGGACTGGCTCAGGTAGGCAACTTGGTTGGCATGAACAAGTTGGGCCAAAGGGCCTGTTTCCGTGCTGTACTCACCAATCATTTAGCTAGTTTCTGCAGTCACCTGACTCATACTGACCAATCGGCTGGCTCCTGTTGCTGCACTTCACTTTCTGAAAACTGCTGCTGGTCACCTTGAAGGCAAAGTCCTCTTCCCTTATTTGCCGCTGTTGCCAAGTGTAGTTTGCATCTTAATTAAGTGATATTCCTTCATTGGTATCTAGCATTGGCTTGTATATTTGTTGATTTCTACATTTATAATGGTAATTAGCTCTATTAACTTCTTCCAAATGTAGCTAAACTTTCCCCATCATCCACTTGGTCCCAGAGCCTCTAAGGCATTAATAATTCTTGTCCTGTTAAGAACTACTTTTAATTTTTAAATGTAACTTTCAGGCATTGCAATATGGTTCCCATGATAATGTAACCACCATCGTTGTGCCATTTGGAGCTTGGGGAAAATACAGCACTTCACTCACTTGTACCAGTTTTGGAAGAATGATGGTGGCAGGCTCCCGATGGCATTGAGTGCTGCACTGATATCGGAAAACGACTCTCCCTTGTCTGGATCTTGTCTGTAAAAGCATTTTTTTGCATTTTTTACGACCACTGCTGTAGTTTTAACTTTTGTTAACGGTTGGATGACGTATTGAAATACCCTTTACAGAAGAATGTATTGTTTCTCCATCTGGGTTAGTTGTTAACTTATAAATGATACTGATATTTCTTTTATACAGGGCATCATATATCAATCCTTTCCTTTCACTTGGCCATTGAAAATTGCCTTTGCCAAAGTTAATTTGTAGCTACAACTTGTTATCCATATTTTCCTGTTAATGTTGGAAGTCAATAATACTTGTTGCTATTTGTACAAAAGTGATGCAGCAACTTCTGGCAAGAGGCAAATGCAGAAGTAAATTCAGAGACAGTAACATTTTTAATATATCGCTGTCTGATTTTTCAGAAACCTGGATAGTTCAGCATCTGGTTTACTGGGTGCTGTTCCCATGCTTCCTTAAGCTCACTGAGTTCTTTTTCCTGCACTCCCTTTCAACTTACCAGGTTTTCCTGAAAATTTATTATGCTACTGTGTGTGTTGGAGGATTATTTGTGCAATAACATCCAATAATCCGGACAATTGACCTGGCCAACAACACTCCAGGTCCCAAGCATGCCAAAGTAATGGAGTTAATTGTCCCCAGAAATGTACAGCGCTATTGTAACATTTGCAAAAATGCTATTTTGCTGACTATATTTCAAAGGGTGAATCATTGGCATGAAGTTTCTGTTGCCTGATAAATACAACTAAACTCATATCTTGCCCTTCTTGGTACCCTTTTAATATGTTAATTATTGCCAAGCAATATCATGAGTACTGTTTCCAACAAGCTGTAATTGTTAGGGGTTTAATATTTTAAAACTTGTCTGTTTTTGTTTCTCAATTTAAACTTTCTCAAAACATTACAACAGAAGTTACACATTATAGAACCATAGAACACTACAGCACAGACCACAGGCCATTCGGCCCTTCTAGTCTGTGCCGAAATGTTATTCCACTAGTCCCATTTACCTGCACCCAGTCCATAACCCTCCAGACCTCTCCCGTCCATGTATCTATCCAATTTATTCTTAAAACTCAGGAGTGAGCCTGCATTTATCACATCAGATAGCAGCCCATTCCACACTCCCAACACTCTTTGAGTAAAGAAGTTTCCCCCTAATGTTCCCCCTAAACCTTTCCCCTTTCACCCTAAAGCCCTCTCATACTTATCTCTCCTAATCTAGGTGGAAAGAGCCTACTCGCATTAACTCTGTCGATACCCCTCATAATTTTGTAAACCTCTCTCAAATCTCCCCTCATTCTTCTACACTCCAAGGAATAAAGTCCTAACCTGTTCAATCTTTCCCTGTAACTCAAATCCTGAAGACCTGGAAACATTCTAGTAAATCTCCTCTGCACTCTTTCAATCTTACTGATATCCTTCCTATAGTTAGGTGACCAGAACTGCACACAATACTCCAAATTTGGCCTCACCAATGTCTTATATAACCTCACCATAACATCCCAACTCCTGTGCTCAATACTTTGATTTATGAATGCCAGGATGCCAAAAATCTTTTTTACAACCCTGTCTATCTGGGACGCCACTTTCAGGGAATTATGTATCTGAACTCCCAGATCCCTTTGTTCCTCCGCACTCCTCAGTGCCCTACCATTTACTGTGTATGTCCTCCCTTGATTTGTCCTTCCAAAATGCAACACCTCACACTTGTCTGCATTAAATTCTATCTGCCATTTTCTGGCCCATTCTTCCAGTTGGTTCAGATCCCTCTGCAAGCTTTGAAAGCCTTCCTCACTGTCCACTACACCGTCAATCTTAGTGTCATCAGCAAACTTGCTGATCCAATTTACTACATTATCATCTAGATCATTGACACAGACAACAAACAACAATGGCCCCAGCACAGATCCCTGAGGCAAACCACTTGTCACAGGCCTCTAGTTTGAGAAACAATCATCCACTACCACTCTCTGTCTTCTCCCACACAGCCAATTTCGAATCCAGTTTACAACCTTTCCATGGACACCTAGTGACTGAACCTTCTGAACTAACCTCCCATGTGGGACCTTGTCAAAGGCCTTACTAAAGTCCATGTATACAACATCCACAGCCTTTCCTTCATTTACTCTCTTGGTAACCTCCTTGAACGACTCTACAAGATTCGTTAACCACGATCTACCACGTACAAAGCCATGCTGACTATCCTTAATCATCCCTTGGCTGTCCAAATGCTTGTATATCCGATCTCTCAGAACACCTTCCAATAATTTACCTACTACTGATGTCAAGCTTACCGGCCTGTAATTACCTGGTTTACTTTTAGATCCTTTTTTTAAACAACGGACCAAGATAAGCTACCCTCCAGTCCTCCAGCACTGCACCCATGGCTAAGGACATTTTAAATATATATGCCAGGGCCCCTGCAATTTCTACACTAGTCTCTCTCAATGTCTGAGGAAATATCTTGTCAGGCCCAGGGGATTTATCTACCTTTATTCGCTGTAAAGCAGCAAGAACCTCCTCCTCTTTAATCTCTATATGTTCCATGATCCTACTGCTTGTTTCCCTTCCTTCCATATCCTCTCTGCCTGTTTCCTGAGTAAATACTGATGCAAAAAAACTGTTTAAGATCTCCCCCATCTCCTGAGGCTCCACACATAGATGACCACTCTGATCTAGGGGACCAATTTTGTCCCTTATTAACCTTTTACTCTTAATATACTTGTAGAAACCCTTCAGGTTTACCTTCACATTATCTGACAAAACACCTTATGTCTTCTTTTTGCCTTCCTGATTTCCTTCTTTAGTATTTTCTTACATTTTCTATACTCTTCAAGTACCTCATTTGTTCCTTGTTGCCTATACCTACTATACACCTCTCTCTTTTTCTTAACCAGATCGCCAATATCCCTTGAAAAACCAAGGTTCCCTATGCTTGTTAACTTTGCCTTTAATCCTGGCAGGAACATGCAAACTCTGCACTCTCAAAATTTCACCTTTGAAGGCCTTCCACTTACTGAACACATCCTTGCCAGAAAACAATTTATCCCAATCCACTTTTCCTAGATCCTTTCTCATTTCCACAAAATTGGCCTTTCTCCAATTTAGAGCCTCAACTCGAGGACCAGACCTACGCTTATCCATAATTAACTTGAAATTAATGGTCACTGGACCCAAAATGCTCACCTACACATACTTCTGTCACCTGACCTGTCTGGTTCCCTAATAGGAGATCAAGTATTGCATTCTCTCTCGTTGGTACCTCTATATATTGATTTAGAAAACTTTACTGAACACATTTGACAAATTTCAAGCTATCCAGCCCTTTCACAGTGTGGGAGTCCCAGTCAATATGTGGAAAGTTAAAAAGCCCTATTACAACTTCCTGTTTCTTACATCGGTCTGCTATCTCACTACGGATTTGTTCCTCCAATTCTTTCTGACTATTGGGTAGTCTATAATACAACCCTATGAGTGTGGCCACACCTTTCCTATTCCTCAGCTCCACCCATATGGCCTCTGTTATAACCCATTACAACAAAATTTAATATGTATGTGTGTATAGAACTTGAATTGAGAATGGTGGTTCATATTAATGGTGTTTGATGTCATCATGTGCATATGGCATATTCAGTAGTAAAACTCTTTTGTATCTGGATGTAAACTTTGTGTCCATTTTTATTCCTCTTCGTGATGGAATGAATAAAATTGGTCTTCTGTCATGTTGAGTGCGAATAAATTATTAAGAAGAGTGGATTAAATGCTCAGGTTTTTCCACTTGTTCTGGTGTCAGAACAGGAATTGCTAGGAACTAAAGCGCATCTAATTTAACCTTTACCATCCTGGCAGTCAGATTAACTGTATTAACAGTTGATCTGCAAGTATTTTCCCCACCATCACTTTGGCCACCTCCTCCCCACCACTCTTCCAACCTGTCATCTCCCCTTTCCCTCTCCACTCCGCAGTCCAATTCTTGGCCATTTGCCTGTATCTTCGGAGTGCTGCCTGTTGCCCCAAACACACAGCTGGATTCCTGATACATGTATCAGGCCCAATAGTTCAAAATGAATTGCTTGTGTTTCCATGTGCAGAACTTGCATTGATTATCACGGGAATGCAAACAGACTTCTACTAACCTTGATTAATAATCCAGCATAGACCACCTCTTATCTGTGTAAGGACAGCTTGTCATGCAGTTCAAAATATTAGAATTGTACAGCAGTTGTAAATAAAAATGAATCAACATGGCATTGCTTATATATGTTTATTAAAATTTATACTTAAGTCAGTTAAGCAATTCACTTTTATAAACATCAAATCTAACACATGCAGGTAAAGTACATTAGATATTCTGTAGTCAAAGTGCTTTATGATCGACATTACATTCCTAGTGAATCCTAAACCTGTAGGTAATGAGGATAACTTTTGCACTTGTGCATCACAACTGAAAGGGAAAATGAGGGAAAAGCTTTAAATCTAAATACATTTGACCACTATTTGAATGTCTCACACCTGCTCCTCTCTGATTCTTGTCAATCACTTGTTCCAGTAATACACAGCAGAAAGAAAAAGAACACTGAAAGTGCTCTAAGTCTGTTATTATCTATAGAGAAAAGGGCATCGATCTGATTATATGAAAAACTGGGATCTATATTCAATCAATATTCCATCATTTATCTAGCACTGTGCTTTTGTAGGATCTTCTGCTATTTGTTTCATTACTTTTCAATTGTTTTTATTTCTGGGGTTCTGTAGTATTTTTCATTGATGCTTGAGCAATAGTGTTATGTCCATGAAAATCCAGAATCAACAGAATTCCATGCCCAACAGAATCGAGGATGATAGATTCTATTACTACCACCCTCCTGCACCTTGGGCTCCCCTGTCTACTATAATCCAGGATGAGGAGAATCCAGAATTTAGGACTGTGGAAATCTACCAGAATCTATTACTAACACAGCCTGGGACCATGAACATCCAGGATCATAGAGATGCAGGTCAATGCAGATCAAGAACTAAAGAGAGAGCTTGCATTTATCCACCAACCTTTATGATTTTATGATCACAGAGCACTTTGCATCCAACACAGCACTGTTTTTAACACAGTCACTGTCCATATGACCAGAGTAAATGGATTGAAAGAAGTATTTCATAGCTACTTAACAATTGGGCTGCCATATGAGTCAGCTGGTGGCTCTTGTTGATAACGTGAATGTTAATGTTGAGAACTTTGGGATATTCTGAAAGGGATATGAGAGATATATAATTCCAATTCTTGTGTACTTTAAGAGTGAGATACAGCACATTCAATCATTGTGACTTACCCACAGTCTTGTTGCCATTATCTTCCATTGAGGCATGATCATATAAGGCCAGCAATGGAGAAGCAGCCACATTATTCAGTCTATGTGTTTTCGTTGCAGTGAACAGATCCAATTTACATGAAAAAACACACAAGCTCTACAAAATGGTATGTACACAAATATACCTAGGTTTCTATCATTTTTTCTAGCTGTTGCAAATCCAAGTTTAAGCTTTTGCATAAAGAACACACTTGTAACTGCTTAAATAGTTTTTAGATTTTGTGTTGCTGCATTTTAAAACTGCCATGAGTAAATATCACGATCTAACAAAGACACTGAATGAGCATTAAGACCATGATTTCAACAGCAACATATAGATTTGTTAGAAAAGACGAGATATCTTATAAGTAGCTTGTATTAATTATCTTTGTACACCATTCTTCACACCCTAACTCCTAAGATGTTTCATAACCAATAAATTACCTGTTGATATTACATAGGAAAATGAAGTAACTCGTTCTAGTACCAAAGTCACATTAACATCAAATCATAAAAATGACCACCTAATCTGTTTCAATGGTGTTGGCCAGAGGGAGAGTTCCCTGCTCTGTTTATAATGCCATGAGCTAGCCCCCTGGCGTCAGATTTAAGTGTTCAAATCTTGGATTGGAGCTTAAAGCCACAACTTGAATCAGCTGCAGGAACGTAAACAGATGAACACCTTTGTATGGATAAGGAATACACTGAGCTTCTCACAGGAAAGGGGCGCTGGTAATACAGTTTCCAATTTTGCCAATCTGGTCTAGTGAACAAGGTTATTAATTGGCAGAACCCTCCTACCACAGAGCCCTGCATATATTAGGAATTTGATAGGGAGATTAACACTCAGAATTTAGACACTATGGTGTGTATAATCATATACTCTCCATCTAGGAGTAAATCAGCAACCCATGCAATACCCACCCTTTATAAAGAAGGTTGCCAGAAGACAGGAGATTATAGACCACTTATCCCTAATGTCTTTTGTTGGAAAATCACTAGAGTCCATGATTAAAGTGACTAAAGACACTGGATGCTTTCTCTTCATCAGAGAGGGTTAGCATAGACTTGTAAAGAGAAGATTGTGTCTGATGGACCTGACTGACTGAACTTTTCAAAGGGGTAATCAACATGGATGTTAATCATATGAACTTTCAGAAAGCACTTGATAAAGTCTCTCATTGCAGACGGCCAGAAAAAGCTGAATCTCATGGAATTGAGGACAGATCAGTGAACTGGCTAGGAAACTGGCTGAGCAGCAAGGGAATAATGAACTGGTACTCAGATCTGTGTTTGGAGGCTGCACATTTATAAATGACTAGGATGAGAGGATAGAAAGCTATGTATCCAAGTTTGCTGATGACTTGGAGCACTATAAGTAGCGTAGGTGAAGGCACGGAACTGCAAAAGGAGAGTAATTGATTTAAGCTAATTAGTGGAAGGATTGGAGAATTATAAATAAATATTTTTGCCTGAAAGGGAAGTGGATGTAAAAACCCTCATCATATTTAAAAGGCCCCTGGGTGAGCACCTGAAGAGCCCTAACCTGCAGGGCAAAGAGAGCTGGGAAATGGGATTAACCTTAAATCCATTTTTGGTTGGCATGGTCAAAATGGGCTGAATGGCCTTTTTCTGTGCTGTAAAAGTTATATGATTCTATTAGACGATTGATCAGGTGAGCAAAGCTATAGCAAGTGATTTGACAAATGTGAAGCTAAATGTGAACATAAAATGAATTGAGTATATTCTAAATGGTGAAAAGGTAGAAAAGTGGAGGCCCAAAGAGACTAGAACCTCTAAGTACAAATTGTTTATGGCTAGGCAAAGAAAACAAATGTGATAAGCTCTCTCCCTCTCTCTTGGATTTACTTCAAAGGGTAGAAATTATGCTTCTGCTAAACTAAACTCTGATTAAACCATGCTTTCAGTATTGTCTTGGCACTGCATCTTAGAAAGGATATATTAGCCTGAAAAGTGTGAAGCATAAATTTACTGGAATGGTACCTGAATTCATAGGCTTAATTTATGATGCAAGTATTTTGGAGGTTAAGGGACAAGGTGATAGAGAGTGAAAGAGGATGGGCCTCTACTGGTAGGAACAGGCAGCACCATCTAAAAATTAGAGCCAAGGCTTTTGGGAGTGAAGTTAGGAAGATGCAGTGTACAGAAGACCGTAGAAATTTGGAACTCTCTTTCTGCATGTGACAATTAATGCTGGGTCAACTGTTAACTTAATCTGTGAGATTTTTAATAACCAAGGATGTTATGGAATAAAGAGAAAATGTGTAAAATGGAAAGGGCTTGATGGGCTGACAATCCTACACCCATTCCTAAATTTGGCCTCAATATGAAACAAGAGGTAAGTAGGAAGACAAGTGGAGGATAATTGAGGAATTTTTTTTTCGAGAACGTGAAGATATTCACATATTTGATGAGAAATAGATTAAAAAGCCTGTCTGAATCATTTCTCAATTTTTTAAGCAGTTACACTTCTATAAA
Organism: Pristis pectinata; assembly: GCF_009764475.1. Classification (NCBI taxonomy): domain Eukaryota; kingdom Metazoa; phylum Chordata; class Chondrichthyes; order Rhinopristiformes; family Pristidae; genus Pristis; species Pristis pectinata. The sequence continues at coordinate 42,159,586 of NC_067416.1, read as the reverse complement.
ATGTTATCAACTACAATGAGAAAGAGACACATCAAATAACTACCAGTTTATTAGTTGGCTCAGCAAGGGCTTGGTTGGTAGAGAAAGGACAATGTACACTGATAGGCAGATTATTATTTGAATTTTAAGGTAATAATGTACAACAGAGTTCAGAGAACAACCTTTGAGAAATAAAAGGTCAGGAAGTTCATAGGACCAAAATTCCTTAACTGTACTCTTTCCCTTGAGTTGCAGCAGGAGGGCTCTCAATCTGTCACTAACCCTACCAGAGGGTCTCAGCTCTTTGAAGGGTTTACTCTGTTTGAATAAACTAAGACAGGCTCCAGTGCCAGTATGGATGTATTTTCTTCCTTCCCGGGAAGTGGAATTTTTGACTATTTAAAAAGAGCTGTGGAAAACAGGGCTGATTTATTTGCTGCTCCCTTTTATGTCATCTCTATTTCTGCATGGCTCCCAATCTCACCACACGACCCTCATGTGTCTCTTTCTCATTGTAGTTGATATCATTTTATAAAAGCCAGTCTGTTGACCTGACTGGCAGTTAGGATCAGGCAGAGAGAGACCCTGCAGAGGAAACTGTGTAAGATTTACTGATAAGCTTTGAAAGATCTAGAGTCAAGCCGTGGGGAGGTTAGTCCTTTGAGCTTAAAGTAAGAGCTGCAGTGTAGCATCCAATGATCATCACAGTACAAATTGTGGGGAGAGAGTAGTCACAATGTCTCGGACACTGGGTGAGATGACAGAAGTGATGGACTCTGGAAGCAATTTGTGAAAACTGAGTTTGGGTGTCTTCAGACAGACTGTTTTCTGAATTTGAGAACATTTCAGATACAGGAATTAGCATATGAAGACATGCTGATTTTCACTTTGGGTAAACAAAATGCAAGGTCATTAATTCGTGCCTTGTAGACACTGGGATAAACTGGGCAATTTTGAGATCCAGACCTCCTGTGCGTGGAATGGCAGCTGGTGTGCAGTGATTTCAAGCCAATCGGGCAATTGGGGAAAGTCAGAGTCATCAGCTGGCATTCAGAGCATGGGACAGGAAGTGATGTGTAGGGGTTGATGAGGCAGAGACCAAAGCTGGTTGAACACATTTTGGAGCCAGAGTGATATTCCTTTTAATAGTCATGTTGCTCAACACTGGTTAAGTTGCATGTACTCAGTAAAATTATAATTTTATATATTAGTGGTACCCAACAGCCACATCAAAAATGGCCTCTTGGTTCAAAGCTGGGATAAATGGCCCATATTAATTCATGTTTCTCCATGTGTAATTAGAATATTATTCTAATTAAATGAATATATGCTAACATTTAGAAATTATCCAGTCTCACAGCTTGAAGCACTACATAAATGATAAGTTATGGGAAATCAAATAATCAAAGATCAGCTATTATTTTGTGACATCTATAACCGGCACTACACGTTGTTACAAGACCCCATCTGAGCCTTTTGGGAAGTTTCCATTTCTGAAGGTGAGCATGAGAATGAGGTTGCTGCTTATTCTTTAAGGTGAAGTCCAGGTGGGCTGGCCAAGGCGGAGTGAGCTGTGACCAGGGGAAGTCTTCTCAATGATTTCAGTTTGGAGCCAGGCCAGAGTCCCAGTTTTACTGCTCTTCCTTTCCTGAGTGTTACAGGTTCTCAATCGCATCATGTTTTTCACCCTTGAGAAAGCAATTTAAAGCAAAGTGTTATTCTTAAGCAGCCAAATCCATGATATCCATTTGAAAGTAATTAATTCTCTGAAACATGAATTATTCGGATGAACACAAATTCCCATTTATAGTTGTGGCTTTTGCAGTGTAATGTCATGTTCTCTCAGGAATATTCCCGACTACACCACCAAACTCCCTCCATCAACCCAACCCAATTCCATTTTCCCTTATATCTTCTTCCCCACATGAAGTTGATCGAGATGGTACAAACATGATGCAAGGCCATGCTGAAATCTGCTAATGTCAACACACCCGGCCATATACAATCAGAGGAACAGGAGTCATGGTTGGAGGTCTGTTCATCACCCTAATCAGCTGGTCAACATAAGGCCTTCTGGCCCTTGTGATTGGGCATTATGGTAGGCACCATCTTTACCCACAAGGTCATTAGGTAAAGCCAATGGAACTAGACCATTAAAGTTAGCATCACTGATATGTAGTCAGAAAATCAAAGATATCATTTATTTTGTTCCCAATGTGCATTACTTATAGTAGGTTTTCATCAATGATGAACAATTCAAGGAAAAAAAAAGTATGCCTACTGCATGAGCTCCTCTGGTTTCTGTTTTCCGGTGGATGTGCCGTTGCAGACAAGGCCAGCATTGCCTATCCCTAATTACTCTTGAGAAGGTGGTGGCATCTCCTTGAAGAGTGCTTCCAGAGTGTTCTGATGAAAAGTTAATGGAACTGAAACATTAACTCTTTTCCTCTCCTGTGCTGCACTGTTCTATCTTTTATGTTTTAAGTCCCTCCCATTCTAGTTGCCTCACTTCATCTGTTCAACATAATTTTCTTTGCCTATTTTCTACTTGAAAGCATCTATGACATTTGCCTCAAATGCTTTCTGTAGCTCGAAGTCCAAGATTCCAAGCAGTGCAACTTCTTCCTTTTTTGTCTACTGTATTTATTAGGAGTTATTCTGGAAAGAGGCCCCTGGTTTTAGCTTTATCTGAAAGTAGAAATGCAACTTGAATATAAAAGTTTAGATTGGTGTCATGCTTGGTGCAGACATGATGGGCTGAAGGGCCTGATCCTGTTCTGCACTGTTCCATGCTTTATAAAACTTGAGTTGGGCCACATTTGGAGTACTGTGTGCAGTTCTGGTCACTACAATATAGGAAGGATCTGAAGGCTTTGGAGAGGGTGCAGAAGAGGTTTGCCACAACATTGCCTGGATTGGAGAGTAGCCGTAAAGAGGTTGGACAGACTTGGATAGTTTTCTCTGCAACGTCGGAGGCTGAGAGGTGACCTGCTGGAATTATATAAAACTATGAGAAGTGTAGATAGTCAGAGGCTCGTTTCCGATTTGGAAATGTCAGATATTAGAGGGCATAGGTTTAAGGTGGGGGTGGGGGGGGGGGGTTGCGGTGTTTAAAGAAGATATGCAGAACAAGTTTTTTTTTACAGAGAGTAGTAGGTGTCCAGAACACCCCGGCAGGGGAGGTGGTAGAAACAGAATACAATAACAATGTTTAAGAGGCATTTAGACAGACACATGAACAGGCTGGGAATAGTGGGATATGGACCATGTGTAGGCAGATGGAATAAGTTTAGATTGGTGTCATGGTTGGTGCAGACAAGATGGGCTGAAGGGCCTGATCCTGTTCTGCACTGTTCCACGCTCTGTGTTTTCCAGTATGTTCACAGAGAGAATTTGTCAGCAAAATAACAACGCAAAGTCAAACAAAATGAGTGAATCACAAAGGTGTGCAACTCCGCCTTGGGCCAATAATACCACAATTATCTCTTCAGTCCTCACTCATTCCAGACATTGATCACTTGCACACTGGTTCCAGTTCTCAAACTGTGTACCTGCTTCTCTCGACTCTTACTAAAGCTCATTAAGATGATACAGTTAAAACTCTCCATAAACTGCATTGTGAAATCTCCTGCCATCTTTTAAAACTACTCGCCCAGTAATTTGGATCACAGTTGCCATTATGTACTTGTTCTTTTGGCAACAAATATTTTTGCAGAATCAAGTTGACTGAGGTGCTTAACAAAATAATGGATTTTCTGAGATGAGTGTGGGCCAGATGTGTGTGTGGGGGGGGGGGGGGGTGTTTTCACCATAATGTTTCAGTGTAAAATATAACATCGGCCTAATTTTAATATTAACAAGGCCATTTAGTAACTCACTGTGCTTTGAGAGGGATATAGCAATACACCAAGTTCCTCATAGTCATCAGATACCTCCGTGAAAGCATAAAAATATCATGTGGGGAGGACGGGGGTTGGCTTTCTATGGCAAGCAGGAGATTGTCCACACGAGAGCACCACAGGACAGAAGATGATGTGAAATGTTTTTGATCAGACAAGGGAAGTTGTGTTATTTGAATTTTGCTGCATGCTAATGTTAAAACTGAACTTGGTTTTTAGCAAAAAACAGTTGTACTTCATATGTATATTTGAAAGGGTACATGTAAAACATTACTAAAACATCTTACATGCAGCACTTTCATCTTTTGAGTTTTGTTTCAGTTAGATAGAACATAGAAAAATACAGCACAATACAGGCCCTTCAGCCCACAATGTTGTGCTGACCTAAAACCATCTAACCCCTTCCTCCTACATACCCTTCTATTTTAAATTCTTCCATATGCTTATCTAGTAATCTGTTGAATTTGACCAATGTACCTGTCTCCACCCACTGCCCCAGGCAGCACATTACATGCCCAACCACTCTCTGGGTAAAAAACCTTCCTCTGATATCTCCCTCGAACTTTCCACCCATTACCTTAAAGCCATGCCCTCTTGTATTGAGCATTGGTGCCCTGGGAAAGAGGCGCTGGCTGTCCACTCTATCTATTAAGAGATATTTTGTACACTACTATCATGTCTCCTCTCATCCTCCTTCTCTCCAAAGAGTAAAGCCCTAGCTCCCTTAGTGTTTCCTCATAATGCATGCTCTCTAAACCAGGCAGCATCCTGGTAAATCTGCACCCTTTCCAACACTTCCACATCCATCTGAGGCGACCAGAACTGGACACAGTACTCCAAGTGTGGTCTAACCAGAGTTTTGTAGATCTGCATCATTACCTTGTGGCTCTTAAACTCGATCCCTCGACTTAAAAAAGCTAACATCCCATAAGCTTTCTTAGCTACCCTATCCATCTGTGAGGCAACTTTCAGGGATCTGTGGATATGGACCCCTAGATCCCTCTGCTCCTCCACATTACCCAGAGTCCTGCCATTAACTCTGTACTCTGCCTTGGAGTTTGTCCTTCCAAAGCGTACCACCTCACACTTCTCTGGATTGAAATCCATCTGCCCAGCTCTGCATCCTATCAATGTCCCTCTGCAATCTTCGACAATCCTCTACACTATCCACTACACCACCAACCTTTGTGTCATCTGAAAACTTGCCAACCCACCCTTTTACCCCTTCATCCAAGTCATTAATAAAAATCACGAAAAGCAGAGGTCCCAGAACTGATCCCTGTGGGACACCACTAGTCACAGCCCTCCAATCCGAATGTACTCCCTCCACCACAACCCTCTGCTTTCTACAGGCAAGCCAATTCTGAATCCACACAGCCAAGCCTCCCTGGATCCAATACCCTCTGACCTTCTGAGAAAGCCTACCATGTGGAACCTTGTCAACTGCCTTACTAAAATCCATGTAGACCACAGCTACTGCATTACCCTCATCAATCTGTCTGGTCACCTCTTCAAAGAACACTATCAGGCTTGTGAGACATGATCTGCCCTTCACAAAGCCATGCTGGCTGTCCACGATCAGACCATGATTCTCCAAATGCCCATAGATCCTATCTCTAAGAATCCTTTCCAACAGCTTGCCCACCACAGACGTAAGGCTCACTGGTCTATAATTCCCTGGACTATCCCTACTACCGTTTTTGAATAAGGGGATAACATTTGCCACCCTCCAATCCTCTGGTACCATTCCTGTGGACAATGAGGACTCCAAGATCCTCCAAAGGCTCAGTAATATCCTCCCTTGACTCCCAGAGCACCCTGGGGAATATTCCGTCAGGCCCCAGGGACATCTGTCCTAATATTTTCTAACAGCTCCAACACCTCCTCTCTCTTGATATCAATATGCTCTAGAACATTACCCTTACCAACACTGTCCTCAGCGTCATCAAGGCCCCTCTCCTTGGTGAATACTGAAGAGAAATATTCATTAAGGACCTCACCCACTTCCACAGCTTCCAGGCACATCTTCCCACCTTTATCCCTAATCGGTCCTACCTTTACTCCTGTCATCCTTCTGCTCTTCACATAATTGAAAAATGCCTTGGGGTTTTCCTTAACCCTACTTGCCAAAGCCTTTTCATGTCCCCTTCTTGCTCTCCTCAGCCCCTTCTCAGTTCCTTCCCTGCTACCCTATATTCCTCGAGACCTATCTGATCCTTGCCGGCTAAACCTTATGTATGCTGCCTTCTTCCTCCAACTAGATGCTCCACCTCTCTTGTCACCCATGGTTCCTTCACCCTGCCATTCTTTCTCTGCCTCACCGGGACAAATTTATCCCTAACGTCCTGCAAGAGATCCTTTAACAACGACCACATCTCCATAGTACATTTCCCTTCAAAAATGTCATCCCAGTTCACACTTGCAAGTTCTAGCCTTATTGCCTCATAATTTACCCTTCCCCAATTAAATATTTTCCTGTCCTCTTTGCTCCTATCCTTGTCCATGACAATGCACAAGGAGATGGTGGAGTATCCACAACAACTATTTGAAAAAAAGTCTTAGACCATAAAACAAAAGTGTTAACCACTGTCACACATTTTCTGAGAGTGTCTGGATGCTGTCCCTGAGCAAATACCTCCAGAAGAGTCACCAATCTATGGAAACACAAGAGAGCTGCAGATGCTGGAAATCTGGAGCCATGAACACAAAACACTGGAGGAACTCAGCGGGTCAGGCAGCATCTATGGAGGGAAATGAACAGTCGACGTTTCAGGCCAAGACCCTTCATCGGGACTGGAAAACTGTCTATGGAAAACTGATCAGAGTGGAGCATGTTTCTGGAGATCAATTGGCTGACATGAAACATTGGAGTGTTTCTGTGTGCAAACTCAAGGAGTTCAATTACTGTCCTGCCACCCTCCCTCCTCCAAAGTCACACACCTACGCCAATTGTTGCGGTTAGGTGTTGTTCTGATGTGCTGATGCTTAATGCCCACTGTTCCCAAGCTGGAAAAGTACCGTGAATACACATCAAAGAGCAAGGGTCAGCTACAACTGCAATCCGTTGCTAATACACAAAAATTCTCCTTTCACTTGTGATCTCTTTCAGCCTCCCATAACATGTGGTCACCAAAGGGATTTCAGCATTCCCCTGCAGTATGTTTCAGCCCAATCTGCATTCTTTTGTCTCCATGTCTTTTTCTTTTACCCTTGTAATTTTTGAGTTTAGCCTCGTTAGTTTTTGGGTTTAAGCCCAAATCAATATTTGAAAGGCACCCCCTGACTTTCTTTCTCTCAGTTCACCAAAGAACATTGAGTGAAGGAAGTTAAAGTGACAGATCAGCTTTACCTCTTGAACATTTTGGAGCAACTTTCCCTTCGCATCTTTGTTTTTTTCCATTATCTCAAGTTTAACAGTGATCGCATGAACTTTAGATATAATATTGCTAACCGAATGTTCCAGCTGGACAACCCGGTATTCCAACCTGAAAATAACATCACGTTGTGTTAGCAACACTTCATAAAATGCTGGTACTAACAGGAAATTTGCTTGCTAAGAAAGTACTTGTTTAGCATCGCGTGACGATTTTAATAATACTAGGTCTGTTAGATTCCTACGCTCCACTTCATTTTTATTTTAGCATCCACCATCGAATCCCTAGATACATACGCTTGGAACTCCTCATTTGTCACACCGCTGTTTGGTTTGTTGCTGTTGTCTTTTACATTATCAAAGTCAGCAGACTGGCTGAAAACTTTTGAATTGTCCATGTTCCTTCCCAAGTTCTCTATCTCAGCATTCAGAGCAATCTGTGAAATATAATAATAGATATTAAAGTGATCTGTTAACAACAGAATGTTAGTTTGATCTAGTAATACTTGAATACACTGTAATCAGAAAGTTTACTTCCCAGGTAATAAACACAGTCAGGAAATGATTCAAATTTTGCAAAGCCAGCATTTATTCCCTATCTTTAATTCCCACAGAACCACCCAAATAAACTGTCGCAGATCTTCTGGCAAAAGTATTCCTGCAGTGCTGTCGAGCGGGGAGTTCCAGGATTTAGACCCAATGGTGATGAAGGACTGACAATATATTTCCAAGTCAGGCCAGCGTGAGACTTGGAGGGGAATCTGCATGTAGGAGGGGAAGGTGCATGGGAACTTCATGATGTTCCCATGTACCTACTTCCCTTGTTCTTCTTGGTGGTAGAGATTGTGAGTAAGATTGTTATTGGAATAGTCTGGGCGAGTGACTATAGTACATTTTAGACATGGTTCACACAGAGCACCAGCGGTGAAGAGAATGAATGTTTGGTTAATTATAATAGCTACTTCTCTGGAGATTTCATTGTCTTATAACAAGCAAGATTGGGAGTGGCTGTTTCAGGGTAAGTCCACGAGGGAGTTTTTTTTAAAGGCCAGTTAATTAGAAGTCATGACCAGCATCTTCCCGTGAGGATGAAAGTAAGGATGGCAAAGTTCAGGAACCTTAGATGACAAGAGATATTGTAAGTTTGGTCAAAAAGAAAAGGAACCATATGTAAAGTTTAGGAAGCTGAAATTAGACACTGCTCTCGAGGAATTTAAAGGAAGGAGGGAGGAACTTAAACAAGAAGTTAGGAGGGCTAAAACGGGCCTTGAAATGTCCTTCATAAGTAGGATAAAGGAGAATTGTAAGGTGTTTTATACATATATTAGGAGGAAGAGGGTAGCTAGGCAAAGGGCAGGTCCACTCAAGGACAAAGGAAGTACTTTGTCCTTAAGTGGACATACCTCAGGTCACCCAGAGGAGAGCCAGATGTGTGGATGAGGTCCTTAATGAGTGTTTCACATTGGTATTCAAGGAGAAGGACATGGATGGCGGCGAGATCAGGTATGTTGATATTCTGGGGCATGTTGATATTAAGAAGGAGGAGGTATTGAAAAACATCCCATAAATCCCCAGGGCCTGATGGGATCTATCACAGAATGCTAAGGGAGACAAGGAAGGAGGTTGCTGGGGCTTTGAAAGAGATCTTTGTATCCTCTTTAGCCATGGGTGAGGTGACAAGTAAACTGGAGTATTGCCGACATTGTTCCTTTGTTTAAGAAAGGCAACAGGGACAACCCAGGCCGGTGAGCCTTACATCAGTAGTAGGGAAATTATTGGAGAAGATTCCTAGGGACAGGATTACTCGCATTTGGAAAAGCACGGACTTGTTAGGGAAAGTCAACATGGCTTTGGTGTGGAGGAGGTCCTGTCTCACAAAATTTAATTGAGTTTTTTGAGCAAGTGACGAAGGTGATTGATGAGGGCAGTTCCGCGGATGTTGTCTACATGGACATTAGTACACAATTTAACAAAGTTCCTCTTGGTAGGCTGGTACATTAGATTAAGTCACATGGGATCTACACCGTGTTGGTCAATTGGATCCAAAATTGGCCTGGTCATAGAAGACAGAAGGAAGTGGTAGAAGGGTGCTTTCTGTCTGTAGGTTTGTGACAGTGATATTCTGCAAGGATCATTGCTGGGACCTCTGTTTTCTGTGATAAATAGTAATGATCTGAATGAAAATATAGGTGGTCTGAATAGTACACTTGCAGATGACGCAAAAATTGGCAGAGTTGTGGATAGTGAGGAAGGTTTTGAAAGGATAAAGCAGGATCAGTTGGAAATTTGCGTAGAGAAATGGCAGATTGAGCTTAAGCTGGACAAATGTGAGGTGATGCACTTTGGGAGGTCAAATGTAAGAGGATAGTGTACATTAAATATTTGGATCCTTTGGAGTATTGATGTACAGAGGGATCTTGGGATACAAATTCATAGTTCCCTGAAAGTGGTGAAACAAGTGGATGAGGTAGTAACAAAGGCATACAGCATGCTTGCCTTCATTGGTTGGGGCATTAAGTATAAGAATCAGGAAGTCATGTTGCAGCCGTATAAAACTTTGGTTCAGTCACGTATTGTGGGCATTTCTGGTCGCCATACTATAGGAAGGATGTGGTGGCTTTGGAGGGGGTGCAGAGGTTCACCAGGATGTTGCTATAAAGAGAGTTTGGACAAACTTGGAATGTTTTCTCTGCAGCGTCAAAGGCAGAGAGGTGACCTGATGGAGGGATATAAAATTATGAGAGGCATAAGTAAGGTCAGAGTCTTTTTCCCAGAGTGGAAATGTCAAATACTAGGAGGCATAGCATATGCCCATCATTTCTGGATCTGACCTCAAACCATCTGCTAATGGGAACATCTACCCCTGCCCCTACCAGCCCATTTACCCCAACTAAATATCATAATCCTGCAGTCCTCTAACAGTTTTCCTCTGCCTCAAGGAGGAAAAAAAACAATTTTTTCGGTTTGACCTTATTAGCTAAAATCTCTTGTCCATGGAAGCATTCCAGTATTACTTTTTACTTTCCTTATAAAGTTATATTTAAGAAATCACAATTCTTTATAGTTTGTGTATTCTACACCTGATGTTCAAACAAGTCCTTAATTACAAATGTCAATGACTGGATAATCATTATATTTTCATTATATATTTAGTCATTATATATTCATAATCATCTCAATATCTCAATTCTCACATATTACTCTTAGAACATAGAACAATTACAGCACAATTCAGGCCCTTCGGCCCACAAAGCTGCGCCAAACATGTCCCTACCCTAGAAATTACTAGGCTTACCCATAGCCCTCTATTTTACTCAGCTCCATGTACCTAACAGTCTCTTGAAAGACCCTATCATATCCGCCTCCACCACCATTGCCGGCAGCCCATTCCACGCACTCACCACTCTCTGAGTAAAAAACTTACCCCTGATATCACCTCTATATCTACTCCCCAGCACCTTAAACCTATGTCCTCTTGTGGCCACCAATTCAGCCCTGGGGAAAAGCCTCTGACTATCTACCCTATCAATACCTCTCATCATCTTATACACCTCTGTCAGGTCCCCCCTCATCCTCCGTCTCTCCAAGGAGAAAAGGCCGAGTTCCCTTAACCTGCTTTCATAAGGCATGTTCCGCATTCCTGGCAGCATCCTTGTAAATCTCTTCTGCACCCTCTCTATGGCTTCCACATCTTTCCTGTAGTGAGGCGACCAGAACTGAGCACAATACTCCAAGTGGGGTCTGACCAGGGACCGATATAGCTGCAACAATACCTCACGGCTCCTAAATCCGATTTCCCGATTGATGAAGGACAATACACCATATGCCTTCTTAACTACAGAGTCAACCTGCGCAACCGCTTTGAGCGTCCTATGGACTCGGACCCCAAGATCCCTCTGATCCTCCACACTGCCAAGAGTCCTACCATTAATACTGTATTCCGCCAACATATTTGATCTACCAAAATGAACCACTTCACACTTATCTGGGTTGAACATGTATTGTACCAATATATACCAATATTGGTCAATTCATGCTCTTAGGTCTAATTTTCTTACCTTCTTTTCTTCTAATTCATTCCTCATCCTCATCTGCTCTTCTTCATCCAGTATTTTATTGTCGTCATAGTCAAATCTTGCAAAAGTATCTTTGATCTCTTGGTCAGAGTGGCCCAAGCTGAAAAATAGTTGGTTCTTGACTACAAAGCCATCAAGCAAGTTGTAACTAAACGGGCCATAAAAGTGGATGGTCCCAGTGCGAATAGCTTTTTGGGAACTCACTGGTTTCAATACCCAACACCCCCACCTGCACCGTCCAGGTCCTCCCAGGTCCTTCATCACCCCAGTTTGTGCAGCACATCTTTCTGGTTTCCCCTCAATGGCAGGAATGGTGTTAGGATCCCTCCACACAGGGGCTATCTGCCCTGAGCCAGGAGAACGAGCAGGAACTTGACAAAGGTAAAAGAGGGTGAGACCGTGGCCCAGAACCCTGAGAAACCAGAAGAAAGACCTTCCCAGCATGTCTGTCACTTTGGTCAGAAATGCTAACTGTCCCATATTTGAAAGGGAAATTGTCCCTTCTATGAGATGATGGTGTATGAGATCAGTGCGATGCACTTATGATTTTTCTGAGTCTCAAATGTTGAGTCCAGAGCCAGGAAAAACTCAATAGTCAGGAGCCTGCTGTGAGCAGAGACAGCTAAACATGGCAAACTCCCCACTGAATACAAAAATAAATTCAAACCTACTTTGAATTGTGATCCACTGGGAGGAATTCCTCACAGCAAGACACAAGCCTTGCCCACCATCAGCCTCAACCGTAACAACCATGCAGCAGCAATGCCAGGCAAATGTCCACCTTCAACAATTGCTTGGTTCAGTCGGGTGTCAAAAACTGACATGTAACAGCTGGATTCTGCCACTGCTGGAAGGGAGGTGGGGACACACCATCCAATTTCTAGACGGCTGCATTTCCATCATTGTTGTGTTACTGTTTCAGATTCCTATCACCTTTACTTTTTTCACTTTTTATTTACAAGTGTTAATTTTAGGAAACCTTGTTCACGAACACCCACGCTGTGCACGCAAATTGGGAATTCTGGTATGTCATTTTCATAATTTCCACAATTCATCTAGAAAACATTTTAAAACTGTCCTGTAAATAAATGTTTTCAGCCACTATAATTTAAAATCTATATTACAATTAAATTTTTACCCCTTAAGATTGCTTCTAAAATCCTCAAAATCCAGCTTCTTGGATCCATTCTGTAGAGCTTTCTGCACATCAGAAATTCGCTCTTTTTTCAGCTTCATTTTCATCAAAGCCTTATTATAGCCCTAAAGTTCAAACAGGAAATATCAGGACATAAATCTAGAACTTAATGTTAACAGATAACAATGCTTGCTCATATGAAATTTCTCTCCCCTTTATTTCATTGCCACGGACGTACAGAGGACCACCATGCAGTGGTGTTAATTTTTGAACACTGGTGTCACAATGCTCGTGTCTCATTAAATTACAAATTCTCATAAATTACCTGAAAACTTTCTCTGCAGAGTAGTTTTATAGAATGTTTGAGCACTAAACTTGTTGACTTCTCTGTATCTATGTGTGAACGAAACTGCAATACACAGGGAATATATCACCAATGCTGCCTCTACAAATTTACCGGAAGGAAGAGTAAACTAACATTAGACTCTTCTCAGAGGCCAACATCCCCAGCATTCAGGCCCTGTCTACTCTCAGGCAGGTAAGTTGGGTAGGCCATGTTTTTGCATGCCTAACGTCGGGCTCCTGAAACCCTCACTCTATTCTGAGATCTGTCATGGGAGGAGATTAACAGGTGGGCAGAGAAAATGTTTTAAGCGTGTACTCAAAACTTCCTTGAAGAAGAGCAACATCCTCACTGACTCATGAGAACCTCTGTCCCATGATCACTCAACATGGAGAAGGAGCATTCAGCATGGATCGAGAACCTCAGTCCATGCATCAGGAGCACAAAGGAGCTCTGCATAAGCAGCTGAAGGAGAGTACCACTTCACCAACTGCCCAACCACTGGACCCGTCAGCCACCATCTCCCCACCTATGGAAGAAAGAGTCCACAGTTCCCACATTAGCCTCATTGGCTGCCTCAGAACCCACAAAAATCAGAGTGGATACAAGTCCTCCTCAATCCCAAGGGACTGCCTAATAAGATGAAGACTGGACAGTAGGGTTACGTGTTGTGCCTGCTTTTCAAACAATGTAACACTTTCACAGCCTAGGACATCCGGCTTGCACCAGGAGTTTAGAGATTCAACATGTAAAAAGTTAGTGTGCTGCAGTATGCATAAACCTCTATTAATTTGGATATATTAATTAGATATTTTGGTTAAAATATGAGTTAGGCCACAGCTGAAGTACTTCCCGTTGCCTGCCACTTTAATTCTCCATCCCACTCTGACCGATTCATCTGTGGCCTCCTGCACTGTTACAATGAGGCCCAACACAAGCTTGAGGAACAGCACTCTGGGCACGTTGCAGCCTTCATGACTCAATATTGAATTCTACATCTTTAGGTAACGAGACCTCTCTGCTTGTATCAATCACTTATCTGTGATGTTGGCTCAGCTCATTTGTATTTGTCCCCTTTTTTAAAAATCTTTTCTCCCCCTGGGAGTAGAAGACATGCCCACCCTGACCTGCTGGGCATGTCTTCCTGCTCCGCATTTTGCAACTCCTATACTCTTTTACCAATGTTCTTTTCTCTATGTTCTCACTCTCTAACTGCTCCCTCTCCTCTGTCTTCTTTTGTCTTCTTCCCAGGTCTGACGAAGGCTCTTTAACCTTGAACAATAACTATGTTTTCTCTTCCCCAGATGCAGTCTGGCCTACTGAGTATTTACAGCGTTTTCTGTTTTCACTGGGACATTGCCTGTGGTGGAGCACTTCAGCTGTGGGGAGAAACTAGAAAGGCTGGATTTGTTTTCCCCGGAGTGGAGGAGGCTGAGGGGCGACCTGAAGCGGTACACGCATTTTTAGGGGGAAAGACAGAGTTTATACAAGAAAACTATTCCCCATAGCAGAGAAATCTAAAACTAGAGGGCATAGTTTTAGGGTAAAGAATAAAAGGTTTAGAGGGGATCTGAGAAAGAACATTTGCACCCAGAGGGTGGATGGAATCTGGAATGCAGCACCTGACTGGGTGGTGGAGGCAGGTACTTTCACAATGTTTAAGTAGTACCCCCCAGATAAGGGTTTCAATCGTCAAGATATAGAAGGCTATGGACCCAGTGCTGGTATTCGATGAGTTGGAGTACAGGAAGGAGATAGAGAGCTTAGTGACATGGTGTCATGACGACAACCTTTCCGTCAGTGTCAGCAAAACAAAAGAGCTGGTCATTGACTTCAGGAAAGGGGGCGGTGTACATGCACCTGTCTGTATCAATGGTGCTGAGGTCAAGAGGGTTGAGAGCTTCAAGTTCCTAGGAGTGAACATCACCAATAGCCTGTCCTGGTCCAACCATGTAGACACCATGGCCAAAAAAACTCACCAGCACCTCTACTTCCTCAGGAGGCTAAAGAAATTTGGCATGTCCCCTTTGACACTCACCAACTTTTATCAATGCACCTATTTGGATGCATCACGGCTTGATATGGCAACTGCTCTGCCCAGGACCGCAAGAAACTGCAGAGAGTTGTGGACATAGCCCAGCACATCACGTAAACCAGCCTTCCCTCCATGGACTCTGTCTTTACCTCTCGCTGCCTTGGTGAAGCAGCCAGCATAATCAAAGACCCCACCCACCTGGGTCATTCTCTCTCCTCTCCTCTCCCATCAGGCAGAAGATACAGGAGCCTGAGGGCACATACCACCAGGCTCATGGACAGCTTCTATCCCACTGTGATGAGAGTATTGAACGGTTCCCTTATATGTTGAGATGGACTCTTGACCTCACGATCTACCTCATTGTGACCTTGCACCTTATTGTCTACCTGCAATGCACTTCCCTGTAGCTGTGACACTTTACTCTGTACTCTGTTATTGTTTTTACCTGTACTACCTCAATGCACTCCGTACTAACTCAATGTAGCTGCACTGTGTAATGAATTGATCTGTATGCAAGACAAGTTTTTCACTGTACCTCGGTGCAAGTGACAATAATAAACCAATACATAATATTTCAATTCTATAAAGGTGCAGTTTGTAATGAGTAACCAAAGTTACAAAAATGTGTGCTGCTGTAGATGAGATATTTAGCTCAAAGGTAAAATGGAGTCCACCCTGATGCACTTTGAGTCAGAGTTATAGTTATACAGAACGGAAACAGGCCTTTTGGCCCAACTCATCCATGAGACTGGGGTGCCTTCCTCAGCTAGTCCCATTTTCCTGCATTTGGCCCATATCCCTCTATTCCTTTTCTATCCATGTACTTGTCGAAATGTGTTTTAAATGTTGTACTGCCTCTATCACATCCTCTGACAGCTCATTCCAAATACCCGCCATCTTAACTATGAAAAGTTTGCCCCTCGGGTCCCCTTTAATTCTTTCCCCTCTCACCTTAAACCTATGCCCTCTAGTTTTAGATTCCCACTACCCTGGGAAAAAGACTGTGACCTTCACCTTATCTACAGCCCTCATGATTTTATAAACCTCTGTAAGGTCACCCGTCAGCCTCCTTTGCTCTATGAAAACAGTCCCAGCCTATCCAGTCTCTCCTTATAACTCAAGTCCTCCAGTCCCGGTAACATCCTTGTGAATCTTTTCTGCACCCTATCCAGCTTAATCACATCCTTTCTATAGTATGGTGACCAGAACTACATAGTCCTCCTAAAGGGTGTTGTTTAAGTTTAAGCTTGTACAAGGTTTAAAAAGTAACACATTTCCAGAGTTACAAGTTCACATTTATCACCTTGAACAAGTACTGTGCAAGAGATGATCTAATCGAGGGCATGCAGACAGCAGTCTGCTGTGATGGCATGAGCTGGGAGCAGAAATTGCATTCTGTACGGTGGAGATTGGAGTCTGCACGTTGTTGTAGCCTGACCTTCACCTGCACTTCCTTCCTGGTGGTTGAACGGGATGTTGTTGTATTTATTGACTCAACATTCTCACTGGACTTAGACAAAATGGATGGCTCATGTTCAACCACAAGTGGGGGCTGTGTTCATATTTGAGCCTTCTGATTAATTCGGTGCTGCAATAAAAGATGTTTATTTTAAATGCAGACTTTATTTCTATAAAACAGGAGTTCTGAAAATGATCAAAATGATTTGCAAGGAGTTTTTGGAGCATCTAAATGAAAACAGAAAATGCCTGAAATGCACAGAAGATCAGGCCGTATCTGTGGGAAGAGAAACAGAGCTAAGGTCTTCAGCCTGAAACATTAGGAACGTTTGGAGATAATGTTAATTCCTGAAAACCAGTGGGTTTGGGGCATGCAGAAAGTAGCCTTTATTTTAATAACTTCAAAACAGAATTCAGCTCCATCATTTCTGGTTTTACTTGTGCCAGATCATGGAATAGCCAACCAATCCACTCTCATGAAGTGAGTCAGAGTGCATGACCAAATAGCTCAGAAGAGTGAGTCAGAGTGGGCAACCATTCTGATTTCTGTTTTCATTAGTGCATTCATAACAGTACTTGTTTTTAGGATGGGCAGGGGTGTTTCCACTAGGCCCACCATGCAAACCTCTGCAGAGTGTCTGTGATTACTCAGCCCACCCATCCCCAATGCCCCCTCTATAATCTCTACAATTCCCATTCCTCAATCTTCATCTTCCCCTCTTCCTCTGCAATTTCCCCACTAATCTCCATAATGAGCTCTCTGGCCTCCATCTGAGGAGCCCAACCTCAATCTTTCCTTTCCCGTGATCAACCTTCCTGCCATCTCTACAGCCTGCCTCTTCTTCCCATTCCCTCGCTCCCGCCTAAACCTCAGATACAACCTTTCCCGCCTAGTGCGAACTGCTTTTTGCCAAACAGGAACCTGATAAAAGATAGCCTGCTGTCATTTTTGTCAGGACATCTGTAAATCCCTCACCGTTGCCCTGTGCTGGGGCTATAATTTTGCCAAGGACTAGTTTTCACTGCATTCCACTATACTGGCCCATGAGAACTCCAAAGCAGAGAAAGCATCAAGGTAAGTGAAATATAATCACATTTTAGTAGGCATTAGTTGAGTGATCAGTTTGGTAGTCTAGTGTGGCACAGCTGAAAGGCTGTGAGCTCAGACTCCATCAGGTTAGCTGCAATGTGGATTCCATTAGATCTGCTTATTTGTGGATTGGCTCAAAAACTTCTGGATGTAACACAATTAATTCACTGTATCTTTCTTGGATGTATGCAACCTCAGTCCAGTGAGAATTACTGCCTTAATGGCCCTGGATAACTACGGACCAGCAAGGTACACTTGTATCCCAACAATAATAACAAAAAGTTAATGCCTCTTCAGTGTGAATATTGTGATGGAGATTTCGTGGATGATGTTTCCAATATCAACTATCTGAAATGTATTCATTCTTAAGCAATGAAACTTACAGCTATTTAGTTATTATTTTATTACATAAAACATTAATATTGTCATATGAAAGCAAACCTGTTTAATGATGTCTGTAATTTGAAGTTCATTTTTCTGATTGGAAAGATCTGCCTTCACTTCTGAGTATGTATCATTTATAATGGCCAGGAACATATTCTGTAATAGAAAGCAGTTGATAAATGATTAAATTAAATGGTATGAATAATTCTTCCTTTTACATCACATGGATCTACAAAATTCATATTTTGCTCCAGAGACAAGTACTGTTTATGGTTTGGCCCTGGCCTGACCTTGCTCTATACTGAGCAGTGGACAATGGATGGTTTGCCTCTTGTCATTGTTACTTGATTTGATGGGGAGTATTCTCATTTTGCTCTGCTGGCTCCTGACCTGCGAACTTCAACTTGGAGATGGTTTGCGTCTTCTAAGCGATCTAACCCTCCTCCCAGCTTTCAGGAAATTCCTTAGTTGCCCTAATCCCCTTGCTGATCCCTGCGCTAAGATCCCCAGGTCATGCCTGTCACCTCACCGATGGTCGTGGACATTCACTACTGAGATCATGAGGAAATTCCTTCACAGCTCCAGGCATTGGCTACCATGGTGTGACCATGTGGACAATGAATGGAGTTTGGTGTCCTCTGTCTATTACTTCCTCCCAGCTTGGCTGGCCAGGGATCTCCAGGTGCTTGGCTGTATTGTTCCAGCATAGAAAATGAAGCTATTGATGTTGGTTGGTTTAAGGTTGCCTCCAGTAATTGATTTTCTTCACATTGCTGACTTGTTCCCATACTGAGCAAGTGCATTAAATGTTGGAGAATACACAGGGCAAGTGTGGAGATCCTGATTGTGAGCAAACTTGCAAACTTGTGGATGATGTTGATTCGGGTGCTGATTTTCCTTTCTTGGTCTTTCTATGTGGGCTGTGCTGTAATTCAAAAAGTTGCTATTCCTGATGATGCTTCAATCTTTGTTCACACTTGTGGACACACAGGTGGAAGTTGCTGACCTGTGTCTTGGTTTAGAGCATAGAACACTACAAATATAGTACAGCACAGGAACAGGCCTTTGGCCCACAATGTCTGTGTCGAACATGATGCCAAATTAAACTAATCCCTTCTGCTGGCACATGATCCATATTCCTCCACTCCCTGCATACTCATGTGCCTGTCTAAAAGCCTCTTGAATGCCACTATCATACTTTCTTCCACTACCACCCCTCCAGGTACCTGCCACTCTCTGTGTAAAAAAACTTGCCCCGCATATCCTCTTTAAACTTGCCCCCTCTCACCTTAAAGCTATGCTCTCTAGTATTTTGATTTTTTGTTTGATTTGGTTGAAGTTGATTGGCAGAATAGCAGCCAGTTTAGCCAGGCAATTGTCAGAGTGTCCATTGCTTGTGCCAGTGGCTGTATTTCCCTCCAAGTTCAACAAAGAAGCAAAGGGTTTTCGCTCAGTGCTTGGATCGCAGAGATCAGCTGGTTGTCTTTTCGATATTGTTGATATTCCAAGTTTGATAGTGTTGTGTGTCACTGAGAGATAATGAAAATGATATACAGCAGTCATCTCCTGAAGCCATTCTTACTCTGGTGTGTGAGATACAGGACCTGTCCAGTAAACAACCAATATGTCAGACACCAGTCTCTCAGAAATGAATTGTTCTTCCAATATGGGAGAGAACCAGTTCAGGATGGGAAATTCATAAGATTTGTAGGGATAATAAAAGAATGACATAAACAGTATTTCATATTTTTGGTGACTAATATGGGTAAATTAAAGGAAATTGATGGAATTTACAACACCAGGTGTTCTAAACCTTTCCAATCCAAGTACCTGTCTTTTAAATATTGTTATTGTACCTGCCTCAACCACTTTCTCTGGCAGTTCATTCCACATACATACCAATCCTTGTGTAAAATCCTTATCCTCATGTTCCTATTAAATCCTTCCCCTCTAACCTTAAACCTATGCCCTCTAGTTCTTGATTCCCAACCCTGGGAAAAAGACCGAGTGCATTCACCCTGTCTATGCCCCTCATAATTTCATACACCTCAATAAGATCACCTCTCAGTCTCCTATGCTCCAAGGAATGAAGTCCTAGCCTGTCCAACCTCTCCCTATAACTCGGTCCCTGACAACATCCTTGTAAATCCTTTTTACACTCTTTCCCGTTTAATAACATCTTTCCTATAGCAGGGTGACCAAAACAGAACACAATATTCCAAATGCAGGCTCACCAACATCAACATAACATCCCAATTTCTATACTCAATGCCCTGACTTATGAAGGCCAGTGTGCCAAAAGCCTTCTTCACCACCCTGTCTACCTGTGGCTCCACTTTCAGGGACTTGTACTCCGAAGTACAAGTACTCCAAGTACTTGTACTCCTAAGCCCCTCTCATCTACAACACTACCCAGGGCCCTGTCATTCACTGTGAAAGTCCTACCTGGATTTGGACTTTCCAAAATGCAACACCTCACACTTATCCAAATTAAACTCCATTTGCCATTCCTCGGCCCACTTATTCAGCTGATCAAGATTCCCCTGTAATTTTTGATAACCTCCTTCATTGTCCACTATACCACCTATTTTAGTGTCATCTGCAAGCTTGCTATCCATGCCTTGTACATTCTTATCCGAATCATTGATATAGATGACAAACAACAATGGGCCCAGCACCGATCCCTGAGGCACACCACTAGTCACAAGCCTCCAGTCTGAGAAACAACCTTCAGCCATCACCCTCTGCTTTCTACCATCGCCAATTGTGTATCCAATTTTCCAGCTCTCATCTCATTATATTTTGTGGCCATGGTGGCCTTAACAACCCGAGATCTTGCTTTCTTTTTCTTATGAACCTATATCCAAACATTCTTATGTCCTTCCACAGCACTCAGGTAATTTTCCACTCGGAGTATAATTACAATGCCAATCCTATCTTATTATAGAATCACAGAATCATACAGCATGGAAACTGACCCATTCAGCCAACTGTGACACCGATCCACACTGATCCCATTTGCCTGCATTAGGCTTGTATCCCTCTACTTCTTCCCTATTCACGTACCTGTCCAAATGCTTTTAGATGTTGTATTTGTATCTGCCTCCACTACCTTCTCTGGAAGCTTGTTTCAGATATTCACCACCCTCTATGTGACAAACTTCCTCCTCAGATCTCCTTTAAATTTCTCCCCCCTCACCTTACACCCGCGCCCTCTAGTTCTAGATCCCCAGCCCTGGGAAAATGCCTGTCGTAATTTCATAAACCTCTATAAGAACATCCCTCAGCCTCGTACATTCCCTTGAGAATAAACCCATCCTATCCAATCTCTCCTTATAATACAACCCACCATTCCCAGCAACATCCTGGTGAGTCTCTTCTGCACACTCTCTGTGGCTACTACATCCTTCTCGTAGTGTGGCGATCAGAACTGCACGCAATACTCCAAGTGCGATCCAACTAATGTTTTGTACGACTGCAACATACTCTTACACTGAGTGGCTTGGCCTATGAAGGCAAGCATGCCAAATACCTTTCTCACCACCCTATCCACCTGCATTACTACTTTCACCCAAGCTATGGACTTGCACCCCAAGATTTCTCTGTACCCCCTAAGGTCCCTGCCACTTATTGTACCTGAATGTGACCCCCCAAAGGCTATTACTTTACATATGCCTTGATTCTGCCACAAATCCACCCAACTTTCCAGCTGAGTTATGTCCCGCTGTACCCTCCAACAAACTTCTTTGCTGTCTCTGACTCCACCAATTTTCGTGTCATCGGCAAACTTACTAATCAGACCACCTAGATTCTCATCCAAGTCTTTTATATATATATTACAAACAACAAAGGTCTCAGGACTGATTCCTGCAGTACACGACTTGTTACAGATTTCCACTCAGAAAAACACCAGCCCACCACTACTCTCTGCCTCTTATCACCCAAACAATGTTGGATCTAGTCTGCCAACACACCTTGGATCCCTTGTGCCCTAACCTTCTGGACCTGCCTTAGTGAAGTCCAAGTAGATATCACCCACTGACTGTGAATTCCATCTGTGAAGCTATCGTCTATTTTTAGATTTACTTCATAGACAACTTCTGAGTTCCTTTGGAATTTTTGATTTGTTCAAAGTCACAGCAAAATCAAATACAGAACTCATGAGAATTTTCTTTATTCGAGAGGTGAGGCTGCAGAATTTGCCACCACAGGAAGTGGTTTGGGGTGGATGGTTTGTTGCAAACAAGGAGCAGCTAGATAGGTACAAGAGGGAGAAGACACCCACTCAGGCCTCAGAAAAGCCCAAAGATCACTTCTCATGATTGCTAGAGAGGCGCGACCTCCATGTTTAAAGACTGTTGGTTTAGAATGGGTTGCCATGCCAATTGGTCGAAGACAGGTCGTTAGATACTTAACTTCATTTAACTCCATCCCACTCACCTTAGCTCAGTTCCAGCAAAACAGCTGTTTCATAGCTCCAATGACCTGGGTTTGATGATGACCTCAGGTAATGTGTGTGGAGTTTACACATTCTCCCTGTGACCATGTGGGTTTCCCCTGCTGCTCTGGTTCTGTCCCACATTCCAAATATGTGTTGGTTGGTAGGCTAATTGACTACTGTAACTTATGCCTTGGTAGGAGAATCAAGAGGATGTATGAAAATGGGTTACAGAGAAAAAGGGAATGGGATTTAATGGATTGCTCTGAGAATTGGCATGGATTTGATGGGCTGAATGGCCTCTTGTCAGGAGAAAATATTAACTCGACCAACTTCCTTTTTTTAAACCTGCCTTGGATACACCACATTAGTCCTTGACATCCTGATGCCTTTCAACTCTACTGGAATAGCTAAAATGCACAACTTCTATTCATTGTAACGTCCCTCATCTCACTCATTGTCTCACTTACTTATCTCACCCTGGTGTTTTTTGTTTGACGATCTCTGCCATATTTTGACCATCACCTTCAAAGTGACAAATCTCTCCTCTCGAGCTTCCATCATTTATAAGTAATTCAATACAAATTGTAACTTACAAGCAGAACAAAGAAGACAAAGAATACATAGGTGACAAAATAAATTGGACCCAAGATTCTGTTGGCATTGTCTATCTCATCAAAGTTGAAGTCTCCAAGGATTATTCGAAACTGAGTGAAGCTGGAAAGAAATTAAAGCAGAATTAGATGACGAAAAGCACATCAGGATCTGATTGAGCACTCCCAATGGGTAGTGAGTGAACCATGTCAATACACAGTGCACAACTTCCCAAGATACTGTATGTTTCCTGTGATTACTACTCCCTCCTGCATTACGCCTAAAGTTGCCCAAGATCACTTGCCACCTGGTTCTGGACTGCACTGTTTCTTCCAACTGGGATATAGTCTCTGCAATTTCCCCTTATTCCTGGTTGTCCCTGAATATCTCTTCATCTTCATTACTTGGTAATGATCTATTCAGCCTCTTGAATTTCCAAACTGAGGTGGAAAATGAATTTTGGGTTCCTGAAATGTGGGTTCCAAAGTTACTCAGCAATGACAATCTGGTTGATAATTAATATCTACAAATATTCCACATGCTATTCCTTCTGGTTGTAGACCTGGAGCACCTAGTTGCAGGTAAGCCTTGCAGCCAGGTTTGCTAGGGTGGTTTGGGATGGTTTAAACTAGTTTGCAGGGGGGATGGGAACCGGAGGAGTAGGTCAGAGGAAGAAGGGGATGGGGAAAAGTCAGATCTAACAGGTAGAGAAGCTTTGAGGAAGGAGAAGCAGAGTACAGGGTATAAAAGTAGTAAGGTGGATGGGCTAAAGTGCATTTACTTAAATGCAAGAAGCATCAGAAGGGAGATGAACTGAGAGCTTGGATAAGTACATGGGACTATGATATCGTGGCTATTACAGAGACATGGCTGACGTCAGGGCAGGAATGGATATTGAATATTCCTGGTTTTCAGTGTTTTAAAAGGGATAGGGAGGGGGGAGAAGAGGAGGAGGGGTGGCGATACTGGTCAGAGACACTATTACAGCTGCAGAAAGGGTGGATAATGTAGAAGGATCCTCTCTAGAGTCAGTATGGGTGGAAGTTAGGAACAAGAAAGGAGCAGTTGCTCTACTGGGAGTATTCTATAGGCCCCCCGGTAGCAGTAGGGATACTGAGGAGCAGATTTTGGAAAGATGCAAAAATAACAGGGTTATTATCGTGGGAGACTTCAACTTCCCAAATATTGATTGGCACCTGCTTAGTGCCAAAGGTGTAGATGGGGCGGAGTTTAAGTGTGTACAGGATGGATTCCTGTCACAGTATGTTGACAGGCTGACCAGAGGGAATGCCATATTAGATCTAGTTTTAGGTAATGAACTGGGTCAGGTGACAGATCGATCGGTGGGTGAGCATTTGGGGGACAGTGACCACTGCTCCATAACCTTTAGCATTGTCATGGACAGGGATAGGAGCAAAGAGGACGGGAAGATATTTAATTGGGGAAAGGCGAATTATGAGGCTATAAGGCGAGAACTTGAGAGGGTAAATTGGGATGACATTTTTGAAGGGAAATGTACTGTGGAGATGTGGTTGATGTTCAGGGATCTCTCGCAGGATGTTAGAGATAAAGTTGTCCCGGTGAGGCAGAGAAGGAATGGCAGAGTGAAGGAACCATGGGTGACAAGAGATGTGGAACAGCTAGTTAGGAAGAAGAAGGCAGCATACATAAGGTGTAAGCAGCAAGGATCAGAGAGGGCTCGTGAGGAATATAGAGTAGCAAGGGAGGAACTTCAGAAGGGGCTGAGGAGAGTGAGAAGGGGACATGAAAAGTCTTTGGCGAGTAGGGTTAAGGAGAATCCCAAGGCTTTTTTCTCATACGTGAAGAGCAGAGGGATGGCTAGAGTAAAGGTAGGTCCGATTAAAGACAAAGGTGGGAGGATGTGCCTGGAAGCTGTGGAAGTTGGTAAGGTTCTCAATGAATACTTCTCTTCAGTATTCACCAAGGAGAGGGGTCTTGATGACGCTGAGGACAGTGTTGGTAAGGGTAATGTTCTAGAGCATGTAGATATCAAGTGAGAGGATGTGTTGGAGTTGTTAGAAAATATTAGGACAGATAAGTCCCCGGGGCCTGACGGAATATTCCCCAGGCTGCTTTGTGAGGTGAGGGAGGAGATTGCTGAACCATTGGCTAGGACCTTTGAGTCCTCGTTGTCCATGGGGATGGTACTGGAGGATTGGAGGGTGGCGAATGTTGTCCCCTTATTCAAAAAAGGTAGTAGGGATAATCCAGGGAATTACAGACCAGTGAGCCTTACGTCTGTGGTGGGTAAGCTGCTAGAAAGGATTCTAAGAGATAGTATCTATGAGCATTTAGAGAATCATGGACTGATTAGGGACAGCCAGCATGGCTTTGTGAAGGGAAGATCTTGCCTCTCAAACCTGATAGGGTTCTTTGAGGAGGTGACCGGGAAGATTGATGAGGGTAGTGCAGTGGATGTGGTCTACGTGGATTTTAGTAAGGCCTTTGATAAGGTTCCATATGGTAGGCTTCTTCAGAAGGTCAGAGGCCAAGGGATCCAGGGAGGCTTGGCAGTGTGGATTCAGAATTGGCTTGCCTGTAGAAAGCAGAGGGTTGTGGTGGAGGGAGTGCATTCAGATTGGAGGGCTGTGACTAGTGGTGTCCCACAGGGATCGGTTCTGGGACCTCTACTTTTTGTGATATTTATTAATGACTTAGATGAGGGGGGGGTGGAAGGGTGGGTTAGCAAGTTTGCAGATGACACGAAGATTGGTGGTGTTGTGGATAGTGTGGAGGGCTGTCGAAGCTTACAGTGGGATATTGATAGGATGCAGAGCTGGGCTGACAAGTGGCAGATGGAGTTCGATCTGGAGAAGTGTGAGGTGGGTACACTTTGGAAAGACAAACTCCAAGGCGGAGTACAAGGTAAATGGCAGGATTCTGGGCAGTGTGGAGGAGCAGAGGGATCTGGGGGTCCATATCCACAGATCACTGAAAGTTGCCTCACAAGTGGATTGGGTAGTTAAGAAAGCTTATGGGATGTTAGCTTTCATAAATTGTGGGATTGAGTTTAAGAGCCACTAGGTAATGGTGCAGCTTTACAAAACTCTGGTTAGACCACACTTGGAGTACTGTGTCCATTTCTGGTCACCTCATTATAGGAAGGATGTGGAGGTGTTGGAAAGGGTGCAGAGGAGATTTACCAGGATGCTGCCTGTATTAGAGAGTATGGATTATGAGGAGACACTAAAGGAGCTCGGGCTGTTCTCATTGGAGAGGAGGAGGATGAGGGGAGACAATGATAGAGGTATACAAAATATTAAGAGGAATAGATAGAGTGGACAGCCAGCGCCTCTTTCCCAGGGCACCAATGGTCAATACAAGAGGACATGGCTTTAAAGTAATGGGTGGGAAGTTCAAGGGAGATGTCAGAGGGAGGTTTTTCACCCAGAGAGTGGTTGGTGCATGGAATGCGCTGCCTGGGGTGGTGGTGGAGGCTGATACGTTGGTCAAGTTCAAGAGATCGTTGGGTAAGCATATGGAGGAATTTAAGATAGAGGGATATGTGGGAGGAAGGAGTTAGATAGTCCTTGATGTGGTTTAAAGTTCGGCACAACATGGTGGGCCGAAGGGCCTGTATTGTTTAATGGTAAGTCCAGATTTGATGTGTGAATCATTTTAAAAAGTTTAATGGGAGTTCTGGGTCAACGTCTTCCCATGAAGGTGAAGTATAAGAAAAACAAGTCCAATGAACCCTGGATTTCATGGAAAATCAAGGGTTTGATAAAGAAAAAAAGAAGCATTTGCAAGTATCTGCAACTGAAAACAGCAGAGGCCTGACAGGAGGATAGAAAATGTGTGATTGTACTTAAAAACAAAATTAGGAGAGAAAAGAGGGAGCATGAAATATCATTAGTAGACTTCATTAAGGAAAATCCAAAGTATTTTAAGGGCAAGAGGGTAACAAAGGACCCATTAGAGGCCAGAGGGGCAATATGTGTGTGGAGTCAGAGGGCATAAATGAGATCTTAAATGAAAACTTCTCTCTAAATTCACTAATGAGAATGACATTGTCACTGGAGATTTCAGGAAGGGGAATGGTGAAATTCTAGAACAAGTTACTATTAAAAAGGAGGAGGTATTAGATATCTTGATGGGCTTAAAGGCGGTTAAATCCCCAGTGACTGATGAGATGTACTCCAGGCTGCTATGGGAGGCCAGGGTGGTGATTGCTCAGGCCTTGAGAAAGATTTTTAAATTTTCACTGGCCACAGAAGAGGTGCCAGATGACTAGAGGACAGCAAATGTGATACCTTTATTTACGTTGGACTGCAGGAAAAAGCCTGGTAATGATAGGTCTGTGAGCCTAATGACTGTAGAAGTTATTAGAAAAAGTTCTGAGGCACAGCATTAATCTACACTTGGAAAGGGTGGGGGGGGGGCGGGGAAGAGTGTGTCTGTATCATGGAACGTGCCTTTAAGAGGTGGCTTCAGAGCTCACACCAGCTGAACTGGTGCTGAAAACTGCAAGAACTTGCAGCAGGAATGCTGCACTGAAACCAACAGGGTCAGTGGTTGTTTTCAACTGCGAATGAAACCACATTCACAAACCATTCCATCCTCTTGCAGCAGCATCTCTGAACACACGATTAATCCCAAATGCAATCTACCAATATCATTTAATACTTTCACATAACACCAAACAAATGACAATCAGCTGTAATATTTTATGCCACATTTCTTTTGTTGTGCATGAACAATTAATTCCCCGGCAATTAATTACCTGAAAATTTTAAACTGCTTCCAAGATATTTCCACAGATGAAACATCCATGGCTGGAGAGTGAAAAAGTTAAGTTCAACACACACAACCATTTGGGTAGTACCTGAGCACATAATCCATGTGGTCCACAAAATCTGTAGTGAGGGAACACTTTGGTGTAGGAGATGCTGTCTATCATTTGAAATGTTAAATCAAGATTTTGTCTATTCCCACAGGTTAATAAAAAAAATATTTCATGAAATTATTGGAAATAAGAAAGTTCTTCTACTGCCTTTACCAGCATTTACCCTTCAATTAGTATTACTAAACAGTTTATCTGGCCATTTTTGCAGGACTTTGCAGTATGTCACACTTAGAGTCATAGAGAGTCACACAGCATGGAAACAGGCCCTTCGACCCAATTCATCCATACCAACCAAGTAGCCTATCAGACCTAGTTCCATTTGTTTCTGTTTGGCCCATGTCCTTTAAACCTTTCATATCCACGTACCTGTCCAAATATATCTTAAACGTTGTAATTGTACCTCCTCTACCACTTCCTCTGGCAGCTCATTCCACATACACACCACCCTCTGTGTGAAAACATTGCCCCTCGGGTCCCCTTTAAATCTTTCCCCTCTCACCTTAAACCTATGACCTCTAGTTTTAGACTCCCCTATCCTGGGAAAAAGACTATGACCATTCACCTTATCTACGGCCCTCATGATTTTATAAACCTCTATAAGGTCACCCACAACCTCCAATGCTCCAGGAAAAACAGTCCCAGCCTATCCAGTCTCTCCTTATAACTCAAGCCTTCCAGTCCTGGTAACATACTTATGAATCTTTTTTGCACCCTTTCCAGCTTAGTGACAACCTTCCTTTAGCTAGGCGACCAGAATACGATGTCCCAACTCCTTACGCAATACCTACATTTACATACTTCATAGCTGCTACACAATCCCGAGACTGCAAAATATTCCACATTTAGGTTAAGGTAAAATAGAGCAGATGCTAGAAATTTTAAATGAAAACAGAGAATGCATTTAGCATCCATTCTGTGGAGGCAGTAAAACAGAGTTAATGTATTGGGTCACTGACCTATCATCAGCCTTAAAATTAACTTTGACCCACATTGGGCTCCCAGACATCTGTTGAAGGTGTGACTGATGAGATTGTGAGTGTCCACTGCTGGCCGAGGATTAGTTAATGGCTCAGTCAGCTCCATCAGGGGCACAACCCTCCCCACCATCAACAACATCTTCAAGAGGCAGTGCCTCAAGAGGGTGGCATCCATCACTAAGGACCCTCACCATCCGGGACATGCCCTCTTCTCTTTACTACCAGGGGAGGGGGTACAGGAGCCTGAAGATCCACACTCAACGATTTCGGAACAGCTTCTTCTCCTCCGCCAACAGATCTCTGAATGGTCCGTGAATACTATTTCGTTATTCCTTTTTTTTGGGGGCACTATTTATTTACTTAGTAATTTATAGTAATTTCATGTCTTTGTACTGTACTGCTGCTGCAAAACAACAAAATTCATGACATATAAGTCAGTGATAATAAACCTGACTCTGATTCTGAAGCCTGAACTATTAATCTGGAAATCCATTAAATGAACTGGGGGATTTAAATTTTGTTAGGTAATTTGAAAAAAAAAAGGCCAGTATCAATAATAGTGACCATAAAATCACCAGATTATTGTTAAAACTTATCTGCATCCTTAATGTTATTTAGGGAAGGTAAGTTGTCATCCTTAGATGGACTGGCCAATGCAATGTGGGTATTTGTTAACTCCCTTCGGAAATGGGCTTGCAAACCACTTGTCAAGAAGGCAGCCTTCTTCAGTACAATTAAAGATTGGCAAATCAATGCCACTGGCAATCAATGACACCATATTTCATGAATGGATAAATAAAGATTTATTTGCTGTTTTGTAAGTTGTAATGTTGTAACATTGGGATTAGGGTTATGGTTTAGTTTCTGATTTATTCTTGTATTTAGTGAGGCATTGTGTTGATAGCAGAGCCTCATGAAACTACCCTTGAAATATAACTTGTGCTCAAAATCCATTGGAACAAAAGATAGTTCTCACTGTCAGTCCAATGCTGCCACTCACGCCAGAAGCCTTACAGCAAAACCTGTGTGGTTGTTTCTACTTTCCAGAAAAATTGTAACTACACCAACAATCTTATATATAATTAACAATTACTAATTGAAATTTGTCAACTAACTATTAATGTGTCAATTAATTAACTATCATCTCCTTATCATTTTCTGAATTTACTGGAAAGAATAATGACAAATGATTTCTGATTTTTGTAGTTGAAATGATGTATTCTTCTAGTGTTTTATATGGTCTGAAGCAGTAAAGTACTCACATGCATTTGAGGAAAGTACTGAAGTTTTGCACTTGGGTTCCAAACAGAAGATATCCCAGCTGAGCATAGGCGAAGAAAACAATGAAGAACATAATTGCAAAGCCAAGAATATCTTTGGCACATCGAGCCAGGGTTGAGGATAGCTGGGTCATTGTCTTGTTAAAACTTATATACTTGAAGATCTGAGTTAAAATAAGAGAAGTATTAGGAAAATAATGTTTGTGAAAAAAAAAGTCATAAACTTAGTTCCCAGTCATTGAGTCCATCCTCTTCCTTGGGAATTGCTCCAAATTGAACCATTTTGTTGAGTACATTGATGTCATACTTGACTCCAAGGTGTACTTCAGATCTCATATCTGTGCCAATACCAAGACTGTCTATTTCTAACTCCATTACATGGCATGACTCAACCCCTTCCTCAAATGCCTCAGCTTACCCGCCACTGAAACCCTCAACCATGCCTTTTTTACTTCTAGACTTGACTATTTCAATGCAAGCATGGCTAGCCTTTCTCTTTCTACCCTCTACGGCTTTGGGGTAATCCAAAACTTTACTGTCAATAGCTTCCACCATTCAGTCCATCCTGAGCTTGCTGACCTATGTTGGCTCCCAGTCAAGCAATGCCTCAGTAGTTTTTTTAAATCTTTCTTTGGACTCATTGCTGCCTATCTCCATAATTCCTTTCATCTCTACATACCTGGGCATTTCCTATTTTGACCACTTGATCATCTGTCAAATACAACTGCTGCACTATTGTCTGTTGCGGCTTCAGCTGCCAAGACATTAAGCTCTGTAATTGTCTTTACAAACTTCTTCACCTCTCTTTCTGCCCTAATATCTGATGTGATTTGATGTTGTTTTGTTTGATAACATTCTTATGAAATGCCTTGGGATATTTGGCTACATCACAGAATCCTTATAAATATGTTGTTACTTTTGTCACGATCAGAAAATTAAATTTTTAAATTTCAAAAATTTTATTTACAGCATGGTAACAGGCCCCTCAGGCCCAACGAGTCTGCGCCGCCCATTTTAAACCCAATTAACCTACCTGTACGTCTTTGCAATGTGGGAGGAAACCGGAGAACCCAGAGGAAACCCATGCAGACTCGGGAGACCGTAAAAACTCCTTACAGACAGCGACGGGAATCGAACCCCGATCGCTGGTGCTGTAATAGCGTCGCGCTAACCACTACACTACCGTGCCACCCAGTTTACAGGGGCTTCCAGTTTAAACTCTTGTAAATATTTTAGACAAGTGAATGCATGTGAATTAAAGAAATGAGAAAAAAAACTCTAAGAAATGGCATTGTGCAAAAAGGCATTGTAACTTAAGATAGAGCTTTAATCAACCTTTTTCCATGACAAGCTACAGATTCAAATCTGTTTGATAAGCAATGCAAACTGAGGAGTTACTCTTAATATCTGCCAATCTTTTAATGACAATAAAACAAACTTAAATGTTTAGTGACAAAAATAGCTCAGGAATTAGCAGTACAATCAGCAGGTTCATCTTCCCAGTGGTAGTCTTAGTAACGAAGAACAAAACTAACAATATTCACAGCAATCAGTGAAATTACAATGCTGCAATGAGCTGGGGAGATCATGACCATCACTGAGAGTGGAACATTCAGGGCAGCCATTGGTGATGTCATGTCTGAATTATAGTCTGCAAGAACCTATACCAACGGCAAGACTTCAAAAAAGTCACTCAAATTTAAGATGCTTTAGGATATACAGAGGAATTATGACAAGAACTTTTTTCTACCTTTATCCAAGCAAAAAACAAGTTGACAGCATTCATATTATTGTATTGGGTCTGCCAAAATGCTAAGAACTCAAAGTCAGCGTAGGATTCTGGATCAGTCAGCAGTGCTCCCATCAGTATGTTCACTTTAATGGTGCGGAAAATGTGGAATCCTATTGAGAGTAGGGAGAGCTGAAAAAAACAGAAGACTGGTTTGTTATTCACTGTCTTTATAAACTCTTGAAACCAAACTTTAATGGAAAATAATATTCATTATTTTTACAGATCTTTGATTTACAAATAGAGTAATGCAATTTACAAATTTATTTGATGTATAATATAATTTTTCTGTGTATGTATGTGTGTGTGTGTATATATATATATATATATATATATATTAGATTTATGAATATAACATTATTTTGCCAATTTAAAAGCCATTTTAAAACATTTTGGTCAGTTAAACCTGGACAGGACTTACACAGTAAACGGTAGGGCCCTGTTGACAGATGGAGAGACCTAGGAGTATAGAACCATAGAACACCACAGCACAGTAAACAGGCCATTCGGCCCTTCTAGTCTGTGCCGAAGTGAAGTACATAGATCCCTGAAAGCAGTGACACAGTTAAAAACAGGGTGGTGAAGACGGCTTTTAGCATGCTAGTCTTCATCAGTCAGGGCAGTGAGTACAAGAGTTGGGACGTCATGCTACAGCTGTACAAGAACATTGGTGAGACCATACTTTGAGTATTTTGTGCAGTTCTGTTTGCCTAGTGAATAGTGGACCATGTCACTCTATTCTACTTCATGTTACAATGACAAGCAGGACATGTACATTAATGATTATAATAATAAATACATATAGATTATGTTTATTGAAATGGCTTTTAAAGTCATAGGGTTATACAGCACAGAAAGAAGCCCTTCAGCCCAACTCATTCATGCAGACCAAGCTGACTACCTGAGCCAGTCTCATTTGCCTGCATTTGCTCCATATCCCTCTAAACCTCTCCAATTCATGTACCATTCCACATACCCACCAACCCCTGTACAAAAAAAACTGCCCCTCTGAGCCCCTTTAAATTTCTCCTCTCTCACCTTAAACCTATGCCCCTCATGATTTAAATACCCCAATAGGATCACACCTCAGCCTCCTATGCTCCAGGGAACAAATATCCAGCCTATCCAGTCTCTCCTTATAACTCATGCCCTCCAGTCCCAATAACATCCCTGTGGATCTCTTCTGCATCCTTTCAGCTTAATGACATCCTTCCTATAGCTGGGTGACCAGAACTGCACAAAATTCTCAAAGTATGGTCTCACCAATGTCTTGTAGAGCTGTGGCATGACATCCCAACTCTTGTACTCACTGCCCTGACTGATGAAGTCTAGCATGCTAAAAGCCTTCTTCACCACCCTGTTTACCTGTGTCGCCACTTTCAGGGATCTATGTACTTATACTCCTAGCTCTCTCTGTCCGTCAACACTCTCCAAGGCCCTACTGTTTACTATGGAGGTCCTGCCCAGGTTTAACTGACCAAAATGTTTTAAAATGGCTTTTAAATTGGCAAAATAATGTTATATTCATAAATGTAAACCTGTAATTCTTAATCAATAATATGTATAAGTTGATACATCAAATAAATTTGTAAATTGCATTAAACTACTTGTAAATCAAAGATAAGTTTCTTGACTGTGTTTTCGCCCACTGGGATTGCATATCAATAAATGTACTCAAATACAAGATTCCAGATCAGAAATAAGTAACCAGAAAATCTGCCCTCAATACTCAAAAGATTACCATCTAATAAAGCAGCCACTCATCTGTTTGATTCTCATCAATGATGGTGTTGGTAATCAGTAACTTATAAGTGGGTAACCAAAAATATTCTGCCACAAACATGTATCACTTATTTGTCAGGTATCCATCAAGACTTGGCACATGTTGTGGGTGTTTCATCTTAAGGAGGAGAAGTGATAGGAGCTGTCTTGTTCAGATGTCAGTCACATTCCATGCCAGACATCTCATACCATGAAGAGAATTACCCAGAATATTCTCTATGTTATTGTGATAAAGGCACTCAGTCCTTTCTTAATCTGCCTATAGCCTTTACCATCTACAACCCACCATTCACCAACACACTGCCGCTGTTGTTTTGCAGGGCTGCAGTCACTTGGTACTATTCCTAACCACCAGTCAAAGTCAGTGAATCCATCTTTGCCCCCGCCTATTTCTGATCCACGTCACTTCCTCTGGCGAAAGCATCTGAAAACATGGCAGTTTCCACAAATATGCCGATGACCGCAGATTACCTCATCCTCACCACCGTTCACCTCTCCGCTGTTTGTCATGCAGTACTGGATCAATAGGAATTTTCTCCAATTAAACTTCTGAGAAGCCCAAGGCTGTAATCTTCAGTCACAAACTCCATTCCCCTGCCACCAACTCCATCCTTCTCACTGGCAACTGTCCACACCAACCTGTGAGCACCCATCTCATTTAATCCCATCTTCCAGCACTTGGCCCGTTGTGTTCTGTGCCTAGCCCATTTAAGTGCTCATCTAGACACTTCTTAAATGCTGTCAGTGACTCTGCTTTCATCAGTCTCTCCGGCAGTGCATTCCAGGTACTCACCACTCCTTGGGTGTAATAGGTCCACCTCAGGTTCTCTCTAAATCTCTTACCCCCTTACCCCAGATGATAACTGATCTGGTATTGAATTTTGGACCTCATATACCTGCCATCGCTATGACCACCTATTTTCACATCTGTAACACCCAGCTCTTTCCTGTCACAGCTCACTGTTGCTGAACCTCTTATTCGTGGTTCACGACTCCTAGACTTGATTATAGCAGTGCAGTCTTGGCCAACCTTCTTCATCTGCTCTTCATAAATTTAAGATCATCCAAAACTCTGCTTCTGGGTTCAATGTAACACCAGATCCCATTCACCCATTATCCTGCCTACTAGTCGAAATACACTGGTAGCTGGTGAAGCAATGCTTTGATTTTAACATCCTTATTCCAGTTCACAAATCCCTCCATGGTTTTGCCATCTCCACCTCGACAACCTCCTCATCCTTTGAAATAGTTTTGCTTCTCAAACTCTGACTTCTTGTTCAAACTAAATTGAATCGCTCTACCATTGGTGGTTGATCCTTTGGCCGCCGGGACCCCAGCTTCTGAAATTCTCTTCAGGATCCTGCTACATCTGTTTCTGATACTACTCAAAACCCACTTGTTTGACCCACTTTGGTTATCTACCCTAATATTTTGTTCTAATTGCAAAGTGACACCGGAGGCCATCTAGTCCACCTGCCATCTCTCAGACATTTCCGTCAGTCCACCCCCTTCCCTTGGTTCCCTATTTCTCCCTCACAACCCATCAAACTCCCTTCTCCCTCCAACTCACCTGCCACCATCTTGCACAAGGGGAAATTAACAGGAGCACGTCACTGTGGAGGAAACTGGTGCACCTGGAGGAAACCCTGGTGTTCACAGGAAGGACGTGCAAACTCCACACAGAAAGCACCCAAGATCAGGAAGAAATCTGGGCTGCTGGAGCTGTGATGCTGCAGCCCAACTGCTATGCCATTGCTCCACTCTACTTTCAGTGCTTTAGTGCCATTTTCTATGTAATAACACTTTGTGTGATAGTCTTGACATGTTAGAAGTGCTACATAAGTGCACGTTGGTCTTGCTGTTACAACAGAAGAATGAAAATAGGAACTTACCAGAATTACCACCAGGTCCAAGCAATTCCAAATACATTTGAAGTACTGCAGTTTATGTATCCTGAGTTCCAATATTTCTTCCACAATGTAATAGAGGATGAAGACACAGAAGATTATTTCACAGGCTATGATAAAATAATCCCAGTTGTTGACGTAACGGATGAGTTTCACTGTGCGGAACTGTGAGGAAGGGATTGCACCACCTGTTGCAGGGAATTCTACCACAAGCCTTTAACAAAATAGAATAATAAATACTTTGGTAAATATTAATCTTTGACAGCTCACCACATGCTTTTGAAGACTGAGAACACATATAAGGGATTTTGGGACATAAAATATTGCACCAGATGGACTAAAGGCTTAAGCCTGGACTGCATGTTGCTAAATATTTAAAAGGTCTCAAATTATTCTGTACTGCCACCATGTAAACATGTATTTTGACACATTTTTAAAAAGCAAGAAAGATTCTAACAAGTACCTTCTGTAAAAGGGACCAATGGCTGTTAATAAACCACAATTTAATCCATTAAAGACAATATACTTCATGTTTCTTGGCCAAAAGAATACAAAAAATATTCACTAAAAATAACTTCCTTCCATCCAATGTGTGAATGCAAAAGGTTAAAAATTCTGGTCCCTATTGAAATTCAGCCAAAAGTGTCCAGAATCAAGGAGAGTGAATTTGATTTTGTTTAAAAATGTCCCTGATGTGGTGGTGCTCTCCTGACACAGCGTCACATGAAAAGGGAACAGATAACCAGAATCAAACTAACATTTCCCAGTTCTGACAAAAGGGATCTCTCTCTCCAGGGATGCAGCCTGACCTATTGAAAAATTCCAGCATTTTCTGTTTTTATTTCAGATATCCAGCAACTACCTGTTTTTGTTTTTCAAAATACAAACAAACAAACTGGCAGCAGGAGAAGGTCATTAGAACCCTTGATCCTGCTTCACCATTTAATAACATCTTGGCATTCAGTTTACCTGCAGTAACATTGAGTTGTACAGCAAAGAAATGGCCCTTCAGCCCACCAGGTCCATCCCAACCTTTTTCCCATCTACACTAATCCCATATTAATTCCATATTCCTCTATGCCTGGCCCATTTAAGTGCCTGTCTAAATGTCACTTAAGCACAGTGATTGTATCTGACTCCACCACCACTTCTGGCAGTGAGTTCCAAATATCAACCACTCTCTATGTTTAAAAAAAACCTTGCCCTTAAATCCCGTATAAACCTTCTTCATCTCACCTTAAACCAATGCCGTTTTTTTATATGATGGGGAAATGATTCAGACTATCTACCCTATCTATGCCTCTTATAATTTTATATACCCCTCAGCCTCCTTCCCTCCAGGGAAAACAAGCCCAGCCTATCCAGTCTCTCCCCAGAACTGCAGTCCTCCAATCCAGCCAACATCCTGGTCAATCTCCTCTGCACTCTCTCCAGCACAACAACATCCTTCTGAGTGTGGCAGAACGCACACAATACTCCAAGTGTGGACCAACCAGTGTTTGTAAAGTTGCAACATAACATCCCAACTTTTATAGCATATGCCACAACCTATGAAGGCAAGCATACCATATGCCAGTATTGCCCTTTCAGGGAACCATGCACTTGAACCCCAAGGTCCATCAACATTCCTTAGCACTTTACCTTTTGATGTATATGTCCTACTACTACCTAACTCCCCAAAATGCATCAGCTTGCTCTTGTTGGGATTAAATTCTATCTGAACCATAGAACAATACAGCACAATACAGGCCCTTCGGCCCACCATGTTGTGCCGACCTTCAAACCACACCTAAGACTATCTAACCCCTTCCTCCCA
Organism: Pristis pectinata; assembly: GCF_009764475.1. Taxonomy (NCBI): domain Eukaryota; kingdom Metazoa; phylum Chordata; class Chondrichthyes; order Rhinopristiformes; family Pristidae; genus Pristis; species Pristis pectinata. Next base: position 42,122,364 of record NC_067416.1, on the reverse strand, counting down.
CATATCCCTCTATTTTAAATTCCTCCATATGCTTATTTATCAATCTCTTGGATTTAACCAACGTATCAGCCTCCACCACCTCCCCAGGCAGCGCATTCCATGCCCCAATCACTCTCTGGGTGAGAAACCTCCCTCTGACATCTCCCTGGAACTTCCCACCCATTACTTTAAAGCCATGTCCTCTTGTATTGAGCATTGGTGCTCTGGGAAAGAGGCACTGGCTGTCTACTCTATCTATTCCTCTTAATATTTTGTATACCTCTATCATGTCTCCTCTCATCCTCCTTCTCTCCAATGAGTAAAGTCCTAGCTCCTTTAGTGTCTCCTCATAATCCATACTCTCTAATCCAGGCAGCATCCTGGTAAATCTCCTCTGCACCCTCTCCAATGCCTCCACATCCTTCCTATAATGAGGTGACCAGAACTGGACACAGTACTCCAAGTGTGGTCTAACCAGAGTTTTGTAAAGCTGCATCATTACTTCGCGGCTCTTAAACTCTATCCCACGATTTATGAAAGCAAACATCCCATAAGCTTTCTTAACTACCCTATACACCTGTGAGGCAACTTTCAGTGATCTGTGGATATGGACCCCCAGATCCCTCTGCTCCTCCACACTCCCCAGAATCCTGACAGTAACCTTGTACTCTGCATTGGAGTTAGTCCTTCCAAAGTGTACCACCTCACACTTCTCCAGATTGAACTCCATCTGCCACTTGTCAGCCCAGCTCTGCATCCTATCAATATCCCACTGTAAGCTTCGACAGCCGTCCATACAATTCACAACACCACCTATCTTTGTGTCGTCTGCAAACTTTGCTAACCCACCCGTCCACTCCCTCATCTAAGTCATTAATAAATATCACGAAGAGTAGAGGTCCCAGAACTGATCCCTGTGGGACACCACTAGTCACAGCCCTCCAATCCGAATGCACTCCCTCAACCACAACCCTCTGCTTTCTACAGGCAAGCCAATTCTGAATCCACATGGCCAAACCTCCCTGGATCCCTTGGCCTCTGACCTTCTGAAGAAGCCTACCATGTGGAACCTTATCAAACGCCTTACTAAAATCCATGTAGACCACATCTACTACACTGCCCTCATCAATCTTCCTAGTCACCTCCTCAAAGAACCCTATCAGGCTTGAGAGGCAAGATCTTCTCTTCACAAAGCCATGCTGGCTGTCCCTAATTAGTCCATGATTCTCTAAATGCTCATAGATCCTATCTCTTAGAATCCTTTCTAACAGCTTGCCCACCACAGACGTAAGGCTCACTGGTCTGTAATTCCCTGGACTATACCTACTACCTTTTTTGAATAAGGGGACAACATTTGCCACCCTCCAGTCCTCCGGTACCATCCCCATGGACAACGAGGACTCAAAGATCCTAGCCAATGGTTCGGCAATCTCCTCCCTCGCCTTGCGAAGCAGCCTGGGGAATATTCCGTCAGGCCCCGGGGACTTATCTGTCCTAATATTTTCTAACAGCTCCAACACATCCTCTCTCTTGATATCTACATGCTCCAGAACATTAACCTTACCAACACTGTCCTCAGAGTCATGAAGACCCCTCTCCTTGGTGAATACTGGAGAGAAGTATTCATTGAGAACCTCACCCACTTCTACAGCTTCCAGGCACAGCCTCCCACCTTTGTTTCTAATCGGACCTACCTTTACTCTAGCCATCCTTCTGCTCTTCACATACGAGAAAAAAGCCTTGGGATTCTCCTTAACCCTACTTGCCAAAGCCTTTTCATGTCCCCTTCTTTCTCTCCTCAGCCCCTTCTTAAGTTCCTTCCTTGCTACTCTATATTCCTCACAAGCCCTATCTGATCCTTGCTTCTTATACTTTATGTATCTGCTAATGGTCCTCCCAACCTTCCAGCTGATCTCTGTCCTGCTGTAGACTTAGACAACCTTCCTTGCTATTCACAACACTACCAACTTTTGTATCATCCCCAAACTTACTAATCATACTTTTTACATTCACATCCAAGTCGTTAATAGAACAACAAACAACAAAGGTTCCAGCATCGATCCCTGGGGTACACCACTGATCACAGACTTTCAATCAGAAAAGCATCTTGCCACCACTATCTTTTGCCATTGTTTATCAATAATCTATCTACCTCTGCTTTAAAAATATTCAATGACTCTGCTTCTATGGCCCTTTGAAAAATGAGTTAGAACATAAAACATAGAACAATACAGTATCCTATGAGATAAAAAAAAACTGCCTTCGCCTCCAGCTTAAATGGGCAACCTCTTATTTTTAAACAGCGACCCCTAATTCTGAACTCTCCCACAAGAGAAAATATCCTCTCCACATCCACTTGTCAAGATCTGTCAGGATGTTATATTTATATAGTTCCCTTTTTTACTGTTGAACTCTAGCAGACAAGCCTAGCCTCATAAGGCAATTTGCCCATTCCAGGTATTAGTCTAATAAACCTTCTCTCAACCACTTGGAATATAATAGCATCTTTCCTTAAATAACGAGACCACTATATAACTGAAGCATAACCTCCCTAGTTTTATATTATAGTACCAATAAGTATTAGCATTCTGTTAGCTTCCTAATTACTTGTACTTACATACTAGCCTCTCATTCAATCTTTCTGCATCAGCAAAATAACACATCTAAGTTATTTTCCAAATTTTAATGTGGTCTAAATTCTTAGGATGGTGAGAGTGGTTCAACCACTTTCTATCCACGTGATGGCAAAAGTTCTTACTTCAACAGGCAGCTTGTCTCTGCAGCCTGTGTTTTCACTGCTGTTGAAGTTGGAAGTCTGTGTACTCAAAGTCATATAAAACACAATTAAATAGAATCACTACTGCTGTAACATTTTTAGACTTGCTGTAATCCAAAATATAAGTATTTTAAATTGTGTGTGTGTGCATGCATATTTGTGTGTGTGCATGTGTTTGAGTGTGTGCATGTGTGTGTATGCATATATGTGTGTGCATATACGTGTGTGCGTGTGTGTGTGCATGCGTGAAATGCTTGGGTTCATTCGACTTCAGAAATTCAGAGATTGAGTAAATGAAGTTAACCAAACTTTTCAATAGTTAGCAACAGTTATACAGGTGACCCTGTATTATGGGGGGTGGTGGGGGTTGTGTTCCTAGAAAACGGTCTGTATCACGATTTTCCATAATATGTCACCTGCGTGTGTATGAAAAAAAATTGTGTTGATTTATTTACTTTTTTTCACATCAATATCCAGAGAGCGAATTTTATTCCGTATCTCAAATTTTTGGGTAGTGAGTTGTGAATTCTGTAAGGGCAAATTTCCTTAACCCCAATGGCCATGTGGGGGAGGGTCATCTGTTTTAATAAATTATGGTCTATGATATTCGTTCTGAGCCAAACTGAACTTGGTATGACCTACCTTATAACACAGAAGAGGTTAATGTTGGCATTGTACACTGAGAAATCAATGAAAACTGCTCGAGTTCCCCTGTCCAACCATAGGCTATCCTTCAGATCTTGCAGAATTGCGGCACTTTCATCCATATTTGTCTTGAGATCCTGGTAATAACCACCACCACCGTAGACCGTTATTTTACCCCAGTGTGAGGAACCTCCAAGTTCTTTCTCAGAATAGTATGTCCACCTATGCACAGACCATTTTCATGATTAATAACAGCAAATTTTCAATTCTATAGTTCCCTAAGCAGAGAAATCTTTTCAATAGTTTCAGAGAGATCAAACACAGTTAGATACCAAGTACTGTATATAGGAGAATTAGAAGATATAACAAAAGATGTGGTTGAATAAGTAGGTTTTCAGAAGGTTTGAGGCAGAGAGGAGTAGGATGAAGATTCCAAGGAATAGGATTAGGCAGAGCCGCAAAGCCACACAGAAGGACATTTGGCCCATCAGAAGTAAGTATGCTCTTTCTTGCAACGACTTCTTTCCTATACTCTGCATTCCATAATCCTGTTTCTATTTGCATCAAGTATTTATTCCAATTCCCCTCTAAAGATACAATGGTCTCTGCCACAACTACTCCATGGCCAATATCCCTTTGTGTGTATGCCTTTCCTCTCAACTCTCTCCTATTCATTACCTTTAAATTAATGACTGCTGATCACAGGCTCTCCAATCCAGGATAATTCCAGTTACCTATTCACCCTGTCAAAACTTATATAACTTTCAAAACTTTGGTTAAACCTTCTACTCCAGTGGAAGTACCACCAGATTCTCAAGTCCCTCATCCTACCTACAATTTCTTCTCCCTGGCATGATCCCTGCTGATGTACTGTATTGCAGTGCAATGTGGGCAATGTCTGCATGAACACCTTCACTTCCATGATGTAGGGTTCTAACTGTGTCCTGACTATTACCTTCTACAACTAACTTTTACTTTTTTATTCTTCTACTGCTTCTCTTTATAAAATCCAAAATGCTCTTTGCCTATTTTTATGGTATATCTACCGAGACTTTTAAGTGTTGTGGTAGTTGAATGTCTGGGTTTTCTGTTCATCACTGAATGTTGCACCACACCTTCAGCTCTCTAAACGCCATGTATTGGAATTCTATCCATAAACCTCTCTACCTCACTTTCCAAAGAACATGAAGGTTCCATGAGAGGCTAGAGTTGTAGAAAAGTCCACTAAGATTATAATGATTTTTGTAATGGAGATTATCTAGTGATAGAAAGTGTGAACTTTCTAGCTTTCACAAAATGTATTCATAGTTTAGTCTTAATGAAGGCATGGTTTAAAATAGATATGACTCATTTCTTTTATTTTAATCCAGAATACGAATATAACACATCAAATAAAATGTCTTTTTTATCTGTTTTTCTTTAAATGCATACTGATTCAGTTAATCTATCATGAAAAATATTGGTATAACATGTTCATGATTAGTTCAAGATTAGTTTATGTGAACCATCAATAAAATAAGTTTTAGGCTACTTGATGTCACAGGTGGCTTAGACTTCTCTGCTGTTGTTATTATGCTGAAGCTCCTGGTGCAGTCTTTCTCGATGGGAGCACAGGTCACCCTTGCTTTGAATGAGGCTCTGTACTACAGGTCCCATCATAAAATCTCTTTCACCCATCTGCATTCAGGGGCTAACCACTGGTTATTTGGAACACATTGTTGTAGGTGAGTGGAGATCAATTAACTCAGAAGGTGAAAAGTATTCATGATCCCACTCAAAAGTAATGCCTTATTAGGAAGAGGGGAGAAGAGTAGAATATACAATATAGCTATTAGTTGCAATGATGTTTGCAATCCATTCGTTAAGTAAAAAGATTACACTCACGCACTTCCATTTTTGATTGGTGATTTATTTTCATTATCTGCTGTATAGATATCATAGCATCCAATGATGTCTTTTCGAAAGTCCTTATGAACTACACAGGAACTATTCATGACTTTGATCTGTCGGATTCGGGGAACACCCAGAAGCATATTTTCATAGTAAATAAATGAATGAGGACCATGTGAAATCAAATCACTGTTGTACCATTTGGTCCAGTACAATCCATTCAGCAACGGGCCCTGTGCATACTGAACATAAAATGAAAGCATTAAATGAAACAGGCTGCTGCAAACTTCAGAAACAAACCTGTGATTTTGAGTGTTTCAAGACATTATTTACATTACAAAATTACAACAGTGTGATATTGACAGGTTAATATTCTTAGGAAATTTGTGGGTTATTGCTACAAGCAATGTTACAATGCTACAATGTTTTCTTAAATATGTAAAAGTGATACTAGATTCTTATTTTTTATGTTGGAATGGAGCAAAAATGAGAAAATGTGAACTGCAAGTCCCCCTGCTGCTGTTTCTCCATTGATAATCTGATTAGGATCCAGAGAGAGCACCGCCTGGAACAGTTGAATAAAACATGCAAATCAGAGTTCATTGACCACAACAGAAAACAGGAACATTCTCATTAACTACAGGATGCTGATGCAGAAGGCTGTACTGACCTTTTCTTCTGCATCTTGAAGCTTATTTATCTCCAATTTTTCCCAATTTCTATGAAATATTACTGACCTGAAACATTAACTGCTTGATCTGCCATTTCATTAGGAACAGGAGGAGGTCTCTTGATCCTTTGAGCCTATTCCATCATTTAATAACACCATAATTCAACTGATCATAACCTCCACATTCCTGCCGACCAGTTTGCCTATCAAGAGTCTATCTACCTCTGCTTTAAGAATATTCAAAGACTCTACTTTCTCTACTTTTTGAGGTCCAAAGACTCAAAATCTCTGAGGGAAAAAGGTTTCCCCTCAACTTTGCCTTAAATGAGTGACCCTTATGACTCTTGTGAAAGCAAGGAAGTCCACCCAGATGATATACAATCTCTAATATATCTGTGGTTAGAATTTGTAAACAGTGACTCTTGGTTCTAGACCTTCCAACAGGTGGAATTATACTCTCGACATCCACCCTGTCAAGACCCCTTTGTGCCTTTCAGTCAATTCCCCTCTCACTCTTCTAAACTCCAGAAGACACAAGCCTTGCCTTTCTTCATAAGACACCTTGCCAGTCCATGTATGTGGCAAATATTCAGGGGATATTTGTGTGGAGTTCTGCATAGGCATGTTCCAATGAGGCAGGGAAGTTATGATAGGATACAGGAACCATGGTGTACAAAGGCTGTAATAAATCTAGTCAAAAGGAAAAGAAAAGCTTACAAAAGGTTCAGAGAGTTAGGTAATGTTAGAGATCTGGAAGAGTGTAAAGCTAACAGGAAGGACCTTAAGAAGGAAATTAGGAGACCCAGAAGGGGACATGAGAAGGCCTTGGTGGGCAGGAGTAAGGAAACCCCCAAGGCATTCTACAAGTATGTGAAGAGCAAGAGGATAAGATGCGAGAGAATAGGGCCTATCAAGTGCAGCAGTGGGAAAGTGTGTATGGATCCAGAAGAAATAGCAGAGGTACTTAATGAATACCTTATATCAGTATTCACTATGGAAAAAGATCTGGGGGATTGTAGTGAGGACTTGCAGCAGGCTGAAAAGCTTGAGCATGTAGATATTCAGAAAGAGGAGGTGCTGGAACTTTTGGAAAGCATCAAGTTGGATAAGTCGCCGGGACCGGATGAGATGTACCCCAGGCTGCTGTGGGAGGTGAGGGAGGAGATTGCGGAGCCTCTGACGATGATCTTTGCATCATCAACGGAGACAGGAGAGGTTCAGGAGGATTGGAGGGTTGTGGATGTTGTTCCCTTATTCAAGAAAGGGAGTAGGGATAGCCCAGGAAATTATAGACCAGTGAGTCTTACCTCAGTGGTTGGTAAGTTGATGGAGAAGATCCTGAGAGGCAGGATTTATGAACATTTGGAGAGGTATAATATGATTAGGAATAGTCAGCATGGCCTTGTCAAGGGCAGGTCCTGTCTTATGAACCTGATTGAATTTTTTCAGGATGTGACTAAACACATGATGAAGGGAGAGCAGTAGATGTAGTGTATATAGATTTCAGCAAGGCATTTGATAAGGTACCACATGCAAGGCTTATTGAGAAAGTAAGGAGGCATGGGATCCAAGGGGACATTGTAATGTGGATCCAGAACTGGCTGGCCCACAGGAAGCAAAGAGTGGTTGTTGACTGGTCGTATTCTGCATGGAGGTCGGTGACCAGTGCTGTACCTCAGGGATCTGTTCTGGGACCCTTACTCTGTGATTTTTATAAATGACCTGGATGAGGAAGTGGAGCGATGGGTTAGTAAGTTTGCGGATGACACAAAGGTTGGGGGTGTTGTGGATAGTTTGGAGGGCTGTCAGAGGTTACAGAGGGACATAGATAGGATGCAAAACTGGGCTGAGAAGTGTCAGATGGAGTTCAACCCATATATGTGTGAAGTGGTTCATTTTGGTAGGTCAAATATGATGGCAGAGTATAGCATTAATGGTAGAACTCTTGGCAGTGTGGAGAATCAGAGGGATCTTGGGGTCCGAGTCCATAGGACGCTCAAAGCAGCTGCACAGGTTGACTCTGTGGTTAAGAAGGCATATTCTTTCATCAATTGTGGAACTGAATTTAGAAGCCAAGAGATAATGTTGCAGCTATATAGGACCCTGGTCAGACCCCACTTGGAGTACTGTGCTCAGTTCTGGTCGCCTCACTACAGGAAGGACATGGAAGCCATAGAAAGGATGCAGAGGAGATTTACAAGGATGCTGCCTAGATTGGGGAGCATGCCTTATGAAAACAGTTTGAGGGAACTTGGCCTTTTCTCCTTGGAGCGATAGAGGTGTATAAGATGATGAGAGGCATTGATTGTGTGGATAGTCAGAGGCTTTTTCCCAGGGCTGAAATGGTTGCCACAAGAGGACATAGGTTTAAGGTGCTGGGGAGCAGGTATAGAGGAGATGTCAGGGGTAAGTTTTTTACTCAGAGAGTGGTGAGTGCATGGAATGGGCTGTCGGCAACGGTGGTGGAGGCGGATACCATAGAGTCTTTTAAGAGACTTTTGGATAGGTACATGGAGCTGAGAAAAATAGAGGGCTATGGGTAAGCCTAGTAATGTCTAAGGTAGGGACATGTTCGGCAGAGCTTTGTGGGCTGAAGGGCCTGAATTGTGCTGTAGCTTTTCTATGTTTCTATGTATTGGTCTAGTAAACCTTCTCTGAAATGCCTAAAATGCATTAATGTTCTTCTTTAAATAAGAAGACCATACCAATCTTGAAAATTAAAACATAACCTCCCAAATTTTTCACTCTGTTTCACTAGCAATCTGAACCTCAGAGCTTTGCAATCTCTCACCATTTAGACATTAGGCTTCTTTTCATTTTTCCAGACAAATTTCAAGTATTTTCTATATTTTTAATTTCTGACTTCCAACATTCACAGTATTTTCACTTTGTATTATTGAATAATTTTTAGAGTCATAGAATAATACAACATGGAAACAGGTCCTTTGGCCCAACTCATCCATGCCGACTGTGTTGCCCAGTGAGCTAGTCCCATCTGCCTGTGTTTGGCCCATAACCGCTCCTATCCATGTACTTATCTAGTTGGCTTTTAAATATTGCTCAAGTGCTCACCTCAACCATTATTTCTGGAAGCTCATTCCAAATATGCACCACCCTTTGCATGAAGAAGCTGCCCTGAAGTCTCTTCTAAATCTCTCGCCTCTGATCTTAAACCTATGCCCTCTTGTTTTTAGCACCCCCTCCCTGGGAACTGAGAAAAAGACTACGTGCTTTCACCCTGTCTATGCCCCTCATGTTCTTATATATGTCTATCATATCACCCCCTCAATCTCTTATGTTCCAGGGAATAAAGTCCTAGTCTACGAAAAATTCCTTGTAACTCAGACCCCGAAGTCCAGGCAACATCCCGGTAAATCTTTTCGGCACTCTTTCTAGTTTACTAACATATTTCCCATAACAGGGTGACCAAACTGTACACAATACTCCAAGTTTGGCCTCAATGTCTTATAAAACTGCAACATATCTTCCCATCTCCTATACACTGTGCCCCGACTGATAAAGGCCAGCATGCCAAATGCCTTCATCACCACCCTATCTACCTGTGACGCTGCTGTCAGTGAACTATGCACTTGCACTCCTGGGTCCCTCTATTCCATAATACTCTCCAGGACCCTACCATTCACTGTATGTCCTACCCTGGTTTGATCTCCCAAAATGCAATACCTCACATTTATCTGGATTGAAAGCCATATGCCAATCCTCAACACCACCTAGTTTAGTATCATCCACAAACTTACTAACCATGTCTTGTACATTCACATCTAAATTACAAACAATAAAGGTCCCAACACCAACCCCGCGTCACACCATTAGGCACAGGTCTCCAGTCTGAGAAACAATCCTCCACTATCACCTTCTGCTTCCTGCCACTGAGCCAATTATGAATCCAATCTGCTATTTCCCCCTGGATACCATGTGATCTAACCTTCCAGACTAGCCTGCCATGAAGGACCTTTTTTTTTAAAGAGTAGATTGAGGAAAGGTGGCTAATTGGATTAAAAAAACAGAAAAGAAGTAGGGTGGGAGCTTTGAGTTGACTGACAGTGGTTAGAAATAGATAGCAAGAACCAAAGTGAGTCTGTTTTGTTCACCATTTACATCAGTGTTATGTATATTGGATTAGAGCGAGTCATACCCTAATTCACGCAAGATATTAAAACATGAAGCATGGCTTTAACAAGTATACCTTCCTGTTGCATGGGGTATTTTCCAGAAGGGGCAGCATAGCAGAAGCAGGTAAGTTCCTGCTGCCAGTGGTAGACGTCATTAAGGGGGTGGACCCATGTGTTTTGATTATTAGGGTTTAATGGGGGTCAGCAAAAGGTTGAGGGTTTAGATAGGAGCTGAAGGTGAGTGGTCTTTGGTGAAGCAGTGGATCATAATTCAGTTTGATCACAGAGAAGATACCTGTTCGCCGGGAGGTCATCTGTTTATAAGGTGCAGGAAAGACAACAGGGAAAGACTACTTCAGCAGAAGATATCTTCACTGATGCTACCTGCTCCGTGTTCCTACATTTTTTGTTTGCATTTTAGAGTCTGAACATCCATGGTGATTGTCTTTTGTGGAATCTTGCTGTGTATACATTGTCTGCTTTCTTTGCTTTTAAAACAGTGATTACATTTCAAAAGCCATACTTTGACATTTGGATGTCCTGAACAAGTAATAAGATGTAACATAAATGCAAGTTCATTCCTTCACATTCAATTACTGCATGGACTTCCAACAATTCCATGTGGAATTACCACAGGTAAGCAATACAATTGTAAAATGAGTACAAGAATTAACCAGTTATGAATTGTTTTTATCATGACTTCCCTTCACTGCGATGGGAGATTCTGGAGAGTGTGCACAATTTTCTGACATAGTTTCCTGTCAGCCAAGGCAGCATCGTGGGAGCCAGCTTTCAGAAAACTTCTCCATAGGCCTATATTTTGGTGGCTTCCACTCCCTGTAATAACAGTTCAAGATTTTGTTCCTGCAGATGGCTGAGACATCCCCTCATTGCTGAACCACTGGTGGACCATTCTCTGGACAGTCATATTACTGCAGCTTCACTATTTTCATTATAAACTGAAGGAAAGCAAAATGATGCTGCAGGTGGCCCAATTGTCTTATGGCCCATCAACAGGTTTGATTTTGACCTTCAGTGCTGTCTTCATGGTGGTTTCACATTCTCACTATGAACACGTGGGTTTCCTCTGGGTGTTCTGATTCCTCTTTCATCTCATTGTGCGCTGGTTATTAGGTTAATTGGCTACAGTAAATTACCCCTGGTGGTTGGTGGGGGAACCAGAAGGTATTAATGGGCATATTTGAGAGAGCAGGTAACAGGCAAATTAGTGCAGAACAGGATTGATGGATAGCCAGCACAGACTCGATGGGCCAAATGACCTTCCTGTATGTCATGAGGAAATATGGAAAAGCTATTCCTGAAGATGAAAACAGTGTAATTTTGTAAACAAGGAAATAATGATTTGCCTGTTCTCATGATACACTTTTGCCTGGTGGTCCACATTCAGCAAACTACAATGTGATTCGTTTAAACTCATTTACCAATTGTGCTGGTGCGCAGTGTAGAAATTTGAATGAATAGAAAAATTGACTGCTGTACATTCCCATTAGTACCCAGTTTTTGTATGCTAATTGTGCCTGGAGTAGATCAGGCTCAAAATCACTTCCAGATAAAACTGTGGTCATTACAAAATTGGACCAGACACTTCCATTTGTGATCTACTCTAGCATTTCAAATTTACTTGGCATGATACGCACTTGTAAACAACATCACCATTTGCACATTGCCTGATTCAAGTTCTTGTGACAAGATTGGAGTTCTGACTGCAACTGCGAACTTCGTAGTAAGTGACTGGTCTCCCTGTGAAGGTCAGAGCCTTATTGACTCTCTACATCCTTGCCAGATGATTCTTCCAAGCGGTCATAGCAGATCTCTCCCAATTTGCTGCTCATTGCTGATATAGGAGACGTCATCCTTGTACTGTATTTGCAAAGAAATGATCTCATCTTCCTTCAGTTCAGTGCAGAACAGGTGACATTTCAGGTAATGGGATTTGCAACATTGCCAGCTCCCCATCTTCTGCACTCAAGCCCACAGGGCTCTGCTAATAACCAACAGCTATTCATCAACATCAAGGACTTGCAGGTGGTTGAGGATCACTAGAATTTCCTCATGGTCAGTAACACGCCTTGATACCTTCATCCTCAGGGAGCCTGCACTGTAGACATGTTCAGCACCCAACACTATTCCACTGGGGAACAAGGGCTATCTTCTACTGCCCTGGTTCATCACATGTCAGATCACAGTCCTATCACAGCAGTGACACATTGAGAACCACCGAAGTGCTGAAATTTATGTGGAAAAGGTTAATATATTTCTAAAAGTGAGATTCCATTGCTTGGATCAGTCTGCTGACATCTTGCAACCATGTGAGGAGACTTCTTCATTGTGTACTGTACGCTGCACGAATCAGCCAATTTAAGACAGCAGCCAGTGCCAGGGCAACAACAGTAAGGATACCCAGTGCCTGAGGCTGAAAAGCTGCAGCAACAAGAAGCACATGGGGGAAGAAGGTGGCTTTTGGGTGTAAGACCCAATTTAACAGCAGCTGCCTCCTAGCACAGCAGAAGAGGGAGATTTGCAGAAAGATGCTTTTCAGAAGAAGCCTTATTCCTAATACAAACCAAATAACCCTCCATAGAATCCAATCCTTAACACCAACAAAATCCACTGATATTCAACTGGGAAAGCCCGGAGGATGTACAGTGATCCCTCACATCCTGCTTTGCAAGTCCACTTGTGTGCTTATAACTGATTCCCTGATCCACTAACTTAAATCAATTTATACAAAATCTCTACTTCTTGATAGGTTAAAAAGCTCTGACCTCAGTAGCATAAGCACCTTTGAGAACTTGAACGTGTAGGACTACTGCTCCACATCACAGTGGCTGAGATAAATCTACATTACAATGCATTGATCAGAGTGGGTTTTAATGGTAAGATGATGCTTCAAGGGGCCAACATTTGAAGCCCACAATCATACAGCTAAGAGGTTTGTTTTAAATCATGCATAGCCTAGAGCTACTGTCTCACAGTTCCAGCAACCCTGCTTAAATGCATGAGTCACAAAACGTTAGCAGGGAGGTCCAACCCAAGATCCACCCACTGACCATCTGAATGCTTTATCCCTGGCACAAACCATCCAAGTGCTTTTTCAAACATCACTTTGGACATTTCATAGTATTTTGCAGGAGGCCCAGTTTAATATTACCACTAAGCTCCACCATGGTTTACTGCATAATTTCTCGGCACGTTTGATCTTGTAAAGGTACAAAGGTGCCACTGAAGCTACAAGCACACTATTTCACTGAGAGACACACACTCTCTCTCTCTCACACACACACACACACACAGTCGTCACTCCATCCAAACATCCCATCCTCACTTCAGCTGTCTGCCTGAAATCGTTTGCGATTCTGAGCAGTTTTTCACCTCATTAATCTTTGCAATGATAACCCCTCCTGAATTTTTGATCCAACAAGAGTCCTAATAGATAAGTGGCTGTATTAGTTTGGTAGCCACGTCATATTCCAACTAAAAGAGAAATTCACTAATATACTTACACTTTGTGTTGCTAATGTATTACAATAGAAACTATATCCTTATCTCATTTCCATTATTAAAATTTAAACATAAAAGCTTAGAAATTCCATGTTTCCATCCTTATTAAGTGCCCAACAGAAATTGCATGGTCACAGCTGTGACACTATTAACCCTATCAACTAATTTACTCATGAACATCTCACAAATGCTTACACAATACCTACAAATGGACTTTATATGGGCATGTTTACTTAGCAAGCATCTGCCACCATTCAGTAATCAAGCAGGCAAATCACTCAATTGTAAACATATGCTCCTTTTGCTGTTTATCTTACCATCAGGTCAATAAATACACAAAATGTTTAGAATACACATCCATGCTCCGTGTGAGTATGAGTATCGAGACTGAATGCCTAACTGCTGTGTCTATTATACAATTTTTATTCGCTAATCACAAATGCAATGAGCTGCATCTACATTTTCAATTTACTACATGTCACTAGAAGTGAATGATAGAATCATAGAAATGTACAGCACAGAACTGGGCCCTTTCAGACCACCTCATCCATGCTGGCTGTGATGCCTGTCTATGTTAATCCCATTTCCCGCATTAGGCCTGTACCCCTCTACTCCTTTCCTATTCAAGTACCAGCCCAAACTCCTTTTAAGCATTGTAATTGTATCTGCCTCCGCTGGCAGCATGCTCCAAATATTCACCACCCTCTGCGAAAAATCTCCTTTAAATTTCTCTCCTTTCATCTTAAACGTGTGTGCTCTAGTTTTAGACTCCCCTACCCAGGGAAAAGGATTCTGACCATCTACCCTACCTCTGCCCTTCATAATTTTGTAAACCTCTGAAGGTCACACTTCAGCAGTGAGCGATGGGCAAGTGATTCAGGGTGAACTGCTCAGAGATGGCATCATAAATGATCAGTGGGCAGGTTGTAGAAAGAGTGGGGAGCCTGGAAGTCCAGCTCTGAGACAGGAATTGGTAAGGCAGAGGGTTGTTGGGTGGGTAGAGGGGGAGGAATGGAGCCATCCTCTTGATGCTGCACTAAATGAATTTGTTATTATGCTGCAGACAGTCTGCAGGTTGGTTTCACTGTGTGCATCCAGCAGTGAAAGTCTCACCGTGTGCATCCAGCAGTGAAAGTCTCACCAAGGGACCTGCATCAGTTGTCAGGCACCTGACTTGCGCGTGCAAAGGTGTAATGTTTGCAATCAGCAGTAGCAATTCCCAATTTCAAGTTGTTAAATAATCTTTGGAAGGAAAGCATGCTCTTTGTTGTGAGATCTTTTGCATCTACCTGACAGAGCCAACAGGGCCCTGGTTTAAGGTCTCAGCTGAATGCTAGCACTTCCAGCAGTGTAGCTCAGCTTTAGACTGTAGTGTTAGCTGAAGCTTGTGTGGACCAGCAAGGTCCATTAGAGTCATTGCTCTGCTCTCTAAGAAAATCAGTCTTAGTATTACCCACCTGAGCTGAGGAGCAGGACGAGTAGGCAGACCACCTAATGGTGCTTGCAGGTTAGTGACCTGCAGAGCACAAGGGCGTGACAACTTGTCTGAATGAATCACACGGATTTTGAGGCTCACCCTGAATCATTTGCTCGGTGGCTCTGACATCCACCATCATGGAGTGCTTTAAGATGCTGGTCATGCCATGCATTAACTCCAGCCCCCTGGAAAACCTCGACCCACTGCAATTCGCCTACTGCCATAACAGGTCTATAGCAGACGCCATCTCCTTGGCCCTACACTCATCTCTGGAGCATCTGGACAGTAAAGACACCTATGTTAGACTATTGTTTATTGACTACAGCTCTGCCTTCGATACTATAATTCCAAGCAAACTCATCACCAAAGTCCGAGACCTGGGACTCAACACCTCCCCCTGTAACTGAATCCTTGACTTTCTGACCAACAGACCGCAATCAGGATAGGCAGCAATACCTCCAGCACGATTATTCTCAACACTGGTGCCCCACAAGGCTGCGTCCTCAGCCCTCTACTCTACTCCTTATATACTCATGACTGCGTGGCCAGATTCTGTTCTAACTCTATCTACAAGTTTGCAGATGATACCACTATAGTAGGCCGCATCTGAAATAATGATGAGTCGAAGTACAGGAAGGAGATAGAGAGCTTAGTGACATGGTGTCATGACAACAACCTTTCCCTCAATGTCAGCAAAACAAAAGAACTGGTCATTGACTTCAGGAAAGGGAGCGGTGTACATGCACCTGTCTACATCAGTGGTGCTGAGTTTGAGAGGGTTGAGAGCTTCAAGTTCCTGGAAGTGAACATCACCAATAGCCTGTCCTGGTCCAACCACATAGACACCACAGCCAGGAAAGCTCATCAGTGCCTCTACTTCCTCAGGAGGCTAAAGAAATTTGGCACGTCCCCTTTGACACTCACCAATTTTATCAATGCACCATAGAAAGCATCCTATCTGGATGCATCACGGCTTGGTACAGCAACTGCTCTGCCCAAGACCGCAAGAAACTGCAAAGAGTTGTGGACACAGTCCAGCGCATTACGGAAACCAGCCTCCCCTCCATGGACTCTGTCTATACCTCTTGCTGCCTTGGTGAAGCAACCAGCACAATCAAAGACCCCACCCACCCAGGTCATTCTCTCTTCTCTTCCCTCCCATCAGGCAGAAGATACAGGAGCCTGAGGGCACATCCCACCAGGCTCAAGGGCAGCTTCTATCCCATGGTGACTATTGAATGGTTCCCTTATACGATGAGATGGACTTCACAATCTACCTTGTTTGACCTTGCACCTTATTGTCTACCTGCAATGCACTTCCCTGTAGCTGTGACACTTTACTCTGTATTCTGTTATTATTTTTACCCTGTACTACTTCAATGCACTCTGTACTACCTCAATGCACTGTGTAATGAATTGATCTGTACGAACGATATGCAAGACAAGTTTTCCACTGTACCTCGGTACAAGTGATAATAATAAACTAATACCAATACCATATATGAAGACTAGCCTGTTGTTGTGCTACTGATGATTAGCTGCTGCCACAGAACAGATCAGCAATCTGAGTCATTCAGTGAATATTTATTCAGATATCCCTCCCCAGGATCCTGGCCCTATCACGACCAACAACTCCCCCCAGCCTCAACTGCCTGATTGCTTTTCCAGCACCTGATCAAGTGGGTCACCACTCTGTTCTTCAACATCCTTTCTCCTGGAGCTTCTCCATCCTTTGCTGCCTCTTCTTCAGGTGTTGCTCCATCTCACCACCCCCCACCTCAGCTCAAGGTCCCAATACTTCCAACACCACCCCACTCTCTTCTATCCCAGGACTACAATCTGTGGATGACCTGAATTTCTCCACACACTTGCCTGCCGTGTTCTCATGTGCTTCGCCCTTGCTCATAATGGAATCTGTTTGCTGATATGTCCTGCACAAGAATTATATGCCACCCTCTCCCACACAACACAACTGTAATACACCTTTCGAGACCAAGGCTACAAACATCTGCATTCTCAGCAAATATCAATTCTGAGAACTTTGGACATTATATATGATTGAGAAACACCCTCTGGCATAACACATGATGCTTTACACATTGCAGTGTTGTTATAGAAAAGTATTACACTGAATTCTACTTACATTCCAGAAGTCAGCCATGCTGTGGATGGTTTGAAAGGTGACCCCTGAATCTACTGCAGTTGAGAGGAAGAGGTTTGACATGACCTTGGTGTAGTAATAGGTATTTGAACTGGTCATTCCGTAGGTCACTGGCAAAAAATAGAATCCAGATGATTATTGATACCAATTGAATTGTTAATTATCATGTCTAGCTGATATTGAGGACTTTCATTTTTCTGCAAAGAGTACTAACAAAGCTGTACATGAAATATTTCTCCCTCCTTATCAAGCAAATTATATCATTGCCAGCTAAAATGTGAGCCTTGTTCAAAAATAACAAAGGGGAGACTGGATTAGATAAAAATAGATAAAGGGGAGGTGATTAAAAGGATAGCAGTATTCAAAAAAGAAAGGCTACCCAGTCCAGTTGAAATCCATGATAAGTTGCTGTGGGAAAGAAGAATACATATCCTGGCACAGAAAACAACTTGGACAACATCAAGTTTGCAAGGGTAAATTGAGAGAGGCCACTGGATAGTGTGCTGCAATACTCAAGTCTAGATGTGATAAATGTATGAAGTATTCATCAGCAAATAAGCATGGGCAAGGGTGGATTTGATTAATAGTTCACCTTAGTGATTATGTGGCTCTATGGTGCGAGCTTCACCTTTGGTCAGCTTTGACATACCTATTGCAGATGGTTTGATTTGGCCTCAGGTATTTGCCAAGGATATGGATGGGGTTCACAGATGAGGACTGAAGACAAAAGCTTTGGTTTTCCCAAGTTGTAAGAAGTTTCAGCTCGTCTATTACTGGATGCTGGAAATACAGTATGACAGAGAATTCAGAGACAGTGCAGTGGTAGAGACAGAGGTGGCTGGAACAGAGTTGGATGTTGTGTTTGGGGATGATGTTGCCCAAAGACGGATCCTTGAGGGTCACCAAGTTAGTGCAGGTCATTTTCTGACTTTGATTGGATAGAGAAATGAGTGTGGCGCTACTCAGCTGGGTAACAGTGCAGAGAAGTTGGAGGACTTTGTTATCTGAATGTTCCTCACAAATCATACGTAACACAGATAAGACCTTTAAGGCTTATTTTAGAGCTGCACCTTCTGAATCAGGCAGCCGGAACACCTGCTTTGCTGCAGGTCTGGTGGGAAGGTCTGACCCTTCATTTCTTATCAACTCAGCATTGTGACTTCACGTGAACAGAGCATTTTCTGAGCTGGAACTCATTGTATAGTTTAAATTTCTCGGCTTTGTTATGGTTTCAGAAAACTTGCAACAACATTTGGACTTGTGATTGGGAACTTGATTATAACAACTTGATTATAACCAATCATTGTCATAATTCAGGTATAGTGAATTTTCAATCATAGAGTCTATACAGCATGGAAAACAAGCCCTTCAGTCCAACCTGTCAATATCCATCAAGTTTTCAACCTGGGCTAGTCCTGTTTGCCTGCGTTTAGCCCCTGTCCCCTTAAATCATTTCTATCCATGCACCTGTCCAATTTTTTTTTAAGTGTTGTAATTGTATCCACCTCTACCACTTCCTCTGGCAGCTCATTCCACAAACTCACCACCTTCTGTGTGGAAAAACTTGCTTCTCATATCCCCTTTCAATCTTTCTCCTCTCACCTTAAATCTGTGCCCTCTAATTTTAGACTCCCCTACCTTGGGAATGTGACCATTCACCTTATCTGCGCCCTCATGATCTTATATACCTCCATAAGGTAACCCCTCAGCCTCCTATGCTCCAAGGAAAATAGCCCCAGCCTATCCAGTCTCTCCTCATAACTCAAGCCCTCCAGTATCAACCTTGTGAATCTTTACTGCATTCTTTCCAGCTGAATGACATCCTTCCTATAGCTGGGCAACCAGAACTGCACATAATACTCCAAGAGCGGTCTTACCAATGTCTTGTACAGCTGTAACATGATGTCTCAACTCTTGTAGACAATGCCCTGATGGATGAACGCAAGTGCGCTACACACCTTCTTCACCACCTTGTCGCCTCTTTCAGTGAACTACATACTTGTACCTCCTAGGTCTCTCTGTTCTACACACTCTCCAGGGCCCTGCCATTTATTGTGTAAGTTCTGCCCTAGTTTAACTTGCCAAATCCTCATAAAATGTCATGAAAAACAGAGCTGAAAGAAGTTTGCTTTTAAATTTAAACTGAGTGTATACTCCCTATACAATCACGACTGCATGGCCAGATTCTGCTCTAACTCCATCTACAAGTTTGTAGATGATACCACTGTAGTGGGCTGTATCTCAAATAATGATGAGTCAGAGTACAGGAAAGAGATAGAGAGCCTAGTAACATGGTGTCATGACAACAACATTTCTCTCAATGTCAGCAGAACAAAAGAGCAGGTTATTGAGTTCAGGAAGGGGGTGTGATAGACATGCTCCTGTTTACATCAATGGTGCTGAGCAAGTTCCTAGCAGTGAACTTCACCAATAGCCTGTCCTGGTCAAACCACATTGACGTCATGGCCAAGAAAGCTCACCAGCACCTCCACTTCCTCAGGAGGCTAAAGAAATTTGGCATGCCCCTTTGACCTTCACCAATTTTTATCGATGCACCATAGAAAGCATCCTATCTGGATGCATCACGGCTTGGTATGGCAACTGCTGTGCCCGTGACCACAAGAAACTGCAGAGTTGTGGACATAGCTCAGCACATCACGGAAACCAGCCTCCCCTCCATGGACTTTGTCTATACTTCTCGCTGCCTTGGTAAAGCAGCCAGCATAATCAAAGATCACCCTCCCTGGACATTTTCTCTTCTCCCCTCCTCCTATAGGGCAGAAGATACAAAAGCCTGAAAGCACGTACCACCAGGCTCAAGGACACCTTTTATGCCACTGTTATAAGATTATTGAATGGTTCTCTAGTACGATAGGATGGACTCTTGACCTCACAATCTACCTTGTTGTGACCACTGTTTACCGGCACTGCACTGTCTCTGTACTGTAACGCGTTATTCTGCACCCCGTTATTGCTTTCCCCTGCACTACCTCAACGCACTGTGTAATGAATTGATCTGTACAAACGGTATGCAAGAGAAGTTTTTCACTGCACCTTGGTACATGTGACAATAATAAACCAATTTACCAATTTTATTTGGAACAATCAAGATAATTTTTACAATTGATGTTATATGATAAAAAGAGAATTATCAAAATAAAGTCATCAATTAATTTTTCACTGAGAGCAAATGGGCTGGCAGAAACCATATTATACAAATCTTCATTCCCTATGGAATAGACCAATGTCCGTAAACGTTGATCAATGCAACTTGAGGAAACATAATCCTTTTCACTATGAGTTAAAAAAATAAAATTTTATCATCCCAAATGGGAGTCAAGTCATCCGTAACTTTTCCCTGTGATTTGCTTCCCTTTGCGGTTATACAGAATGTGTCATTGAGATGAGAATTATAGAAAATTCCTAAGATTGAGATTAAAAACCTAGTTAATTGGTGGTAGCTATCTGAAACCAAAATTAATAGAAACCTTTCAGAGCCTGACAGAGATCCTTAAGCAACAGGCAAAATAAGTAAAAGATCCAGACAAACTCCCAGTAATCAATCAAACCAGAAAGACAGAAACACCACATAAAACATCATCTTGTATTTCTTCATTCATCCGAGGAAACATCAACCTTAAACATAAAGAGAAAGATCTCTTTATCAGACGCACCTTCTGCTTTGATACGTCAGTCATTCATCACTTCCATTTTTCTTCAAACCTATTAAGTGCTTGGGTGACACTAAGTTCACAGTTCCCAAATATTTGTCACTGCCTCTGATTCATGAATCAGTGGCTCATCTTTTTTAATTAAATTACAAAATGTTTAGCACTAAGTGTTAAATTATTACACGTGTCTGTCAGAGATAGTGAATTAATAGTGCTGCAGAAGAACCAATTTACAAATGAACCATTCAGAATGTTTTGTGATCGAAAGCACATAATGTCATAATTTAGCTTGCTCACAACCAAAACAGGATGTTTTAAAACATAAACACAAGGTCTGCTTCCATATCACCTTTTTCCAGGTACCTATTAATTCAACAGCAAAGTAGAATGGACATTGTTACTTAGAATAAAGCACACATAATTCTGCTGCTTTTATGTTGGTTATATTGAAATTCATGACATCAGTGCTAGTTGGTGTGTAAAGTCAAAAATGCAATCTGAAGCCAAGATTAATTATAGTGAATGGATCATCAAATAGAAAACTCCAAAAAAGACAAACAGATGTTGTGTACTTGAGGAAGCTGAGCAAACAGGAGAAGTAATAAAACAATCCTCTGGCCAGCTGCCAAAAACAAAAACCTAGGAAGTAAAAGGCTGTTATTAAGAGCAATTATCTCAAACCTATACAGGGCAACCTGTCTGTGAGTACCAGACAATTGTAATCTTTAGGAAGAGATCACTCTGTAAATATTTTCTCCTCTGCCCTTTACTTGGAACTTGCTAAGCAGCCGAAACAGTTAAGCTCACCAAAGCTCTACCAACAGCACTCATAAACTACAGCAAATGTGGAAAAGTTTTTCTAATGCTTTGAAACACAGAATAACCTTGCAAGGATAATCACAGGCTTCTTTTTAAGCATCTGCCCCCTGAATGACTGGGATCATCCATTCAGTTGCCACTGGTGCACCTCTCCCCCATCTAACCCAATGCACTCAAGTTTTCCTTGAAATCTTCACTTGCCTCACCCCTGAACTCATGCCTTTCCCTAGTTTTTCTTTTATCATCCACTAAACCCTCTCCAATGATTGAGGCCAACCTGCTCTCCCAACCACATTTCCTTGAGAGTGCTGAAGCTTTCTATTTGATGATTAGCTTTGTATTCGGTTGCATTTTTCACCCCATCCCCCAATCCAGCTGCCTTTATGAGCAGTTTTCTAGACTCAGGAAATGTCACTTCTCCTGTAAAATTTGCTGTTGCTGCTTGCTCCTCAAAGTATAGCTAACCTTGGGTCAACCCAAAAATGCAAACGGCCACTCCATCTTAAATCTCCTTCACTCTCCAAACTCTCTGCATGTGCCTTCATGTCCCTAATCAGTCTTCCTCTTTTCTGCAATTCCATGTTTGAAACTGCTGGTCAGATTTCTGCTGCTACGTAGATCTGGTGTGACCCTAACTAAATTCACAAAGTACTTCCTTTCTGTGCGTGACTGTGGTAAACCATCTTGTATTGTTTCTCATCTGTCCGTAGCCTTTGACGTAGCTGATGGCACCATCATCTTAGAGTCAGAGTAACACAGGCCCTTTGACCTGATGCCACACTGTGCCCATTTACACTAATCTCATTTTATACTTCACACATTCTCATGAACTCCCCCAGATTCTACCACAAGGGTCAATTTACAGTGGCCAATTAAACTACCAAACCCCACATCTTTGGGATGTGCGAGGAAACTGAAGCACCCTGAGGAAACCCAAGCAGTCACAGGGAGAATGTGTAAATTCCACACAGACAACACTGGAGGTCAACACTGAACCTGGGTCACTGGAGCTGTGAGGTAGCAGGCCTACTATCTGTGCCACTCTGCTGTCCAAAGCTTTTCCTTCATTGTCCACTTGTATAGAACTGTTTTTGCCTTGTTCCACTCTTACTGATCGTGGCCAGAGAATCTCCTACAAAGCCTTCCCATAACTTCATGGCTTGCCTCAGTAATATCAAATGAAAACAAGACCTCATGTTCCACATACATTCTGATGATGTTCCACATTGTGCCAACAACATATCTTAATCCCTTAACTGTCTCTATGTTGTCAAGACTATTAGATGAATTTCCTCTGTTTAGTCACTGGAAAAACCTAAACCATTGCTTTTAGTCTTCAATGAAAATTATGATCTTCCCAACGATTCCATCCTGTTCTCTGGCCACAATCTCAAACTAAGCCAGATTGTTTGCAATCTTCAGGTTAGCTGTGGCTGAACATTCAACCCATTTTTCCAGCATCTTAAAGCATGCCTACTATCTCCCTCCATAACATGAACCATCTCCATCTACGGCTTCAGCTGAAACCTTCAACTCTGACTCTGCTGCCCCCAGACTGGGCTATTCCAATGTTCTCCTGATTAGTCCTCCATCTTCCAATCCCACCATAGTTTTGATGTCCCTTTTCAAATTTGAAAAGGAGTTCCATCACTCATTGATCCTTTGCTCACCAATCTACACTGGCCCCTAGTCCATTGAAACTTTTCATACATGTCTTCAATTGTCTTCACAGTCTTGATGCTCCCTACCTCTGAACACTTTTCCAGGCCTCAAAGAAATATGTTTCCCTCCAAGTCTGTCTTCTTGTGCAAGCACTTCGCCCCACCAATAGCAATTGTACTTTCAGCTGTCCAGGCCATAAACACTGGTATTTTTTCCATAGCTCTTCCAGCCTCTCTATCTGTGTATGAGTTACTTTCATAAAACCTATTTCTCACACAAATCCTTAAGTTACCAATTCTAACATCTTACTCTTTTGCTCAGTGCTAATTTTTGCCTGAATTTGCTTCCATGAAGCTATAGATTATGCTGTACATTGTGGAGACTAAGGAAATTCAAGTGATTGGTGTTGTGTGACCTTGAGTGGAACTTGTGATAACGGTGTCTCATTATAACTTGTGATAACGGTGTCCTCAACAACAGAGACTAAGAAGTGAAGTAATCTTGATGAATTGTTGCAATAAAATTGTGCACACTGCAGCCACAATGCAACAAGATGTAAAAGCCTGGAAGTTAAGAATTAGGCAGACTGTTCCATCTTGGATGTTACCAAGTTTCTTGGAAGTAATTGCAGTTAATCCCTCTGGATGAAGAGTTGATCTACTCTGAGACAAAATCAAACAGGCCCTTCGGTCTAACTTATCCATGCTGACCAAGATGCCTACCTGAGCCAGTCCCATTTGCCTGCATTTGGCCCATATCCCTCT
The DNA here is from genome assembly GCF_009764475.1 of Pristis pectinata. Taxonomy (NCBI): domain Eukaryota; kingdom Metazoa; phylum Chordata; class Chondrichthyes; order Rhinopristiformes; family Pristidae; genus Pristis; species Pristis pectinata. Next base: position 42,098,195 of record NC_067416.1, on the reverse strand, counting down.
AAACCTTTCCTATCCACGTACATATCCAAATGTCTTTTAAACCTTGTAATTGTACCTGGCAGTTTGTTCTGCATAACCACCAACTTCTGTGTAAAAAACTTGCCTCTCGGGACCCTTTAAACCTTTGCCCTCTAATTTAAACCTATGCTGCCTAGTTTTAGACCTCCCTACACTGGGAAAAAGACTTTGACCATCCACCTTTTCTATGCCCTTCATGATTTTATAAACCTCTATAAGGTCACCTCCCAGCCTCCTTTGCTCCATGGGAAACAGTCCCAGCCTATCCAGTCTCTCCTTATAACTCAAGCCCTCCAGTCGCAGCAACATCCTTGTGAATGTTCTCTGCACTCTCTCTAGCTTAATCACATCCTTCTTATAGAATGGTGACCAGAATGGCACATAATATTCCAAGTGTGGTCTCACCAATGTCTTGTAGAGTTGTTTCATGACGTCCCAACTCTTGAATTGTTTGTCCCAACCAAATTTGTTTCATCCTGAAGGTATATTCACACAAAAATTGAATCATTCTCATGCTGACCTATAACACCAAACTGTTTAGTACACAGGGAAATTGACACAATCTGGATAAAATAATGGATATAATTGGATTTATGGGTCATTCTAGACTTGGATGTACTAAATGGTCATCCTCATCTGGAATTATTTCACTATCCAAGAAACAAGAATGGACACTTGCATGGCTGTGTGCCAAATAATCCAAGCTCCATTCAATGGCTGGTATGGCAATTCCAATGCACAGGAATGCAAGAGGCTGCAAAAAGCGATGGATACAGCTCAGTCCATCGTGGGCTCAGCCCTTCCCACCACTGACAGCATCTACAGGAGGTGCTGCCTCAAGAAGTCGGCATCTATCATCGAGGATCCCCACCATCTGGGACATAACCTCTTCTCGCTGCTACTGTCAGGCAGGAGGTAGAGAAGCCTTAAGTCCCACACCACCAGGTTCAGGAACAGCTACTTCTCTACAACCATCAGGTTCTTGAACCTACCTACACAACCCTAACCCTACCTCAGCAATGAAACACGACAGACCACCTCTTGCATTACTATGGACTTGTCTTCAATTATTTGTTTTGCACTAAGGTCTTGCATTTGCACACTTTTTTTCACTGTATGGTATAATCTTATGTATAATTTATATTCTGTGTTTTGTCTGCACCTATGTGCCTGTGACGTTGCTGCAAGCAAGTTTTTCGTTGTACCTGTACATCACCGTACTTATGTACATGACAATAAATTTCAACTTGACTTTCTAGAAGTTTTCTAACAGACAACTCTTTTGATCAAGGTTGTGGAGTCAATTCATCCAAGTAATTGATAGCTCTGGAAAATTTCTGCATGTTTTTCTTCTACTCAACAAATGACACAGAAAACATTCCTACTAACTACCTTGCACAGATTTGAGCCATAGTAAAGGGGCTACAATAACGACAGTATTTTAGGGCAAGTTGCACACATTGTTTGATATACTACATTCAGAGTGAGTGACCCTACACACTAGGAGTTGCCATTAAGCAAATCTCTGACACTTGAACACTAAAGCTAGAGGTAGATTATCCAACAGATAATTCAGGAATAATAGAGCAATGAATTCATAATCTTAACTTAGAACATGAACATTAAACTAACATTGAGACACAAGAGATGGCATATATTGGAATCTAGAGCAATACATGAAATGCTGGAAGAACTCAGTGGGTCAGGGCAGATGAAGGGTCTCAACCTGAAACACCAGCTGTCCATTTCCTTCCACAGACACTGCCTGACCGGCTGAGTTCCTCCAGCGTTTTGTGTGTTGCATTAAACTAACATTCTTCTATGAATAAAATCCAGACGATTTTGATTCAAAAATATATGGTCTCCTCCATCAGCTTCACATGTTCAAGGGGAGTTATATTCTACTTCATTCTAACTAATCATTAATCTCGCACCTTCATGCCTGCAACTTCAGTCGAGAAGGTGCCACTAAATTTGTTGTAGTTGTTTCAAACTTTACGAAGCCAATTCCACTCACATCTGCAAAGCACTAAACTTATCCATGTTTCACAAGATAAAACTTAAACAATCCAAGATTTGTAAACATATTATGAAACAAAAACTATTATGAAGCCACTTCAGTCTATTAAACAGATTATGCATGGTAAAGGAGGGTAACATGATCTCTATAACAATGGTAAAGAAAACATGGGATTAATGAAAACTATGAAAATGGTAGTTTATGATTTCTTACCTGAGACAGGACTACAGAAACAGGGACAGTAAATCTTTGCTGATGCTGCTCCCTTCAATTTTTGAGTGTTGCATTCAAAATAGGTCTGAGGTCCATTCCAAATAATCAGGGGATTAATATAATTAAGTCTTGTATGTATGGATAATGGCACGTCTCAATGGAGATGATAAACTGAGAACTGCGATGAGAACATCATGTATTGTGCTATACACAGAGATACAGAAAGTGCAACTTGCCCTAAAACACAGACATGCCTGTAGCTCCTTTACTATGACTTAAATCTGTAGAATGTAGTTTAGTAGGAAAGTTGGGCATTCTTTGCAATGCCAATCTTCAACCATGGGCAGTTATTGTGCAACTGAGTCAGAAGGTTATGGATTAAAGAACCAGTGCATGATTTGAGCACAAAATGCAGGATGACACTTCATTAGAGTAAAGAGGAAGTACTGCAGATTCTATCCTTTGTTTGAAATGTTAAACAAGTGCCTTCCATAAAAGAAGGCAGAGCACCATGAGCAAGATCAGCAGTTTCCTGAAGTCTGGGACAATATTCATCTAGTAACCAACACACAAACCTTTGTTTGTGGAATCTGTCATGTACAAAATGGCAGTCATGTTGCTATATACTGCCATTATGAAACAAATGAAAGCCATAGAGTTGTAGATACAGCATGGAAAAGCCCCCAGCCTACCAAGTCCACACCAACTATTAAGCACCCATTTATACACAGATACTTCCCTAACCCTTTTTATTCTCCTACATTCCCATCAACCTCCCCCAGATTCTACCACTCACCTATATGACAGGTGCAATTTATTGCATACAATTAACCCACCACCAACTCGCACATTTTTGAGATGTGGAAAGAAACTGGGGCACAGGGAGAACATGCAAACTCCACATAGCCAGAACCAGAGGTCACGATTGAACTCAGGCCACTGGATGCGTGGGGCAACAACTCTGGTTACAATAGTTACACTCCAAAAGTATCTCATACAACCTGAAATGTTTTGACATGTCTTGAGATGTGAAATTAACAATCGCAACTTTTCTTTTGACAGAAATCCCTACAAAATCTTGCAGAATAGTTTTTCCCCAGAAAATGCAATGATACAGGTGACCCTGTGTCATCTGTGCATGTGTCAAGAAATGAGAATTGAAAAAATACATGTGTTTATTTATTTACTTTTTTCACAAGTTCTATGAGAGCGAATTTTATTCCATATCTCAAACTTTAAAAATCACTAATTTTAAAATCTCCCACTAAGCATGTAAAGCCTTAATGTACCATCAAACATTATCAAAAGATACAATGGCCTACTACAGTAAAGGAGAAAGTTTACAAGGTTCTGTGTCAGCATTAAGGTTACCTCTTGTATGTCAATTTAAACTCTTTAAATAACAAGGGAAAGTCACCCATTAGATCACACAACAGTACAGCCTTTTGAGGGGAATGGCATCCAGAATAAACCAGGTGAACAACTGTGGACACCCCAAGATAAAATTTAATTCCAAATTAAAGTTGATTTTATTGTCAAATGGACATGTATGCACAGGTGCAATGAAAAACTTACTTGCAGCAGCATCACAGGCACATAGCGTCATATAAGCAGCATTCACAAGAAAAATAAATTAATTAAAACATGAATTCTTTAGATTTTATGGAAGTATAATGGATTTAAGGCAGATGGGCCAAGTGACTTCTCTTATCTTGCATTTCTCATATTTTCTTACACCATATAAAGAGGCCATTCAGCCCATCGAGTCTGTGTCAGCTCTCAGAGTAATCTCATCGATCCTATTTCCTCACTTATTTCCCTCTTCTCTCACACTTGTCTATGAACCAGCCCCTTTCTCCGCTCCGATTTTCTTGCTATCCATCTACATGAGGAGAAATTTACAGTAGCCAATTAACCAACTAGCAAGTCTTTGGGATGTGGGAGGAAACTGGAGCATCCAAGGTAAATCCATATGTTGAGAGGGAGGACGCCTTCTTGGGTTTTACTTTATGATCGTGACTAACAGCATGAAAATGTCCTTTTTTAATGTTTTAATTTAATTCTAAGAGAAGACAATTCTGATTTCACTAAAACATTAAAAATACTTGTCAGAGAAGACACTGCCCAGTACCTCTGGAACAAATGGTTCAGGCCAGTGCACATGGCAGGATGCTGAAAACAACCAATGGAGGTGGGTAGTAGAACAACGAACAGGAGGAAGGGCTCCATGATCACCCCAAACTTATGGAAAAGGACACTTGTGTACATTTGCAACCAGTTTATGTAAGAAGTGCTAAGATAGTCTTTCTGGATTTTTCCTAAGATCCTCATCATCAGACATCTTTGGTTTCAGCCAATTTGAATCCAGGAGACATCAAGAAAACCCAGATGCAGTAAAGGCTCTGGGTCTCAAGAGTATCCAAGCGGAAGTGCTGCTCCAGAACAAGCTCGCCATCAGGCTGATCTGTTCCAGTCGAGCTATGTCATTGATAGTGAAAAATTACCAAGAATTGTTTTGTTTACATAAAGCAGGGTGACTCCAAGCTGACCAACCACTATACTATCAGCCTACACTCAACTGTCAAAATGATGGAAGGAGTTAACAACAGACCCATCCAAGAATAATTGTTCAATAATGATACCAAGCCAGCATTTATTCCATTGTGTCACCAATGAATGTGCGTAAAATCAAAACAAATGAAGAAAGTCATATCTAACTCAGACAAATAGTTATGGTTCATAGGAACCTGAGGATATTGTCGCAGTTCTTCAGGACAACACGTCATGTTCAAGGATATTCAACTTTGGCATCAATAACTTCCCTTTCAACAAAATGTCATGAGTAGGCCTATTTCCCCAAATTGCACAGAATTCATCTCCATTTACAATTTCTAACTGAAATGAAGTAGCCAAGAATTCACTTAATGAGCCTTGGACAGTAGCCAGGTTGGTTTGAACAACACTGGCAGCAGGAAATTGAAGCTTCCAAAGAGAGAGCCCAAACACGAAGCATCTTGCTACAAAAGCATTTCAGTGGTTGTGTATTCCATGACATATGGCTTATCTCCTGCCTCTCTAAAGCCTCTGTACTCTCAACAGGGAAGAATTATCAATGGTTTTGATAAGATCACAACTGATATATTGGTTTAGTCTTTGCTAGGATGGGATATACTTCTCATAAAGGGAGTAAACCAGATTGATTCCTGGGATGGTGGTACTATTGTATGAGAGAGATTGGGTTGACTAGGGCTATATTTATGAGAGTTCAGATGAATGAGAGTACATCTCAACATAGAACGTAGAAAAATACAGCATAACAACAGGCCCTCTGGCCCACAATGTTGTGCCGAACTAATTAAATTAGTAATTAAAAGCCTAACTAAACTCATCCCTTCTGCCTATACAAGTCCATATCCCTCCATTCTCTGCATAGTCATGTGCTTATCTAAGAGTCTCTTAAACACCTCTAATATATTTGCCTCCACTACCACCCCTGGCAGTTCATTTCAGGCACCCACTACGCTCTGTGTAAAACATTTGCCACGCACATCTCATTTGAACTAACCGCTCTCACCTTAAATGCATGCCCTCTGGTATTAGACATTTCAACCCTGGGGAAAAGATACCAGCTATCTACTCTATCTATACCTCTCATAATCTTATATTCCATCTCCCCTTAGCGTCCGTTGCTCCAGAGAAAACACCCCAGGTTTGTCCAACCTCTCCGTATAGCACATGCCCTCTAATCCAGGCAGCGTCCTGGTAAACATCTTCTGCACCCTCTCCAAAACCTCCACATCCTTCCTACAATGGGACGACCAGAAGTGAATGCAATTCTCCAGATGCGGCCTAACCAGAGTTTTATAAAGCTACAACATAACTTCCTGACTCTTGAACTCAATGCTTCAACCGATAAAGACAAGAATGCCATACACCTTCTTTCCTACCCTATCGACTTGTGCAACCACTTTCAGGGAGCAATGATCTTGGAAGATAAGATCCCTCTGTACATCAACACTGTTAAGGGTCCTGCCATTAACTGTGTACTGTCCCTTTACATTTGATCTCCCAAAAAGCAATAATTTACACTTGGCCAGATAAACACCATCTGCCATTTCTCTGCCCATATCTGCAGCTGAGCTATATCCTGCTGTATCCTTTGGCAATCTTCTACACTATCCACAATCTCACTAATCTTTGTATCGTCTGCAAACTTACTAATCCTCCCATCCATGTTCTCATCCAAGTCATTTATATATATCACAAACAGCAGAGGTCTCAGTACAGATCCCTGCGGAACACCACTAGTCACGGACTCATCGAAACATACAAAATTCTGACAGGACTCAACAAGCCAGATGCATATAGGGTGTTTCCCCAGCTAGGGAATCCAAAACCGGGGGTCACAGTCACAGAGTGCAGGACGTGACATTTACAACAGAGATGAGGCGAACCTGTGAAATTCTCTACCACAGAAGGAGTTGAAGGTCAAATTGCTTGAATATACATAATAAGGAGATAAATTTCTAGACAGAACGAGGGGTTAAAGGGTAGGGGGAGAGAGGATCAGCCGCGATCATACTGAATGACAGAGCAGGCTCGAAAGAGCCTACTCCTTCCTTTTTTTATGTTTCTATGTTTCTGAACGGATGGAATATTTTGCATTTGCCTGAATGAGTGCTGCCGCAGCAAAACTCAATAAGTTCAATACCTAGCAGTCAACTTGATCTAATACCCGTCCAGCACTTTAAATGTCCACCCCAATCTGTTACCAATGTGCAATGTGTACAATCTTCAAGATGCATTGAAACACAAGAACACAAGAAAATAGGAGCAGGAATAGGCCACCTGGCCCCTCAATTTAAATTTGAATTGACACAATCACCAAGGCTTATTTGCCATCACCACCCAAACCTTATAACCTTCACCACCTTGAAGTACAAGGGCAGTAGATTCCAGGGGAAGTCACAAACCATCCCATAGATGACCATTCCTTCTCTGTTCTAGGCTGAAAATCCTAGTACATCCTCTGTAATCACATGTGGCTGGTGTTCAAGGCCTGTTGAACACCAACCTCATCTTCTCAAGGCCATTTGGGGTTAGGCAACTAATTAAATGCCAGTGGGCCCACAGGCCAAGAACAGTGAAACAAGCCACTTCTGTAGGTATATATGAGTTTCTACGCTGATTAAGACGAGAGGGTCTCAATAGTGGTGACAACAGCCCAAAACATACTTGGCCTTGCCAGAGATCAGTGAACCCCTCTGCACCTGTAGGCTTGTCTCTGATTTCTATCGATCCCATTCATTTGAATGGGTTAGTCGACTTTGATCGAAAAGGGTTAAATATAGGTGTGCATATTGTTTTTTTCTTCTTTATTTTATTGTTTAAAATACATTTCTAACAGCGTTTGTATTTTTTATTATTATTTAATTCTGCAGGTTTGCAAATAACTGGTATGGCTGCTTGAACAGCACGGGAACTGAGAGCAGAGAGCAGGCAGAATCAAGCATGATTCAGTCCACTATTTCATACCACCCCTTTAATGCAGTGCATATTGGAAGAAAATTTACAGAAGAACTTACTCCACACTGGAAAAATAAAAGAAAATTTAAATCAAAGTGTATTTGTCCTTTTAAAATCAATAAAGGAGCTAGAACAGAATGTGGATACTGTATGGTTAAACATAACTTACTTACATAAACAAATGTCCACAAGGAAAACTACGTAAACTATTAATTCACGTAAGGTTCTCCTGATGTACAGCTCTGGGTTGTTGGACAGATTCTCAGTCAGTTTTGTGCCCCACAAGCCTGCAATCATGAAAGGAACAAAGACACATTCAGTACAATATTTAAAAGATATAACAGCAACAAATGCTACAGTCTCCAAACAGTATTGTCAGATATTTAAGGACCCTGCCGTGTATACAAGAGGACAGTATACAGTAAATGGCATTGATGTACAGAGGGATCTTGGGGTGCAAGTCCATAGCTCCCTGAAAGTGGCAACACAAGCAGATAGGGTGGTAAAGAAGGCATATGGCATGCTTGCCTTCGTCAGTGAGGGCACTGAATATAAAAGTCATGTTGCAGCTGTACACATCTTTAGTTTGGCCACATTTGGAGTATTGTGTGCAGTTCTGGTCACCACATTACAGGAAGGATGTGAAGGCTTTGGAGAGGGTGCAGAAGAGGTTTACCACAATATTGTCTGGGTTGAAGAGTATTAGCTATAAGGAGAGGTTGGACAAATTTGGACTGTTTTCTCTAGAGTGTTGAAGGCTGAACTGATAGAAGTATATAAAATTATGACAGACATATTATGATAGTCAGAGTCCTTTTCCCAGGGTGGAAATGTCAAATACTAGATAGCATAGGTTTAAGGTGAGAGGGGTAAAATCTAAAGGAGTTGTGCAAGGAAATTTTTTTTTTTTTACACAGGAGGTGGCAGGTGTCTGGAACATGCTGTCAGGTCTGATGGTAGAATCAGACAAGATTCCTATAGCTAAGAGGCATTTAGACAGACACATGAAAATGGAGGGAATACAGAGATACAGACCATGTGCAGGCAGATGGGATTAGTTATATTGACATCATGGTTGGCGTAAACATGGTGGGCTAAATGCTGTGCTCTACTTTTCTGTGTTCTATGTACATATCTGTGGCTTCAAACGTAAAGTGATTATGTGGCTTGAAATAATAATTCATTCTTCAATAGACATTTTCCAATTAATTTTATGGTTTTGTGTATCCTATGACTTGAATGGTATAAACTTCATTATTACACTCTAGCTAGGTTTAAGGACAATTCCACTAGCCCATACTCTCAGAATCAAAGAGGGAGGGGAATCAAATAATTATTCTTGTTGTTACCCTCAACCATGATATAATACTGGATGTGTAGAGTGTTGAAATTGCTGTGCAAAATTAAAGAGAATTTAAAGACTGAAAGTCTATAAAAAGATTTTTGTCCCTCAACACGAGTCCGAAGATGAATTTCATTTGGTTCTGTGCATCCTTCTTATTGTCCTGGAATTTGTGGCTGTAATGATTGCAAGACCCTCTGCACTCATTAATCATTTCTGTCCAAAACTGACAGAATGTCCTGGTGCTCACACAAGAGAGTGTAAAGAATGCAAGGGATGGATTATTTATCTCCCAATTAATAACAATATCATTGTCTCACTATCACAATAGTATGCAGAAAAATCTAAATCTGACTCGAATTTATTCTACAATTCCCACACTAAGTAAAGAAAAAAATCCTCCTCTTGCCACCTTATATACCTGGCTTCTTATCCCAAGACCATACCCTCAAATAGTTCAAGGCTGCCTAACCATGGGAAGCAGTCTCTCAACATCTATCCTGCTAATTTTAATCACTTCACTAAAATCACCTCCAGTTCATCTAAACTTGAGGAAATACAATTTTCTCACCCAAAAAAGTAAGTCTAATGAACCTCTATTTCACGTCTTCATTTGATATAGAAGGACATGTATGAGATGCTGATTAGGAGATAAAATGTTGCCGTGACATCTGGATTAATTCCTCTACCCATCTTCAAAGTATCATGTATTCTTTTCACCTCAGAAGGCAGATATGGCCTTTGTTTAATGTCACATCCATTAGTTAGCACCTCTGATTCTGCAGCAATCCTTTGGAGTCTCAGCCTAGACTTTTATGCTTATGTCTCTAGATCTGTCAAGTCAGGACAGAAAATGAAACTGACTTTTGTAGACTGGAACTATACTAATTTCTGAGGATTCTTTCAATCATTCACCAAAATTTTGGTGGAAGCCTTGCAGATATATTGCAAAGGACTGTTTGCACCATTTTCAGCCAATAATCAGAGCGTACAGAGCATTCTACCCTTGCTTGTTCTGGGAGCTGAGGTAGCCTTCAACACTTTCTCAAAACGTGAAAAAAAACATATATCTTCATTAGCTAGCCAGGAGGTCCAACTGTTCGCTTTTTAAACCAGATTGTTCCCTGAAGTTGTATTCTTATAAAATGCATATGGATAACCATTGAAGAGAGACTGTTCTGAAAGTATACTTCAGCTTGATAGCTGCACCTGACATTGAGTTAAATTGTGACCATTTCAATGCAAAACATCAGCTGCATTTTACATGAGTTAGTCCGACTGCAGGTTCCATTCCAATACTGTTGGCGATATGGCTGTGCAATCTCCAGAGATTTTCTCATCAGCATTTCTCCACACTTCTCCCTTTCAAATGTCTACATCACCATTTTCTCAACAAACCTTTCCATGTGATGTTGGAATGATTTTGCAAAATGCTCATTGTTCCTGGACTACTGCTAGATTGTCAGAAATAGGTTTTCAATAAGACATTAAACCATGGTCACATCTGCTCTCTCGGATGGAAATGATCCCATGGCAATACTTCAAGAGCAGGGATGGTTAATCCCCAGTGTCCTGACCAATATTTAGTCATGATCCCATTGCTCTTTATGGGTGCTCCCCAAATCCAGATTGACTGCATTGTTTCTTACATGGCTACACTTTGCAAGTCCTTTATTGGCTGCAAAGTGTTTGGGGCCTCCTGGACCAAGATAGGTTCTATATAAATGTTAGCTTTCTTTTTTCACTATTAACTATTTCATCCCAGGAGTAGCATAAGATTTGTATTTATCCCACATTTCAGCAAGCAAAGGAAAACACTTTTCAGGGGGGAAAAAGATATTTCTTTAATATGTTAAGTTGGGCTCAGACTAAAATAGAAATACCTGGAATATGGAAGTCGGGTAAATGTTAAGCCCGTTAATATTTCAGCATTTAAACATTTTTTGCTAAAATCAGTCCGGTGAATTAAAACTATGCTGAGACCGGACCCTCCTGAAAACCCCAGTTGGACATGGCCCGAACCCCTCTAACTTACTGCGAATTCCGTTAATGAACGCCGTGCAACATCCCGAGGAAGGTTTGCTCTTTTCCGGGTACATTGGGGGCTTTTCGCATCCGTAAGGGTTGTTTGGGAAAGAGCTGGGGTTGTAGATAGCCTGCACTTTCAAAGGGGAGCGGGGAGGCGAACCCTCGTACGCTGCGTTATCCCAGGCGTTCTTATTTGGTAAACTTTCCATTTCGTGCACCTCTTGGATCGGCAGCTTCAGATCGTTGTCCCAACCTAAGCTCATGTTGTCGAGCTCAGTCTTTCACACAAGAGCTCGGGTTTACTTGGGTCCCAGCTGTGGCGAGCCGTCTGCACAGCGGTTCGCAATGAAAGCTTAACAGCTGGCAGGCAGAGTGCGGGTCAGACACCACTGTCAGTCTTGTCAACGCCCCTTTCACCCAGCCTGCTCTGAGGTGACGCCGGGCGAAGGGGAGGGGATGGGTCCTGGGAGAACTGGAGCTCCCAGTGGGAAAGGTGGCGAATGCGAAGCACAGAAAAGTCCAGGGCACAGGCAGCGAGACTAGAGTGTTGCTGAATCCCCCAGGGAGATGGTCGCATTGCGCTTAATGGACGAGGACAGATCGTTACAGAACCCATTTGCAGTTGGCAACATCTGATTCACGTCCCTTGGCTGCGGTGCCCAAGGTCGGAAATCGTTCGAAGGTTTCGGAGAGCAGAACATTTAAAAACTAATTCGGTCTCTTAAGATTTTTCGGTTTAGACGGAACGGTGGAGTTATGGCCGAGTGAAGTCCCCATAAAAACTGAAGTTGGATTGTGATTTGCCCCCCTGCTTGCATTACCCCACAGTATATACCCCAACGCGTATAAATTTGGTCACAGATTTTTGCCCCACTTCCACCAATAAAATTGAGTTTTGTCAATGTTCTAATCCCATGTTACGAAAATGACCCGAACCTGATGGTTGGAGATTTTCCGAGTTTGATAAAATTCTAAGTGCAAGAAGTAAATGTTCGTGCTGATTTTTATACTAATGATCAAGCTTAGGGGAACAGGTAATGGCTGAAAACCCTCAAGACTTCTGACCTGTTAGGCTCTGGGAAAGGCAAAGTTGGTTACCAATTGTCACGGACCTCAGCCCTGTTTGAACTGAAACAGTCACAGCTGCGGGCAGTAACTGCAATTTAACAACCGAGTTAGGTGACAGTAAATAGTGATTGGTTAATACGAGAAGAAATGGTAAGATATCGTGCAAGTATTCATGAACCATAGGAAACAGAAACTTGCCTGTTCCCCTTGCATTAAGACCACGGCTGTTCCATTATTCCTGCCGTTTTCTGCATATCTCTTGACCCCTTTAATATCCAAAAATCCATCTATTATAGAGAACCTACTCGGTAACTGAGACTCCATACTCCACTGGGTGGTGAATTCAAAAGATTTTTTTTCCTCACCTCAGTCTTGAATGGCCAACCCCTTATGTTGAGGCACTAACCCTGGTTCTGATCTCCTCAACCAGGCTCCACATCATCCCTGCATCTACCACCTCAAGCCTCCTAAGAGTTATCTATGTTTTAATGAGATCACCTCTCATTCTTCTGAATTCTGGAGAGCACCGCCCAATCTGCTTAGTTTCTACTCATCAGACAATCCCCTGTCCCAGAATTAGTTTGGTGAACCTTCATTGCATTCCCATTCTGCTTAATGTAGGGAGATTAGATCTGTGTGCAGTATTTCAGGTGTGGTCATACTCGGCCCTACATAAATGGCTTTACTCTTGTACTTAAATCCTCTTGCAAATAAAGCCTAGCATACCACTTACCTTCCTAATTGCTTTCTGTACTTGCATGTTAATTTTTGGTGATTCATGTACAAAGGCATCCCGGTACTTCTGACCATCAACACCTTTCAATCTCTCACCATTTAAAATGTACCCTGCCTCCCTACTTTTCTATCAAAATGGATGAATGCCCATTTTGCCACATCACCCATCATCCTTGCTGATTAATAGCACATCTTCTTCCCCTGAAGCCTCTCTGCGTCCTCCTTATAAACTGCCATCCAGCTTTGAATCTTAGATAAATTCTACCTGAAAACTTTTGATGTTAATACAAACCAGAATTTGGAAAAAAAACATAGAAACATAATTTTATATGTCTGAAACTTGTCATTTTGAACAGAGCTTTAAAGTAACAGGGGTAAAAAAATCTATGGTGAATTACTTTCATTTCAGGTTGAGATGCAACAACGCTTGTGTAAATGGCAGAAGGAGCACACTACCTCACAACCTACCCACACCCCTTTCAGACGCTTCCTACCCTTTCTGTGAAAAACTCTGTAGTTCCCACATTTGCTTCATCAGCCACCTCAGAGCCCACAAAACTGAAGATGCATCTTCAATCTTTACTTTCTGTCCCTTAGTCAATTTTATATCTACTGTATACTATTACTACTCCTTTGAATCGTTTGAGCTTTAATTTTGCTCAATAACCTATTACAGGTAGTTTATCGAACATCCTTTCAAATCCCATGTACAAAACATCAACCACTTTACCATCAACTATCCACGCCAATCATCGCAGAACCTGATCAAGTTAGTCAGACTTGATTTGTCAATTTTTTCATGAATAGGGCTAGTTTTCATTTGCCTTTAGTTCTCAGCTGCCATTGAATTTTGTCCTGGATTAATACCAATTTACATTTTTCCACCACCATAATCAAACTGGAGTGTCCTGTAGTTTCCATGTTTACATCTCTCCTTGTATTTGAAGAGAGGCATAATCTGAAGTTCTCCCACTGCACCAGTTCAGTCCATAGATCTGCATCTTGGAGATCTTGCTTTCTCATTGGGCTTGAAACACAGTGTTATCATGCATACATTTCAGTAATTCTTTTCCTTTGTGCCCATTACAATATAATCCTGGCAGGATAATATTCCTCTTTTTCTTAATTTCTAACCAAATCGATTCTCCCTTTGAACCTTCAATATTCTTTCGTTTCTCATGCTGTATCAGAGCCTTTGATCAATAGAGCCACCACATTATTTACCATAGCCTGGAAATAGTGCCCACTATTCAATATGAGTTCCATATGAGAAATAAAGAACTTGCACTTATACACCATCTTTCACAACTCAGGACATTTTGAAGCACTTTAACTGTCAAGTTACTATTTTGAACTGTGGGCTCTAATTAACATTGGAACCACAACGCCCCCTTTGCGTACAGCAACCTTCCATACATAGCAATTGATTTGGTCATCTGTTTGAATCATAGAGTCATGCAGCACAGAAACAGGCCCTTCAGTCCACCATAGCTATGTTGGCCATCATTTACCCACACTAAGATTGAGTTGTTGGTTTTAGCCTAAAAGGTTATCAGTTAAACTCTATGATAGAGCATAAAATTTAGACTTTGATTTCAGTGCGGTTCTAAATGTCAGAGATGCTATCTTTCAGATGGAAGATAAAGAGTCATACAGTCACCCAGCTCTTTGGCCCACCATATCCATGTCAACCATGAGGTCCCCATCTTTCCTAGTCCCGTTTACAGCACTTTGTCCACAGCCTTATATGCCTTGGTGATTCAAGCACTTGCCCAGATAAGTCTTCAATGCTATGGGAGTACCCACTTCCACCACCCACTCAGGCATTGTGTTCCAGATTCCAATCACCTCCTGAATGAAGATAAAGTATTCTTTGGGCCCCCTCTAAACTTCTCACCCCTTACCATAAACCTATGGCATCGAGTTTTAGAGTTTTAGAGGTTTAGATCGAGAAAATTTACTAATAATTTACTATGCTCTTCATAATTTTGTATATCTCTATCAGATTTTCCCTTGCCCTCCAACTCCAAGGAAAACAAACACAGTCTCTCCAGTCTCTCCTCTTGGCTGAAACAGACTCTGTGTGGGGCAGCTAGTAGGACTGATATCTCACAGCTCCAGTGACCCCAGCTTCAATTCTGACCTACAGTGTTATCAGTGCGGAATTTGCACGCTCTACCTGTGATTGTGTGGTTCACCCTGGACTCTCTGTTTTCCTCCCACCTCCTGGTTGGTTAATTGGCCACTGTAAGTTACCCCTGCTCTGTAGGGAGTGGTAGAATCTTGGGGAGCTGATGTGAATGTGGGGAGGATAAAATAGAGATCTGTATAAATGTATGTTTGATGGTTGGCAGGGATTTGACGGGCTGAAGGGCATAAATCCGTGTTTTGTATGTCTCTGTGATTCAAAGGATAAAAGGGATTTAGAAAGACTTCCACTTAAAGTAGCATCTGAAATTTTCAAAATATTTCAAGACTACTTTTTGAAGAGTATCCATGATACTAAATTGTCACTTCCTACACCTTGACCAGTGGGAAACAAAAAAAAATGCTGCTGTTTAAAACTACAGCCTTCAATGCATTCTTAACATTGTCTTAAACTTTCCAAATATTAATACCCATGCAAAACATCTCCATCCTCTTCATATAAAATATGAACAACTGACAAGCCTTGATTACACTCCCCCAGGTTGCAATTCCACCAACCTCCACATTCCCCTGCACTTTTAGCATTTTTGAGGGGATCGTTCTCTCCGTGATTCCCTGGTCCACTCTTCCACCCCCCAGTAGCCACTTCCCAACCTCTGGCACTTTCCCATGCAACCACAGCAGGTATAACAGGTCCTATCACCCTTCCCTTCCCTTCCCACCATCCAGGGACCCAAACACTACTTCCAGGTGAAGCAGCAATTCACTTGCACTTCCAATCTACATAAAATAACATAAGTCACATGTATATCGAAACACACAGTATCTTTTGTGTAGAGTGTTCTGTGGGCAGCTCGCAAGTGTCGCCACGCTTCCGGCACCAACATAGCGTGCCCACAACTTCCTAACCCGTACATCTTTAGAATGCAGGAGGAAACCAGAGCACCCGGAGGAAACCCACGCAGACATGGGGAGAATGTACAAACTCCTTACAGAGAGTGGCCGGAATTGAACCCAGGTCGCTGGCACTGTAAAGCGTTACACTAACCATTACACTACCGTGCCTGCCCTTTAGTCTATTGCATTTGATGTTCACAGTTCTATACTGGAAAAAACAAATGTAGATTGGATGACTTGCTTTGCGGAGTACCCGTGTTCAGTCTGCAGGGGCAACCTTGAGCTTCCTGTTGGCCTGTTACTCCCAATATGACCCATCAGTCTGTAGCCTTCTGCAATGTTTATAACAAGGCCCAATGCAAGCTTGAAGAACAGCACTGCATCTTCCATCTGGACAAGTTGTAGCCTTTCAAGCTCAATATCAAATTTTCCAACTTCAGATAACTTCCTTGAGATTTCCACCAGCTGCAATTTTTAAAAATATTTTCCGTTATGTGCTTTCTCTAATTCTACCAGAATGGATCATTACTGCTGCAAGTCATCCTTCTGTGATATTGGTTCAATCTCCTCTCTCCATTGGCACAGCCCGACCTGCCTGGCATGTCCTGCAAACACATTACACTTCTTCGTTTGCACTGTCACCTTCCAATTGTCCCTACTTGACCTGAGGACCAGTACAATTTATAATTATGGTAACCCTGGTCTCACACTATCACAGATTGTCCTTTTGTCCTATTCATCAACAACCCCACCCCCATCACCATCACCTCCGCAACTTGAAACTATCTTGTTTTCTCGTATTCGCAGCTCTGTTGAAGGGATTTCGACCCCAAATGTTAACTCTGTTTCACTTTCCCCTGATGTCATCCTGGCATTTATAAATCAAAGTATTGAGTACAGGAGTTGGAATGTTTTGGTGAGGTTGTATAAGTCATTGGTGAGACCAAATTTAGAATATTGTGAGCAGTTCTGGTCGCCGAACTACAGGAAGGATGTCAGTAAGATTGAGAAAGTGCAGAGGAGATTTACAAGAATGTTGCCGGGTCTTCAGGAGTTGAATTACAGGGAAAGACTGAGCATGTTAGGACTTAATTCCTTGGAGTGGAGAAGAATGAGGGGAGGTATGATAGAGGTTTACAAAATGATGAGGGGCATAGACAGAGTTAATGTGAGTAGGCTCTTTCCACCTAGATTAGGAGAGATCAGTACGAGAGGACATGGCTTTAGGGTGAAAGGGGAAAGGTTTAGGGGGAACATTAGAGGGAACTTCTTCACTCAAAGAGTGGTGGGAGTTTGGAATGGGCTGCCATCTGATGTGGTAAATGTGGGCTCGCTCTTAACTTTTAAGAGTAAATTGGATAGATACATGGACAAGAGAGGTCTGGAGGGGTATGGGCTGGGGGCAGGTAAATGGGACTAGCAGAATAATGTTTCGGCACAGACTAGAAGGGCTGAATGGTTTCTGTGCTGTAGTTTTCTATGGTTCTATGGTTCTATGATGCTACTTGATCTGCTAAATGCTTCCAACGTTCTGTTTTGTTTTTTTATTCAGATTTCCAGCTTCTGCACGTTTTCTAATATTCCCTGGAATCTAGAATAGAGGGCCACCACTTGGCAGGAAAGGAAAGGAACTGGCAGCTGAGCCCGAAGCAGACTCCTGGGATGTATAACAAGTCTTGTCAATCATTCATATTGTACATTAAGAAGTTGGAGATGTTTTTCAAGGCTAATATTTTTAACGTGGAAGACAGTATTGAGAACGTATTGAATGCTGCAGATTGAAAACAAGGTATTTTGTTCTTGATGTGAGCATTACTGGAAGAGCCAGCATTTAATTCCCATTTACCCTTCAGAAGACGATAGTGGGCCACCTTCCTGAACCAGTGCAGTAAAGTAGCAGTTATGATAGAACTGTATAGCTTGCTAGGCTATTTATTATATAGGGTGGTTAATGCAGTCACATACAACATGTGGAATCACATACGGACCACAATTCCTTGCTAAGGAAATTCGTGAACCAGGCTGGTTTTCACAACGATCCAACAGCTCTGTGGACAGAGGTGGAAATAACTTGGTGCAGTGTACCAGTGAGAAAGTGGCACTATGTTTGCAACAACAGTACCAACAAGAAAATTAAGTTACTTTACCCTGTCTGTGGTCATCGTTCTGAAAGCTATTTTTAAAAATTCTACATTATTTAGTTAATTGATATTCCACAATTGCTGTTGCAGGATTTGAACTTACTTACTTACCTAGACTAAGGCTTGTGGACTACCACCACATCAGAGAAATCACCTGTATTCTCAGAAATCACTTCTGAAACAAACTGCATCTGCGCCAGCTCCAGAGAAAACTAAGCAGAGGTAGTAGCAATGTCAGAAGAATGGTTCAACCCACAGACATCTGGGATGGGGAGAGCTATAAATTAGGCACATGCAATCAGAAAATGGGAAAACTAGCAAGTGATTATATGGTCACACTCAAAGAACTGTCAAGGCATTGTAGCTTTGGCAAGGTTTTAGATTATGCACTGAGAGACAGGTGTGTATGGTTTAAGGGACAAAAGGATCCAGTTTGAGCTCATGGGTACAAAAACCCTTCTTGCTGCTTTGGGATGTAGCATTGCAACTTCCATGAGTTGGCCAATCAAAAATATTTTAAGAAGTGAACCTCTTGGTGCTTCATTTTCCTCCTACATGCCAAAGATGTGCTGATTGGGAGGTTAATTGGCTACTGTAAATTGCCCCGGTGTAGGTGAGTGAAGGGAAGAGGGGGAGTTGATGGGGATGTGAGTAGAGAAAATTAGGTTTCATGTAGATGGTTTGGTGTGGATGTGGTAGGCCAAAGGGCTTGTTTCTGTGCTGGATGCCTCTGTGCCTCATTTAATTCTTTGGCCCATATTTGAACCAAATCACTGATGAGATTTTGAGCCAAGTGGTTCAAATGAAACCTGGACCGTAGATTCATGATGGCACTGTTGACCACAGCTTCTAACACTTTCATGATGATTGAGGGTAGGCTGATTGAGTAGTAATTAGCCTGATTGGATTTGTCCTGCTGTTTGTTAACAGGCCATACTTGGGCAACTTTCTACATAGCTGAGTGGATGTTAATGCTGTAATCAATGGAACAGATTGGCCAGAGGCATGGCTGGTTTTGGATCATGTTCTCAGTAGATGATTGGGGGCAGCACGGTAGTGTAGCGGTTAGCGTGATGTTATTACAGCGCCAGCGATTGGGATTCGATTCCCGTCTCTGTCTGTAAGGAGTTTGTATGTTCTCCTGTGTCTGCATGGGTTTCCTCCGAGTGCTCCGGTTTCCTCCCACGTTCCAAAGATGTACGGGTAGGTTAATTTAGGTTTAAGATGGGCGGCGTGGACTCGTTGGGCCAGAAGGGCCTGTTACCATGCTGTAAATAAAACTTAATTTAATTTAAAAATTTAATACCAAAGCTAGGATGTTATCTGTTTTATTTGCTTTATCCAGTGGTCTTAGCCATTTCTTGATAACATGTGGAGTAAATCAAATTGGCTGAAGACTGGCTTCTGTGGGGGTCTCAGAAGGAAACTGATCTATTCAGTGTTTCTGGCTGACGCTGGTTGCAAATATATTTACCTCGTCTTTAAATACCTCCACTGAATCAGCTTCCACAACCCTCTGAGTCATTGAATTCCAGGGATTTACCACTTCTGCAAGAACAAGTTCCCATGTACCCCAGTTTTAAATAACTATCTCCTTATCTTGTAACTTTCGGCCATACCACATTAGGATTTCCTCGAAGTATCCAATGTAATGATGTTTACCAAGGTGATGCATTTTGGACAGTCAAACCGGGGAGGGACTTGTACAGAGAATGGCAAGGCACTGATGAGTGTTGTGGAACAGAGGGACCTGGGGGTACAAGTGCACAGTTCGCTGAAAATGGCCATGAAAGTAGGGAGGGTGGTGAAGAAGGTGTTTAGCATGTTGGCCTTCATCAGTCAGGGCATTGAGTTCAGGAGTAGGGACATTATGTTGCAGTTATACAAATCGTTGGTGAGGCCGCACTTTGCACACATTGTGTACAGTTTTGGTCACCCTGTTACAGGAGAGACTTCGTCAAGCTGGAAAGGGTGCAAAAGAGATTTACAAGGATGCTGCCTGGATAGAGGGCCTGAGTTATAGGGAGAGTTTGGCCACGCTGGATCTTTATTCCCTGGAGCGTAGGAGAATGAGGGTTGACCTCATTAAAGTTTATAAAATCATGAGGGGTATGATAGTGATCATAATTCTATCTCCTTTACATTAGCACTAGAGAGGGATAGGAAAAGATAGGCTAGAAAGGTGTTTACTTGGAGTAAAGGGAATTATGAGGCTCTCAGGCAGGAAATTGGAAGATTAAATTGGGAACAGATGTTCTCTGGGAAAAGTGCAGAAGATATGTGGCAAATATTCAGGGGATATTTGTGTGGAGCTCTGAACAGACATGTTCCGATGAGACAGGGGAGTCATGACAGGATACAGGAACCATGGTGTACGAAGGCATAAATCTAGTCAAAAGGAAAAGAAAAGCATACAAAAGGTACAGAGAGCTAGGTAATGTTAGAGATCTGGAGGAGTACAAAGCTAAAAGGAAGGAACTTAAGAAAGAGATTAGGAGAGCCAGAAGGGGACATGAGAAGGCCTTGGCAGGCAGGATCAAGGAAAACCCCAAGGCGTTCTAGAAGTATGTGAAGAGTAAGAGGATGAAATGCAAAAGGATAGGGCCTATCAAGTGCAGCAGTGGGAAAGTGTGTATGGATCTGGAAGAAATAGCAGAGGTAATTAATGAATACTTTATGTCAGTATTCACCATGGAAAAAGATCTGGGTGATTGTAGTGGGGACTTGCAGTGGTCTGAAAAGCTTGAGCATGTAGATATTAGAAAAGAGGAGGTGCTGAAACTTTTGGAAAGCATCAAGTTAGATAAGTCGCCAGGACTGGATGAGATGTACCCCAGGTTGCTGTGGGAGGCGAGGGAGGAGATTGCAGAACCTCTGACGATGATCTCTGTGTCGTCCATGGAGGTGGGAGAGGTTCTGGAAGATTGGAGGCTTGCAGATGTTGTTCGATTATTCAAGAAAGGGAGTAGAGATAGCCCAGGAAATTATAGACCAGCAAGTCTTACCTCAGTGGTTGGTAATCTAATGGAGAAGATCCTGAGAGGCAGGATTTATGAACATTTGGAGAGGTATAATATGATTAGGAATAGTCAGCATGGCTTTGTTAAGGGCAGGTCCTGCCTTACGAGCCTGATTGAATTTTTTGAGGATGTGACTAAGCACATCGATGAAGGGAGAGTAATAGATGTAGTATATATGGATTTCAGCAAGGTGTTTGATAAGGCACCCCATGCGAGGCTTATGGAGAAAGTGAGGAGACGTGGGATCCAAGGGGACATTGCAGTGTGGATCCAGAACTGGCTGGCCCACAGAAGGCAAAGAGTGGTGGTTGAAGGGTCGTATTCTGAGTGGAGGTCGGTGACCAGTGGTGTACCTCAGGGATCTGTACTGGGACCCTTACTATTTGTGATTTTTATAAATGACCTGGATGAGGAAGTGGAGGGGTGGGTTAGTAAGTTTGCGGATGACACGAAGGTTGGGGGTGTTGTGGATAGTTTGGAGGGCTGTCAGAGGTTACAGAGGGACATAGATAGGATGCAGAGTTGGGCTGAGAAGTGGCAGATGGAGTTCAACCCAGATAAGTGTGAAGTGGTTCATTTTGGTAGGTCAAATATGTTGGCGGAATATAGTCTTAATGGTAGGATTCTTGGCAGTGTGGAGGATCAGAGGTATCTTGGGGTCCGAGTCCATAGGACGCTCAAAGTGGTGGCGCAGGTTGACTCCGTGGTTAAGAAGGCATATGGTGTATTGTCCTTCATCAATCGTGGAATTGAATTTAGGAGCCGTGAGGTATTGTTGCAGCTATATAGGTCCCTGGTCAGACCCCACCTGGAGTACTGTGCTCAGTTTTGGTCGCCTCACTACAGGAAAGGTGTGGAAGCCATAGAGAGGGTACAGAGGAGATTTACAAGGATGCTGCCTGGGATGCGGAGCATGCTTTATGAAAGCAGGTTGAGGGAACTCGGCCTTTTCTCCTTGGAGAGACGGAGGATGAGGGGGGACCTGATAGAGGTGTATAAGATGATGAGAGGTATTGATCGGATAGATAGTCAGAGGCTTTTCCCCAGGGCTGAAATGGTGGCCACAAGAAGACATAGGTTTAAGGTGCTGGGGAGTAGATATAGAGGAGATGTCAGGGGCAAGTTTTTTACTCAGAGAGTGGTGAGTGCGTGGAATGGGCTGCCGGAAATTGTGGTGAAGGCTGATACGTTAGGGTCTTTCAAGAGACTGTTAGATTGGTATATGGAACTGAGTAAAATAGAGGGCTATGGGTAAGCCTAGTAATTTCTAGGATAGGGACATGTTCGGCACAGCTTTGTGGGTCGAAGAGTCTGAATTGTGCTGTAATTGTTCTATGTTCTATGTTCTAAGGTGGAAGGTCATTGTCTTTTCCCCAGGGTTGGTGAGTCCATAACTGGAGAGAACAGATACAAGATAACAGTGGAGAGATTTCAAAGAGACCTGAGAGGTAACTTCTTCACACAGAGGGTAGCGAGTACCTGGAATGAGCTGCCAGAGGATGTGGTTGAGGCAGGTACCATTGAAACATTTAAGATGCACTTGTATAAGTACATGGAGGATAGGGGCTTGGAGGGTTATGGGGCGAACACGGGTAGCTGGGACGAGCAGGAAGGATGCTGTGGTATGCATGAAACAGTTGGGCTGAAGGGCCTGTTTCCGTGCTATATTACTCTATGACTCTAATATGACATAAGTACCACATGTTGGTGGGGATACTGTCAGAACAGAATAGAGTACATACCTTGTTTGAAGCTCCTGGTGTCCTTTAGATATTACTGTGGGTAGAATTTAGAGTCATTAAGACACACAGCATGGAAAAAGGCACTTTGGCTCACCTTGTTTGCACTGACCATCAACCACCACTTACACTAACATACATTAATTCTTTTTTCATTCTCCCCATGTCCTTATCAACCACCCCCAGATTCTACCCCTCACCTACATGCTAGGGGCAATATTCAGTGGCCAATTAACCTACCAAACCGCATATCTTTAGGACGTTGTGGGAAACTGGAGCACCCAGAGAAAACCCATGCGGTCATAAGGTGAATGTGTAAACTCCACAGAGACAGCACCCAAGGTCAGGATTGAACCCGGGTCTCTGGCGCTGTGAAGCAGTGGCTCCACTAGCTGCGCCACTCTGCAGCCTCACAATATAATGCAAAGTCCACCCCAAAATACATCACAGTTAAGATGCTTTCAGAATAATATTAAGGATTTTAAGAGTTGGAGATACATGTTCATATCAGGATGTCTCTCCACATGTTCATTGTGGAGGATGAGAGTGTGGAAGACAGTGTGGTTAGGGATGGATACATTGATAGTCTGGAGCAGATCAATATTAAGCAGGTCGAGATGTTAGATATCTTGGTACACATAAGAGTTCATAAATCCCCAAGGCTGGATGGGATTTATCCCAGGATGTTATGGGAAGCAAACGAGGAGATAGCTGTGGGCCTGACAGAAATTTTTGTATCTTTGTTATCCACAGGTGAGGTACCAGAAGACTGGAGGATAGCAAATGTTGTTCCTTTAAGAAGGGTGTAGGCATAAGCCAGGTAATTACAGGCAGTGAGCCTTACATCAGTGATAGGGATAGTGGCGACAAAGGTAGGCAGGGTGGTGAAGAAGGTGTTTGGCATGCTTGCCTTCATCAGTCATGGCACTGAGTTCAGGAGTTGGGACTGTATGAGTCATAGATGAGACCACAGTTGGAGTACGGTGTGCAGTTCTGGTCACCCAGCTATGGAAGGATGTCATTAAGCTGGAAAGGGTGCAGAAAAGATTCACAAGGATATTATCTGGACTGCAGGGCTTGAGTTATAAGGAGATGCTAGTAGAGGCTTTTTTTCCTTGGAGCGAATGAGCTGAAGGGTGACCTTATAGAGGTATATAAAATCAAGAGGGGCATAGATAAAGTAAATGGTCAGTCTTTTTCCCAGGGTAGGGGAGTCTAAAACTAGAGGGCATAAATTTAAGGTGAGAGGGCAAAGGGATGTGAGGGGCAATTTTTTCCACACAGAGGATGGTGGGTTTGAGGAACGAGCTGCCACAGGAAGTGGTAGAGGCAGGTACAATACAATGTTTAAAAGACAGACAGGTGCATGGATAACAAAGGTTTAGAGGGATATGGGTCAAACACAACCAAGTGGCATGAGCATAGATAGGCATCTTGGTTGGCATGAACAAGTTGGGATGAAGGGCCTGTTTCCTTGCTGTATAAATCTATGACTATGACTCTGCGACTATTACTGGAGAAAATTCTAAGGGATATGATTTCTGTATATTTGAAAAGTGGGGGCTGACTAGGGATAGTAGATGTTGTCTATATGGACTTTATTAGGCATCTGATGGCATCCCACACGGTAGGCTGGTTCAGACGGTTGAGGCACATGAGATCCAAATAAGCTGGCTGATTGGATCCAAGGTTAGCTTGGTGATAGGAGGCAGAGGATGGTGGTGGAAGTTTACTTTTCTGATTGGAAGTCTGTGACCGGTGGTGTACTACAGCGATCAGTGCTGGGACCTTTGTTGTTTGTGATATACTGTGTATTAGCTACAGGAATGATTAGTAAGTTTGCAGATGACACGAGAATTGGTGATGTTATGGATAGTGATATGGATAGTACTCCAATGCTATAGCAGGATATAGACCAGATGGACATTTGGACAAGCGTTGGCAAATGCAAATTAATCCTGACATGTGCAAGGTAATGCATTTTGGGAAGTTAAGAAGGAGCTGGACATACAGAGTAAATGGTAGGACGCTAAGGAATGTGATGAATAGAAGGACCTTAGGGGTCAAGTCCGTAGTTCTCTGGGAGTGGCAACACAGGTAAATAGGGTGGTGAAGCAGGTTTATGGCATGCTTGTCTTCATAAGTCAGGGTACAGAATGTAAATGTTGGGATGTTATGTTGCAACTTTACAAAACACTGGTTGGACCGCACTTAGAGTATTTTGTGAAGTTCTGGTCACCACACTATAGGAAAGATGTGATTGTGCTGGACAGAGTGTAGAGGAGATTCACCAGGGTATTGCCTGGATTGGAGGACTTTAGTTATGGGGAGAGACTGGATAGGCTGTTCTCCTTGGAGTGAAGGAGCGTAAGGGTATATAAAACTATAAGAGGCAGAGCTAGCGTAGATAGTCAGAATCTTTCTCTCATGTCTGGAGCATCAAAAACAAGATGGCAAAGGTTTACTGTGAGGGAATGGAGTTTTAAAGACGATCTGATGGGGAAATTTATTTTACACAGAGAGAGACTGACATCCAGAACTCGCTGCCAAAGGAAGTGGAACCAGGTACAATCATTACATTTAAGAGAAATTTAGACAAACACTTTAATAGGCAAGGCATAGAGGGAACCTAATACAGGCAAATGGGATTAGTGTAGTTGGGCAAAAAGGTCAGTATGGATGTGGTGGGCTGAAGGGCCTGTTTCTGGGCTGAACAACTCTATGACTCTAACCTGGAGGGAAGCTTGGATACTATAATGTTCACATGTACCTGTTCTCCCTCTTGGTTGTGGATTTTATTTAAAAATGCAGTTGAGATGTGGACAGCTGGATTAATCAGGTCTAGACATATTTACTTAAACAAACCATGAATACTTGTGTTAGTACTTACAATCTAATAATTTAATATTAGCTCAACTGAATCTTGAACAATGGTTAGTCTTTGTCTTTATGGTTAGAGCAGTCATGATCAAAATAACATTTATGAAGGATGATCATTTATTTCAAACAGGTTTTGGCCATGGTTAAGTGTATTGTGGATTCAAGATCTGAGCACATGCTCTAGGTTGCCACATCAGTCTGGTACTGAAGGATTCCTGGAATGTCGAATAACAGGAAAATTCCATGGTGGGAGAGCCCAATGAGTCAGAAACTTCCTTTAAAAATGACAGATTTGGAAGTGCGAGAGAACCATAGAACTATTAACTTCAAAATAGTGTAAGTGAATTATAATAATGTAAGAAGTTTTATCATGAATTTTTCTGGTACTATTTGGGTATTTACTAAGAAGTTTTAATCATTGTGAATGTGGCTTTTATCTTTTAAACAGAATCATTCTTTTGAAGCCTGGGGAGAGGTGAATGAGGTGATCCCTTTCTGGGCTCACTTCATTCTGGAATATTGGTCCACTTTTGCACAAAGTAACTGCATAAAAAGGCAATTTGCAAACAGAGTAAGTGATTTGTTTAAGGTGAATGCGTTTCTGCCTCAGCAAAGAGTGCCATCTTATGTTCATTTTCTGATTGTGCAACCAGCTTTAATCCATCCTTTAAACATATTCACCAATGTCAAGTGAAGTCAGAGAAGCTGCACTGTGCTTGGTGTAATTCCCTTATAGGTAGGTGTGGGGCAGAGTGAGACACTGTTAGTAAATCAATCAAATAATCACGTGTGCAAAAAGAGACTATAGCCAACCAGGTATGTGGCATTTTTAAATGTGATATATGGAGATATCCCAGTATTCCATTGTGGAAAGCCTGCTATAACATTAACATATTGAAATCAGGCTCTTGTATGACTGGAGACAAATCAGACTGCAGATGGAATCTGCAACAAAAAGAAACAGAACACTTGAAGAACTCAGTGGGTTAAGTAGCATCTGTAAAGGCAAAAGGTGTAAGTTGATGTTTCAGGTCGAGACCCTGCATCAGGAATGAGAGGGAAGAGGAAAGATTGCCAGTATATAGCAGTGGGATAGAAACTGGTAGGTCATAGGTCTAGCCAGATGTGAAGGGCTGATGGACAGATGGAACCTGGTGTTGGAGGGGGTGGGAAAGGTGAACAAAGGGAGAAGAAATGTGGATGGACAGGTGAGTGTGTGTGGGAGTAGAACATCAGGGATGTGAGTTACCTGTAATTGGAAAATTCAATGTTCATACCATTGGGCTGTAAGCTACCCAAGCAGATGTTGTTCTTTCAATTTGTATTTGGCTTCTCTGTAGCAATAGAGAAGTCTGAGGCCAGGCAGCTTGGTGTGGGAGTGGGAAGGAGAGTTAAAGTGACATACAACTGGAAGCTTGAGATTGTCATTGTGGTCAAAGAGCAGGTGCTCTGCAAAACAGCTGCCTAATCTACATTTGGTTTCACCAGTATAGAGAAAGCCACATTGTGAGGACCCAGTGCAGTAGAACAGGTTGGAAGAGGTGCAGATGAACCTCTGTTTGCGTCCCTGGATGGTGGTGGGTGAGGAAGTGAAGAGACAGGTGTTACACCTCCTATAGCTGCAGGGAGAAATTAAGCAGACCAGGACGTCACAAAGAGAGTGCTCCCTGAGGAAAACAAAAATGGGCGTAGAGCAGAAGATGTGGCTGAGCGGAACCCTGCACTGCCTGCTTCTCTCTCCTACCTGAGACCCACAAACAGGACCGCCTTGGTTGGCCCATTGTTTCAGCCTGTTCTTCTCTGACTGAACTCATTTTGTCACACCTGGAATCCATCTCACTTACATCCAGGACACCTCTCCTGCTCTCCACCATTTTGATTTCCAATTCCTTGGTCCCAGCCAACTCATCCTTACCATGGACACCCAGTCGCTATACACCTCCATTCCCCATCAGGAATGTCTTAGGGCCCTTAATTTTATTCTTTAACTAGACTCAGCCAGTTGCCCTTCACTAACACTCTCATCCACTTGGCAGAAATCGTCCTTACCCTCAACAACAACCTCTCTTTCAATTCCTCCTACTTTCTGTAGATCAAAGAGGTACCTATGTGCACCAGCATTGGGCCCTCGCTACTCTTCTCTTTTTTTTTGGCTACGTGGAATAGACCTTATTCCAAACTGAACTTCTTGGACACAGTCCCAATTCTTTCCACGCTGCTTCAACAACTGCATTGGTGCTGCTTCCTGCCCTCAGGTAGAACTCATCAATTTCATCACCTTTGCCACCAACTTTGACCCTGCCCTTAAATTCACCTGGACTATCTCTGACACTTTTCTTCCTTTCCTGGATCTCTCTACCTTCATCTCAGGAGACAGACTTGCCACTGACATCTTCTATAAACATACTGACATCCACAGCTACTCCGACTATACCTCCTCCCACCCTGTCTCCTGTGAGGATGCCATCCCTTTTTCCCAATTTCCACATCTCCACTGAGATGAGGCCTTCTACTCCAGGGTTTCTGAAATGTCCTCCTTCTTCTGGAAACAAGGCTTCCCCTCTGCCATAGTTCATGGAGCCCTCGCACACATGTCCTCCATTTCCCGCATGTCTGCCTTCATCACCACACCCTTCCGCAGACAGAGCAGCAATAGAGTTCCCTTGATCCTCACCTTTCACCCTCTGCATTCAACACATCATCCTCCGCCATTTCCACCAGTTCCAATGCGGTCTCACCACCAGTCATATCTTCCCCTCCCCCCTCCCTTAATCCCCTTTCTGCTTTCTGTAGGGACCACTATCTTTGTGACTCCCTGGTCCATTCATTCCTCCCCACCTACCCTTCCCTGTCCCCGGCACTTTTCCCTGCAACCATACACCTGTTCCTACACCTCCTCCCTCACTACCATCCAGCGACCTAAACAGCCCTTTCAAGTGATGCAGAGGGTTACCTGCACCTCCTCCAAACCTGGCCTACTGCATTCGGTGCTCCCCATGTGGTATCCTCTTCATTGGTGAAACCAAGTGTGGACTGGATGACCATTTTGCAGAGCACCTGCGCTTTGTTCACAACAGCCATCTCGAGCTTCTGGTTGTGCAACCCAATGGCTCCTCCTTAATGTTGATATGTCCTAGAATATTAACATACCTACCCCCCCCACCCCCCACTCCTACCCCCCCCCCCCCCCCCCGATCTCATCATCATCCTTGTCCTTCTCCTTGGTGAATACTGATGCAACGTACTTATTTGGGACCTCACCCACTGGCTCCAGGCACAGATTCCCTCATCTGTCCTTCCCCTAGCTCCCCTCTAACTTCTAATATACATATAAAATGCTTAAGATTCTTCTTAATCCTACTCGCCAAGGCCATTTCATGGCCCCCTTTAGCCTCCTAATTCTTTGTTTAAGTTCTTTCCTGGTTCTTTCATATTCCTCAAGGGCCTTGTCCAATTTCAGTTTCTTAAACCTTACGTATGCTTCCTTTCTTTTTTACAATATATCTCGTCAGCCAAGGTTCCTGAACCTTGCCATCTTTATCTTTCATCCTCACAGGGACATGCTGGTCCTGAACTCTAACCAGGGCCTTTAAAGGACTCCCACATGTCAGAGATGGATTTACCTTCAAACAGGAGGGCCCTAGCTACTTTCCAAAGTTCCTATCCAATATTGTTGTAATTAGCCTTTAAACTTAGCACTTTCACCCAAGGACCAACCTTATCCTTATCATAACCATCTTAAAACTTACAGCATTATGATCGCTGTTCCCAAAGTGCTCCCCCATTGAAACTTTGATCATCTGGCCAGGCTCATTTCCTTCCTCTTTTCCTTGTTCTTTGTGTACTCTGCTTGATTCTCAATTGTATTTGTTTGGCTAAGAAATAAATTACAGCAATAACTAATTTAAAATTTGTCTCTAAAACCTGATGAAAGACTTTCCATTGAAAAATTTATTGGAAAGGATCTCGCTGACATGGACCCTGCCTGAAATCACCACCTGCTCTTCCGCGCCTGTACCTGCGTGGCCTGGATGCAGAGTGCCAACTTACTGCCTGAAGGATCCCAGACTCCAGTGCCGTGTTCTGAACCTGTGCCTGGGTTTCCAGCAGTGCAGTGAGGAGCACCTTTGAGTTGATGTCAGCCAGCGAAGCCCTGCACTCAGTTGTGCCAGTTGCAAAAGCTGAATAATTTTTTTAATAGTTTTTAAATGTTCCTGGAAATATGAAACATGTAAAAACAATTAAAACTGAAGTGAAAATTTACTACAAGGTGAATGCCACATAAGCAGCGAGACCACAAAACTCCCTCATTCTCAGCTAATCCATGGAGCTCGACATATTTGAGCAACTACACCCAAGAGTTGGCTCTTGGGAATCCAAGGTTATGCCTTCCTCCCTTGGTTCACCACTATCTGGGTCCTGCTGTAGAGTACTGGTATAACCCATGGATTCACTTGGAGTGTCATGGGCAGATTCTGGTGCCAGACCAATTAAGAATCACCCTCAGGGGTCTCCAGAGAGAGACTTGCACTTTGTCATCATTGGGTGCATCCTCCACAACCTGGCCTGTTGTGAGACCAACAACAGGAGAACGAGCACGGTGAGACTGGGTGCTCTGGCTGGGGCAGCACTGCCTTGGCAAGAGTGGCATCCCAGTCAGTGCCGGCTAGCTGTAAGGAAAATGTGAAGGGACCATTGAAGTACTAGCATTAGCAGAGAGGATGCTGTCATCCTGAGAGATGCTTCACAAACCCCCAGCCATGTGAACCCACTACTCATAGACTCAAAACTCATGTCAATCGGATTCTAGCCCTGTGATGGCAGTAGGCTGTAACTGGTTGGGAGTGAAGAGAGCTGTGAGGGCAGTGGTCTCGGCTCCTATTATAGCACACAGTCTTTAAGTGGCCTACAGCTGTGCTGACCTTGAAGCTGAAATCTCAGCCATGAACTGCTGCCACATGGCTGGGTCTGTGTGTACTGCTAGGGTGCTATGATCAGGTTTGGAACTGAATGATCCTAACAAGTGCCAAATTGGGCATTGGGGAGTAAATGCCACTTGTGAGCATCGTTAGTGACAGCTTCATCTCTTCGTTGAGTAGACTGATTGGAGAGTAGACAGATTGGATTCGCCCTGCTTTTCTCTGAATAGGATGTGCCTGGTATTTTTCCACATGTTGGATGGTTGCCACCTGTACCAGAATATCTTGGCTAGAGGTGCAGCTAATTCTGGAATGCAGGTCTTCAGTTCCACAACTGGGATGTTGTTTGTTCCGTAGTCTTTGCCATATCCTGTACTCTCAGCTGTTTCTTGATTTCATGTGGAGTGAGTCAAATTGGGTGTAGGCTGGCTCCAGTGACAGTGCTTTCTCACAAGGAAGGTGAGATGGATCCTCTGTTCAGTACTTCTGGCTGAACACGGTTGCAACTATTCCAGCTTTTTCCTTAGCACTCATAAAAGACTCCTCACTGATGAGGATGTTCTTGAAGCCTTCTCTTCCTGTTAGCCATTTAACTGTCCACCACCATTCATGGCAAATTGGGGTGGGACTGCAGATCTGATCCATTGCTTGTGACACCACTTAGGCTCTCTCAATTGTATGCTGCTTTTTGTTGTATTGCAGCTTCATTAGCCTGGTAAAATCATCTTTAGGTAGAAACACAGCTCCTGGTTCAGGGTTTTGACCAGAAACACCAACAATTCCTTTCCTCCCGCAGATGCTGCTCGGCCTGCTGAGTTCCTCCAGCAGATTGTTTGTTGCTCATTTTTGGATATGCCTGGTCTTGATCCTGACATGACCTTCTGCACTCCTCACTGGAAGACTGAGAGATGTGCCAGGACGCAAGGTTACAGGTTGCAGAAATGTTTCTGCATCTGATGGTCCACAGTCCTCATGAATGCTCAATTATGAACTGCCAGATCCACTGTGACTCTAACCCATCAAGCACATTTGGAGTGCCACACAATATGATGGGGTGTGTCCTTAGTTTAATCAAAGTTAATGGAACTTTATCTCCAGAAGATGGTCACTTCCACCAATGCTGTCATTGGACAGATTATCTGCCACAGGTAAATTGGTGAGGATGGTCAAGTTGGTTTATCCCTCATGTTGGGTAGTGATGACTGACTAGTTTGTGGGATGTCTTTGATGTGTCTGAGGACTTTGCAAGGTCAGCTGGGCTGGGAGCGACTTTCCTGTGTCCAAATTCGATGCCTGGGTTGATGCCTGGTTGTCTATCCAGTTTTATTCTTTCTCGGCGTAGATGTAGCAGTAATGGTACAACAAGGGGTGGGTTTGGAGTCATATACAAGTGAGACTGGTTAAAGATAGCATATTTCCTCCACTGAGGGATATTAGTGAACCAGCTGGGTCTTTACAACAGATGGTACTTTTCATGGTCAACATTATTAAAACTAGTTGGTATTTTTTTCTTCTCCCAAATTGCAGTTTATTAACCAAATTTAAAATCCATTCTGCCAAATCCAGGGTCACTGGATTACTAGTCTGGTAATTCTGCTCCACTACCATGCCCCAGATATGGTCAGAGTACATTTTGAATTGCCCAGCTGTTCCCAGACAATGTTCCAATTTCAGTTTGCAACCCGGATTCCTCTGAGATTCCTTACATTCCTCTCCAAAGTTGACTCTTTTGGTGTTGGCATTGGTTTATTATTGTCACTTGTACTGAGGTACAGTGAAAAACTTGACTTGCATACTGTTCATACAGATCAATTCATTACACAGTGCACTGAGGTAGTACAGAGTGCATTGAGGTAGTACAGGGTAAAAACAATGACAGATTACAGAGTAAAGTGTCACAGCTACAGGGAAGTGCATTGCAGGTAGACAATAAGGTGCAAGGTCAAACAAGGTAGATGTGAGGTCAAGGGTCCATCTCATCGTATAAGGGAACCATTCAATAGTCTTATCATTGTGGGATAGAAGCTGTCCTTGAGCCTGGTGGTATGTGCTCTCAGGCTCCTGTATCTTCTGCCTGATGGGAGAGGAGAGAAGAGAGAATGACCCAGGTGGGTGGGGTCTTTGATTATGTTGGCTGCTTCACCAAGGTAGCGAGAGGTATAGACACAGTCCATGGAGGGTAGGCTGGTTTCTGTGATGTGCTGGGCTGTGTCCACAACTCTCTGCAGTTTCTTGCGGTCCTGGGCAGAGCAGTTGCATACCAAGCCGTGATGCATCCAGATAGGATGCTTTCTATGGTGCATTGATAAAAGTTGGTGAGTGTCAAAGGGGACGTGTCAAATTTCTTTAGCCTCCTGGGGAAGTAGAGGCGCTGGTGAGTTTTTTTGGCCGTGGCATCTACGTGGTTGGACCAGGACAGGCTATTGGTGATGTTCAGTCCGAGGAACTTGAAGCTCTCAACCATCTTTTCCTCAGCACCATTGATATAGACCGGTGCATGTACACTGCCCCCTTTCTTGAAGTCAATGACCAGCTCTTTTGTTTTGCTGACATTGAGAGAAAGGTTATTGTCTTGACACCATGTCACTAACCTCTCTACCTCCTTCCTGTACTCTAACTCATTATTTGAGATACGGCCTACAACGGTGGTATCATCTGCAAACTTGTAGATGGAGTTAGAGCAGAATCTGGCCATGCAGTCATGAGTATACAGGGAGTAGAGTAGAGGGCTGAGAACGCAGCCTTGTGGGGCACCAGTGTTGAGAATAATCGTGCTGGAGGTGTTGCCGCCTATCCTCACTGATTGCGGTCTGTTGGTCAGAAAGTCAAGGATCCAGTTGCAGAGGGAGGTGTTGAGTACCAAGTCTCAGAGTTTGGTGATGAGTTTGCTTGGAATTATAGTATTGAAGGTGGAGCTATAGTCAATAAACAATAGTCTAACATAGGTGTCTTTACTGTCCAGATGCTCCAGAGATGAGTGTCGGGCCAGGGGGATGATGTCCACTGTAGACCTGTTTCGGCGGTAGGCAATTTGCAGTGGGTCGAGGTTGTCTGGGATGCTGGAGCTGATGCGTGCCATGACTTGCCTCTCAAAGCACTTCATGATGGTGGATGTCAGAGCCACTGGTCAGTAGTCATTAAGGCATGTTACTTTGTTTTTCTTAGGTACCGGGCTGATAATGGTCTTCTTAAAACAGGTGGGAACCTCAGATTGAAGCAGAGAGAGGTTAAATATGTCTGTAAATACCCCCGCCAGCTGATCAGCATAAGATCTGAGCATATGGCCAGGGGCACTATCCGAGCCAGATGCTTTCCTTGGGTTCACTCTCTGGAAGACTGATCTTACATCCTCGACAGTGACCACAGGTTCAGTTGCATTGGAGGCTGTCAGGGTGGGTGGTGACAATCCACTCCCATTCTGTCCAAAACATGCATAGAATGCATTAAGCTCATCAGGAAGGGATGTGCCGTTGTTAACTATGCTGCCCGACTTTGTTTTGTAGCCTGTTATAGTGTGTAAGCCCTGCCACAACTGACGGCTGGTGTGGGACTCTATTTTGAACCGGTATTGTCTCTTGGCATTCCTGATAGCTTTCCGGAGGTCGTATCTTGATTTCTGCAAAAGGTCAGGGTCACCTGATTTAATGCAGCAGTCCTTGACTTCAGTAAGGAGTGGATCTCCCGGTTCATCGATGGTTTCCGGTTTGGGAACACCCATATTGTCCTCTTTGATACACAGTTCTGATGAAGTCTGTGATGGTGGTAACATATTCATCAAGGCTTGCAGCTTTGAACATGGACCAGTCCACTGACTAAAAGCAGTTAAGTAGAAGCTCATCTATTTCCTCAGAGCAGCACTGCACGACTCTCTGTACTGGATCCTCCTGTTTCAGTTTCTGTTTTGACGCCTTATCCATTGCATCATCATGGACTGTATCAAGGCAAACAGCTGAAGCTTCAAAATCCACAAATGTCCTGGAAAAATGTTGCCTACAGTATGCAGGTGGTCCTTACACAACCCAGCATACAATGCTCTGACTTGCAATTCAGGAAATTTAGAATCTGCTGGAAATGGTTATCTGCAAAAAAACATCTGGTGGAAGCCTGAAAGAGGAACAAAGGAAAAACCTGCTCTTTAGACTCTGTTTAACCATCTGTTTTATTGTTGTTATTTATACTGCAGTCATAAATAATGGAGACCAGTTACAAAATGTCATTTATGTCAGTGCTATTATACTGGCTATGTGGATGATCTTCACTGAAGTAAATACTGAAGAAGAAATGCAAATATCTTCAAGTTACCTCCTGTACTACCTCAATGTACTCTACTAACTCAGTGTAACTGCACTGTGTAATGAAGTGACCTGTACGATCGGTATGCAAAACAAGTTTTTCACTGTACCTCACTACAAGTGACAAGAATAAGCCAATACCAGAAGAATTATATTTGTTGGTGTACTAAGAAAACTAATTATGTTAAAGATAGAGGAGTTAAATGTTAAATAAAGAAGGGCATTTTTGAGAGATGTAGACTATCTAGTTAAGTTGGAACTACAGAAGGAAGGTGAGCTGATCAGCATCCTGATAGTAGGATGAGTTTGTTTTTCTGCTAAATATGGGCAATAATAAAATGATTAGAGTTAAGGCCTGAAATGCAACGTTTAACATGACCCCTAGCATTTTAAAAATCACTTGCAAGTAAATTATCCCTTGTATCACTTAACCTTTTTTTAGTCACAAGTAATGCCTTTGTGACCACTCCTTTCTTGACAAGGCTGGATATTTCAATGACCACATGACCTAACTGAAAGCAATCAGCCACAGATGGATAACCTGAGACCCAGACATCAGGTCACAGTATCCACCCTGGGAAACTGTTTAACAATGGTAAATCTGACCAGGTTTCTAGCATTTCTTTTACTTGACATACAGAAATCCACACCAAATCCTGTTCATCCATGACTCATGTCCACTGACTAACAATGACCGTTGGTCCTGCAGCTTCTCAAATGTTAAAATTGTTATTCTCATTTTCAAATCTCTTTATAACCTTTGCAGCTTTGTGATTCCTCCAATCCTGGAGTTGTCTGGATTTTCACATTGATGGCCTCTTACAGATCCAAGATTTTGAATGCCTCAGGCAGACTTTGGCAATCCCTCTCAAGATCTCCCTCTCTCTCTTCCACTTTTAGGATGCCCTTCAAACCTACCTTTTTTCCTTCATCTTCTAATTTTGTTTGGTGATGTTCCTGAAAAATATAATGGGACAGTTTACCATGTTAAATGTGGTTTAAAATGCAAGCTGTTGTCAGTGTTTGGGGGCAGCAATACTAAACTGACAAAAATAAAACATGATGCTTCTTTATATAACAATGTGATCTGATAATTTGTAGCTTCAGTATTCAATAACATTATGGGATCCTGACTTCTAGTGTCCTACATTAGATTGGATCAGATCACTCCCAAATTTTGGCATTCTAAATTCCAACATACAAAAATGGCAGACAGAAAAAGGTGTACTTCTCTATTCAATTCAGTAGAATCTTGTGTTGTTTCCTCTATGGTCTCCGTTGGATCAATTTCTGGACTGCATTCATAATTACATACTGTAATTCCTTGATAATAGTCTTGTAAATCTCTTGCTCATCTCAAGTGGTTTACATATACATCATTGATTTTATCTCATTTTCCCAAGAGATCATACTTCGTATGCATACTTCAACTATCACTCATTTCCAGATGTCAGATTTGCTAGATGGCGTTAACACACAGACCCTGTCTTAATGTCTGAATTGCTTCTCTCCATGGACTGCAGTCACAATCTTATTTCACTCTCCCCTCAGGATTTGGCTGATCAATTCTCAATAGTATTCTGAGTCAGCAGGAGAAACTCCATTGTGAAATGTGATGTTGTTCTGTATTTCAGCATGGTTTGAAATTGATATCTCATGGTTAAACTTGAGCATCTTTGTAATATCTGCTTCATTGTTGCTTCTTTGACAATTCTTGCCACAGCTGATAAGTTCATCAGAGAGGGGGAAACTGGTCCCATATTCACATAAAAGGATATGCAAGTCCTGGTCAATGAGGTACAGGCAGAAGGAAACTCCTGTGTATTGGGACAGGCCAGGAGACCTGCTAAGCCTACTATAAAAAGTGCTTGGCATGAGGTGGCTGCATCAGTATCCTCCAGGTGGGAGAATTCCATAAAATGGGGCAATGCTGAAGGAGATTTCCTTATGTCATAACCTATGTGAGGATGAGCCGCACATCAATAGCTACACTTTATGGTACAGATGTTCATGGAAGATGTATTTTATATATACATGGAGGCCTGAGTTCTTTAAGTGAGCTGCAACTCATCATGAAATACAGAAATGTTGTAGCAAACCATAAAGTAACTTGAGCTGGGATTCATTTATTCATTGGGTATATTCAGGGCAGGTAGACATGCAAAGCATGATGCGAGGGTACTTAAGGCACCATCCAGCCTCTCCCAGCTAATTACCAGTGTTATATTCTGCAGTGTGGAGAGGGTGTTTTGGTTTGCAGGCTTCTCATGAAAATTATCAGTCAAACATTATACCTTGCTCGGTTAATGCCCATCTCCTCTGTTCCCCTGTGAGATGAGGCTGAGGATACTGAACAGGGCCAGCCCCAGACCCGTCTTCTGCTCTGGCTACTTTTCAGGCTGCACTCAAGGGCCTCAGCCTCCAGTGTCCCTGCACTTAGACCATCAGATATGGGAGCAGAATAAGGCTTCTCGGCCCATTGAATGGCGGAGCACACTCAATCATGGCTGATTCTTTTTCTCAACCCCATTCCCATTCTCCTGCCTTCTCCGCATAACCTTTAACCCCCTTATCAATCAAGAACCTATCAATCTCTGCCTTAAGTACATCCAATGACTTGTCCTCCAGAGTCTCCCGTGGCAACAAATTCCATAGATTCACCACCCTCTGCCTGAGAAATTCCTCCTCACCTCAGTTTTAAAGGTATGCCCCTTTACTCTGAGACTGTGCCCTTGGATCCTACTGATGGAAATGTCCTCTCCACTTGCTCAAGCAGCACTGCTGGAGAGCCCCTGAATTAATTCAGGCAATAAAGTCTCATTTTGAGGAGACCAATGGCATTTTCCTCTACCATCTTTGTGCTTGCTTGTCTCTCGTTATATCAGCACCAAGCTGATGAGGCTGGAGAGTGCATTGGTGCAAGGAACAAGGGAGGTAGAAGTCAGACATTGGTCCCTCAGGATCCATCTCTTCAGGCAACACCAGCTGCTGAAAATATCTGGCAGTGCAAACTCCTTTGAGATGAAGGAGTCATGTGTGTTTTCCCAGAGCATGGCATCCACCTTGAGGAAATTCTTCTCATGGTCTACAACCATCTACACATTGGAGGGATTGGAAACCTTTCCTCTTTTTAAAAAAGGTCCTGGTTACCAATGGGAACCCTTATAGGCACATGGCTGACTACACTCAAGGACAGTTGGCAATCCAGTGTCCAATATGTCAGCTGCTTCTCACTGAAGTTAAAGGAGCCAAAATCATTTCTTTGTGAATCCAATGCCTGGGTGATCCCTCTGACAATGTAATAAGCAGTAAATAGGGAGACACAACAAAAATCCCGTGGCAAAGAACTTGAGAGTTAACGTGGCCTTGATTTTCAAGCATGAGAATGCAGCCAAATGACAGCCTTGAGAAACCCAAGTCTGTGAGTACATTTTCAGCAGAGTGGTCTAGATGGGACGTGGTGTCTCTTTCCTAAGTAAAGGATGTAGGCATTCTCCGCATGAGATATAAGCAGGTTCTCTACAGGTGGGTGTCCAGTCCCAAGCTCCTTAACCCACTCAGTGATCAGCCATGACCATGACAACCTCTCCAGCAATGGAGCACTAGCAGTCGTGTCACTACCGGAGCACCCATTGGATTAGTATCTCAGCAGCAAAATGCTGGAACAAGCTCTGCCTGCGATTTTGGAAGATGACCAATCAGCCTGCTGGCCACTTTTGAAGGTGCCCAGTCAGGTTTCCTAACATCAGCCTCAAATAGTGAAAAAAAGCAACAAATTGACATGATATTGAGAATATTCCATGATGGTTGTGGTGTTGGGCTCCAATCTGTCAAGATGGATGGATATAAGCTATAAACAACTGTTACGAACCAGCAACGAAAGAAACACTCCGAGTCATGTGATAAGTGTTAAAAACTACTTTATTAATAACTACTTATGATAATATGAAAAATAAAAGTAAAAATGTTAGAATGTTAGAAATAAAAATGTTAAACCTTAAACATTAACTCCAAAACCAAACTCGTAGTGTGTGTGTGTGGCAAAGTTCCAAACTCTAAGTCCAGGAATGGTTATTAAAGTTCAGTTCAGCAAGCCATAAGGTGAAACATGAGCAAAGGCTTTTTCAACAACCACCGTTGTCTGAAGATAAAACGTAGATGTAGAGAGAACATAGAGAGTAATTACGAAATCCAGGTGTTCCACGATGGAACCCAAACGACACCTCAATGTTTACTCGGTAGTGACTTCCTCACCCCGAAAAGCATCTGAATCGAGGCCGTCCACACAAATACCTGTTTCCTTCTACAGGTCAGCAACAAAGTGAACTCCACCGGATTACTCCCAATTTCCATATGTGGATTGCAGTAACAGACACAGTTATTGTTTCTCATCCATCTCTCTCTCTCTCCTCTGACTGACTGCTTCAACAACATCATTCCGTCCTTTATCTTTCATTGACGTAAACATGCCACACACACACACACACACACACACACACACACACACACACACACACACACACACACACACACACACACACACACACACACACACACACACAGCACTATGCTCTATCTTAAAGGGATATTCACCAATAGTAACCTAGTCCATAACACAACCAGTGATTTCAATTGGTGTGTACCTGATGTCAGGAAAACACAGAGTGTACTGCTGTGAATAGCGCACTGAAGTGTATTGGTTTGATTACATCAGGGAGTGATCTCCAGTATGATCCATTCTAGGTTAAGACAAAATTGGACCCCCTTGCATTGAAAAATTGCTCACCAAGTGCTTTAATTTCTCTGCTACAATCTGATAAATTTCTAATTTAATTTACTGGCATTCAAAAGGAAACTTATACAAATTTATTTCTAAAGGTGGAATGTGATTGTTTAGCCTGTGAACACTTGAGATGTGAAGAATTGTATTGTCATGGAAGTAAATCTTTAAGTGAAATATTTCCAGAAGGGAGAATTCTACCTAGGGAGAAGGAAAAGAGACAAAGAGTCAGGAGTAAGAATCTGAAAGTCTTTTCTCACTGTTCTGGCATTGGTTAATACAATAAACTTATTCATTCTGAAAACAGAAAGATTTATAGAAAGATTATATAAATTTATACGAGCCATAATATGATCCATAATAAACTAGCAACTGTAGGCAGTTTCTAATGGTACACTGTATCTGTTGTAAGATGCAAAATGTTAAGTGTTTTTCCAATTTGTTCTAATTTTCACTACTACTAGAAAAATTAGCAGTGCTCAGGTGGGGAAGGGCATTCATTTACTCTAAACTCAATGCTTACTTAATCAGTAATGATTTATTATTGATGAATTAATTATACCTGATTGTGCAGTTTTAGTAGCTAAATGGGGCTTTAAAAGGGGTTATTTTATTAATCATCACTGCACTAATTGCAGACACTTACAGAAGGTTCACTGATTAAATATGCAAGGACACACTAAAAAGCTGTGCTGTTGAGAAATGAATTTCAAAGGCTATGAAGTCACAGTCTCAAAACTAGATTGCGAGGTTCATGGAAACAAAGTTTCTGAGAATTAATTACACTTTCTAATGATGAAGAAATAGACCATTTAGTATGATGCAAATCATTGCTTTAGGCATTGTAAAAAAAACTAATTTTTATTAAAAGCTTCAATTTTAAATAATAGAATGATTTTGTACAAAGCGGTTTCTGAGTGAAGGAGAAAGCAGGTAGAAAAATTGGAATTGAAGTCCCATCTCCAATTAATGCTCCATTCATCCTACATCCCCAACACTTTCCCCAAATTAGCAGTGTGAGATTACTAAAGTACCTCGTTGAATTTAATTATTCAAAAGGCCCATTGAACTGGGTATAATTTAACACATGAAGGTGCACGGGATTGTCGAGCTGACTGTGGCTGGACCTACTGTCTTTCCTAATTCCACTGCCAATGTATTAGTTTAAAACAAGTGCCTGGAAATTCCAGGTTGTAGTGCCAAACCTGCTTTAGAGTACAACTTGTTCACAGGACTCTTTCCCCAAATTTGATCCATTGAAGGAATTTTAGAGGCAAAATAGAGGGGGCTGATGTTGCTACAATAACCTGCCTGGTGCTTTCAATCAGGCATGCATTTTTGGTTGATGGAAGTTTGAGGACATAGAAAGGGTATTAAACCACCATATTTGTGCCTGCTGTTTGGCAAGGTAGATTGTCAGAATCTTTTTTGCCATGGTAGGGGATCAAAAATAAGAGGACATAGTTTTAAGACGAGAGGAAGAAATTTTAAAGGGGATCTGCAGTATAAGTTTTTTTTCTAAACATAGAAAGTGGGTGATATCTGGAAAATGCTGCCAGAGGAGATGGCAGATTCAGATAGAAGAACTTTTGTTTCTGAGTCACTTGGATGGGCACTTGAAGAGGCAGGGCACAGATGGATATGGATCTTATGTGGGCAAATGGGAATGGTGTAGATCGGCAAAAAGGTTGGCGTGGATGTGGTGAGCCAAAGAACCTGTTTCTGTGCTATACAACTACGAATAATGGATTGCATACTTTCCATATAATCATGTATCCAATGAAAGTTCATTGATCTGTTTCATTTCTGCCAATGCTCCTTAACCTAACGACTATTTATAGCATTATTTTTATTTCCAGATTTCCATCATTTGCAGTATTTCACTTTTGTAACCGTGTATCTTTTACTGCTACAAATATTTATTCAACTTTCCTTTAAAAGATATACAGGCCTCCAATTCAAACCATTCTTGTGGCAAGGCATTTCATGCTGTGGAAAGCTTCTGTACAAAGAAATGCTTCTCACTGCCTCATCAAAAATCAATAATTTTATCACTCTCTAACCAGAGAAAATAATTTCCTAATTACTTCCTCAAAACTTTGAAGAGTTAAAGTACAAATATGAAACTTCCTTAGCCTTTCCTGCTTTAGTGGAAATTGACCTTGCATCTCAATCTCCTCATTGCTGATGAGTTGCTGGTGTATCTATGCAGTAGTCTCTGAGCAGCTTCAGTAATTTTGTTAAAACTGGCACCTAAAACTGGGGACGGAACAGATCTTGAATCAATGTTTTGTGTAAATTTATCACTATTTTTATCCCTTTCATCCTTATTTCTGAAACCTACAATACTGTTCTTTGTTACTTATTTTCCCTACAGAATTATGTATTTGAAATCCTAAATCTCTTTACAAATTTTGAACTCTTGGTGAAAAATAGATACGTTTATTTTATCCACATCATTGTACAGCCATTATTGGTTATTTGATGATGTATTTTTATTTCAAGAGATCATATTAAAAAAAGATGGCTATCAGAACAGGGGTAGATTTTTCCCAATAATCAGACCCTGGGTAATGTGAAAGTTGGAATACTGAAATTAAAACAGATGGAAAAATTAACACCTGCTCTGCAAAATTTCTTTCCTGCAGGTAGGAACTCAAGAGAGTTTCCAGATGGTTCTGTGTTCCCAAAGCTGAGCCTGCAGGCACTTCATCAATCTTCCATTGATAGCTGCACCACAGTGCTCACCTTCATCCACAATGAGCATTCTATTCACTGTACAGCCACAATTATACAGTCCACTGCCTGAGCTTGCAAAACCTTGGCAAACAGATGAGACCTTTCAAACCCATTTCATCCATCAATACATTTGTTACTGTTTTTCCAGTGTTCTTAAAATCATGTGTGAACTAAATGTATTCTTTAATTTAAGAGTTAGGCCTGTTTCATCATAAATTCATCCTCTATTCATTTATGTCTTCCCATTACAAAAGCAGAGAAACAAATACCTCCATGTGGTCTGAAGAACATGCTCTAATACAAATTTGCATTTGATACAAACTCTGTAGGAAAACATTAATTGGGCAGTGTAGTGCCTGTTGTTTGTGTAGCACAGGTGGTGACTTGGCTCATATTTTTCATGCAATGCAAGTGAACATTTTTATCATGACTTGTTCTCTCCGCCATATTCAGAAGGGAGCTAGTCCAACCTTTGTGAGTGTACACTGTAGGCTTTGCAGAATAGGTAATTTCTGGTATCAATAATCATGCAGCACTGACGTGACAACAGCATAGCTAAATTGAATCTCAACAATCCAACTAAAGCCTCATGTTAATCACACAGAGACCCCAATGCTTAGCAGCAATTCTGTCTCATTGTGTGGATCTCTATTCCTTAATCTCTCACCATTGAGTGGAAAGTGCAGAGGAAGTACACAGGAGAAGGTGGTGTGGAGGTTGGAGACTAGAGAGATGAATGGGGCAGATGATTGCGGGGAAATCAGGGAGGGGGTTGTGAAGGAATTTAGGCAGATGATATAGGAATGGCAGGTGATAAAGAGGTAAAGCAAATGAATTGGGAGAACAACACTTCCTTGACAATGTTTTAGGCTAAAACAGGTGGTTTGCAGCACTGGGTCCTTTTAATTCTCTGTTGATCTTCTATGGAACATAGAACAGTACAAACAGGAACAGGCCCTTCAGTCCACGATGTTGTGCTGAACTAATTAAACTATAATTAAATGCCTAACTAAACTAATCCCTTCTGCCTACACAATGCCCAAATCCCTCCATTTTCTGAACATTCACGTGCCTCTCCAAGGACCTCTTGAATGCCTCTATTGTATTTGCCTCCACTACCAACCTGGCAGCACATTCCACCACTCTCTGTATAAAAAAAACTTGCCCCGCACATCTCCTTTGAACTTACCCCCCTCTCAGCTTAAATGCAGGCATTTCAACCCTGGGAAAAAGATACCAGCTGTCTACTCTATGTATACCTCTCATAATCTTATAAACCTCTGTCAGGTTTCCCCTTAG
Organism: Pristis pectinata; assembly: GCF_009764475.1. Classification (NCBI taxonomy): domain Eukaryota; kingdom Metazoa; phylum Chordata; class Chondrichthyes; order Rhinopristiformes; family Pristidae; genus Pristis; species Pristis pectinata. The sequence goes on along the minus strand of NC_067416.1, from coordinate 42,054,391 downwards.
CCTCTGCCACTCCAGAGAAAGCAACCCAAGTTTGTCCAACCTCTCCTTATAGCACATGCCCTCTAATCTAGGCAGCATCCTGGTAAACGTCTTCTGCACCCTCTCCAAAGCCTCCACATCCTTCCACATTCTCATCAACTCCATCTCCCTGATTCTACCACTCACCTACACATTAGGGATAATTTTACAATGGCCAATTAACCTACCAACCCACGCGTCTTTGGGATGTGGGAGGAAACCAAAGCACCCAGAGGAAACCCATGTGGTTACAGGGAGAACATGCAAACACCACACCAGAGATCAGGATTGAACCTAGATGTCTGATGTTCTGAGCCAGTGGCTCTGCTAGCTGTGCTACTATGCTCCCGCTAATGTTATCTTCGGTTGTTGGGAAGGTTGGGCAATGATTGTGAGCTTGAGGGGAGGAGGAGGAGGAGGTGTGTTCAGTATTATAGGAGGCACAAAGGAGAGCAGATGAGTAAATAAATTAGAAGGAACTTGCATGGGATAGGTTCCTAGCAACAGGCTAAGCCTTGCTCATATTTCCTCATGAAATAGAAGGAGGCCATTTGGCCCATCATGTCTATGATCGATCCCATCAATCCCAACCCCCCCACTTATTTCCCCGTAATCTATTCTCTCACACATGTCCATTAACATTTCCCTGACTCTCCCACCAGCCACCAACACTGGAGGGGGTTGGGGGAGGGGGGGTTGCTAATGTACAGCAGCCAATTTCTGCCATGTGGCATCGACTTTGTCTGCATTTATCATGTACCGGTTTAATTGAGAAATTGATGCTAAGCATGAGAACCAGACATGGCTAAACTTTAAATGGTAAACCAATGAAAGTTGTGCTGCAACAGATCAGGCAGCACTTTAAAACTTAGATGGGCTGTGAAATATTTGGTTTGTTTCAGGACCATGGACTTATTTTCCAGGGATCAGTCATGGAAAACAACTCATCAGAGCAACCATGATACATGGCCAATGTGCACAGCTGCATTTCCTGACCTGGAAACTACTGTAATCGTTTAATAGAGAAACTACTCTGGGGAAAAAAGTTGATTTTCAGATGTGTTACCCTAAAAAAAAAGCACTATGCAATAGAATTTCTAGCCAATTGAATTTAACTTCCTAAAATCAAAAATAAGCCTGAAATTTAACTCATTCTTCAGCTAGTAAACTCAAATGATCTTGTAATATGATAACAACCCTCATCTGCTGGCCTGCTAGTGAAATGACTGCTCCACACACAGAAAATATCTACTGCAAATTCTAATTCTGAAACATTTTTCCTCAGAAAAAAACTGCCAAATGGTTAATAACAAGTGATGTCAACATCAGTATCCATCACTCACTTGCAAACAATTAGGGCATGTGGTGAAGCAGACCTTCAGATCCACAGCTAGAAGCTGTCACATATGGAAGGGCAGAAACCAGTAGCTTGTTCTTCCATCATTACTTTTTAACCCCTGCCAGCGCCATCATAAGCAGCTTAAATAAGGGTTAATGGAACACCTCAGGGATTGCTTGACTGCCTCTGTGGAGTCACTTAAATGGCTCAGACAAATTGTGAATTACATCGCCACTTGTTCCACTTTGTCATTAGTGCTCAAAACTATTTAATTAGTCCTAAGTCAAATGCAGTGGTACTAATTTCTGTCAGGTTGGCTTCACTTCTGACGCTAGACGCCACTCACTCTGCAAGCACAGTCTGGTCCTTTCTGAGCAGCAGCATATGGGAAATTTAGAAATCTCAAGCAAAAATAAAATAAGTGAATAGTAGTGACTCATAAACCCTGTAATCAAGGAGACTTAATGATCATGTGCGCCATAGCCAGAATAACTGAGAGGTTGGTAGATTGACAGCAAGATCAGGGAAGGTCATATAAGCACTCAGACCAAGGAGCATCTGGCAAAATGCACCAATGTTAACTCAATGAAACTCTCCTGTTGAACATAATTTTATGCTTCCTTGCACCAGAAAACAATACTTTAAGTCAAACAAGGTGGACATCTTTATCTCTCCTCCACATATTTTGTAGCTATCCAATTGGAAATAAGGTTCATTTAAAGCATTTGTCCTTAAATTTCACTGGCTCAAGTTTGTGGATCTCTATTTCTGTAATGGTGTATCTGTAGATAAAGACAAGTCTTTGAATTCAGTCTATTTGTCAGTTCAAGGCATATTCTTAATAGATTCAGATTTGTATTTCCACGGTAAATGCTGATACAATCAGTCCTTTTGTACATAACTTAATTATTGGTAACTTCTTGTTGGTCCTAACACCAAAATAATCAAGCAATTGGAAATGCATTTTGCAAAGATATTTTCAGATGCATATAACTCATAAAGCATGTACAGAGATGTTTAAAAAAAAGCTGAATTCTTTCAAATGTATTCTTCCATCAAAGTTCATTTTCTTCTTCCACAGCATTCTGTTCCCACCACCTCTTGCAATTTCTAATAATCCATTGTATTAGAAGTCAGGTGTTATGAATGTACAAAATGAGTGGTAAGTGGTGGAGATGTGCCATGTGCATTCCCAGGTCAATACTCTAACTGTTCTCATCAAGGGAGAAATTGTAAATGAGTGAACCTGGAAGCATTAACAAGTATGAAATCAAATTGGAAATTAGACAATATTGTCAATTATTGTTACAGCTCAGCTTAGATAAATCAGGAATATCTAAGCCCCTCAGCTCCACTTGAAGTCTTGCCCCTCTCAACTTAAACCTCTGCTGTGACTGTTCACCTTTATCTACACCCCTTACGATTTTATAAACCTTCCTCAGGTTGTTTCTCCATCACACAACTTGATAACTTTCTGTTTGATAGAACTATAAAGGCCCTTGTAGAGTTAACTGCGGTAATAATGATTGACAGTTGAGAGATCATCTTAGTTCAAGTGTGTGAGTTTTCCTGCCTAGTAGAACTGGGGTGACAACATCTGAAACATGGTGAAGGATTGCCACCTATTCCAGCTATCGCTGTTGTAGTACATGTAATATTCATTTGTTGTGAGCGATTCTTGTTACTTTAAGACCATCACTTCTTAAAAGATTGTAGTCTAGATTGCAACAATGCTTATAGAATGTCCCAGAGAGGGAGTCTTGGCAATTCAAGTGCTCATCTAGATACTTCGTAAACATGAATAGTAAGCCAGTACAGGGTACCAGTAAGAAAGTGGCTGATGCAATCAGTACAAATGTGTTAAATTACAATGTTAATGATGGTAAGAAATTTGTTACTTTCACCTTTGGTCTCGATACTATGGGGTAACATGGTCCTTTGAGATGGATTTACTATGGTAATTCTCCAACTATATGCTGCTGGTAATCCAGGTTGATAGTCCACTTTAGAACAGGCAAAGCTGCACTGTTGGGGCACCGTCTGTTTGAACGAATGTTAAACTGAGGTCATCTGTCTTCTCTTCACAAATAACTGAAACCCATGTGTCCCCATTTTGACCAAGGGAAGTTTCTGGGTAATGTGAATCCACCATCAATCCATATCTTTGAAGCAAATGATAAGACATTACCACTTGCTGCTTTGGGGCGATTCCAGGGGCATAAATTAGCATAAGGTTTCTGTAAAGTTCTTTAGTATATCCTGAAGCTGTGAAAGATGCCCCCTAAAAGTCAGCAATTACTGTCCTTCCCCAGTTGCTCTTTGGAAGTGGATGGTAAATCTTATTGAAGCACTGAGGTTTTATGAAGGTACTTACACAGTGCCACTGGGTAGGGAGTTCCAGAGTTTAGACCCAGTAATGAAAAAGTCTGACAATACATTTCCATACCTGGAAAGTTTATGGCCTGGATGGGGAACTGAATGTTGTAGTATTCCATGCACCTCCTGATCTTGTCTGATCATGGATTTGGAAGGTGCAGCTGGAGTAGTCTAGATCAATATTGTTGTCTATTTGTAGATAATTCATAATGCAGCCACAGTGTAACACTGGTGGAGGGAAAGAATAGAGTCATACAGTGTGGAAACAAGCTCTTTAGCCCAACTCATCCATGCCAACCAAGATACCCATCTAAGCTAGTCCCATATTTACAATTGGGATGATTTTCCCATTTTTAGCATTTACAATTGGGATGAATATCCCATTTTCTATGGAACATAGGATATCACAGCACACCTCTAAACCTTTCCTAGCCATATATCTGTCCAAGTATCTTTTAAATGTTGTTATCGTACCTGCCTCAACCACTTCCTCTGGAAGCTCATTCCATATACACACCACCCTGTGCGTGAAGAAGTTGACCTTCAGGTCCTTTTTAAATGTTCATGCCCACCAGCAACTGCCCATTTCCTGGCACTTTATGTCTTGGCAATTCAAGTACTCATCTAGGTATTTCTTAAACATGATTTCGTTGGTCTGCTTTGTCCTGGATGGTATTGAGATGCAGGACTACTGTTGGAATTAATGCTCATCCAGGTAAGCAAAGTACTCTATCTTGCACTGTGCCTTGTAGATGGTGGAAAGGCTTTGTGGAGTCAGGTGAATCACTCAGCGCAGCATATCCAGCCTTTGATCTGCTCTTATAACATGTTACCTATATGGTTGATAGATGAGCTTCTGGTCAAATGGTGACTCCCAGTTTTTTTTTGAGTGGGTCTTGGCAATACCACTGGAAGTCAGGTAGCTGGTTACTCTCCTTTGTTGGAGCAGGTCATGCCTGACATCTTTGTGGAATGAATGATAAACGCTACTTAAAATGCTGTGGGTGAATTGTATCCAGGTTCTGCTATATGAAAGGTCTTGACCCGAAACGTTGACTGTTTATTTCCCTCCATAGATGCTGCCTGACCTGCTGAGTTCCTCCAGTATTTTGTGTGTGTTGCTCCAGATTCCAGCATCTGCAAAATCTCTTGTGTCCGCTATATGCAGACATGGACTATTTCATTTTCTACAAACATCTTTTTTTGTGTGAGGTATGACTAGAATCATTGGAGGAGTTTCCTCTTGTTGCTCATTAAGCAGCACAGCTGGTAGAGCTGCTGTCTCACAGCTGGTAGAGCTGCTGTCTCACAGCTGCAGTGACCCAGGCTGGATCCTGACATCTCACACTATCTACATACGTGGAGTTTGCACAGAGCTGTGGAGTTTGCACACAGTCATTTCCTGTGACTGCGTGGGTTTCTTTCAGGTGCTCCAGTTTCCTCCCACATCCCAAAGATGTGTGGGTTATTAGGTTAATCAGCCACTGTAAGTTGACCCAATGTATAGATGAGGGGGAGTTGATGGGAAAATGAAAGCAATAAAATTGGCTCAGTGTGGGATTACTATAAATGGGTGCTTGATGGTCACCATGGATTAGGTGGGCTAAAGACCAGGTGGTGAAGAAAGCGTACAGCATGCTTGCCTTTATTGGATGGGGCAATGAGTACAAGAGTTAGGATGTTATGTTACAGCTGTACAAGGCGTTGGTGAGACTGCACCTGGAATATTGTTGTAGAGTTCTGGGCTGTAGGTCTCCAGTTTTATCAGGGCTCCTTGATGCCAGATTCAATGAAATGTTGCCTTCACGTCACAAGTGGTCACTCTCATTTCACTTCCGGAATCCAGTCCTTTGGTCCATGTCTGGATGAAGGCTGTGATGATGTATGGAGCCATATGGTTCTAGCAAAACATTAACTGGACATCAGTAGGCAGCTTACTGAGGTGTAGAGTTAGTTATACAGCACAGAAAAAGACCCTTCAGCCCAACTCATCCATGTTGACCAAGGTGTCTTCATGAGTTAGCCCTTTTCCTGCACTTGACCTATATCCCTCTAAACCTTTCCTATCCATGTACCTATCCAAACACTGTAATTGTACCCACCGCTATCACTTTCTCTGGCAGATTGTTCTATATACTCACCACTCTTTATGTGAAACACTTTCCTCTCAGATCCCCTTTAAGTCTTTTCCCTGTCACCTTAAACTGATGCCCTCTAGTTTTAGACTCCCTACCCTGGGAAAAAGACTATGACCAGCTGCCCCCATCTCTTCCCCTCACGATTTTATAAACCACTATAAGGTCACACCTCAGCCTCCTTCGTTCCGTGGAAAACAGTCCCAGCCTGTCCAGTCTCTCCTTATAACTCAAACCCTCTAGTCCAGGAAACATCCTTGTGAATCTTTTCTCGCCTTTTCTAGCTTAATCACATCCTTCCTATAGTATGGCAACCAGAACTCTACAACAATATTCCAGGTGGGGTCTCACCAACGCCTTGTACAGCTGTAACATAACATCCTAACTCTTGTACTCATTGCCCCATCCAATGAAGGCAAGCATGCTGTACGCTTTCTTCACCACCTGGTCTACCAGTGCTGTCACTTTCAGGGAACTATGTACTTGTACCCCTAGGTCTCTCAGTTCTACAACACACCCCAGCATTCTCTGTGTGTGTCCTGCCCTGGTTTAACTTAACAAAATGCAACACCTCACACATGACCAAGTTAAATTCCATCTGCCGTTCCTTGGCCCATTTTCCCAGTTGATCTAGATCTTGTTGTAGCCTTAGAAAACCTTCTTCACCGTGCACCACACCACCAACTTTGGTGTCATCTTCAAACTTACTAATCATGCCAACTACATTCTCATCCAAATCATTAACATGGACATTACAGTGTGGATCCAGAACTGGCTGGCCCACAGAAGGCAAAGAGTGGTTGTTGAAGGGTCGTATTCTGAGTGGAGGTCGGTGACCAGTGGTGTACCTCAGGGATCTGTACTGGGACCCTTACTATCTGTGATTTTTATAAATGACCTGGATGAGGAAGTGGAAGGGTGGGTTAGTAAGTTGGTGGATGACACAAAGGTTGGGGGTGTCGTGGATAGTTTGGAGGGCTGTCAGAGGTTACAGAGGGACATAGATAGGATGCAGAGTTGGGCTGAGAAGTGGCAGATGCATTTCAACCCAGATAAGTGTGGAGTGGTTCATTTTGGTAGGTCAAATATGTTGGCAGAATATAGTATTAACGGTAGGATTCTTGGCAGTGTGGAGGATCAGAGGGATCTTGGGGTCCGAGTCCATAGGACGCTCAAAGCGGCTGCGCAGGTTGACTCTGTGGTTAAGAAGGCATATGGTGTATTGTCCTTCATCAATTGGGGAATTGAATTTAGGAGCCGTGAGGTATTGTTGCAGCTATATAGGACCCTGGTCAGACCCCACTTGGAATATTGTGCTCAGTTTTGGTCGCCTCACTACAGGAAAGATGTGGAAGCCATAGAGAGGGTGCAGAGGAGATGTACAAGGATGCTGCCTGGAATGCGGAGCATGCCTTATGAAAGCAGGTTGAAGGAACTCGGCCTTTTCTCCTTGGAGAGACGGAGGATGAGGGGGGACCTGATAGAGATGTATAAGATGATGAGAGGTATTGATAGGGTAGATAGTCAGAGGCTTTTCCCCAAGGCTGAATTGGCCACAAGAGGACATGGGTTTAAGGTGCTGGGGAGTAGATATAAAGGAGATGTCAGGGGTAAGTTTTTTACTCAGAGAGTGGTGAGTGCGTGGAATGGGCTGCTGGAAACGGTGGTGGAGGCTGAAAAGATAGGGTCTTTCAAGAGACTGTTAGATAGTTACATGGAGCTGAGTAAAATAGAGAGCTATGGATAAGCCTAGTAATTTCTAAGGCAGGGACATGTTCAGCACAGCTTTGTGGGCCGAAGGGCCTGAATTGTGCTTTAATTGTTCTATGTTCTATGTTCTATTAATATATATAACAAACAACAGTGGACCCAGAACCAATCCCTGTGGCACACCACTGGTCTCAGACCTCCAATCTGACAAACAACCCTCTACTACCACCCTCTGTCTACTTCCAACAAGCCAATTTTGCATCCAATTGGTTACCCTGGATCTCATGTGCTCTAACCTTCTGGACTAATCTACCATATGGGACCTTGTCAAAAGCCTTGCTATAGTCCATGCAGACAATGCCTACTGTCTGCCCTCAATCTTCTCAGTTACCTCTTCAAAAAACTCAGTCAAATTCATGAGCACGTGCAAAGCCATGCTGCATATCCCTCATCAGTCCTTGCCTTTCCAAATGCAGATAGATCCTTTCTCTCACAATCCCCTCCCGTAATTTTCCCACCACTGATGTTGGGCTCACCGACTTGTAGCTTCCTGACTTGTCCTTGCAGCCTTTCTCAAATAAAGACAAAACATTAGCTGCCCTCCAGTCTTCCCACCCTTGCATCCTACAATGTCCTAGGATATACTTGGCCAGGCCCTGGGGATTTATGCGTCTCAACACTGCCAGCACCTCCTCTTTCATAATGCTAATATGTTTCAGGACATATGCTGCTCAGCATCACAAGATGCTATTTGATAGCACCATCACCAGTTTCTATCACTTTACAGATGACAAAGTGGACTTGATGGGGTTGTAATTTGCTGGATTCAACTTGTGTTGCTTTGTGTGGGCAGAGCACACATCCATAATATTCCACATTGTTGAGTGAATGCCAGTGTTGTCGATTTATTGGAACAGGTGGAAAAAGTAAAATGCATGCTCAATATCAATCCTAGTTCTTCCATTCTGCATCAGCACAAATCTCCAACTCCCAAAAGCAATGTTAACCAGGACTGAAGAATACAGGGTGATAGACACTCTGTACACAAGCATTATGACTAATGGACAGACCTACATACAATTCTTCACCCTGATGTGAACTCCCGTGTCTCCTGTGGCCCAATGTCTGCACGTGTCAGGAGGCAGATTGCGGTGGTTCATCTAAGGACTCCTGATGTGCTTATGGCCAGCAACCTCTAGAATCTGACAGGGCCCAGCTGCATGCACCAACAACCTAGCACGGATCAGGGCTTAGTTGGCATTGCTTCGGCGGGGGGGGGGGGGGGGGGGGGGGTCTAGAAGTGCTATTGCCATGAGAAAGGGGATATGATCCATTCCCATCACATGTCTGCCCCTGTGTCTGTAGCTATGTTGGTGAACACGGAAGCAATGAGTAATCCAATTACGTCATGCAATAATAAAAGATGCCAAGACTGGAGGTTAGTCACATAAAGGCATGTTGACAACCTATATATCCAATATCTTTCCATCTAACTCTTTTATTCATATGTGCACACAGGTCCCTACAAGTTCTCAGACTATTATTGACCTTATGCTGCTGATCCTTGCAGCTATATTTTAACTCATTTTTTTTCCTGTTCTCCCCCGTCAATTGGCTGGCTTGGTTGCTACAGCCAGACAGTAATATACAGCCAGACAGGAAGATAGTGGGCCTTCAGCTGCTTGAATCCTTCAGTACAACTACAGAAATCACATCCACATGACTTGGGTAACAAGTTTCAGAAAGCTTCACTGAGATTGACTAAATACACATGACCAGGAAGAAATAGAGGTGACAAGGAAGAACCAGGAAAGAGCTAAGCTGAGACCCAAATGCTATCCTTGCTCTACTGAAATGTCATCAACCTTAAACATTAACAGTTTCCCTCTCTACAGATGCTGCCTGGCTATTGTGTCCAGTATTTTCTGTTTTTATTTCACATTTCCAGCACCTGCATTTTCTCTTTTGCTTTTTGTGTCCAAGTTCTGCTGAAGTTCAGGGATTCAAATTTGCAACTGCCTGTCAGGAAGCTTCTAGAACTTATAGATGAAACAGTGAAGACCATTACCAATGGTCTGGGGTGCTGATACATGGCATTAGCATTCTATCTATAGTCAATGATCGAGTGTGAGACCATCTCTACACTGCAGCAGTTCAGTTTCTACACCAACACCAGAAACATACCCACAGCAATATGAGCAACTGTCAGGATTGGTCATTCTGGGAGTATACAGGCTGCAGCATGAACTATTTCCTTAGCCATAGACAGGTGGGGAAAACAAACAAATGGATATTTTATTAAATTTTCAAGCCTAGTGATCATGATGTGTTGATGACAGCTTAGACCTTTGCTCACTTGAGAATTCAGTCAAGTACATATCTCCCTTCCATATCCTCAATGAATTACACTGTAAGAATCCAAGTTTTTGCAGTTACATCAAATACATTGGACATATATAGCATTCAAGCATGAGGATACAAAGTTACCCTAACAGTAACACAAACCATCTGGTTAAAATAGTTGTAATAACATAATAATATTTGGCACATTGACTGCAGCTTCAGATACTTATTATCAATAAATGCACTGATACCAAGAAATAAGCAGTTGTATTTGGCAGCAGAGGGGCAAAGATCTGCCCTTCTTAAGTATTAACATCTAAGCACATCAATTTTTTTTTAGGGGCTTAAGCACTTCCCACAATTACCACGTTTACTTTCTGTGTGATACCTTCTCAGTCAGGTTTTGTTAATGACATCTCTTATTGTTAGAAAACCTCATGGCCTCGGCATATTATCAAAAGGATAGACAAACCTGTGAACTTTTTTTAAAATTTTATTTACAGCGTGGTAACAGACCCTTCCAGCCCAATGAGTCTGAGCCGCCCATTTGAAACCCATATTAACCTACCCATACGTCTTTGTACTTCTTTATCTAATCTAATAAACTTCTTTATCTGATCTAAATTCAGATAATCACAAACAAATTCAGATCACGTTCTGTTCTCAGCTTTACTCACATTAGTAATTCATTACTCTTTCAAAATGTATTTTTAATTAATATACTGTTGAACCTGTGGTTAAAATCTTTTCGCAAACTAGGACTGCCAAACAAATAACAGCTCTGGATAATACATTCCATGAATGCTTTTTTGTTAAACTCCAAGTAAAAATAATCACAAAATACAATATGATTTGAAGTTTCAGTAAAACAAATACATTGAATGGTAGTTTTCTATGCACAATAACAGCTGTTCTGGTTTGTGGAGAGTTTGTCTCCACGGGATTGCCTGCAATAATTATTAGCCATATAAATTATTTATCCAAACAACCACGTATGCAAGTACAGCTCAGCATGTATGACCCATTTTGATACAAGACCACGTTTAGTGTACTTTACTGTGTTAACATCAGGCAGAAAGGTTTCAAGACAATTTGCAGATCTTCTGGGAAATACAGAGTCAGAATCATACTGCACAGAAAAAGACCCTTCAGCCCACCATGCTCAGCACCAATTTCTGTGACACCCCACTAATTACAGCTCACCAGTCTGAAAATGATCCATTTATCCCAACTTTCTGTTTACTGTCAGCTAATCCTTTATCCAGGCTAATATATTAACTCTGACACCATGAGATTTTATGTTGTGCAGTCACCTTTTATGTGGCACCTTATTATATACCAATACACTACACTGTACTCTGCTTAGCAAACCCCACAGCGTGCTGATTTTACAGCACTCTTGACCCTCCTGTTTGAACACTCAGATACATAACCCACTGCATTTTGGTAAAGACATCCACTTGGGCTGCCGGGTGCTGTAGCGTGGGTTATCATAGATCATCGAATAGCACAGCACAGAAACGGGCACTTCAACTTATTACATCTTTGCTGACCTTTTTGCCCATCTACACCACATCCTTATATGCCTTGCCAATTTAACCAACTATCTAAGTACCTCTTAAACATAGTAATTGTATCTGATTCCACCACCATTGCTGGCAGTGCATTCCAGATGTTAATCTCTATGTAAAAAAAGGGATATACCCAAGATCCCTTTTAAATTTCCTACCAGTTGCCTTCACACTATGCCTCCTTGTTTTTGATACCCCTACAATAGGAAAAGATTTTGACTACCTCCTCGATCTACTCCGTGTCACCTCTCAGCCTCCTTCGCTCCACAGAAAACAAGTCCAGCCAATCCAATCTCTCCCCATAACTACAGTCCTCCAATCTAGGGAACACTCTGGTGAATTTCCTCTGCACTTTCTCCAGTGCAATCACATCCTTCCTCTAGTGTGGCGACCAGAACCTCACACAACAATCCAAGTGCAGACGAACCTGTGTTTACAAAGTTGCAACATAATGCCCCAATTCTCATATACCATGCCCCAACCTATGAAGGCAAGCATGCCAGGTCAAATACTGGAGGGTACTGATTTAAGGAGAGAAGGGGAAAGCTTAAAGGAGATTTGTGAGGCAAGTTTTTCTTTAGATAAAGGGTGGTAGGTGCCCGGAACATGCTGCCAAGGGAGGTGGTGGAAGCAGATAAGATAGCAATGTTCAAGTCATATGAACAGGCAGGGGAGGGAGAGATATAGACCATGTGCAGGCCAATGGGATTATTTAAAACGGCATCATAGTTGGCACAGACATCATGGGCCGAAGGGCCTATTCTTGCGTTTTATTGTTTTATATTCTATAGACCTTCTTCACCACGTTATCCACCTGTATTGCCACTTTCAGGAAGCTGTTGACTTGGACTCTTAGGTCTCTCTGTTCATCAACAATCTGCAGTGCACTTTCATTTAATGTTTATGTTCTACCTCCATTTGTTTCCCAAAATGCAGCACCTCACACTTGTTGGGATTAAATTCCATCTGCCAATGCTCCACCCAACTTTCCAACTGATCTATATCCTGCTGCAGCCTTAGACAACCTTCCTCGTTAACCACACCACCACCAATTTTTGCGTCATCTGTAATCTTACTAATCATACTTCCTGCACTTATGTTCATTTGGAAAGGCAGGGACTGTCAGCATGACTTTGTGATGGACAAATCCTGTCTCACTCCAGATATAGTCCAGATGAAGGGTCTCAACCCGAAACGTCAACTGTCTGAAGGCCTACATAGGAGTAAACAAAAATTCACAGCATTTCCAAAATGCACAGCTCATACACTTAAACTTTGAAGCATTCCAGTTAGCTGTTACTTCAGAAAATAACCTTGTCTTCCAATTATTTGTCTTTGATGAGCATTCGACAAATGAAATGACCACAAAGCTGTTTTTAGCTTACATGATGCCACCATTTCTCTGGTACATCAGTATCAATGGAAATCCACCAAATGTGGAAATGTGTCAGAATGTTCAGAGAATACAGTGTGATATAGATCAGTTACAGATATGGGCAGAGAAGTGGCAGAAGGAGTTTAATCCAGGCAAGTGTGACGTGGTGCACTTTGGGAGGTCAAATGAAAGCAGAAAGTATACAGTCAATAGTAGGCCATTTAATACAGTGAAGTACAGATGGATCTTGGGGTCCTGGTCCATAGTTCACTGAAAATGGCTAAAGAAGTGGATAAGGTGGTAAAGAAGGGGTATGGAATGCTTGCCTTCATTGGTCGGGGTATTGAGTATAAGAGTAAGGAAGTCATGCTGCAGCTATATAAAATTTTAGTCAGCCCACACTTGGGGTATTGTGTACAGTTCTGGTTGCCCCATTATAGGAAGGATGTGGAGATTGTGGAAAGGGTGCAGAAGAGGTTTACCAGGATGCTGCCTGGATTAGAGGGCATGTGCTCTCAGGAGAAGCTGGATAAACTAGGGTTGTATTCGCTGGAGCGGAGGTTAAGGGGAGACCTTATAGAAGTTTATAAAACTATGAGAGGCACAGATAGACAGCTGGTATCTTTTTTCCAGGGTCAAAATGTTTAATATTAGAAGGCATACTTTGAAGGAGAGGGGGAAAGTTCAAAGGAGATGTGCAGGACAAGTTATTTTTTAAACAGAGATTGGTGGGTGCCTGGAATCTGCTGCCAGGGGTGGTTGTGGAGGGAGATACGATAGAGGCGTTTAAGAGGCTCTTAGATAGGCACATGAATGTGCAGAGAATGGAGAGATACGGACCATGTGCAAGCAGAAGAGATTGGATGTTATTAGCTTAATTAGTTTGGTACATCGTGGGCTGAAGGGCCTGTTCCTGTGCTGTACTGTTCTATGTGCTAAAAAAGGGTGACAACGTTGACACTGTGTCTAAGGAGGATGCAAGTATTAACATCTTTGAAAGTGGATGAATTGCCAGAACTGGGTGAAATATATCCCAGGCTGTTAAAAGCAACACAGGAGCAGGGTAGATTCAGCATGATGTGGCTTGGGACGGAGGACTTCAGCTATGAGGAGAGACTGGAGAGGATAGTTCTGTTTTCTCTGGAGGGGAGGAGGTTAAGAGGAGACATGATTGAGGGAAAGAGACAGGGCAGACTGCAGGAAACTTTTCCCCTTATCAGAAGTGAATAAAACTAGAGGACATAGATTTAGGGTAATGGACAAAAGATTTAGAGGGAATCTGAGAGGGACCTTTTCCACCCAGAGAGTGGTGAGTACCAGAAATACACTGCTGAGAGAGTGGTGGGAGAAGAGTCAGTGACAGCATTTAAGTGTCTAAACGAGCAATTGAATTTCTTAGGCATATAAGGTTACAGGTCAAGTGATGGGAGATGGGATTATTACAGGTGGGTGCTAATTGCTCAGTGTGGACATGATAAATTGAATAGCCTGTTTTCATGCTGTATGACATTAGGAGGAAACTGCTGAGGCTCTGATCAGCATTTTCTAATCCTCCTTGGATATGCAGATAGTGCCAGAGGACTGGAGAAATTCTATTCCCATACAATTTTTCAGAAAGGAAAGGCTAAGCCAAGGAATTTCAGGCTAATTAGTTGGTTGAAAATCAAAAAATCTGCAGATGTTAGAAGTCTGAAATAAACACAGAAAATGATAGAATTGCTCAACAGGTCAGACAGCATCTGTGGAAAGAGAAACAGAGTTAATGACATTTGCTTCTCTTTCTGCAGATGACCTCCTGGGTTTTTTTTCCAGCATTTCCTATTTTAAGTTTAACTTTGGTGGTATTCAATTTTGGGCAGCATAAGCTTTCTGTTAGAAAGATACCTGTACAGGATAATGAGAAGCAGTCAGTATGGACATACGGGAAAAGACATAATGATAGAATTTTTGAAGAAGTAACAAAGAATGTCAATTAGCTAAGTAGATGTAATGTCAAGTCCATGATATGGGAAGGTTTTCAACATGGTGCCACATGGTAGGCAGGTCAAAAAAGTAAAAGCGAAAAGAGAATGACAAACTGGATCCAAAATTAGCTCATTGGATGGATTTTAATGCAGCAGAAAGGCATTTCGCAGTGCGATAAAAAGAAACAGCAAATTCCGGAAACACTCAGCAAGTCAGGCAGCATCCGTGGAAAGAGAAACAGTCAACATTTGAGGTCCGGGGACCCTTCGTCAGAACTGAGAAAGAGACAAACAAAGTAGCTGAGAAGGTGGGGGAGGACAATATGCGGAACAAAGGGAATTCTTCTGACAGGGTGAAATAATGGGGCAGTTAAAATAAGATTAAGCTTCTTTGCCCATGTGATGTGCTGCTAATGTTGTACAGTCTGATCATGTTGGGAAAAAAAACCAGAACAAAAAACAATAGCAGGCAAAAAAGGCCAGTTTTCATACAAACAGATAGAAAGAACAAGTAATCTAAAGTTGGAGAATTCGATGTTGAGCCCTTTAGACCTGCAGGGTGATGGACCTTGTCCTGGAAGATGGGATTAGGCTGAGACCTTTTAACTGGCGTGGTCTCAATGGACCATATGGCTTGCTCCAATGGAGTTTCTATGAAGAGTTTTCTTGTCACTCCACATCAAAGTATATCCATGACCAGAAGAGGCCCATCAGGCATGTTTTTAATTTTTCCCTTATGCTGTTTAATGAACTAGACAGAGCATTCCTGCTTCTTCAAGCCTTAGAAGAAAACATTGACATTTCCCTTTTCTGGGTTTTCTGCTCCTTCCTGATCATCTTCACACTTGCTCGAGGCAACCACTTCCCACTTGCCCAACTTTCCTGCAGTCCCTGGCTAAGGGCTCCTGCCTCCACTAACCAGCTAGGTTTGGCAGTTCAGTGGAAGTGAGGCCTGCTTATTGAGATTAATTGGACATTGGAGTTCCCTGGATGCACTACTTACTTAGGGACTCTCAGCTTTGTGCATATTTGTCAATAAGATCCAGGTGCATGTTTCAGGATTTATAAAAAAAGATTTTGCACATAGAGCAAAAGAAAAATACTGCAGATGCTGCAAATCTGAAATCAAAATACTGAGCAAGTCAGACAGCATCTGTGGAGAGGGAAACATCTAATGTCTCGGGTCAATGACCTTACATCATCAGGACTGGACAAGAGTGTAACCTGTTTTAGACAAACACAAAGACAGAAGGGGGGAGGGGAGGGGAGGAAAGATTACAAGGTCTCTGATAGGGTAGGAACAGGAGAGATTAAATGACAAAAGGGATGATAATACAAGGGCGAAGGGGTCAATTGTAAGAGATGCATCCTAGATATTCTAATCCACCCAAATGGGCATTACAGCTCTGCACCAACAACCATTTTAATTGTGGTCCTGTCTCTGCCCAAGGTTGGTGATGGAGGGAAGCTAGGGGGCCAGCAGCTGTTGGCCATTGGTCATGAAGTAGGGTTGGCAACAGGCAAGTAACTAGTGAGGGAAGAGTAGGGTGTCTGACAGATGCATCAGGCCTGAGAGACGGGTCAAAATCAACAGAACCATTGGTGACTCAAACACTGAAGCCTCAGGTGTTCAGAACCATTATATGATTCGGAGAGTCAGTGCAGTGTTGGCAGGGAGCCTGGAGGACCAAAGATAATTATGGAATATACCCTACCAAGCTCCTGTTGTGGTGGAGTGGTATTAAAACCTAGTTATTCTGGGACTAATCAATGCTGGCCACTTCTGGGACAACTTGATCTCGGTTGCCTTAATGTTCCAAAGGAGCTTTGCATTTTCATGACTGACACGGAAATCATGTCATGCCCGCAAGGGTGAATCATTGCAGGAAGTGCCCTGTCAAATTTCTGAAATGACCTAGAAATAGGCATTGCAAGGTTTCATTCCAGGGAAGGTTAATTTTCAATAGCAAAGCACTGAAAGGAACAGTTTTATGCAATTGAATTTCCGGGCCATCGTTGTTTGCATGTAGTGCTTTTCACAACATTGGATATCTAAAATAGTATTAGAACTAATTAAGCACCTTTGGAATATAGTCTCTGTAAATGTTTCCTATATTGCAACAAACAATTATCACGCAAAATCCCACAAACATCAATGAGATTAACAGCTAGATGATGATGCATCTTTCTTAGTGCCAGTGTTTGAGGATTGATAATAACCAAAGCAAAGAGTCCAATTATTTTATAGCAGCTCTCACAACCACAGGGATCCTCATAGCACTTCAGAGCCAATGAACCGCTCTTGAAAAATGGTTACTTTTGTAATATGGGAAATACAACATCTAATTTGTGCACACTATGGTTCCAAAAATAGCAGAGCTATAATGATCAAATCATCTGCTTTCAGATAATGGCAGAAGGATGACTATTAGACATCAAGACATCTGCTGTTCTCTTTGAACCGTGTCACAGAAGCCATCCTATCCTTGGGTTATCTAATTGTTATCATACTACTGCTTTTGGCAGCTTGCAGAATGGAAACTGACAGCAGCATTCCCTTGAAACAACAGTCCTGATGCAGGGCCTCGACCCTGAAATGATGACCACCTTTTTGCCTCCACAGATGCTGCTTGACCTGCTGAGCTCTTCCAGCAGTTTAGCTTTTGCTCCAGCTTCCAGCATCTGCAGTTTCTTGTGTCTCCAAAATACTGTACCTATTTGACTATAAAGAGCTTTAGGAAGTGAAATATAGTCTTTTTTTAATTTTTATTTTAGAGGGTAAACAGGATTTCAGTTTCACATTTCATTCAATGGTACAGCAGTAAAATTTCAGTCTAGGTTGTGTAATCTCTTGAACCCAAGACCATCTGAATCAAACAGGTTAGCACTGAGCCATTTCTAATGCTGATTATTGTTAAGGTCACTTCAGCCTTGCACACTCTGAACTGTCCATGAAAGGCAGTGCACCTTTGTCCAAAGTGGTCAAGTCTCTTCACACAGCTGTGGAAAAGATGTTACTATCTCTAAAGAGTCTGATTCTGGCACATCCATTAGATAATCAATAATATCCAGGAGCATTTCCTTTCTGAAAATCTGACAAGGGTTAGGGTTAGGAACCCTAAACGTTGGTGGAGTTGTGGGTACTGAGAAATATTGCAGCAGGATATAGATCAGTTGGAAATTGAGGCACTGAAATGGCAAATGGAGATTAATCCAGACAAGTGTGAGGTTTTGGGAGGTCAAACACAAGAGGAAAGTTTATAGTAAATGGCAGGACCTTAACAAGCATTGATGTACAGAGGATCTTGGGGTACAAGTCTATAGCTGTCTGAAAGTGACAACACAAGTGGATAGGGTGGTAAAGAAGGCATTCGACATGCTTGCCTTCATTGGTCGGGACATTGAGTATAAAAGTGAAAAGTCATGTTGCAGCTGTATAAAACTTTAGTTAGGACTATTTGGAGTATTATGTGCAGTTCCAGATGACACATTACAGGAAGGATGTGGATGCTTTGGAGAGGGTGCAGAAGAGGTTCACCAGGATATTGCCTGAATTGGAGTGTATTAGCTATAAGGAGAGTTTGGACAAACTAAGATGGTTTTCTCTGAAGCGCAGGAGGCTGAGGGGCAACCTGATAGAAGTCCATAAGATTATGAGAGGCATAGATAGGGTAGATAGTCAGTCTTTCAGGGTGGACTTGTCAAATACTAGGGGACATATCTTTAAGGTGAGAGAAGGAAAGTTTAAAGGAGATTTGAGGCAAGTTTTTTTTATACACACAGAGTGTAACACACTGCCAGGGAAGGTGGTCGAAACATACGATTTCTCAATACCTCTCAGCTAATTTGCTTCTAATAAGCACATACATGGCTTGCCTCTCATTTTACATACAATACCGGTGGCACAGCTGGTAGAGCTGCTGCTTTACAGTGCCAGAGACACGGGTTCAATCCTGACCTTGGATGCTGACTGTGTGGAGTTGAATATTCTCCCTGTGACTTTGTGGATTTCCTCCAGGTGATCCGGTTCCCGCCCACATCCCAAAGACGTGGTTGGGAGATAAATTGCCCCTAGTGTGTAGTTGACTGGTAGAATCAGTGGGGGTGGGTCGGGGAGGGGATGATAAGAATGTGGGGAGAATTAAAAATAGGATTAATGTAGGATTAGTATAACGGGTGGTTGATGGGGGTACGGACGGTGAACTGAAAGGCTTTTTCCATGCTGTATCTCTCTATGATGAAAACATTTGTTCAATGTCTCAAAAATTTCTCGATGCCCCATTATAATTTCATAATCTCAGCAGCTAGGGTCCCATGTTTACCTTTGCTACTCTGTTTCATTTTTCATACTTAAATAAAAATTGAGTTGTAAACATTTTTCATGTTTTTTGCTAGCGTAGTCCTGTGTTCTGTTTTATCACTCTGACAAGTTTATGATTTGTCCCTTGGTGATTTCTAAAACTTTCCCAATTCTCAGATGTAATATTCTTTTTGGCAACGTTAATCTCAGATGCCTATTGAACACTTCAGTTAGCTACAGATGGGTGATTTTCCCATGTAGAATTTATTTCTCATTGGAAGCTAAACACAAAGAATTAGGAAAAATTTCTTTACACATTTGTTGTGTACATGCACCACGAATCAAATTTCTCAATTAGAGGCTAACTTGCCTCTCATAACTATGCGATTGGTTTTACTAAGTTTTAAGGCTCCAGTTGCTTACTTAAGTTTATCAGTGTCAGAGAAGGACCGCACAGTGACGCAGTAGTAGAGCTGATCTCTCACACTTCTAGCAATCCGGATTCAGTCCTGATCTCTAGTGCTGTCTGTGTGGAGTTTGAATGTTCTCCAGTTAACACATGGGTTTCTTCCAGGTACTCTAATTTCTTCCCACATTCCAAAGACTTACAGGTTAGTAGGTTAATTGGCCACTGTAAATTGCCCTGGTGTAAGCGAGTGGTAGAATCTCGAGAATTGATAGGAATGTTGGGAGCAAATGGGATTAGTGTAAATGGGTGCTTGATTAGAGTGAATTTAGTGAGCTGAAGGATCTGTTTCCTTGTTGTATGGTCATGAACCTAAGATATAAAATTATATAATACTATGATCATTCTTCCTTAAGAAACCCTTTTTCATGAAGTTACTATTCAAATCTGTTTCATTGTACCATTGAAATCTAACATCAAGGTGCTCCTAACATTTAAGAAGGCAAATGGTATCCTGGCTTTTATTCCAAAAGGATTTGAAGGCAGGAGTGAGAATGTCTTACTGCAATTGCAGAGGGCCTTGATGATACTACACCTCCGGGTTTGGTTTCCTTATCTAAAAGTTGACAAGTGCAATGAAGATTTACTGGACTGGATCCTGAGTGAGGAATTTAGAACCAAGGGTCGCAGTCTCAAAATAAGGGGTAGAGCATCTGGGATGAAAATGAGGAGAAATTTCTTCACTCAGTTGGTGATAAATGTTTGAAATTCTCCATAATTAGGGTTCTGGAGGCTCAGTCATTGAGTTCATTCAAATAAAAACTGGTAA
Source organism: Pristis pectinata (assembly GCF_009764475.1). Lineage (NCBI taxonomy): Eukaryota > Metazoa > Chordata > Chondrichthyes > Rhinopristiformes > Pristidae > Pristis > Pristis pectinata. Next base: position 42,034,025 of record NC_067416.1, on the reverse strand, counting down.
TTTTGTGGATATTGAGGGAATCACAGGATAAGTGCAGGAAAATGTCCATGAGGTAGAAGATCAGCCATGATGTTGATGAATGAAACAGAAAGCAAACTAAATAATTAGTTGCCAAACCCCTGCTCTCAGCCCGACCGAAGAATATCATCACATGCATTGCATATAATGGCACACACTCCACACTGCCTCTTCTCCCTGAGGCGGTCAGAGTCCACATACCGTGGCATGGAAGCACCAGCTCAACCCCTCGCTATTCTCACTGGGGGAATTAAAAAAAACAGCCCGTCACCTCAGGAGCCAGGAGGAAGCGGGTCACTGGGTCTGACTCATACCTCTAATACCACTTACTGCATCAGTCCTGCTTGCTCTGTCTTGGCTTCTGCAGGAGTGAAGGTGGGCACCAAGCATGAGTCCAGACCACCCCAGCATCGGCTCTGCCCATTACTGCACCTGCATTGGTCGGTTGTGGCAGGAATCTGGGAGGATCACATGAGGAGAAGCGGCCAAAACATTCAGTGGTAGAGATCGGGTACGGTTGAAGGACTGGATTAATGTCTATGAAGGGAAGTAAATCTGGAATGACTGCACCATCAGTAAGTCTGGACTGGATATGTTTGTCCCACTGATATCTCAATGGCTATTCACCTCTGGGGAAGGAAGGGACTTGCATTGAAATACCCCAATAGGAACCAAGGGTAGGCGCCATGATTTTAAACAGATGGTTTTCGGTTGTCAGGATACGTTGCAAGCATTTAAGCAAAGCTGCAGGCCAGTGAGTCTGAAATCGGTGGTGGGTAAATTGCTGGAGGGGGTTCTGAGGGTCAGGATCTACCAACATTTGGAGAGACAGGGTCTGATTCGGGACAGTCAGCATGGAGGTCGTGTCTGACAAATCTCTTAGAGTTCTTCGAGGAGATAACTAAGAGGGTAGATGAAGGTAGGGCAGTGGATGTTGTCTATGTGGACTTTAGCAAGGCCTTTGACAAAGTTCCTCACGGCCTACTAGTCTGGAAGGTTAGATGGCATGTGATCCAGGGGGAGATAGTGGATTGGATTCATCATTGGCTCAGTGGTAGGAAGCAGAGGGGGATGGTCGAGGGTGTTTGTCAAACTGGAGGTCTGTGTGTGGTGGTGTGCCACAGGGGTTGGTGCCGAGACCTTTGTTTGTAATTTATAGAAATGATTTGGATGTGAAAGTACAAGGCGTGGTTAGTAAGTTTGTGGATGATACTAAAATAGGTGGTGTTGTAGACAGTGTAGAAGGTTATGAAAGATTACAGGGGGATCTTGATCAGCTGGATATGTGGGCTGAGGATCGGCAAATTGCTTTCAATCCTGACAAATGTGAGGTATTGCATTTTGGGAGATCAAACCAGGGCAGGACTTATACAGTGAATGGTAGGGCTCTGGGGAGTGTTATGGAACAGCTGGACCTAGGAGTGCAGGTGCATAGTTTACTGAAAGCGGCATCACAAGAGCATAGGGTGGTGAAGAAGGCATTTGGCACGCTGGCCTTCAGTCAGGGCAGTGAGTATAGGAGTTGGGAAGTCATGTTGCAAGACATTAAAGACGTTAATAAGACGTTAGTGAGGCCACACTTGGAGTATTATGTACAGTTTTGGTCACCCTGTCATTGGAAAGATGTTTTAAAACTAGAAAGAGTGCAGTAAAGGTTCACCAATATGTTCCTGGACTTGGGGACCTGAGTTACAAGGAGAGGTTATGGAGACTAGGACTTTATTCCCTCAAATGTAGCAGATTGAGGGGTGGCCTGATTGATAAGATCAAGAGGGGCATTGACAGGGTGAAAGCACACATTTTTCCTAGGGAAGAAGGCATAGGTTTAAGATCAGAGGCAAGAGATTTAAAAGGGACATCGGGGCAGCTTCTTCAAGCAAGTGGTGGTGCGTATTTGGAATGAGCTGCCAGAAATAGTGGTTGAGGTGGGCACATTAGCAACATTTAAAAGCCAACTAGATAAGTACATGGATAGAAGAGGTTTAGAGAGCAATGGGCCTAAGACGGGCAGATGGGACTAGCTCTCTGGGCAACACAGTGGGCATGGGTAAGTTGGGCCAAAGGGCTTGTTTCCATACTCTATGACTCTAAGGTAGGAGAGTACAAAGCAATCTTAGAATGAGCTCCAAACCAAGCCTTGGAAACAATGGAGGAGAAGTAATACATGTCCCTTTTGTTCCTTTCTGTTCATCTCTTCCTCTGATTTCAGAACTCCTCACAAGGAAACCCAATATATTGAATAATATTAATGTGGGAGGGAGACAAAAATTTGCTGATGACCAGACAATTCCCCTGCGGCTGTTTGGAGTGCAGCTTAGTAACACAACAAATCATGAAAAAGTTCCCAAAATATGCAGGTAAACCAAAGTAAAAGGCAAAACCATATGTGGACAATGAGCTCCTTTAAGCCTATCACATTCACTGGGCAGATCTGCTCTTAACAAGGTTGTGTCCGTACTCATCCACTTGCATGTTACATTGTGTAAAGCAATAGTGACTGAGTATCTTCTGCCATCCATCTGATGCATGTATGTGTGGTGCAGAACGCAAGGTTGATGGAAGTAGTCACCTGTATCACAAACTCAGTTGGAAATGAGAACATGGCAGAAACAAGCCACATCCTGAAATGGAGACACAAGAAATTCTGCAGATGCTGGAATCTGGAGCAATACACAAAAAGTGCTGAAGGAACTCAGCAGGTCAGGCAGCATCCACGGAGGGAAATAAACAGTCGATGTTTCGGGCCGAGACCCTTCGTCAGGACTGGACAGGAAGAGGGCAGAAGCCAGAATAGGAAGGTGGGGGGAGGGGGAGGAGCACACACAGGCAGATCTTGCCTATCACCTGGATTCACTTATCACCTGAACTCACCTATCACCTGCCTGCGTGTACTCCTCCCCCTCCCCCCACCTTCCTATTCTGGCTTCTGCCCTCTTCCTTTCCAGTCCTGATGAAGGGTCTTGGCCTGAAACTTTGACTGTTTATTTCCCTCCATAGATGCTGCCTGACCTGCTGAGTTCCTCCAGCACTTTTTGTGTATTGCTCCACATCCTAAAATCCAGTCTTAACACTGAGCTGTGAATCATACCCCCACCCCAGTAAAAAACAACAAAGAAATTCTATCGCACAACAAAATCATACTACTTTGTGATACATTTTCAATAAAAATCAATCAAAGGAAAATTGGTAGCTGACTGTGAATTCCACAAACTCCATGGCTTTCATTTATATACACTTCTGATACATAAAATCAGTAGCAGTTGATTACTTGTACACAGAGCCAATATGAACTCAATGGACAGAATTTTCTCCTTCCATGGTGTAACTATTCTGCAAATCTGGTCTGTGGACACTGACCTTCAGAGTATGTGACATCTATGGCCAGCTTATATCTATTCTATTTCTTATCCCTTGATTTCACAATCTTTGACAGTGCCACGAGGCTACTATGTGGTGACTGATGAAAGCCTTTTTAAAATCTAAATATATTAGTTCCATCCCATTGCCTTGAACTATGCTTTCTGTTTCTCCTTCAAATAATTCAGTAAGATTGGGCAAGGATGGATTCCAATGAAATTTCTGAATTTTTTAGTTTCCAATCCTTTTTGATTCTATCTTTTAGTAAAGATAGCTTAGTTTTTACTAATATTGTTAGTTCTGATAAAATACAAATTTACTTGACCTCTTTTGAAACATGACATGTTGAGACGAAGTTTAAATTACTTGTAAAGGAATTCAGCCTTTGCCCGTCCACTGAAAACTGAAATCACAAATCATCCAATAGACTTTACTTTTCACCTCCCTGGTGGTGATGGATGAGCTTTAAATTGTTTAATTCAGTGTTAAAAATACATCTAATATGATATTTAGGGATTTAACAAGTTTTCTAGATTGCACCTTTTTATTAATTACTGAAACTAAAAGCAATCAAATTCATCAAGTCAAGCAAATAGGATCAAGCAATCAATTGTTGTCTAAATATGAAAGGTACAAATCAACCTGAATTGTGAATTCTGAATCTAGTTATTACTGCAATTCAAATCCAGCACATTACAGAGAGGATTAACATTATGTATCTACTTAGTCAGTTGTCTCCTTTTCATGCTATGTTTGTGCGTGTGTGTATTTAGAGAGACGGAGAGAAAATGAGAAATAGAAGCTGAAATATGGCAAGCTTGTTTTGCCATTCAATAAGATCGTGGTATTGACTCTACTTTTCCACGTTATTCTCATAACCCTTGAATCCCCTGATATCCAATAATTTATTGATCTAATTGAAAATAAATTTTAAAAAAAACTGCAGATGCTGGAAATCTGAAACAAAAACGGGGAATCGCGGCATCTTCATCTTCAAATAGTAACAGTTCCTCTTTCCACAGATTGCAGCATTTTCTGAATTTATTTATCTCTTGTAGATCTATTCAACAGCCAAGATCTGTGTGGAGTAGAGTGATCCAAGCAATCCTCCGAGTGAAGATATTTCTCTGTACTTTTGTCCTAAATAACCAACTCCTTATTTTAACAATGTTGGCAAGCTGGACACCCCCGCCGGGCGAAGCATCATCCCAGCATCAACCTTGTCAAGCACCCGAGAATTTTAATTTGCAGTGTCAATGTTTTCATTGTTCTTAAACACACATTTTACCCACTCAATCTCTTCCCTTGAATAATCCTGACGTTCCTGGAACAAATGCAACCTAACTCCTTCATCATCGTTCCTAGGCAACGTATCCTTTCTTATATCGGGAGATCAAAACTGTACAACTTTACTTGAGGTGGTGAATGGATAGATAGGTAGACAGACAAGGGTAATCAGAAAGCTATGGTAAATTAACAATGGATTGTTAGACATGGATAGATAAGGACTACATTGACCGTTGTCCAAATACTGATACTGAGCTGGCCCTTCCCACAGTTGGCCTTCCTTTGTGTTTTAACAACCCACTTTATAAAGTCTCGATCTTTTTTAAAATCATATTCATCGCAGTAAGGAGAAAGGCTTGGATGTAAATTGTGGTCCCCGTGCGAGTCCGGCCACTTTCCACGTTGGACTCCAGCGGAAATTGAACTGGCTCCCATTCGCTGCCATTTCTAAGGGCGCAACGCTTCAGTAAACCCTTTAATCGAAGCTAGACTGTCCTGACAACCGCCAGCTGGTCATTATACTTCAGAACACAGAATAAAGGGGTGTTTTCTACTTTGGCTCATCAGGTCGATAATTTTCGAAGCAAAGATGCGGTGTTTAAATATTACATTGCGCCCGAGTAATTTCAGTTGATTTTGAGGGCGAAATGTTAGTTGATATCAGCAAGGATGATGTTTCTAAATATAAAACCTTGGTTGAGTTCCCGGTCTGGTGTAACTTCACCACCACCCCCCCCCCCCCCCACCCCCGCCCATCTTGCAGAATGCTGAATAAGTATTTGAGCTCCGGTTTCGGATACAATTTGATTGGAATTCTATTGGTGTTAAAAATAATGTTCATTTCCTCGTTGCTTAAGTGAGATTATAGTTTAAAACTAAAAAAAAGCCCAAAGCGTCACTTCATCGTTAACGAAATAAGTGTAGGTACTTAGAATTTACACATTTCAGGCAATGTTATATCGCAGTTGCGTTGACTGTCACTCTCCATGGGATTAATCACAATGAAGAGTTGTTGGAATTGACTGTTCCCTGTCACCTCCCAGTTTGACAAAAAAATCACTTGCAATGATTGTTTTCTGTTAAAACAGAAGTTTGAGGCAATGCGCTTATCGGTTACCCAGACACGATGAAAATATTTATCACCGGTCCTGTACTTTAAAATGAGACGATTTCATGGGAATATTCTGAAGGATTGCATTTTATATATTACACAGAATGACAAGGAAACACTAGCCAGCAAGCAAGACGGGGATTCACAACTCTGCTGGACTAGAACTGATTCGAATCTCTAAAACTGCACGTAGATTTTGTTCGGTATTGTCAGCCGCTGCCGTTTCAGTCTAAGCCCACCTCCAGTTTATTCGCACTGAGACTCGGTGTTAAATATATTGATTGGTCATATTCTGCATAAAATAATAAAACATAGGCATGTTCTTGTGAAGCGCCAGGTTAGATTAAACAGGACTAGTTGGAGTTATTTCAGGGTAGATGGTCGCGTTTCATTGCGCGATCTGCAAAGTACTAATTGATTGGAATTGTATTGGCGTTACAAGTGATACCCTTTCGTATTATATCTCGTTGCATTTCGCTTTTCTCTGAATCCTGGGAACCAGGGAAGTTCACGTTCAGAATTCGTGTTAATCGCCTTTTGGACATTAATCAAAGTCCACATGTTCACGCTCAAGGTACATTTAAACATATGGTGGCGGCCCCACTGGAAACGGAATGCTTGCAGGGGATGGGGCTGTGGTCCGATCAGATTTTCCCAGGGAGGAACGGCGCTGGGACTCGGGCTGGGGACGCCGTTCCACCTGCTACCACCTGTTAAAGGCGCAGCCCGGGGCTATAAAACCAGCCGGTGGAGTCGAGAGGCACTGACAGACATCGCATCCCGAGCTGAAGCTGCTGATTCCTCCAGCAGACAGCGGTCGGGGTGGCCTTAAGGTGGAAGCCGCTCAGGTCATCGGCCGCAGACTGGACAGCGCCTGCCTCGCACCAGTCAAACCACGGGGATTTTGGAAACGACCTCCTCTTCCGCAGTCTGCTACATTGACACAATTTTTGCAACGGGATATATTATTTGGGGATCCTCCCCACGCATTGGAAGGGCGGACTTCAGCTGGTGGAGCTCTGTGGCAAGGTGAGGCAGGACAGGTGAGAGGGAGGTGCGAGGTCCCAGCTCCCCACACCAGGGTAAGGCTGAAGGCACCCGTCAGCCGCGAGCAGCACCGATGAAATCCAACGTGTCGGCCTGTGCTCCGGGAGCGGGTGGCGCCGGCTCGGCTTCTGATGCCGGCGTGTGCGGGGTGGAGAGGGTGGAGAGCTGCGTCCGCCGGCGAATGGCCGCCAACGCCCGGGAGAGGAGACGGATGCAGGGACTCAACACCGCCTTCGACCGGCTCCGCAAAGTGGTACCGCAGTGGGGGCAGGACAAGAAACTTTCCAAATACGAAACGCTGCAGATGGCCCTGAGCTACATCATAGCCCTGACCCGAATACTGACCGAGGCTGAACGCTACGGCAGCGACCGGCGCTGGATTCACATCCAGTACGAGCACATACAGGCGAGCGAGAACATTCAGACTTACGTGGGACAGGCACCAGAGAAAAAAGACTGTTACACAGACAGCATCTTCCCATTCAACCGCGACACCTTCCAGATAGTCAACTAAATTAGCGCTGCCCGAGGAATTTGTATCATATTTCCAAACGCTCGTACAAATCTCGAATATAAACTAGTCGTACTTCAGTTTGAATGTATCAGCCCTGCTGGTAGTTTTATGGATTAAGATAAGCAGCTTTTGTAGTAGTAAGGTTTGATTTGCTGGAATTTATGTAAAATTTTTAGAGGATGTAGCGAGGTTGAGAGGCGAGGCGCTGCTGAATGGACAACTCGTCTGGCGCTAGCGCTCTTCAAACAATACATTGACTTCATATGTACATACATTTTACTGAAACAATTCTCTGTACAATTAGAAAAAATGTTGAATGTTTGCATGTAGATAATTACGCCTAGTGTACAAATTGTTAAAAGTTTTCTATGATTTTTAAAACTCCGATTGCTTTATTTTTGAATCACTGGCTTATGCTTGAGGTCAGACTTCGATTGAAATGTGTTCCATGCAATTCTTGTTGCTTTCTTGGATGTAATTAAATATTTTAAATGGATATATCTACGTACTTCTTTTGGGGCAGCGATAACTACAATATTCGCGGTTATTGCAGGGAATGGTGAAGGAGGTGGGGTTCCCTGGAGATTTCCTTTCCCTTTTCACGTCCATTCCAACGTCTTTCCTCACGCTGAGCCACACTACAGATAGGCGGAAGGTACTTCCCTTCACTGACTGATTCAGAGCCTTTACTCCATGTCAGAGGATGGTCATGTTACCAACCCTCTCCACAATACTGCATTTCTGCAGGTACCAAATGACATGATCACACCTTTGAAGTCCCCCATTATTGTTTCTCCATCTTAGACACTACCCAGATAGATTTTTTATCTCTACTCCTTTTCTGCAAGATTTAAACATTTATGGTGGTAAGCAATTTAGCCATTTGTGGTCATATCAGGCTTGACTGCATAAACCACTGTCAGGTTCTGCTGTCTACTGGCAAAGCTACTCACTACTCCAGATCTTCAGTCAATCTAAAGATAACTACTGGCTTCTCTTCAACTCCTCTTCTTTGCATTCCAACTTCATCCCAGCATGAAGCCTGGTCTTCCATGTGACTAAGATGAGACCAGTTGATCAGCCCCTTCCCTCCCTTGAATTAGCACACTGGAACAAACTTCCCAAAAGGTTCCCCTACTCAAGACCTAAACTCAGATCTTTCCCTATTTCCTGTATCTCCTCTCATGTCCTTCCTGAGCCCTTCATCCACAAGACCCACCTTCTACTCACAACCCCATTCATAAATGGGAATAAATCATACTTCAGTTTGAATACTTCAATCCTATTGCACACCACATATCTTTTCTTCTGGTCCTATATGCAGCTGAAATTGTAAAGTGTTCCCTCTCCTTGGGTAATATCCTCATCCCTTTCATTGTTTGAATCCCCCAACAGTCCAAAGGCACTCATTAAGGTTAGAAATGGCATTCTTTGTGACTATGGCCATGTTAAACCATCCTTCAACCTATCTTCTCAATCTGTCTGCAACCTCAACAAAGTTGACCATTGTATCCTTTTCCATTGTATATCCTTTGTTGTCTAGTTGATTGAACTGCCCTCACCTTGTTCCATTAGTTATTTTACCAATAGATCTCCTGAAATGGCTTCCCTCCCCACTCTTACAGCTCATCTGGAATCCCCCCCAACCCAAGAACCCATCTTGACAGTGCTATATTTCTTAACCACATACATTCCCTCAATGACATCATCATAATGGTGCAGAATTTGGGGTTATTGATGAGAGCCAACACTCACTGCTGACTTATGAAAAGTGACCACACTCACTATGGTCTGGTTCTCCTGTCCAGAAGTTGTCACAAAATGGCGTTCCTGTGTCAGTGGAGCTTTCCGCTTGGTCAGAGTTGGATGGTGGGTTGGGGGGGGGGGGATGTGGTCGAAACTGTGGTTGATGGAGTGCAAACTAAGCCCCTGAAACTGCTGAAAAGTTTGGAGGCTCATTTGCTGAACCCTTTCTTCGCTGGTTGTTAAAGCTGTTAAAATACAGTGTGCTTCTGAATGTTCCTGATAATATTCAGAAAATATTCCAAAATTAAACCTTCTAAATAATCTACACAATTAAAACAAAATCTAAAACAAACTTGTAAATCTTAACAAAGAAAACAATAAAAGTATGAGGGGCACACTGGCTGTAGTTGAATGAGAAACTGCAAATAAAAGGGAACAGATTACTTTTGAAGAAATAATACATGATTTGCAAAAAAATATTTCTATAAGGCTCAAAACCTGTCATATTTTCCAGGTTTACTTCTGATGTGAAACTAGGTGGATTGTGAGTTGGGAGGAGAAGGTAAACAGGTGTTAAGAGGACATCAACAAGTTAAAGTGGATGGCTGAGAATATAGCAGATGGAAAATAATGTGGAAAAATGAGAAGTCATCAAAGCAGAAAAGTAACGTTTTCTAAACGATGACACACTGGGAAATTTTTAATGTTCAAAGGGACCAAGGTGTCCTTTTACACAAGTCACTGAAAGTTGACTTGCATCATAGAAACCAGCCTCCCCTCCTTGGATTCTACTTCTCGTTACATTGGTGAAGCAGCCAGCATAATCAAAGACCCCACCCACCCGGGTCATTCTCTCTTCTCTCCTCTCCCATCAGGCAGAAGATACAGGAGCCTAAGGGCACATACCACCAGGGTCAAGGACAGCTTCTATCCCACTGTGACATGACTATTGAATGGTTCCCTTATACGATGAGATGGACTCTTGACCTCACAATCTACCCTGTTTGATCTTGCACCTTATTGTCTATCTGCAGTGCAGTTCCCTGTGGCTGTGACACTATACTCTGTATTTTGCTTTTACCCTATACTACCTCAATGTGTAATTAATTGATCTGTATGAACTGTATACAAGAAAAGTTTTTCACTGTACCTCGGTACAAGTGACAATAATAAACCAATACATGCAAATGAAGTAAGCACTTAGGAAGTCAAATAGTTTGTTGGTCTTTTTTATGGGGGAATTTGGGGACAAGGATAAAACTGCTTTAATGAAGGTGTAGAGGATCCTGCTGATACCACACTTGGAATATTGTGTCCAGTTTTGATACCTCTACCTAAAAAGTAATGCAATTGTCATAGAGGAAGCGCAACAAAGATTCACCAGACTGGCTCCTGGGGCAGAGGCTTTGTTATTTGAAGAGAGTTTAGAAGTAAATAGGTGATCTCATTGAAACTTACAGAACTATCTTAGGACTTAACAGGCTGGCTTCAAGGAGATGTCTAGAACCAGGGGTTAAAGTCTCTTTTACGGACGGGTTTTGTTTCTATGAACTGTTTGTAACCCGGACATTCTGCAATTTGCAAATGTGGCTGTGAACCAAGTTTCCAGGCGGCAGAAGATGCTTGCTGCAGGCGGCAAATCCAACCCACCAGTCTCCCAAATGCGTCTTTGTATATACGGGCTGTACACAAGTCGGGCATTCGTAACCTGAGGATTTACCCCTCACTCTAAGAGGTAAATCATTTATGACTGAGATGAGGAGAATTTTTTTCATTAAACAGTACAGGTCATCCCCAGGTTACGAATGCCCGACTTGTGTACAGCCCGTATATACAAAGACGCATTTGGGAGACTGGTGGGTTGGACTCGCCGCCTGCTGCAAGCATCTTCTGCCGCCTGGAAACTTGGTTCACAGCCACATTTGCAAATTGCAGAATGTCCGGGTTACAAACAGTTCATAGAAACAAAACCTGTCCATAACTAGGTGAGGACATTCATAGAGCAGTACAGCACTGGACAGGCCATTCAGCCCAAGATGTTGTGCCGATCTTGATGCCAATTTATACTAAATGTCCTCCTCCTGTTTATCATCCATATGCCTCCATTTCTTTAATATCCATGTGTCTATCTAAAAGCCTCTTAAACTCCACCAAACTGCCTGTTTCCACTACCATGCCTGGTAACCCATTCCAGGCACCTACCACTTCATGTGTAAAAAAATCTTGCCCCTCATGTCGCCTTTAAACTTCTCCCCTTTAACCTCAAAAGCATGTCCTCTGGTGTTTGACATTTCTACCCTGGGGAACAGATTCTGACTATGTACCCTATCTATGCCTCTCATAATTTTAAAAACCTTTATCAGGTCTCCCCTCAGCATCTAACGTTCCAGGGAGAACAACCCAAGTTTGTCCAAGCTCTCCTTATAGCTCATACCCTCTAATCCAGGCAGCATCCTGGTAAACCTCTTCTGCACCCTTTCCACAATCTCCATATCCTTCCTATAATGGGGCAACCAGAACTGTACACAATACCCCAAGTGTGGGCTGACTAAAATTTTATATAGCTGCAGCATGACTTCCTTACTCTTATACTCAACACCCCGACCAATGAAGGCAAGCATTCCATACGCCTTCTTTACCACCTTTTCCACTTTTTTAGCCATTTTCAGTGAACTATGGACCTGGACCCCAAGATCCATCTGTACTTCACTGTATTAAATGGCTTACTATTGACTGTATACTTTCTGCTTTCATTTGACCTCCCAAAGTGCAACACATCACACTTGTCTGGATTAAACTCCTTCTGCCACTTCTCTGCCCATATCTGTAACTGTTCTATATCCCACTGTATTCTTTGATGGTCCTTTATATTGTCCACAACTCCACCAATCCTGGTGTCATCGCAAACTTGCTGACCCACCCATCTACGCTTTCATCCAAATCATTGATATATATCAAAGACAGAGGTCCCAGCACCAATCCTTGCAGAACACCACTGGTCACGGACCTCCAGCCAGAATAACAGCCTTCCAGCCCTTCTTTCTGTCTTCTATGGGCAAGTCAGTTCTGAATCCAAATTTGCAATTTACCCTGGATCCCATGCATCTTTATCTTCTGAATCAACCTACCATGAGGGACCTTATCAAATGCCTTACTGAAGTCCATGTAGATAACGTCCTCTGCCTTACCCTCATCAAGCACCTTTGTCACCTTCTCAAAAAACTCAATCGTTTGTAAGACATGACCTGCCCTGCACAAAGCCATGCTGACTGCCCCTAAGCGGGCCATGCCTTTCCAAATGTGCATAAATCCTATCCCTCAATATCCTTTCCAATAGCATCTCTACCACTGACGTGAAGCTCCCCGGTCTATAGTTACTTGGATTATCCCTATTTCCCTTCTTGAACAAAGGCACAACATTTGCTACTCTTCAGTCCTCTGGGACCTTGCCTGTTGCTAGTGAGGACACAAAGATCTTTGTTGAAGCCTCAGCAATCTCCTCACTTGCTTCTTTCAATATTCTGGGATACATGTCATCAGTCCCTGGGGACTTATACAAGTTAATGCTTTTCAGAAGACCCAGAACTACCTCCTCCTTAATCTCAAAATGTCCCAGCACATTAACATGTCCCACTCTGTTTTCATTATCCTCCCAATTTCTTCTCCTCAGTAAATACTGACGCAAAGTACTCATTTAGTACCTCTGCCACTTGCTCTGACTCCAAGCACAAATTCCCTTTTTTATCCTTGAGTGGACCTACCCTGTCCTTAGTTATCCTTTCTTTCTTAATGTAAGTATAAAATTCCATGGGCTTCTGCTTGATCCTGCTCGTCAAGGACACTTCATGGCCACTTTTGGCCTTCCTAATCGTCTGCTTGAGCACTTTCCTGCTATCTTTATATTCCACAAAGGCCAATCTGATTTTAGCTTAGTATCTTCCCGCAAGATCCAATTTCATGCAAGGACATGCAAGGACTGCAAGTATAGACAGAACTCAAAGGTTTGTACGTCAGGTGCATCCATTTCAATGCAAAGTGTGTTGTAGGTAAGGCAGATGAGTTTAGGGCGTGGATTGGCATATGGGATTACGACATTATTGCTATTAGTGAGACTTGGTTGCAGGAGGGGCAGGACTGGCAGCTTAATGTTCCGGGGTTCGTTGTTTCAGACGTGATAGAGGGGGAGGGATGAAAGGGGGAGGAGTGGCATTACTAGTCAGGGAAAATATCACAGCTGTGTGGAGACAGGACAGCCTGGAGGGCTCGTCTACAGAGGCCATATGGGTGGAGCTGAGGAACAGGAGAGATGTGGCCACACTAATAGGGTTGTATTATAGACCGCCCAATAGTCAGAGAGAATTGGAACAAATCTATAGTGAGATAGCAGACCAATGTAAGAAACAGAAAGTTGTAATAGTAGGGGATTTTAACTTTCCACATATTGACTGGGACTCCCATACTGTGAAAGGGCTGGATGGCTTGGAATTTGTCAAATGTGTTCAGGAAAGTTTTCTAAATCAACATATAGAGGTACCAATGAGAGTGAATGCAATACTTGATCTCCTATTAGGGAACCAGACAGTTCAAGTGACGGAAGTATGTCTAGGTGAGCATTTTGGGTCCAGTGACCATAATGCCATTAGTTTCAAGTTAATTATGGATGAGGATAGGTCTGGTCCTTGAGTTGAGGTTCTAAATTGGAGAAAGGCCAATTTTGTGGAAATGAGAAAGGATCTAGGAAGAGTGGATTGGGATAAGTTGTTTTCTGGCAAGGATGTGTTCAGTAAGTGGAAGGCTTTCAAAGGCGAAATTTTGAGAGTGCAGAGTTTGCATGTTCCTGCCAGGATTAAAGGCAAACTTAACAAGCATAGGGAACCTTGGTTTTCAAGGGATATTGGCGATCTGGTTAAGAAAAAGAGAGAGGTGTATAGCAGGTATAGGCAACTAGGAACAAATGAGATACTTGAAGAATATAGAAAATGTAAGAAAATACTAAAAAAGGAAATCAGGAAGGCAAAAAGAAGACATGAGGTTGCTTTGGCAGATAATGTGAAGGTAAAGCCAAAGGGTTTCTGCAAGTATATGAAGAGTAAAAGGATAGTAAGGGACAAAATTGGTCCCCTAGAAGATCAGAGTGGACGTCTATGTGTGGAGCCTCAGCAGATGGGGGAGATCTTAAACAGTTTTTTTGCATCAGTATTTACTCAGGAGACTGGCAGAGTGGATATGGAAGGAAGGGAAACAAGCAGAACATATAGAGATTAAAGAGGAGGAAGTGCTTGCTGCTTTACGGCAAATAAAGGTAGATAAATCCCTCGGCCCTGACAAGATATTTCCTTGGACCTTGAGAGAGACTAGTGTAGAAATTGCAGAGGCCCTGGCGGATATATTTAAAATGTCCTTAGCCACTGGTGCAGTGCTGGAGGACTGGAGGGTGGCTCATGTTGGTCCGTTGTTTAAAAAAAGGATCTAAAAGTAAACCAGGTAATTACAGGCCAGTGAGCCTGACATCAGTGGTAGGTAAATTATTGGAAGGTGTTCTGAGAGATCAGATGTACAAGTATTTGGACAGCCAAGGGCTGATTAAGGATAGTCAGCATGGCTTTGTGCGTGGTAGATCCTGTTTAATGAATCCTGTGGAGTTTTTTCAGGAGGTTACCAAGAAAGTAGATGAAGGAAAGGCTGTGGATGTCGTCTACATGGACTTTAGTAAGGCCTTTGACAAGTTCCCACATGGGAGGTTAGTTCAGAAGTTTCAGTCACTAGGTGTCCATGGAAAGGTTGTAAACTGAATTCGAAACTGGCTGTGTGGGAGAAGACAGAGAGTGGTAGTGGATGATTGTTTCTCAAACTAGAGGCCTGTGACGAGTGGTTTGCCTCAGGGATCTGTGCTGGGGCCATTGTTGTTTGTTGTCTATGTCAATGATCTAGATGATAATGTGGTAAATTGGATCAGCAAGTTTGCTGATGACACTAAGATTGGAGGCGTAGTGGACAGTGAGGAAGGCTTTCAAAGCTTGCAGAGGGATCTGGACCAACTGGAAAAATGGGCCAGAAAATGGCAGATGGAATTTAATGCAGACAAGTGTGAGGTGTTGCATTTTGGAAGGACAAATCAAGGTAGGACATACACAGTAAATGGTAGGGCACTGAGGAGTGCGGAGGAACAAAGGGATCTGGGAGTTCAGATACATAATTCCCTGAAAGTGGCGTCACAGGTAGAGAGGGTTGTACAAAAGACTTCTGGCATCCTGGCATTCATAAGTCAAAGTACTGAGTATAGGAGTTGGGATGTTATGGTGAGGCCAAATTTGGAGTATTCTGTGCAGTTCTGGTCACCTAACTGTAGGAAGGATATCAGTAAGACTGAAAGAGTGCAGAGGAGATTTACTAGAATGTTTCCAGGTTTTCAGGATTTGAGTTACAGGGAAAGATTGAACAGGTTAGGACTTTATTCCTTGGAGCATAGAAGAATGAGGGGAGATTTGATAGAGGTTTACAAAATTATGAGGGGTATAGACAGAGTTAATGCGAGTAGGCTCTTGCACCTAGATTAGGAGAGATAAGTACAAGAGGACATGGCTTTAGGGTGAAAGGGGAAAGGTGAGAGGGAAAATTAGGGGGAACTTCTTCACTCAAAGAGTGGTGAAAGTGTGGAATGGGCTGCCATCTGATGTAGTAAATGCGGGCTCACTCTTAAGTTTTGAGAATAAGTTGGATAGATACATGGACAGGAGAGGTCTGGAGGGTTATGGACTAGGTGCAGGTAAATGGGACTAGCGGAATAACGTTTCGGCACAGACTAGAAGGGCCAAATGGCCAGTTTTCTGTGCTGTAGTGTTCTATGGTTCTATGGTTCTATGGTTCTATCCTTACTCATAACTATCTTAAAACATAATGAGTTGTGGTCACTATTCCCAAAATGTTCACCCACTCTCAGGTCCATCATCTGACCTGGCTCATTTCCCAAAACTAAGTCCAGTATGTTCTCTCCTCTAGTTGGACTCACCACATACTGTTTCAAGAACCCCTCTTGGATGCACTGAAGAAATTGCACCCCATCTAAGCTGCAGTGAATTCTTGAAAATTACCAACAATCAGTGACCAACAAGATGTCTTTTTTTTACATCAGCTGAAATCTGAACTTTCTGGGAAATTACCTTGTATTTCTCTGCAAAATATGGCATACTGGTAAGATGTCACTCTTAACTGATGACATCCTCTACACTATCTTTTCAACCTGTCCTCTACCAATCATTCTGCTTGTCTGATGAGCAGAAGTTGAAGGAAAAAATGCAGATGTTAAAAGTCGGAAACGAAAACAAAACACTGGAAGCAGTCAGCAGGTCAGGTAGCATCTGTGAGGAGGGAAACAGAGTCAATGTTTCATCAGAACTGGAAAAGTGAGAAAACAAATGTGTTTTGGGTTTCAGAAAAGGGTAAAGGTGGAGAAAACAGAAGGAGAGGGTGCAGACCAAAATTGTCAAGTTAACAATTACTTCAGAAGTTGACACTTAGGGATTGAAGAGAGATTGAAGGGATTGAAGAGATCCAGGAATATACAGCCACATCTGTGGAGAAAGAAATTAAAGGTGGTTGACTGAAATAGTTAAACTCTCTATTAAACATCCAAGGGCTACAACGAGCCCAGGAGGAACATTGAGTGCTGTTCCTCATGCTTATATTGGACTTTGTTGGAACAATGTCGGAGACCAAAGCAGAGAAGTCAGAATGGGATTGGGATGGAGTACTAAAGTGACAGGTGATTGCAGTCTCAGGGTTACCCTTGTGATCTCAGCAGAGGTGTTCTGCAAGGTGGTCACTAAATTTGCCCTTTGGTTTCTCCAGCGTTGAGAAGACCACACTGTGAGCTCTGAATGCAATACTGTAAGCTGGAAGAAATACATTTTTGTTTTTGCATTAGTGGAGCAGAGATTTCTTTTTATCAAATCTCGGCAAAACCAAAGCCATTGTCTTCAAAATGCACCACCAGTTTCCAGCACAATACCTAAAGTATGAAGTTGAAAGGATTCTGTGGAAGCTCACCTTCCAATTTAACACTAAGCTGATCTTCCTTCCACCTGCCCTCTTCCCTATCCATCATCCTTATCCCTTTATAACATAACTTGTCCTCACCACTGCGTGCACTGATCTTCTGCTGAAATCTTCAACTATGACTTGGGTATCTCAATCACTATTAACTGTGCTTTCTTGGCCAGCTTCACCTTTTCCACTATCTACAAATTTGAATTCATCTGAAGCTGTGCAGATTGCATGGTAGTTCACACCAAACCCTGTTCACTAGTCTCCCCTGTCCTTGCTGATCTACATGGACTCACAGTCCAGCAATGACTCAAATGTAAAATTTTCATCCTTTGGTTCAAATTTCCACATGGACTTTCTGTTCTCTATCTCTGTAATCTCTAGTGCTACAGACCTCCTTTACTTATGCTTTCTTCCAGTCTTGAGCCCTTCCACATTGCAGATTTCTTTCACATGAGGAAGATGTTCCCTCAGGGTGCAGAGGAGATTTACAAGGATGCTGCCTGGGATGCGGAGCATGCCTTATGAAAGCAGGTTGAGGGAACTCGGCCTTTTCTCCTTGGAGAGACAGAGGATGAGGGGGGACCTGATAGAGGTGTATAAGATGATGAGAGGTATTGGTAGGGTAGATAGTCAGAGGCTATTGGTAGGGTAGATATGTCAAGAGGACATAGGTTTAAGGTGCTAGGGAGTAGGTATAGAGGAGACGTCAGTGGTAAGTTTTTTACTCAGAGAGTGGTGAGTGCATGGAATGGGCTACCGGAGATGGTGGTGGAGATGGTGCAGATTTCTTTCACATGAGGAAGATGTTCCCTCAGGGTGCAGAGGAGATTTACAAGGATGCTGCCTGGGATGCGGAGCATGCCTTATGAAAGCAGGTTGAGGGAACTCGGCCTTTTCTCCTTGGAGAGACGGAGGATGAGGGGGGACCTGATAGAGGTGTATAAGATGATGAGAGGTATTGGTAGGGTAGATAGTCAGAGGCTATTGGTAGGGTAGATATGTCAAGAGGACATAGGTTTAAGGTGCTGGGGAGTAGGTATAGAGGAGACGTCAGTGGTAAGTTTTTTACTCAGAGAGTGGTGAGTGCATGGAATGGGTTGCCGGAGATGGTGGTGGAGGCGGATACGATAGGGTCTTTCAAGAGAATGTTAGATAGGTATATGGAGCTGAGTAAAATAGAGGGCTAAGGGTAAGCCTAGTAGTTTCTAGGGTAGGGTCATATACCTATCTTCGTGGGCCGAAGGGCCTGAATTGTGCTGTAGTTTTTCTATGTTCTATGTTCTGTTTAAATGCCTAAGCGCTGTTATTCTACCTCTCTTCCTCTCCACCTTCATCTCCTTTGAGACGCTTCTGTTACTCATGCTTTTGCTTACATATTGTAACGTCTCTTTCCGTAGCTCATTGTCAAAATGGGTTTGATATTGCTCTTGTGAAACACTTTGCAATGTTTTACTGTGTTCAAGGAGATATATAAATACAAGTCATTATTAAACACTCAAATATGTGTATTGTACCAACACTAATGAATGAATAATGAATTTCACCATCACATATCTGTTTACATGATGGGTATAGTTTTTGTTATTAATGGTGGGGATGGTTGGCAGTATTCAGCCACTCTCTGTAGGGATTTGAGTTAAAACATGGGTTCTTCAATATGTTGTAGAACTATTCCCTGCGGCCCAACAATATGTTAAAGGAGACCATCAACCCTGTGGATAATTTCCTCGTTTGTAGGACTGAATATGCTTAACTAGTACTTTTTTTAAACAAAGGATGAGTTGTCCTAGTTCCGAAGAGTTCAGTGAATCACTAACACTGTCAACAGCTATTTGTATATAGAAATAGCTGGCATAAAATAATTAATGATAACTTTTTTTTCCAGCACAGTATATTTTTCTTTTCCCCAAGGATAAAGCTAACTAAGTGTTTTCCAACATATTCCCTAACTTTTACAGAGATTAATTACTTATAAATAGAGCAATATTAGCCATAGCTTATAATTCTCATAAAACTCTATATTGAGGTATAAAACAGAAAGCTATGACTATGGGCATAAGTTTTTTAAAAACAATTTTGTACAACATAGTGATTTTTATCTACGTTAAATCAGGGGTTTCACATGAATATTAATGAGTAAACTGTGGTTAAAAATTGGTTAGTAATTTAATTACAACTATTGTAGTTATTGTTCCAGATTTCAAATGCCCCTTATAAAATAGTTCTGCTTGTATTTTAGAAGATGCTTAATAGTGTGGATTGTAAGTGAAACCAGTTCCATTCTTTCATTGGTGAATCTGCTGTTCTCCAGTGCAGAGCTTGGTTTCCAGTTTGACCAGTGTGAGGCTGATTGCTATTCTTTCAACAGGTTTTGTTGTCACATCCTGGGATGGAGTCACAGTCATACAGCATGAAAATGGGCCATTCAACCCACCATGTCCACGCCAGTGGGCACCCATCAATATTAACCCCATCTTTCAGCATCTGGCCTGTAGACTTATGCCTAGGTGATTAAAGTGCTGATCTATATATCATACCCTGAATCTATGCCCTCAAGTTTTATTCACCTCTGATAAGGGAAAAAGTTTCCTTCAGTCTCCCCTATCTATATCCCTCATAACTTTATATACCACCATTATGTCCCCTCTTAACCTCCTCCACCCCAGGGAAAACAGACCCAGCCTCTGCAGTCTCTCCTCAAAACTGAAGGCAGCGTCCTGGTGAATCTCCTCCACACCCTCTTCAGCTCTATCACATTATTCCTTTAGTGCGGTGACAAGAACTGCATGCAGCACTCCAGCAGAGGTCTGACTGATATTTTGTAAAGTTGGAGCATAACCTCTCTGCTCTTCTGCTCAATCCTCCAACTAATAAAGTTAGTTACCTACCTGCGGTACCACCTTCAAGGATCCTTGGACTTGCACACCAAGGTCCCTCTGTTTCTCAATACCCTCTAGGACCTTACCTTTCACAGTGCATGTCCCAGCCACGTTAGTACTCCCAAAATGTATCACCTCACATTTATCAGGATTACACTACATCTGCTACTTTTCAGCCCATTTCACCAACAGATCAATATTACCCTGTAACCTAAGACAGCCCTCACTGTGAACAACCCCACTAATTTAGTGTCATCTGTGAATTTACTGATCATGCCTCCTGCATCCACATCCAAATTTACTTATATTACAAACAGCAAGGATCTCAGCGCCAATCCCTGTGGAACATTGCTAATTACAGGTATCCAATCACAAACACAACCCTCTACCATCACCCTTTGTCTCCTGTTGCCATACTAATTTTGGATCCAATTTGCCAACTTGCCCTGAATCACATGGGCCCTTAACTTTTGGACTATTCTTCCATGTGGGACCTTGTCAAAGGCTTTACTGAAGTCCATACCCTCATCAATACACTTTGTTACCTCCTCAGATTGCAGATTCAAGTCCACATCTTGGAACCATCTACAAGCACCTGAATATTAAACAGCTATGAAAATAATCATTCCAACTTTCTCTGTTAATGAACTTAAAATTTAATAAGTTTTGTTTTAAACCAAATGGATGGCAATTAGATAAAGCTTGGTGTCAGTACACACCATAAGTTCCATTGGTTAAAGTAGCATTTCTAGAAATGTTCTTTCAGAATCAGAACAATTTGGATGTCAGGAGAGAGCAGTAAATAATATGTACTATGGATATCTGCACAGTGCTTTCAAAATGCCTTCAGAGAGCTCCCACTTGTCTGACATAGCCAATCGAGTACTTGCTTCACTCTCATTTCTGTGATTGGATGCCTGGACATCACAGAACGAATGCTTCAAGGATCCTTGCAAATGGTTCATGTTGTGAATGGCATCACAGTGGAAAGGGTAATAGTGTAGTGGAAGTATGCAGCGTAGGCTGATCATCGTCAAACAGCATGCACTGCTGTTTTCTCCTAGCACTGCTGTCTCTGAGTCAAAGCTCCTGCTAATGCTCTGTCTTCATCTTTCACATTGCTGCACACTCATTCAGCAGCAGGAAAGATACAGCGTCAGCACTATCTCACAGAGTCGTAGAAAGATACAGCACGGCAACAGGACCTTCATCACACCAAGTCTGCACCAACCTTTAACCACCCATTTACACTAATCCTACATTAATCCACTTGATTTTCTACTCTCCCCAATTCTCATCAACTCCTCCCAGACTCCACCACTCACCTACACACCAGGGGCAATTTACAGCGGCCATTTAACCTACCAACCTGCATGTCTTTGGGACGTGGGGAGAAATCAGTGCACTCGGAGGAAACCCATACAGTCACAGGGAGATCATGCAAACTCCATATAGACAGCCGAGCTGTGCCACTGTGCCAACCCCGAAATACACCACCACAGCAAGCATGGTTTGAACCTGCGCAGGGAGACCCCAGTGGTTTTCAAGTCTAATGCCTTAACCACTCAGCCATTGCTGCCATAACTACCTACGGCTTAGTTTCTAATTGATTTCTATTGGTTGTTGCTATGGTTGTCTGGGCGTTTGCTGCTTTCTCTAGTTCTTAAAGTTTCTAAACTCTGCAGGCAATTTGTGATAATTAAAATATTTCTGTGCAACTTAAAATATTTAAACAAACCCAAATGCTTCACACACCCTAGAACTGCAACCAAGCTACATTCTGAAAGTACCAAATCCCGTTTAACTACAAACCTTCTTATGGTGATGTCAACAAGTAAATGTGACATATGTAAGAAGTATCTGCATTCAGAGAGTATTAAAGGTGACTTCAAGTCTTCTACCTCATTGTGGATGATGGTATTAACATCATGGCTATGATGAAACTTTGGCTCAGAGGTAATAATACCTTTTTTTCTTACACTATCTGAAACTAATAGTGACACAGAAGGCGGCTATTTGGCCCCTTGGGTCCCTGTCAGCTTCCAGGGAGCAATCCCATTAGCCCCGTTCCCCTTCTCTGCCTTGTGAGCCCCACGCTTGCAGATTACTCTTCCCCCACCTGCCCCATCCAAACTGCCATTGTGGTTTTATGGCTCTTATCACCATTTCTCAAATTGTCCCCCTCTGGCACTTTTTACTTTCTTGAGCATCTCACCTTCTTCCACCTTTCTAGATGCTCCTTTAAAATCTATGCTCTCTCTGCCCACGATAAACCACTCACTTTAGCACCAAAATATCTTTACTGCTTGTCTGTGCTGGAGGTCAGGATTGAACCTGGGTCAAATTTCCTGTCATGTCATGTCATGTCGTCTCTCTTTTACCAATGCTTAATCACAGAAGTGATTGTCTCTAATAAATTTCTTGTAGTGCTTACCATGCATATCCCCTTTTATTTGTCCAAGTACATTTCCTTCCGAGTCAATCCTGTCAGCCCCCCCATCCCCTGCTCATCTCAACTTACCACAAAATCACTTACAATGTCAGCTTCCATCTCCTAATAGATAGACTTGTGCCCATTATTCAACATGATACTTGTGTTGCTGTCAATGTGCTCATTCCTTCTTACATGTCTGCCATTGATGCCTCTCTGGCCTGTGTAAAACTTGTTCTCTCTCAACCTCACTGCTGCAATTTGGTCAGGCCTCCATTTCAAAAGCAGAAAATGCTGGAAATACTCAGCAGGTCAAGCAGCATCTGTGGAGAGAGAAACAAGAGTTATTGGTTCAGGTCAATGACCTTTCATCAAATCGAGGAAAGGTCAGAAATAAAACATGTTTGAAGTTGCAGAGACGAGGGAGGGGTGGAGAGAATAAAGGGAATCTGTTATGGGATGGAGATCAAAAAAGACTGAATGGTACAGATGATAATGGTCCCAGCAATGTTGGAACTGTGAGATGCAAACCACTGCAATTGCTGGAAATCTGAAATAAAAGTGAATGTAGAAAGTATCCAGCATCTGTGGAGAGAGAAGCATTGTTCAATGGATGACCTTTCACCAAAACTGGATTTGCGAGGCAGCAACGCTTCAAGGGGGTTGAAGTTGCACAGTAATTTGCAAGAGCAGAGAGGCCAAGAGTGGAATAATGAATTGAGATATGATAGAAGACAGTCCCTGAGGAGTGCAAACATTTACAAGAAGAGCCAGCTCAGGTACCAGAGAAGAAAATTGAGTGGTATCAATTTGGTGAGAATGGGGATCAAAACAGGAAGTAGGTGTCACAGATAAGGTAAATTCAGAGAGGGCATGAGAGAAAATAGAAGCAAAAATTAAACAAGATTAAAACTTATGACAATATTTAGGTTCCTAACTCAGCACAGAAGTGAATAGATATGGAATAGAGGATAACAGGAAAAGGAGATATAGAAGAGGATAACAGGAAAAAGAGATATAGACCTGATCAGCAGGTCTTAGAATATGTTCAGAATGTAATTTAAACTGAAGATGGTCATGAATCCTGTCTTGACAAATAAGGAAATGTTATGCAAAGCTTTTCATCTTTGTGTGAACAAAAGAAGCTTCAGCTGTGGGTATCAGGTCCCAGCTAAGGTCAAAGTACCGAATAGAACTGAGGACTCCAGAGGTCTATGGAGGCTAACAAGACCATAAAGAGGCCTCCATAAAGATATTAGCTTAAGCAATGCTGGGAGAAGCAGGTTTTATACAACAGAGAGAGGATTAAATAGCTACAACAAATGGCTACTAAAGATATTTTGATGCAGATTCAGTATAGGGGTTAATGACTAAGGGATGAGGACATGTGCATGCTGAGGCATATCATTAGTGCCAATGGACAATTGCAAGTCTGTTGTTTTGAAGGCAATCTGCGAAGGTCAAGTCTGCTCATCTTGTTGAGTTAATTGCCAGTCATGGAGTCATACAACATAGGAACAGGCCCCTTGGCCCACCTTGTCCATGAAAACCATAAAGTACCCATCTATACTAATCCCATTTAATGTAATTTTGTACAACAGCTGTATGACATCAATATCAGAAATAGTCAACAGCCTGCCATTTAAACCACTTGTGTTTGAAACATGTTGTAGGACCTTAGCTGCCCCTGTAACTATGGGAAGAAACTAATTTATGGCAGGTAGCAGAAATAGCAATGTTACAGTATTGATTAAAATACAAATAATAACATACTAATCAAATGAAGGGTATGGCTTGTGAGGGATAAGAGATAAAATATCTTTGGCATACAGAGTTCCAGGCTGAGGCAGTGAATGAAAATTTGCATCAGCCTTTGTGGAGAAGTGAATGCTGTCAGTGAGCGAGATATCGGTGGAGAAATTGGATGGGATAAAATTACGGAAAGAAGCTGCAAAATAGCTGGTACAGGTGCTATAGGTGGGATAGAGGCGGAGGAAAGGGAGAAGAGGGACTTGCATTTCTGATTGAGAGAACATCACGGTGGTAGTCCAAAATGAAATTACTGAGGAATGAAGCTTTATGGGTGGAGCTGAGAGATAAGAAGGGGATGGTCATCTTATTGGGATTGTACTATAGGTTTCCTAATAGTCAATGGGAACTAGAGGAACAAATATGCAGGGAGATTGCAGAAAGTTGCAAGGCCAGTAGAGTTGTCATAGTAGGGGATTATAATTTTCCTAATATAGATTGGGACTGCCATAGTGCTAAGGCCTTAGATGGGGTGGAATTTGTTAGGTGTGGCCAGGAAAGTTTCCTCAGGCATATATAGAAGGCCCTACTGGGGAGCGGGCAGTCCTTGGCCTACTCTTGGGAAATGGGGCAGGACAAGTGACTGAGGTGACAGTTGGGGAGCATTTTGTGACCAGTGACCATAGTTCTATTAGTTTTAAATTAGTTATGGAAAGGGACAGATCTGGTCCAGAAGGTAAAATTCTAAATTGTGGCAAGGCAAATTTTGATGGTATTAGACAGGAAATTGCAATAGTTGAATGGAGTAAGTTGTCTGCAGGCAAAGGGATGTCTGGCTAGTGGGAGGCTTTTGAAAGTGAGATAATGAGAATTCAAGGTCTGCATGTTCCTTTTAGAGTGAAGGACAAGGCTGGCAGGAGTAGGGAACCCTGGATAATGAGGAATATTGAGGCTCTGGTCAGGAAAAAGAAGCTGGTATGGGTCAGGTACAGGCAGCTGGGATCAAGAGAATCCTGGGAGGAGCATAGGGGATACAGGAGCATACAGTACTCAAGAAGGAAATCAGAGAGACAAAAGGGGGTATGAGACAGCTTTGGCAGAGAAGATTAAGGAGAATCCAAAGAGATTTCATGTATATCAAGGGAAAAAGAGTAACCAGAGAGAGAATAGGGCCCCTCAAAGGCCAAAGTGGACATATCTGTGTGGAGCTGCAGGAGGTGGGTGAGGCCCTCAATGAATATTTCTCTTTTCTTTTTACTGTGGAGAAGGACATGAAGACTTTGGAACTTGAGATAGTTAATGGGGATGTCTTGGGGATAATCTGCATTACAGCAGAGGAGGTACTGGATGTCTTAAAATGTATGAAGGTAGATAACTCTCCAGGGCCTGATCGAGTATATCCAAGAACACTGTGGGAAGCTAGAGAAGAAGTTGCGGGAGCCCCCGTTGAGATACATGCATGATTGTTAGCGATGGGTGAAGTGCCGAAAGACTGGAGAGCAGTTAATGTTATGCCTTTATTTGAGAAGGGTTGCAAAGAAAAACCTGTGAATTATAGACCAGTAAGCCTAACATCTGTGGTAGGTAAGTTACTAGAGTGGATTCTTAGGGATAAGGTATACAAGCATTTGGAAAGCTGAGTTGATTAGTGATAGTCAGCATGGCTTTGTGTGTGGGAGATCATATCTCACAAATTTGATTGAGTTTCTTGAAGTAACCAAGAAGGCTGATGGGGGCAGGGCAGTAGGCGTAGTCTATATGGATTTCATTAAGGCCTTTGATAATGTTCCTCATGGTAGGTAAGTTAGATCGCATGAGATCCAGGGAGAGCTGGCTGATTGGATACACAATTGAACTTGATGGTAGGAAGCAGAGAATAATGGTGGAAGGTTGTTTCTTGGACTGGAGGCTCATGACTAGTGGTGTTCCCCAGGGGTCAGTGCTGGACCCATTGCTATTTATCATCTATATCAATGATTTGGATGAGAATATACAGGGCACGGTTAGATGACACTAAAATGGGTGGGGTGTTGACAGTGAAGATGGTTATCAGGAGTTACAGAGGGTTGATCAGCTGGGTAAGTGGATGGAGGAGTGACAAATGGTGTTTAATTCAGAAAAGTGCGAGGTGCTGCATTTTGGGAAGACAAATCAGGGTAGGACTTTCACTGTCAATGTTAGGGCCCTGGGAAGTGTTGTAGAACAGAGGGACCTAGGGGTACAAGTACATGGTTCACTGAAGGTGGTGTCTCAGGTAGACACGGTGGTGTTTTTTGACATGCTGACCTTCATTCAGGGCATTGAGTTTAGAGGTTGGGATTTTGTGTTGCAGTTGTACAAGATGTTGGTAAGGCTGCATTTGGAACATTGTGCTCAGTTTTGGTCTTCCTGCTACAGGAAAGATGCCATTAATCTGGAAAGAGTGCAGAGGAGATTTACAGGGATGTTGCCGGGTCTCAAGATACTGAGTTATGGAGAGAGGTTGAGCAGGTTGGGACTTCTTTCAATAGAGCATAGGAGAATGAGGGGGGATCTTATAGAGGGGTATAAAATCATGAGGGGCATAGACAGAGACAATGCACATCATCTTTTTCCCAGGGTTGGGAAATCAAGAACTAGAGGGCATAGGTTTAAGGTAAGAGGGGAGAGATTCAATAGGAACCTGAGGGGCTACTTTTTCACCTAGAGGGTGGTCAGTATATGGAATGAGCTGCCAGAGGAAGTGGTTGAAGCAGTTACATTAACAACATTTAAAAGACACATGGACAGGTACATGAATAGGAAACTGTTTAGAGGGATATGTGCCAAACACGGGCAAATGGGACTAGCTTAGGTGGGGACCTTGGTCGGCATTGCCAGTTGGGCTGAAGGCCCATTTCTGTGCTGTATGACTCCATGAAAGAAATATAGTGGGTGACTGCAGCACAGTCAGCCTAATATCATAGGTGGCGAAACCTGAGACAAAATAAATTGGTACAAAATTAAGTGTCATTGAACAAACATGGGTTAGTCACTGAAAGATAACACAGAACCATTAAAAACTATATCATATTGCACTAATTTAGTTGAGTTTTTCAATGAAGCAACAGAGAGGGTTGATGATAGTGAATGCAATTAGAACTATATATGGACTTGGAAAAAGATGTTTGATAAAGTGCCACATAAAACACTTGCTAGGAGAACTGAAATTATTAGATTAATGGTGATTTAGCAGTGTGGATACTCTGGATAGAAATGTGATCATAGTGAATAGTTGAATTTCAGACTGAGGAATGTATGGAGTGACATCTCCCAGGTTTTAGTGTTGGGACCAGCACACATTTTGATATAAGAACCTTTTCTCTTTTTCAATCTTTTTATTGAATTTCAGATTAATTCAAATTAATATACATAACATTAATGATTATACACACGGTGCGAAGAGATCAGGATAACAACAATAACAGTTAATATATATACTCACAAGGAATAAAATAAATAATCTGGATCTCCTGCTCTCTTGCTAAGTGAGTGTGATACAAAAAAAATTGAAAAGAAATTTAACTATATGAAAAGAGAACCCCCAAATCAAAAAAAAATCAAAAACAAACCAAAAACTTCAAAAAAAACTGGACTGATATTTCTTCAGTTAAAAAAAAACATTATTAAGTCATTAGTTCCTCTCCTCTATATTCAAAGATTATTGAAAGGGATTCGAAAAAGGTCAGTTTATATCATATGGAAATACTGAATAAATGGACTCCAAACTTCCTCAAATTTAAGCGAAAGATCAACAGTACCACTCGTAATTTTTTCTAGTTCTAGTTATAGTTTGAGAAAACCATTGAAATGTGGTAAGAGGTATAGGGTCCTTCCATTTAAATAGAATGGATCTCTTGGCCATTAATGTAACAAAAGCAATCATACAACAAGCAGAAGTGGATAAATGGCCAGAATCCTTCCTGGGTAACCCAAAACTGCAGTAATAGGATGGGGTTGTAAATCAATATTCAATACAGTTGAAATAATATTAAAAATGTCTTTCCAATATTCTTCTAAAAGAGGACAAGATCAAAACATATGTATCAAGGGAAGCCACCTCCGAATTACATCTGTCACATATAGGATTTATATGGTGATAAAAACGGGCTAACTTGTCCTTTGACATATGGGTCCTGTGAACCACCTTAAATTGTATCAAAGAGTGTCTGGAACACATTGAAGATGTATTAACTAATTGAAGAATTTTTTTCCATGTCTCTATGGGTAAAAGTATCTGGAGTTCTCTCTCCGATTCATTCTTAATTCTATCAAGTGTCTCTAGATGTATTTTCATAATCAGATCATAAATTATTGCTATCAAGCCCTTCTGATAAGGATTAAAACCTAAAATTTTTTCCATAGTTTCAATTTTATATGGTATTGGAAAAGAAGGTAAAATAACTTCTAAAAAATTTCTAATCTGTAAATATTGAAAAAAATGTGATCTAGACAAATTGCATTTATTAGACAGCTGTTCAAAAGACAAAAACCAGTTATCAATGAATAAATCATGAAAGCATGTTATTCCCTTCATTTTCCATAAAGAAAAAGCTAAATCAATTATGGATGGTTGAAAGAAAAAATTAGATTCAATAGAACTTGATAAAATGAATTTATTCAATCCAAAAACTTTACAAAATTGAAACCATAATGGTATTGTATGTTTAACTATTGGGTTAGTCATTTGTTTACTCAATTTAGTAAGTGCAAAAGGGAGTGAGGCTCCCAAAATAGAAGCTAATGAAAATCCTTGCACGGATTCATACTCAAGGTACACCCATCGAGGACATTGAATTACATCTAAATCTTGTGCCTAGAAAATTAAATATCGAATATTAATTGCCCAATAGTAAAATCTAAAATTAAGCAAAGCCATACCACCATCCTTTTTTAATTTTTATAAATATTTCTTACCTAACCTTGGGTTTTTATTCTGCCATATATATGAAGAAATTTTAGAATCAATAGCATCGAAAAAGGATTTTGAGATAAAAGTTGGAACCGCCTGAAATAAGTACAAAAATTTGGGTAAAATATTCATCTTAACCACATTAATTTGGCCAATCAATGATAGAGACCATTTAATAAACAATTGTTTAACATGATCAATTAAAGGTAAAAAGTTAACTTTGAATAAGTCCTTGTGTTTCTTGGTAATTTTAACACCCAGATAAAGAGAATGAAAACTCTTTATCAGATGGGTGTAGAAATCTCCAAACTTCTAAAATTCCTGAATCAACTAAGAAAGAATTAATAAAGACAGCGGATTTGTTTAGAAGTATGTGATTCAACACAGATATATCCATTGAAGGGTTTAAACAACAATTGAAATCTCCACCCATAATCAACGTATATTCATTTAACTTAGGAAAAGATGCAAATAAATGTTTAAAAAACTCGGAATGATCAACATTAGGTGCATAGACATTAACCATAACAACTTTTTTTTATGAGGTAAGCCAGTAATTAATAAAAATCTACCATTCAGGTCTGAAATTGTTTCATTATGAACAAATGAAATTGAGGAGTCTATAAAAATAGAAACTCCTTTCACCTTTGCTTGTGAGTTAGAATGAAACCGTTGACCCCTCCAAAATCTAAAAAAGTGCTGATTATCCTCTCTCCTAATATGAGTTTCCTGCGCAAAAATAATCTGAGCGTTCAGTCTATGAAAAACTAAAGATCTTCTTGCACTTCATTGGATTATCTAAACTGTTCATATTTCATGAAACAAAATTAATCATCTTATCCATTTTAATAGACTAAAAACATATGGTATGTAAACGGTTAACCTTACTGCACAGGAGACTCATTAACAGGAAGAGGAAAAAGAGTTCAAAAAGGAGCCGGATATGACGACAATTCAGGCATATTTGTAGTTTATCAGTCCAGAGGAAGAAAACAACTAACCTAAAAACAGCCCCATCCCCCACCCACAAAAGCCCGAAAACTGGCCAATAGACAGCTAGAATGCTACCTGCTAAATTACTTAACCCCACCTCTTTTGGTGGCAAATCTCCAAGTTGAAAGGAATGTAAGACATCACCAATCGTCAAAACATAATGGTAGAAGTACCCAAAACAAAGTTTTGAAATGTAAACAGGCTTGCTGGGAAAGTTCTACAGTTAAAAATACTGACAGTCGACTTTTAAAAAATACAATCTTACTATTATTTCAAAAGAAAAAAAAGCGATCGGTCACTCAGTCAGATTCTTAATTATTACCAAAACAAACCATTAAAAATATTAAAGTAAAATAATAAAAAGAAAAAAAGAATTGTTAAATAGAAACCTGGTAAGTATCCATGTTCCAGAACCAAGCACGAAAGGGCAGGAAAATATCTCTGGACTTAAAAAACATACAAATCTGTAAGTTAATTATTACCTAGTAGACCAAATAAGTATAAAAATCAAAGAATAGCATGTTTCATAACCGTCTGAAGTCAAAAGTTAACCTTTGAGAAACTCTTCGGCTTCCTTGATGGAATTAAACCATCGGTGTGATTTGTTGGTGAGTACAATCCTCAGACGAGCTGGGAATAATAATGCAGGTTGATAATTCCCTTGATAAAGTAATGACGTAATCGGTTTATAACACAGTCTCTTTCATTACTTCTGGGGTGTAATCTTCAGCCAGACGAAACTTCCAATCTTTATATTGGATCATTCCTCGACAACGAGCGATTCAAATCAAATGCTCTTTCGTACTCACATAGTGAAATCTCAATATTACTGGCCGTGGTTTTTGCTCTGCCGGGGGTTTTGGTCTTAACACTCAATGAGCACAATCAAGTATAGGATGTACAGAGAAAACTTCAGAGCCAAACACATCCATCAGAAGTTTAGAAAGGAATTTGATAGGATTACCAGCCTCAGCATCTTTGGGGAGGCCAATAATCCTCAAATTATTTCTCCAACTGCAGCTTTCTAAATCAATAACCTTCTGTCTTTGCTGTTCCAGTCTTTGGATGGTTGCAGTTAAATCTTTTTCCAGTAATCTCAGTCTACGATCTCTCTTTTTGCCAGCTTCATCTGGTTCAGCAATTAATTACTGTTGTTTAGCATTCTCCTGTGTGAGTGTTGTTTGTCTGTCTTCAATCTCCTTTAACAGCATTTCCAAAGTGGTAAATCTTTGGTCAAGCTTTTTATCCAGTTTAGAAACAGCTTCCAAAGTGAATTGAGGGTCTCCATTACCCATGCTATCAGCTGCAGCTTTAGCTCTGGTGTTCATTTCCAGCAATTAAAAATCAAAATCAGTCTTATAAAAGTATTATAAAAGTCTTATTAAAGGGTGGTGTACAAGAAATGAAAAGGTGAGTGGAGCAGAGCCAAGATGCGACCTACTCCATCTGGCGCCACCAAGAGAGTCAAGAACCTAAACTTAGGTCTGAAGCACATAACTTCAAAGTTTGCAGCTGGCATCAAAATAAGTATATGTGTGGAAAATAGTAATAACTATCATGTGACATTGACAGATTAGCAAAATTGACAGACACATGACTGGTCAAATTAGGTGTAATTTGAAAGAAAAAATGGGGAACTACGCTGTAAACAAATCTCCTTAGACACCAGCCATTGGAAATGAACTGAATCCCTTCCAGTTTATTCAGCCATTATTAAAATATTGTATTGAACATGGTTGCCAAATGCTGCGTATTGCAAAACACTAGTTTATTACAATATGATTCTGATTCAATCAATACGTTTGAGAAAATTGTTTTTTTAATCAACCTCTAACTAACGTTTTGTATGGTTATACCATTGCCTCCCTGCTCTGATACTCAGTGGCCCCGCTAATGAAGAGAAGTATCCCATATACCTTCTTAACCAACATATCTACCTGTGATGTTCTCTTCAGGGATCCTTGGATTTACACACCAAGGTCCCTCTGTTCCTCAATACTCCCTTGAGTCCTATCATTCATTGTGTATATTCTAGCCTTATTAATCCTCCAAAAAAAGCATTACATCTATCTGTCATTGCTCTACCCATTTTACCAATGATCATCATCATTCTGCAGCACAAAACTACTACTCACCATCAACACCACCAACTTTCAAGTCACTTGTGAATTTACTAATCATTTCTCCTACATTCAAATCTAAACAATGTACAGTGGCAAGCAAAAGTTTGGGCACCCCTGGTCAAAATTTCTCTTACTGTGAATAGTTAAGTGAGTAGAAGATGAACTGATCTCCAAGAGTCATAAAGTTAAAGATGAAACATTCTTTTCAACATTTTAAGCAAGATTAGTGTAATATTTTTGTTTTGTACAATTTTAGAGTGAAAAAGGAAAGGAGCACCATGCAAAAGTTTGGGCACCCCAAGAGATTTGAGTTCTCAAATAACTTTTACCAAGGTCTCAGACCTTCATTAGCTTGTTAGGGCTATGGCTTGTTCAGTCATCATTAGGAATGGCCAGGTGATGCAAATTTCGAAGCTTTATAAATGCCTGACTCCTCAAACCTTGTCCCAACAATTAGCAGCCATGGGCTCCTCTAAGCAGCTGCCCAGCACTCTGAAAGTTAAAATAAATGATGCCCACAAAGCAGGAGAAGGCTATAAGAAGATAGCAAAGCATTTTCAGGTAGCCGTTTCCTCAGTTCGTAATGTAATTAAGAAATGGCAGTTAACAGGAACGGTGGAGGTCAAGTTGAGGTCTGGGAGTCCAAGAAAACTTTCCGAGAGAACTGCTCATAGGATTGCTAGAAAGGCAAATCAAAATCCCCGTTTGACTGCAAAGGACCTTCAGGAAGATTTAGCAGACTCTGGAGTGGCATTGCACTGTTCTACTGTGCAGTGACATCTGCACAAGTATGACCTTCATGGAAAAGTCATCAGAAGAAAACCTTTCCTGTGTCCTCACCACAAAATTCAGTGTCAGAAGTTTGCAAAGGAACATCTAAACAAGCCTAATGCATTTTGGAAACAAGTCCTGTGGACTGATGAAGTTAAAATTGAACTTTTTGGCTGCAATGAGCAAAGGTACATTTGGAGAAAAAAGGGTGCAGAATTTCATGAAAAGAACACCCCTCCGACTGTTAAGCATGGGGGTGGATCGATCATGCTTTGGGCTTGTGTTGCAGCCAGTGACACAGGGAACATTTGACTGACAGAGGGAAGAATGAATTCAATTAAATACCAGCAGATTCTGGAAGCAAACATCACACCGTCTGTAAAAAAGTTGAAGATGAAAAGAGGATGGCTTCTACAACAGGATAACGATCCTAAACACCTCTCAAAATCCACAATGGAATACCTCAAGAGGCACAAGCTGAAGGTTTTGCCATGGCCCTCATAGTCCCCCAACCTGAACATCATCGAAAATCTGTGGATAGACCTCAAAAGAGCAGTGCATGCAAGTCGGCCTAAGAATCTCACAGAAATAGAAACCTTTTGCAAGGAAGAATGGGTGGAAATCCCCCAAACAAGAATTGAGAGACTCTTAGCTGGCTACAGAAAGCGTTTACAAGCTGTGATACTTGCCAAAGGGGGTGTTACTAGGTACTGACCATGCAGGGTGCCCAAACTTTTGCTTCAGGCCCTTTTCCTTTTTTGTTATTTTGAAACTGTAAAAGATGGAAATAAAAAAGTAATCGCTTAAAATATTAAAGAAATGTGTCATCTTTAACTTTATGCCTTTTGGAAATCAGGTTATCTTTTACTCGTTAGCTATTCACAGTAACAGATATTTTGACCAGGGCTGCCCAAACTTTTGCATGCCACTGTATATAACAAACATTAGGAGTCCCAGTACTAGCTCTTGTGATTCACAACTGGTCACAGACTTCCAATCACAAGAACAACCCACGACCATTACCCTCTACCTCTTATCACCAAGCCAGTTTTGGAACTAATTTGCCAATTTATCTTGGACTCTATGGGCTCAAACATTTTGGACATATCTTCAATGTGGGACCTTGCCAAGGGCCTTGATGAAGTCCATATAGATTATATTATGATTCCAAAAAATTCAATCACATTTGTCAGAAAGGAATTTCCCCCAACAAAGCCTTGCTGATTATCTTTGATTAGTTCCTGTCTATCCAAGTGTAGATTAATCCTGTCCGTCAGAAT
Organism: Pristis pectinata; assembly: GCF_009764475.1. NCBI lineage: Eukaryota > Metazoa > Chordata > Chondrichthyes > Rhinopristiformes > Pristidae > Pristis > Pristis pectinata. The sequence goes on along the minus strand of NC_067416.1, from coordinate 41,999,743 downwards.
GTTTTCCAATAAGTTCCTTACAATTGATGTTAGACTCACTGCCTGTAAGTACCTGGTTTATCCTTCTGCACTTAGGACACGAAAAATAGAACAGTCCAGCAATGGAACAGGCCCTTTGGCCCATCATGTCTGTGCTGACCATGGTGCTAATCTAACTAATCCCATCTGCCTATACATGGTCTGTATTTGTCCAGTCTCTGGCTGTTCATGTGCCTGTCTAACTACATCTCTTAAATGTTGCTATCATATCTGCTTGTACCACCTCCCTGGGAGCATATTCCAGGCACCCACCATTCTCTATGTAAAAAAAAACTTGCCTCATAAATCTCCTTTAAATTTTTACCCTCTCACCTTAAAGCTATGCCCTGTGGTATTTGACATTTCCACCCTGGGAAAGAGGCTCCAACTATTTACTCTATTTATGTCTCTTATAATTTTATATACCATCAAGTCAGTCCTCAGTCTCTGAAGCTACAAAGAAAACAATCCAAGTTTGTCCAACCACCCCTTATAACTAATCCTCTCCAAGGTCTCCACATCCTTCCCGTAGTGTAGTGACCAGAACTGCACAACTCCAAATGTGACTAACTAAAGTTTTACAACTACAACATGACTCCCCAATTTTTGTACTTGAATTAAGGTACCACATTCATTATCCTCCAATGTCAGGCACCTCACCTGTGGCCAGCAAAGATTTAAAAATATACAGTATCACAACCCCATCAGTCTCCCATTTTGCCTCCCATAGTAGTTTATGATTTATCCAGCCTACTGATTTATCCAGCTTTAAACCCACTGGCATCTCTGCCTGGTATGGTAACTGTAACACCGCAGACCACAAGACTCTGCAGAGAATTGCAAGCACAGCTGGAAAGATCATTGGAGTACCCCTTCCCTCCATTCTGGACATCTACAACACACAATGCACCTGCAAGGCCTGCAGAATCATAGATAACATCTTTCATCTCACCCATGACCTATTTGTCCCACTGCCGTCCGGCAAGTGGTACCGGAGCATCCGGGCCAGAACTACTAGACTGTACAACAGTTTTTTCCCCAAGGCTGTCAGGCTCCTGAATACCTTGGAGGCAGTCTCAGACAAATGCCGCATCAAAAGTCTTGGTTTGCACAATGACGCACAAGAACTTTGGCTGCTGCTGAACATGTTTATACACTTAGTGCAACACACTGAGTTCTGTATTTTCTTTGTCCAGTTTGGTTTTGCACTAACCTTGCACTAACTTTGTATCCTGTATATACCATTTTTTGCACTATTTGTGCTTGCGCAATTTTTCTGTCTGCGTTTATTGTATGTTCTCTGTTCTATGTGTGTCCTCTATTGTGTGAGCCTGTGGGAAATGACATTTCGTTCCTCCATGTGTTTTACAGCATATGGATGAATGACAATAAAGCATAACTTGAACTTGATCTTGATCTAATACCTCCTTCTATTTAATGGCAGCTTGTTCTAGAATGTCACCATCCTCCTCCCTGAAATCCCGAACTATAAAGTTCTTCTTAGAGAGTACAGATGAGAAGAATTAATTTAAGATCTCCCCTAAGTCCTCTGGCTCCATTGTCCCTTTGGTCCTTAATGGGCCCCACACTTACCCTGGGTACCCTCTTGCCCTTAATCTAAAGATAAATCTAAACAGGAAAGAGTATAGAGAAGACTTATGAAGAGGTTGCCAGGACTAGAGGGCCTGAGTTATAGGGAGAGGTTGGCCAGGCTAGGTCTTTATTCCTTAGAATGCAGGAGAATGAACACTTATGGAAGTGTTTAAAATGATGAAAGGCATAGATAAGGTGGACGGTAACAGTCTTTTCCCCAGGGTTGGTGTTATGAGAAAGGTTCTTTTGGTATCTTAAAGATAAAGGTATCTGGACACACAGTCTTTGTACTTTAAAAGGAGGATTTTATTCACAAAGACCGATGCGGGAACAGAATGTGAAGGAACAAATGCACCTTCGCCACTAGGGTGATCGCAAAACGTGGGGGGAGTCACAACAGGGGTGAAATACACACACACACACACACACACACACACACACACACACACACACACACACACACACAAAATGAACTAGTACAGACGATCAGGAAACGAACAAATATGTTGTCTGGACCTCCAGAATCAGGACAAACAAACGGCTCTACACTACTGGGAACCTACTCAGGATGCTCCTAGACCCCTGTGGTGCACCCTCTCACCTGTGGTCTTGACCCCAGCTGCAATCAGAAAAGAGAAAGAGAGCCCATGTGTACCATCTTTTATAGGGCTGTAGCGGGGCGGAGCCCACTCAGGTGAAACAAGCCAATGATTCAGGGTCAGGAACAAAGGTGGGTTACGAGCCAATCCTCAGGTGTTCTCTTTAATGTGTGGGATGGAGCCGGACCCTTGATTGACAGTGGTGTAGCCTCCAACCTGATAGGCAATGCTATCATCTGACCATGGGGGTCAGTAGTGTTGTCACTGTCATCTGATCCCTGGCCTTTCATACTACAGTCGGGGAGTCCAAAACTAGGGGGCATACATTTAGGGTGAGAGGGGAAAGATTTAAAAGGGACCTGAGGTGCAACTTTTTCACACAGAAGGTGGCGAGTATATGGCGAGAAGGTGGCGAGAAGCTGCCAGATGAACTGGTTGAGGCAAGTACAATAGTATCATCTAAGAGGCACTTGGATAGGTACATGGAGGGGCAGGGCTTGGAGGGACATGGGCTGAATGCAGGAAATTGGGACCAGCTGGGTTGACAACGTGTTTGGCAATGGACTCATTGGGCTGAAGGGCCTGCATCCATGCTCTATTGCTTGATGACTCTATGTATAATAAAGTAGAATGGGCATGTGTCCCATGCATAGCTCAGGAATGAATCAACCTAGAAATCTGAAATTTTGCATTTAAGTTTAGCATAAGGATGTGGATGTGCACTACATTCTTAGATTTTCTAAAATAATCCCATCAGAGGCTAAAGGAGTTCTAATTTTTATCTCCCTTATTGAAATTTGATGAGATTTTCTTTGGATCTATTTTTGAGGGACTAAATATTTGGGTGGGGAACTGAAAATTTGTACATCAAGTTTGTGCGGGAGACCAGTTGTCATTTAAACCAGTTAGACAAATATTGGTTCAGTGAAATACCAGAGAAATGCCTTAGATACTATTACAGAGACTGTTTACAATGACCAAGGAACCATTATTTTTTATTCTTCTGGTGGAATTGGAAAAACTTATTAATCTACTCTTCGATATTTTCAAAGACTAACCATGATTGCCCTGGCCATGGCAACATTAGGCAACGCTTTTAAGGGAGGTTGGAAATTGCACATTTGGCTTTTAAACTCCCTTTACAATTGACAAATGTGAAGATTCCAACATGTATCATTGGTTGGGGAATTCCAAAGGAAAATGTTCTAAAAGATTGTAAACTTGTCTGAATGAATGCACAATGGCTCACAAAGAAGCCAGTGAAGCATTAAATTGAATGTTGCAAAATCTTGACACAATAATAAATTAATGGTGGGTGTTACTTTAATGCTAGATGGAGATTTTTGTCAAATGCTACCAGTAATTCCACGAGGTACTGAAGCAAATGAATTGAAGACCTGATTTAAAGCATAATATTTGGCAAAATATTAAACAATTACGCTTGAAAACCAAGATTCGAGCGCATTTGACAGGGAATCCATCTGCGGGAGAGTTTGCTCTGAATATACTCTGATTAGGAAATGGAGAAATTAAACATGAACACTCAACAGGAACCATTTCAATGAAAACCTTGAAATTTGTCAATTTACAATCTTTTAGAACGTTTTCCTTTGGAATTCCCCAACCAATGATACATGTTGGAATCTTCACATTTGTCAATTGTAAACTGAGTTTAAAAGCCTAATGTGTAGTTTCCACCCCGACCCCAACCCCCCTTAAAAGTGTTGCCTAATGTTGCCATGACCAGGACAATCATGGTTAGTTTTCGAAAATATCCAAGAGTAGATTAATAAGTTTTTCCAGTTTTTCCACAAAAAGCGATGAGTTCCTCCAGTACTCCTTGTGATTGCTCCAGATTCCAACATCTTCAGAATTTCTTGTGTCTCCATGATCTGATGCAAGCTGTTTTGCTAAATGCTACTCAACACTATTTGAATTACCAAGGGTTGCTGGAAAAAAATGCAGTGCAGGACTTGAATAAAGATGTTCTTTCAAAGCTTCCTAGACAACTTGTACAATATAAATCTATTGACAGTGTAACAGACATTGATGAGGCTGTACATTTTCTTACTGAATTTTTAAACTCTCTTAGACCACCTGGTGTGCCAGCACATAACCTTGAGCTAAAAGAAGGAGCTCCAATCATGCTACTCAGAAATGTGGATCTACCAATACTATGCAAAGGCACAAAGTTCAAAAATTACTACCACATGTAATTATGGCTACAATAATGACTGGTAATGCTGTTGGTGTCACAATGTCACACGAAGAGCGAGATCGCGGAGAACCCAAATGCGGAACACCGGAACAAGGCTGGAGTCAGGATGCTTCCTCGGTACCAAACGCAGAATGGCAAACAGAAGGAATCTTGCCTCGGGACTGAGAGAGAGTCGTGACGCGGAAACGGGGCTTTCTAGGAGAAACCGCAAAACCGGACTACTCTAGAGTTAATGGCTCGAAGCAGCTGGGAGACAAAGTATACCCAGAGATAGACCAATAATCTGGCAACCAGTGTTTGTGAAACCAGGGTTCTTATACTAGTCTCCTGATGGAACTCAGGTGTGTGTCATTAGGCAAATAGTAGTGCATGGAAACCATGTGCTGCGCGGCGAGGCACCATCAATGGGGATAAAGGGCAGAATCGAGAACCAGCGCTCGGAACCATGACAGTTTGGGACAATGTCCCATCTTTCCTTCTTTCTTTTTCAATCCTTTTATTAATTTTCAAATTAGTACAAATTAATATATATAACATTAGTAATTATACATATGGTGCAAAGAGATCAAGATAACAATCATAACAGTTAATATATAATCACAAGGAGTAAAAAAAAGTAATCTAGCCCTCCCGCTCTCTTATTAAGTGAACATAATACAAAAGGAGATTTAATTATGTGAGGAAAGAACCCCCAATCAAAAAAAATATTAATAATAAACCAAAAGAAACCAAAAACTTCAAAAAAAAGCTGGACTGATATTTCTTCAATTAAAAAAAGAACATTATTCTGTCGTCAACTCCGCTTGTCTAACAATGTCCCATCTGATCTACCTTTTCAATTCAAGCGACTTCAGTTCCCTGTTCAACTTAGTTCTGCTATGAGCACGAGCAAGGTGCAAGGACTAAATCGCTAAAAGTTGTTGGCCTTAATCTCAAGACTCAGTGCCTTTCCCATGGTCAGCTATATGTTGGTTGCTCCATAGATGGAGATAAAAATAACCTATATATTTTTACACCAGATTCAAAAGAAGTACAATGTATTCTGAAGCAATTCAACACTGAAATCAAGTAAATTATTCACCGTGCTTCGGTACATATCTACTTAAAAAGAACTATATTAAATGCAATTTTAAATACATTGTGTACATTTTGATTGGTAACTTTAGTTAAACTACATAATTTTAACTCCATAATTATATTATTCATGGCTAATTATATATTGAAGTTACATTTTGCTTCATTTACAAGGAGCGTAATAAAACCCAATTGCATGGAAATTAATGAAAACGTCATAATTGCCAGCATAATAACCTGAGCAACGCTGGATACAGCAGCTAGTATTTTATAAAATGCTTTTGAATTTTTCGTAATCTGGTTCAACAGTGATATTTTGTGTCCCTCTTTTCCCTCCTACTTTTAAGTACCCCTTGTGCTCTCTGTACACCTGTAACACTTCCATGGTTTTCACTTCTCCATACCTGCCAGATGCTTCCTTTTTGTTCTCTTCATCTGTTGATATCCCTTGACATCCAGTTGGACTTGTGAGCATGAAAAGTAGGGGCAGCAAGAACATGTTGGCCTTAGAACATAGAACATAGAAAAACTACAGCACAATTCAGGCCCTTTGGCCCACAAAGCTGTGCCGAACATGTCCCTACCTTAGAAATTACTAGGCTTACCCATAGCCCTCTATTTTACTCAGCTCGTTGTACCTATCTAACAGTCTCTTGAAAGACCCTATCGTATCAGCCTCCACCACGGTTTCTGTCAGCCCATTCCACACACTCACCACTCTCTGAGTAAAAAACTTACCCCTGACATCTCCTCTATATCTACTCCCCAGCACCTTAAACCTATGTCCTCTTGTGGCCACCAATTCAGCCCTGGGGAAAAGCCTCTGACTATCTACCCTATCGATACCTCTCATCAGGTCCCCCCTCATCCTCCGTCTATCCAAGGAGAAAAGGCCGAGATCCCTCAACCTACTTTCATAAGGCATGCTCTGGATTCCAGGCAGCATCCTTGTACATCTCCTCTGCACCTCTCTATGGCTTCCACGTCTTTCCTGTAGTGAGGCGACCAGAACTGAGCACAATACTCCAAGTGGGGTCTGACCAGGGACTTATATAGCTGCAACAATACCTCACGACTCCTAAATCCAATTCCACGATTGATGAAGGACAATACACCATACGCCTTCTTAACCACAGAGTCAACCTGCGCAGCCACTTTGAGCGTCCTATGGACTCGGACCCCAAGATCCCTCTGATCCTCCACACTGCCAAGAGTCCTACCATTAAGACTATATTCCGCCAACATATTTGACCTACCAAAATGAACCACTTCGCACTTATCTGGGTTGAACTACATCTGCCACTTCTCAGCCCAACTCTGCATCCTATCTATGTCCCTCTGTAACCTCTGACAGCCCTCCAAACTATCCACAACACCCCCAACCTTCGTGTCATCTGCAAACTTACTAACCCACCCCTCCACTTCCTCATCCAGGTCGTTTATAAAAATCACAAAGAGCAAGGGTCCCAGTACAGATCCCTGAGGTACACCACTGGTCACCAATCTCCAATCAGAATACGACCCTTCAACAACCACTCTTTGCCTTCTGTGGGCCAGCCAGTTCTGGATCCACACTGCAATGTCCCCTTGGATCCCATGTCTCCTCACCTTCTCAATAAGCCTTGCATGGGGTACCTTATCAAATGCCTTGCTGAAATCCATATACACTACATCTACTGCTCTCCCTTCATCGATGTGCTTAGTCACATCCTCAAAAAATTCGATCAGGCTCGTAAGGCAAGACCTGCTCTTGACAAAGCCATGCTGACTATTCCTAATCATATTATACCTCTCCAAATGTTCATAAATCCTGCCTCTCAGGATCTTCTCCATCAGCTTACCAACCACTGAGGTTAGACTCACCGGTCTATAATTTCCTGGGCTATCCCTACTCCCCTTCTTGAATAAGGGAAGAACATCTGCAACCCTCCAATCTTCTGGAACTTCTCCCGTCTCCATGGATGACACAAAGATCATTGTCAGAGGCTCCGCAATCTCCTCCCTCGCCTCCCATTGAACTCTCATTATTTGAATGTGTCCCACTTGTTGGATGTAGACCGATCAGCATGTAGGTGCTCCCATTCTGCTTTTGCCAGCTCCTGTTTTATGTTACTGAAATTGGCCTCCCCCCATTTCAGAACCTTAATTTCTGATCCATCCTAATCCCTTTCATAACTACTGTGAAACTTCATTTATACTTCCATTGACATTCCAACCTCTTGCCTAGCTCCATTCCCTAAGATCAGGTCCACTACTGCCTCATCTTACTAGATACTGACTCAGAAAACTCTGCTGGACCCATTTTAAAAGTTTCACCCCTTCTTTCAAACTAAGGCAATCCAAGTTAATATTGGGAAGTTTAAATCCCCTATTATGCTTACACCTCTCTGTAATTTGCCTACATCATTTTCTCTTTTCACTGCTGACCATTAAGAGGGCTGTAATATATCCTCAGCAAAATGATCATCCCCTTTTGCTTCTAAATCATCCTTCTTGGGGGTCCCACAAAAACATTACCACGTTCCACCAGGGTAGTCTACAACCCAATGGTATAAACATTGAATTTTCCAGTTTCAGGTAACTGCACTCCCCACATTCTTTTCTCTCTCCTTTTGATCCTCTCAGGTGCTCTCACATCGCCCCCCTTTCTTTCCACACACACCTAGCCCTCCATTACCCAGTTTCTTTCCCCCCCCCCACCCAGTTCCAATTGCCCATCACTCACGCATTCCTGTCCCCTCCACCACTGGTTCCATCTGCCCATCACTTTTCCTTTGGCAGGTTCCACATCACCTTCCTTACTTACCAGATTCCAGCATCTGCAGCTATTTGTCATCTCCACTTAGCACCTTCTAGCCTCTGACTCTACCTCCACCCTCACCTGCCCCCTCCACCCCCCACTTTGCTCCATCTGCCCATCATTCCCCTCTTCACCTGGTTCCACCTATCACCTGCCAGCTCCTTCCTCTCACCCCTCTATGCTGGCTATCTCCCTCCACACTCTTAGTCTTGATGCAGGTCTCAACCTGAAACATCGACTATCCTTCTGCCTCCACGGATGTTGCCTGACCTGCCGAGTTCCTCCAGCAGTTTGTTTTTTTTGCTTAACATTTTTAGAAGCCTCTTCTGCTTTTACACCACTGTTTACTGAACACAATGTCCAAGGTGGAGGTTCTGCCTGGTAGAAAGTTAAAATGCCACCAATTTCCTTGATTGATCATAAATCATTGAGGCTTTCACTTGATAAAGGCAGGTACCTCAGACATCCAGCTGAAGGGAGACACAAGAGACTGCAGATGCTGGAATCGGAGGCAACACACAAAACATTGGAAGAACTCAGCAGGTCAGGCAGTATCTATGGAAGGAAGTGGACAATAGAAGTTTTGAGTCAAGACATTTCATCTGGATGAAAGGATAGAGCGGTATAACGGCTTATCTCCCCTCTATCTTTTGGTCCAGATGAAGGGTCTTGACCCAAAATATCAACTGTCCATTTTCCTTCATAGATGCTGCTTGACGTGCTGTGTTCCTCCAGTGTTTTGTGTGTTCATCCAGCTGAAGGGTCTGGATAAAAAAGAATTGCTTTTCTAAATCCACTGGATATCCTTTAAACCTGTCCTTCCCATGGATTAGGGAGTCACAATTCCCTCATTGTTGTTTCTCATGAATATGAAAATGGAGCCACTCAAGTAGTCTAGCACCTGAAATGCAAGAAATGTATTTCACTGAGCAGAGACAAATTTGACATGCACCTAAATGTAGTAATTGTGTTTCATGTTTTCCATAATGCCAATCTATGCAAATCCACAAACTGAAAACTTGTTAGAATAAATAAAACTTTATTCAGAAGATAAACAATCCATTATTTCTTTACAAGTGCAAGTTTACATTAAAATATTTGACTCAAGCCAAAGATCCATTTTTCCTGCACTTAACGTAATACTGAAGCTTGTATATACTGAATCAGGGAAGCCCCTGGAAACCACTAAACAACCTGAAAAAGATCTAAAGGTCTATCTCACATGATACAATGTGAAAAATATCTGAAAAATGAAAATAACTGCTGTTTTAAAGCAGTTCTCATATTCAGTGGGTTTATAGTTAGGTATGTGTGGCAATTTATCTGGTAACGTGTCACCTAACATGATATGTAAACAAAAAAAAACTTGCAGTGGTTAATATTTATTCACTAGCTCATTGAAAGCCCTCATGTGTGGAACCACAAACAATAATGGTTTGAGGTGAAACTGTCCCCTGTTCACTTAGAATGAAATGGAGGAGATGTTTCACTCATCGTACCAGTAGCCATCTGGCTATCTTAATACCAACCACAGCAGTTGAATGAAAATAATGACAGGAATCTCATAATTTTATGATTAGCTGTTTCATACTTAAATGTGTAAATTACTCACAAAGCAGTTCGGAAGGAAAATTAACCTTTTTAATAGACAATCAAAAAACAGAATAATTTGCATTGTTATAAAGGAACACAAAAACATGAGTAAATTTGTCCACTGCAGTCAAAGGGTTTAACTGGTACAAACAACTTGATGCATTGTACCAGCATGTAACATCATAATAAAGAAAAGTCTGCTAATTATGCAATGGTTTTGTGGAGCATGAATGAGCTTTAGTGAGCCATATCTAAGTGAAAAAATCTGCTTGCCTACTAGAACCAAACATTTCACATCGCACCCATTAACACTGATCACCTTTTCCTTATCACATTGCTTTTGAAATTCTCTGCAGTACTGAAAATTATCATACCTTCAAAATTGTTGGTGATTGACATCTAATTTGCCTTCATATAGTAGCTTATTTTAATTGTGACATAGCTAACATTTACATTCATGAATAGTATTTTGCCATCATATTGAAAAGGAACGATAGAAATCATGGTATTGCTTCTTTGTAGTGTCTACACTCTAATTAACTATCATCATTTCAGCCATGTTGCATATCACATTCGCAAAGGTACTAAGCTCTTTAAAAACAACTTCATGTTAACCTTGATCATTTGATATCTATTACGTTCACTGTTCTAAGTTTTGCAGAAGCAAATATAATAACTTCATCAGAAACTTCACAGTTCATCACTTTCCATCGGATTTTGTTTGGCTGGAAACTGCAGAGTGTCCACTGATGGGAACGCAGATTTAAAGTCAAGTCCTTGGCTGGTAAGAGAAGCATACCGACTGCTTGGAGATTGTACTTTCCTTATTTGCTGTTTGATGTTTTGGTGCCACTGAGCTGTAACAACAAAGATAGTCAAGCTGAGCCTTTGCAGTTGTGATGGAGAATTTTGTGATGATATTATAAGTAGGGCTGGTATACCACCTGACCATAGATGAAGCAAATGTTTTCAGACAGCAATCAATACTCTTTAGTTTAGATATGTATTTTACAAGTAAAAACTTTGCAAATGATGACAGTAACAAGAGGTCAATTATATTATTCCCCATGTAGCTTCTAAGTAAATACCACCAAAACAATAGTAGAACAATAGGTCTCAGCTTCAGAAGCTGATTTGATGTTCTAATAATTACTTAATAAAATCAGTCTAAATCAACAAATTGTTTTTATATGAAATATTCTCCTTATCATGCAGAGTTTGTCACTGCTTTTGCGTGAACCGAAAGTGACAGAGATAATTTCATAAATGAACATTCCCAATGCTTACCGATTTTTCATACAGAGGGTGGTGAATATCTGGAACGATCTGTCAGAGGAGGTGGTGGAGGCAGATACAATTACAGCAATTAAAAGGCATTTGGACAGATACTTGGATAGGAAAGGCATAGAGGGATACAAACCTAATGCAGGCAAATGGTATTAGCATATAGGGGCATCATGGTTGGCATGGATGAGGTGTGCGGGAAGGTCCTGTTTTTATTCTATATGTTTCCATGATTCTATGAACATCATGCCTGCAATTCTCTATTATGTCTGGCTGAGCATCAGCCAGACTTATAATATCATCACATTGTCAATAAGTCAGAGGTTGTTATAGAGTAATACAACATGGAAGCAGGCCCTTCGGCCCAACTGGTCCATGCCGACCAAGATGCCCCATCCAAGCTAGTCCCATTTGCCAGCATTTGGCCCATAACCTTTTAAATCTTTCCAATCTATGTAACTGTCCAACTGTCTTTTAAGTTGTCATTGTACTTGCCTTAACCACTTCCTCTGGCAGCTGATTCCACATGGATACCACCCTTTGTGTAAAAAAAGGTGCCCCTCATGTTCTTCTTAAATCTGTCCCCTCTCACCTCAAACCTACACCCTCTAGTTCTTGATACCCTAAATCTGTGAAAAAGACTCAGTGCATTCACCTTGTCTATGCCCCTCATGATTTTATACACCTCTATAAGATCACCTCTCAGTCTTCAACACTAAGGAATAAAGTCCTAACCTGTCTAACCTCTCCATATAATTCAGTCCCTCAAGTCCTGGCAAAATCCTTGTAGATCTTTTCTGCAATCTTTTCAATTTAATAACATTTTTCCTACAGCAGGGTGACCAAAACTGAACACAATATTGCAAGTGCAGCCTCACCAGCTTCCTGTACAACTGCATGAACACCTCCCAACTTTTACACTCAACGCCCTGATTTATGAAGGCCAGCGTGCCAAAAGCTTTCTTCACCACCCTTTCTACCTGTGACTCCACTTTCAGTGGACCATGTACTTGTACTCCAAGGCCCCTCTGTTTTGCAGCACTCCCCAGGGTTCACCGTGAAAGTCCCACCTGGATTTGACTTTCCAAAACGCAACCCCTCACAATTATCCAAATTAAACTCCATTTGCCATTCCTTGGCCCACCTACTCAGCTGAACAAGATCCCTCTGTAATTTTTGATAACCTTCTTCACTGTCCACTATACCACCTATTTCAGTGTTATCTGCATGCCTTGTACATTCTCATCCAAATCATTGATATCGATGACAAAAACAACGGGCCCAGCACCGACCCCTGAGGCACACCACTAGTCACGGGCCTCCAGTCTGAGAAACAACCTTCCACCATCATGCTGTGCTTTCTACCATCAAGCCAATTGTGTATCCAGTTAGCCAGCCTGGATTCTGGAAGGTTAGATCTCCCTGAATTCTATCCAATCTAACCTTCCAGAGCAGCCTACCATGTGGAACCTTAAAGGCCTTACTGAAGTCGATAATAAACCATGTTTACTGCTCTGCCCTCATCAACTTTCTTGGTCACTTCATCAAAATACTCAAGTTTGTAAGCCATGATCTCCCACACACAAAGCCATGCTGACTAACCCTAATCAACCCCTGTCTTTCCAGATGTACGTATATCTTACCCCTCAGAATCCTCTCCAGTAACCTACCTAGCACAGATGTTTGACTTACTGGCCTATAGCTCCCAGCTTTTTCTTTCCCGCCCTTCTTAAATAAATACACAACATTCGCTACCCTCCAGTCTACCGACACCTCATCTGCAGCTAACGATGATGCAAATATGCCAGCCAGGGCTCCTGTAATTTCTTCTCTGGCTTCCCACAGTGGTCTTGGATAAACCCGGTCAGGCCCCAGAGATTTGTCTACCTTCATACCAATTAAGATATCCAGCACCTCCTCTACTGTTTTGCTGACTATCCCCAAGATCTCCCCATTTACTTTTCTGAGTTCCGAAGTCTACATGTCTTTCTCCACAGTAAAAACAGAGGAGAAATATTCATTAAGGATCTTGCCCATCTCATGCGGCTGCACTCAAAGGTGGCCGCTTTGGTCTTTGATGGGCCCTGTTCTATCTTTAGTTATTCTTTATAATATAATATCTCTTTGGATTTTCCTTAACCTTCTCTGACAAAGTTATTTCATGCCCCCCTTTTCCCTCTTGATTTCCTTCTTGAGTACACATCTGCATCTCTTATATTCATCCAGGGATTCACTTGATCCCAGCTGCATGTACCTGACCCATGCCTTCTTCTTTTTCCTGGCCAGGGCCTCAATGTCTCTGGGCATTCAGGGTTCCCTACTCCCACCAGCCTTGTCCTTCACTCTAACAGGAACATGAAGACCTTGAGCACTCACTATCTTAGCTTTAAAGGCCTCCCACTTGCCTGTGGTCCCTCTACCTGCAAACAACCTACTCCAATTAACCTTTGCAAGCTCCTGTCCCATACCATTAAAATTTGCCTTGCCCCAATTTAGAATTTGAAACTGTGGTCCAGTTCTGTCCCTTTACATAACTATTTTAAAACTAATAGAACTATGGTCACTGGTCCCAAAGTGCTCCCCCACTGTCACCTCAGTCACTTGTCATGCCCTATTACCCAAGTAGGTCAAGTTTTGCCCTCTCGAGTAGGGCCCTCCATATATTACCCAAGGAAAGTTTCCTGAATGCACTTAACAAATTCCACCCCATCTAAACCCTAAACGGTTAGGCACTCCCAGTCTATATAGGAAAGTTAAGACCCCCTACTATGACAACCCTGTTATTCTTGCAACTTCCTGCAATCTCCCTACATATTTGTTCCTCTAGTTGCCATTGACTATTAGGGAGCCTATAGTACAATCCCAACAATGTGATCATCCGCTTGTTATTTCTCAGCTCCACCCATAAAGCCTCACTGGATGATCCTTCAGTAATTTCATCTGACTACTGCTGTGACATTCCCCTTAATCAATATTGCAACTCCCCCTCCTCTCTTTCCTCCACCTCTCTCCTGCCTGAAGCACCTGTGCCCTGAAACATTAAGCTGCCAGTTCTGTCCCTCCCTTAGCCATGTTTCCGTAATGGCTACAATATCCCAGTTCCACGTAGCTATCCAAGCCCTAAGTTCATCCGCCTTACCTGTCAGACCTCATGCATTGAAATAAATTCAACAGGCTTTCCTCGCTCCTGGCCAATCTCCTGCCTGTCATGCCTATTCAACTTGCTGTCACTGACTTCTGCATCACTTTTCAGCTTCTCATTTGCCTCCCTGATGCTTGGAATCCCACCCCCCTGCCAATCTAGTTTAAACCCATCCTAGTAGCACTAGAAAATCTGCCTGCCAGGATATTGGTCACATTCCAGCTCAGATGAAACCCATCTGCATGCATAGATCACCTCTGCCCCAGAAGAGATCCCAATGATCCAAAAATCTGAATTCCTGCCCCCCTACACCAATTTTTCAGCCACACATTCACTTGCCATGCCCTCCTATTCTTACCCCCACTAGCACGTGGCACTGGAAGTAATCCAGAGATCACTACCCTCAAGGTTGTGTTTTTTAACTTCTTCCCTAGCTCTCTGTATTCACTCCACAGGACTTCATCCCTTTTTCTACCTATGTCATTTGTGCAACATGCACAATGAATTCTGGCTGCTCCCCCTTGGGACTGTTCTGTAGTCACTCTGTGACATCCTGGATCCTGGCACTAGGGAGGCAACAGACAAAGGAACCAGAGTCCCTTCTGCAGCCACAGAATCTCCTGTCTGCCCCCCCCCCCAAACTATCGAGTCCCATATCACTATAGTCCTTTCTGCCTCCTTCCTTCCCCACTGAGCCTCAGAGATAATCCTGGTGCCACATACCTGGCTACTGCTACCTTCTCCTGAATGGTCATCCCCCCCACCCCCCCAAAACAGTATCCAAAACAGTATACTTGTTTTCGAGAAGAATGGCCACAGGGGAATCCTGCACTGTCTGTTTACTCCCTTCTCCTTTCCTGGTGGTCACCCAACTACCTTCTACCCATACCTTAGGTGTGGCCACCTGGCTAAAACTCATATTGTTGAAACTCTCAGCATCTCAGATGATACTGAGTGCCTGCAGCTCCAGCTCCTTCATGTGGTCAGTCAGAAGCTGCAGCTGGGCACACTTCCCACAGGTGTAGTCCTCAGGGGCACTGGAAATCTCCCTGATCTCCCACATCCTGGAGGAGGAGCCTGCCAATGCACTAACTACCATCTGAATGCTCTAAAATTAAAAAGGAAATTCAAGGTACCTTTCCTGCGCCTCCGCTCACCAAAGCCACATGAGCCAAGGTCTCTTAACTTACCACTCAAACACTGGCCCACTCTCACAATGGCCACTCTGCTAGAGCTTGCTTTCCTTTTATTGGCTGATGTGTCTCACAATTAGCCAATAAGAAATGCTTTCCCGAGAAGCTCCTTTAGCCAATCAGAAGGGCTCTTTCTTTTTTAAGCTTCCCGCTGCTGCTCCGCCTCCTGCCTCTCAGCACCTCAAAATGAGCACAGTATAGCACAGAAACAAGCCCTTCAGCCCTCCATGTCCGAACTGACCTTTTTGCCTATCCACGCCAATCCAATTTGCCTGGATTAGGTCCATAACCTTCTCTGTGTTGCCTTTCAAATGCCTGATTAAATGCCTCTTAAATTTAGTGATTGTATTCAATTCCACCACTTCCCCTGGCAATGAGTTGCAGATATCAACCACCGTTTGATAAACTTGCCCTATCCTCTTTAGATCTCCTTCTTCACAGTTTAAACCTATGCCTTCAAGTTTTTGATACCCCTACCTTGGGAAAAAGATTCTGACTATATATCGTACCTATGCCTCTCATAATTTTATATACCTCTGTCAGGTCACCTTTTAGCTTCCTTCATTCCAGTGAAAACAAACCTAGTTATACAATCTTTCCTTTCATTATGTCCTCCAATCCAGGCAACATCCTGGTGAATCTTCTCTGCATTCTCTCCAGTACAATCAAATTCTTCCTTTCATATGGTCACCAGAACTGCACACAATACTCCAAATGTGGCCTAAACAGTGTCCTGTAAAGTTTAAACATGAAGTCCAAATTATTATATTCAATGCCCTGGCCATTAGCCTTATTTACCTGTGTTGCCACTTTCAGGGAACTAAGGACTTATACCCCAAGGTCTCTCTGTTCAACAACATTCCTGAAGGCCCTACCATTTAAAGTGTACGACCTAGTCTCATTTGACTTGACACAATGCATCACCTCGTACTTGTTGGGGTTAAATTCCATTTGCCAGTGTTCTGCCCAACTTTCTATCTGATCAACGTCCTGCTATAGGGTTAGGTAATCTTCCTTGCTAATCACAACCTCACCAATTTTTGTGTTATCCAGAGACTTACTAATTATATCTCCTACATTCACATCCAAATCGTTGATAGGTAGCCCAAACAACAAACATCCCAGCACCGATCCCTGTGTTACACCACTGATCACAGACTTTCAATCAGAAAAGCATCCTTCCACAACGACTGTCTGCCTCCGATCACCAAGGCAATTTTGGATCCAATTAGATGTTCACCTTGGATCCCATCTGCCTAATCTACTGGACCAGCCTACTATGTGAGACCTTGTCAAAAGCCTTATCAAAATCCATAGACAACATCTATAGTCCTGCCTTCATCAATCTTCTTAGTTATCTCTTCAAAAAACTCATTCATATTAGTGAGACAGGATTTCCCCTGCACAAAGCCATGCTGACTATTCTTGATTAGTCCTTGCCTTTCCAAATGTACATAAATCCCATCCATTAGAATTTTCTACAATAATTTCCCTACCACTGATGTAAAGCTCACTGGGATTTAGCTACCTGGCTTATCCAGGCTGCCCTTAAATAACAGAACAGCATTAGCCATCCTCCAGTTTTCTGGAATCTCAACTGTGGTTAACAAAGATGCAAAAACCTCCATCAGAGCCCCAGCAATCTCCTCCCTTGCTTCCCATAGCATCCTAAAATATATCTGATCTCACCCTGGGGATTTATCCATTCTTATGCATTCCAAGATATCTAATGCCTCCACCTTCTTAGTATGGATATATTCCAGAATATCAATATACCCCTCCCTGAACTCAATATCTTCCACATCCTTCACTGTGTTATGCACAGAAGTTAAATCATGCAAGCACATTTTTTCACTACCAGTTCTTTCTTGCTGCCTGCTATCATGCATTGCTTTCTCCTGTAATAATCTGTTCTAAGAATGTTGAAAGTTCTTGATTGGTTCTTAGAAAAGTTGAGCCAATCAAGGTTTCTTTTTGTCTGAAAGGCAGCTACAAATGCTGCATGTTCCTTAAATGCAACACTTCTTTACATGCAGATCTCTATTAATATTTTTCATTATGAATTAGAGATGCTGTTTTATTGTGATGGTAGTACTGTGGCATGTAATGCCAGCATATCACTCTGGTGCTTTGATGGAAGCTTTGCTAACTGCAGCCTCTTTTTTTAAGGTCCAAAACCTGATTGGTGAAGGTAGGGAATTCCTGAGGCCAACTTGTGATGGCTGATGTCTCATAAGATCAGCATGTGCATCTTTTAAAAATATTTCAGACATTTTGAATTGTAATATCTCAAAACGGCTAGACTCAAAATTTTAATTTCAATTGATGTCAATAGTAAATCCTAATGGGAATACTAAAATGAATAAATGTTGTTTCCCTCAAGTCTTTCAAGGCATTTTAAGAAATAATCACTTTGCTCCCATCAGTTATCCAAATAAATAATCTGAAGTCAATTTTCACTTTGTGCAATGTAAAATGTGTGATAATGAGTGGCAAACTACTTTATATCACTTCTCATATTCACTGAAGCAGTCTGCCATTGATTGATCTCTTTCAATTATTTTACATTGACACTGAAAGCCAAGGTGCAACTGTGTTGTGATAAGTTTGAGTTATCCAAAGAAACACCATGGTCAATGCTTAACCTGCTAAAGAGAGTGTCTAGAAGTTCATGTCTCACATTGATATTTTCGTACCTCCTAATGGTTGAAATGTTGACCTCCTTGGATTTTAATGTTGACTCTGCTTGGCCTTATTCATCATAGGATTGAGTGAGATGGAGGAAATGGTGCAAACTTTGAAAGATTGGCCCAATATTATCTTGGAGGGATGTATGGTATGGGACAAGGTGACTGCGATTATAAATTAGAAACTCTGAAGTACAAGTTTATAGATAACTTCTTTGAGTGAAAGGGACTACTCATGACCTCCAAGCCCAAAGTGTTGCTCTGGGGTTTTGTGTTGATATTTTAGAAGCTTTAGCTCTGTTAGCATATGAAAAAAGAAGAAAGAAGAGAACTTGGCTAACTCTCAAAAGCAAACATGGGGACCTGTTCACTGTGTTATAGGAAGCATGGCAAAGTTGCGCTACCTGCTGCTTAAAATGACTTGTATGTAGCCAAGCATTGCTCAGATTCTTCACTGCTTGTGTACATCAGTAGGGAAGCTTGAGACAGCAAATGGTTAGTTCTACTAAAGGACAGCTGGCAACTCTGAAAGGAGTGGAGTGTGTCTGCAAGAGATGGAATAATGAATCTATGCTCTCATCCTTTGAACAATGGCTGGACATATGAGAAAAATGTACTAAACCTTTCAGACTGCACAAAAGGTATTGGTGGAAAAGATAGAGAGGAGAGACATCCTGTACAGCCAGATGACTTAATGGGACAGTGAAAAGTAGTGGCTATGGAGATTAACACCATATATAATGCTTCAAGAACATGAATGGAGTGCAGGAAGAGGCATAATGATCTCATAAGGGTTATCAAGGTCAATGAGTTCTTTTTCAAATGACACATCTTATGAACTGTATCACCAGCCTCAGTTTCTGTTCAATTTGCCATTACCTCCAACTTACCAACTATCTCTGTGAATTAATACTCAAATCTTAAATTCAAATGATTTACAGCAGCCATACAGCCCTTTCCATTCTCTCTCTCTCAAACACACACACACACACACACACACACACACACACACACACACACACACACACACACACACACACACACACACACACACACACACACACACACACACACACACACACACACACACAACTCTGCAAACCCCGTAAAACCACTGAAATATATTGCAGAATATGATGACAGTCATCAAGAAAGAACCGGTAGTGAAAAAATCTGCTTGCATGTTTTAATTTCCACGGATAACACAGTGAGGGTCATTGTGGAAGAGGCATCATTGAGGTAATGCCATTGGTTGAACTGAAATGATCAATGGACCACAGAAGAGAGGTGTATGAGGTTCCAGTGGTGTATGCTTTTTAATGTTTTTCATGACAGAATGGGCCTCATTGCACACCTGCTGTGCACATGTGCGTGGATTCATAACCCGAATCATTTCATGACTGGTCAATTTCTGTTGCCTGCCTTTGCCTTCCCACAGTGCTTCTATAAGCATAGCTTTCCTTCTCCCTGCCAAACCAGTTTAAACCCTCCACAACTACAAAATCTACTTCAGAGGATATCGATGTCAACACTGAAAATCAAACACAAAGGATGCTGGAAATCTAAAATATAAGTAGGAAATGCTGGAAATACTCAGCAGATCAAGCTGCATTCAGGCCCTTCTCTTCGACCTGAAATGTTAACTCTGTTTCTCTTCCCATAGATGCTGTCTGACCTGCCGAGTACTTCCACCATTTTCTGCTTTTATTTGGTGCCAACACTGCTGAGGTACAACACAACTGGCCTGTGTAATTCGGAACTTCCCCAGATATGGTCCAAATGGTCCAAGAATTTAAAGCCCTCCCTGCTGCACCACCCCTCTAGTCATGCTTTCATCTGGACTAATCTTTGTTTTTACATTGACAGACACTGGAAGTAATTGGTACATTGCTACTTTTGAGGTCTCAATATCTTTCCTAATTCCTCACAGTTGACTGCAGGCCTTCCCATATCATTGATACTGATGCAGACCACAACCTCTGGTTGTTCAGCCTCTCCTTTCAGAATTTTTTGTAGCCACTCAGTAATATCCTTGACCCTGACACCAGAAAGGCAACATATCAACTTGGAGTCATGAGTGCAACTACAGAATTCTTGTCTACTCTCCTAACTGTAGAATCTCTCTTTACTGTAGAATGGCTCGCTAAAACTTTCTCCTCCCTCAATGTAAAGCTGAGTTACTTGGCTCTGACCATATTCCTCAGTCAAACCTTCTCCCCCAGAAGTATTCAGAGCTGAATACTGGTTAGACAGCAAGATGCTCTGAAGGTTCTCTGCCTGTTCTCATATTGTTTATCTGGCAGTCACCTGTTCCCTCTCAGCCTGCCCCGTCATGAACTGTGGGGTGATCTAGACACATTCTATCCACCAAACACTCAGCCTCATGGATAGACTGCAATGACATAAGCTGTCACTCAGGCTCCAAGATCCAGGGTTCAAGCTCCCCATCTAACAACAGTTCTGCATCTAGAATCATTGAGGAGTTCCCACAAAGCACTGGATGTGCATTTTATGGTCTGAAGTTCCTTGCCGGGCCTCTTTTCATTCAATTAACTCACAAGAGATACAAAAAATGTGTAATATTAAAACTAGATTAACTACCAGTTTACTTACCCTCATCAAACTTAAGGACCCTTAGGAGTATTGATGTATAGAGGGATCTTGGGGTGCAAGTCCATAGCTCCCTGAAAGTGGCAACACAAGTAGATAGGGTGGTAAAGAAGGCATACAGCATGCTTGCCTTCATCAGACGGGTGTTGAGTATAAAATTTGGGAAGTCATGTTGCAGCTGTATAAAACTTTGGTTAGGCCATGTTTGGAGTATTATGTACAGTTCTGATCACCGCAATACAGGAAGGATATGGAGGCTTTGGAGAAGGTGCAGAAGAGGTTCATCAGGATGTTGCCTGGATAGATAGTATTAGTTATAAGGAGAGGTTGTACAAACTTGGATTGTTTTCTCTGGAGATCAGAGGCTGATGGGCAACCTGGTAAAAGTATATAAAATTATGAGAGGGATAGATTGGGTAAACGGTCAGTCATTTTCCCAAGATGGAAATGTCCAACACTAGAGGGCATAGCTTTAAGATAAGAAGGGGAAAGTTTAAAGGAGACTTACATGGCTTTTTTTTCTACATAGAGAGCGGTAGAGGTGCCCGGAACATGCTGTTGGGGAGAGTGGTAGAGGCAGATACAACAGCAATGTTTAAGAGGCATTTAGGCGCACATATGAACAGGCAGAGAATGGTGGGATATAGACCACATATGGGCAGATCTGCAGTTTAACTTGGCATCATTGTTGGCACAGACATTATGGGCTGAAGGGCCTGTTCCTGTGCTGTACTGTTCTATGTTATATTCTACGTAATTTTATAATTCTTTGTTTAAACCAAATGCTGATTTAAACTAGAAGAATCTGTCCCCTTCCCTTCTTTTAAACTCACCCCACCTCTCCACCAGTGGTGTTCATTGCCATCAGCTGCAAAAGCCCTAAAATTTGGCATTCACTGTCTAATCATTTCTGCCTCTGTATCTATTTTCTCATTTAAGGCACTCCTGAAAGTCTGCTGCTCTGGACAAGCTTTTGGCCATCAGCTCTAATGTGGATCAGTATCAAATTTTGTTTGATATTGCTTCTTTGAAATGCATTGGTATGTTTTGCTATTTTAAAAGTGTTATATAAATATACACTGTAAATGATATAAAAAACATATTCTCAGTAACGTATCTCAAAAGAGTAATTTCCTGGCAACATTAATATTCCAGTGAAGCTGTGTTGGTATCATGTGTTTTCAACTCAGCTAAAGCAAGAGCCATATGTAGAAAAATCCTCTCCAGCAACATCTTGGCCTCACTTTAACATGACCATTCAGACAGCACCATTATAAATTTGTCCATAAGCCACTCCATGTCTTCTATTGTCCTGCTTCAATGAACAGCAACTAAATTCCATCATTGCAAATTTTGTGGAAGTCTGTAATGTAATATCCTTTCCAAGAAAACTTCAAGACTCCATTAGTTTAATAAAGATGTATAATTCAACAATGTACAGAGTCACAGAATGATCCAGCAAGGAAACAGGGCCTTGTCCCCACTAAGTCAGTGCTGACTATCAACCACCCATTTCCACTAATACCACTTACCTTCCCCACATTCTCATCAACTTCCCCAGATTCTGCCACTCATCTGCAAACAAGGGGCAATTCATGGTGGCCAATTAACCTATCAAATTATGGCTTTGGGATGTGGGAAGAAACCCGAGTAACCAGAGGAAATCCACGCAGTCAAATCAGAATGTGCGGACTCCTTGCAGACAACACCAGATGTCAGGATTGAACCTGGGTTTCTGAGGGAGCAGCTCTACCAGCTGCACCACTATATATTGAAAAGTATGGAAATATCGCCTTTATTTCCATTCTCTTCACTGAACATTCACACTTGCCTGAAACTAACTGAGTGGTAATAGCATTTTA
Source organism: Pristis pectinata (assembly GCF_009764475.1). Classification (NCBI taxonomy): domain Eukaryota; kingdom Metazoa; phylum Chordata; class Chondrichthyes; order Rhinopristiformes; family Pristidae; genus Pristis; species Pristis pectinata. The sequence continues at coordinate 41,977,070 of NC_067416.1, read as the reverse complement.
CAAACCCTGCTCCTGGTCCACAAGATCAGCTTCAGAAGGATCCTTCGGTGAATGCTCAGAACTAGGCATTAGATCCCTGTTGTTTGAGAGATGTATGGACATAATAGGACTTTGATTTGAAAATAGGAAATGTGGAATGATCTAGTTGAGGTGTTGAAGAATGATCAATGAAGTTGGTAGGGTAGATGGAAACTTTCCCCTTGTGATGGATTTCAAAACAAAAGGACATAACTTTAAAGTTAGAGCTAGGCTTTTTAGTGGTAAAGCCAAAATGTAGAACCATAGAACCATAGAAAACTACAGCACAGAAAAACAGGCCATTCGGCCCTTCTAGTCTGTGCCAAAACATTATTCTGCTAGTCCCATTTACCTGCCCCCAGCCCATACCCCTCCAGACCTCTCTCGTCCATGTATCTATCCAATTTACTCTTAAAAGTTAAGAGTGAGCCCGCATTTACCAGATCAGATGGCAGCCCATTCCACACTCCCACCACTCTTTGAGTGAAGAAGTTCCCTCTAATGTTCCCCCTAAACCTTTCCCCTTTCACCCTAAAGCCATGTCCTCTCATACTTATCTCTCCTAATCTAGATGATACATATAAAACAAGTTGGAAAGCCAACAGGTGCTTCAAATGATATGCTCACTGAAAATGTACCAGGTTAAAGAATAATGTAATACTTCATTCAAAGGATGGAGGAAGTCTAAAACTCTCCCCACAAAATAGTTGTTGAGTTTGGAGACAATTGTAAGGTTCTAAGAAGATAGATTATTTTTTAGAAGGGTGATAAAGAGTTTGGAACCAAGGTAGGGTGATGAAATTAATTTACAGATCTGCACAGTATCACGAATGAAAATCCGCTCTTATAACTGCTAAGCAGTGAACACTCAGATACAACTAACCATATAAATCCAGTCGAGCTGTGCAAGATGTAATTCCTGCTTCATTTTTGGCTGACACTGTATACCAACCAGCATCCTCCTTTTTGGTTGGCTGGATCAAGAGACAGACATACCCTGTGGTATCTCGGTGCATGCTGGGAAAGACAAATGCATGGTTTTAGTTAACTACGTATAAAACAAGTTGGAAAGCCAACAGGTGCTTCAAGTGATATGCTCACTGAATATGTACCAGGTTAAATAATAATGTAAATTATTACTCACATAGGTAACTTAACTTCTTTTTCAGTTACATTATAAGATTAAGTTTTTTAGTATTTTAGAAAAGTATTTTAGAAAAATAATTAACAAGTGAGGTCAAAGTGCTGAGCTTGTGATCTAAGGCTTTGACAAAGGAGGCTTTGGCAAGAAGGCTGACCGGCAATATGATAAGGCAAGGTAAGGTCTTTCCTCTTCTTTTCACCCAATAGTTACTAGAGGCTTGGTAATGACAGTCAGTGGAGTGGTATGCTCCTCCTAGGACATCAGGGAGAACTCAAATATCCCTGACGATTATGTTAGTAGGTAGTGTGTCCAGCTGCAGCTCTTGTCAGACCGCATGGATCAGTTGGAGGAGCAGCTGGAATCCATGAGGAGCATACAGGAGGCAGAAAGTGTCACAGATAGGAGCTTTATGGAGGTGGCTACACTGCAGGTTCAGCCAAAGAGTAGATGGGTGTCCACCAGGAGAGGTGGGCAGGCAGTGCAAATGTCCCCTGTGGCTATTCCCCTGCTTTGGATACTGTCTGGGGGTGGTTAGCCTGTCATAGGATAGCAGCAGCAGCCAAGTCAGTGGCACTATGATTGGCTCTCCTCTACAGCAGGGGAGGACAAAGAGGACAAATTCTGCTTACCTGGATCCAAAACTGTGACTACCAGTCTTACACTGCAACAGTAAGTTAGGTGTACCAGGCAAGCAAACAGGACATAACTTCCTAACTTCAGGCACCCGAAAGGGAGCTTTTCCCACTGGGAGCTTATTGGAAGCATAGGTGTTCTTGAATCAGATACTACATTGTACAAACATTTCCAAGGTGCATATCTGGCGGGTGAAGTTCCCGCAACTAATACAAACTAATATATTTACCAAGCAATTATTGTATGACCAGCAGTATGGCCGTGCTGTCTATTGGAGTTCAGACACACCTTATTCTTTCTCTGTTGGGCATGATTGTCTCATTGTCTTTCTTCCAAAAGATTAAGGGAGGTGGCATGCCCATCACTCTGCAGTCCAATCTGACTGGATGGCCCTCTGCTACTCCTGTGTTCTGCAGTTTCTCAATAAATATTGGTGCCCTTGTAATTTCTTTTGCTGCAAAACCGAACCAAACAAAAAGAAGAACAAACAAGTATTTTAGAACAATTTTAGAATACACTGATATTCATAAGTTTTATGTTATTTCTCCTCATACTATTTTTTCCACATTGATAACTTCCACCTCGTGTGGCCACTGGTCCTCCTGACAGGGTAATGATGTGATTTGTTTCAGTCAGATTTAACTTTATAACATTTTAACGGCCAATTGGGAGAATTCGGAGAAACAAAGCTCCAGAATACTTCCGTTTTTCTTCTTTGGAAATGGACAGGTAGAACTATGGAAAGCTTTAAGAAGCAGACCAAGACTGGACCCACGTTTCTTGTCAGATGTCCCACCTAGACTGATCCCACTCTTGTGTTTGCTTCCCAAACCCTTTAATATTGCTCCTTTTCAAGCAGTTATCTTTTAAATGGATTCATGGATTTGCAATGACAATAATTTGTGGCTGCACATTCAATGTTACGTGTAATTCCCCCCCTCCTTCTGTAATATTTCTTCCCAAGCATTTCTGTTCTCATGCCCTTTCTCTTTCTTTGAAACCTCTTTTGTTTCAAGTGTGCTCTCCTCTCTTTTCTGAATAAAACATTGCTCACTATATTCCCAGAATCTTAAATATTAGTTGACACTGGGGTTGAGGATTGAAACCCACAGATGTTAGATGGGATGGCTGTTTTATGAGGTTCTCCTGATAATTTTTTTTCATTTATGCGTTCATGAGATGTGGATGTCATTGGCAATGCCAGCATTTATTTTCTACGGCTGATTGTGCCTCCACTGAGAAGGTAATCAAGTGTCAATCACATCAGTGGGTCTGGAGTCACATATAGGTAGATCAGATAAGAATGGTAGATTTTCTGAAGGACATTAATGGACCAGATGGGTTTTTACAATGGTAGTTTCATGGTTAGCATAAATAGAGATATAGAATACAAAAGTAGGAAGTTATTTTGAAACTTTATAAAACATTGATCCAGTCATCTCACTTAAGGAAGGATGTGAAGGTTCTGGAATTTCTTTTGAGTAAAAAAAAATTTGAGAGGAGATTTGATGGAGGTGCGCAAGATAATGACAGTTTAAAATAGAGGGAAGCTGTTCTCATTAGCAGATGGTTCTAGAACCAAGATGACAGATTCAACTGTTCCAGACAGAGAGTAGTTATGATACAGACTCAATACCTGTAGGTGGATGGAGACAGTCTTTGGGGCCTTCCAAAGGGAATTGGAAAGACACTCAACCAGGACTAACTGAATTGGCCCACAGATCCATCATGGACGCTAATTCTATGATTCCCTTTCATATTAGCAGCTTTGACTGTGATCTTCTGACGGAGGAGGTGATGCAGAATTAGATATAAACTTTAGCACATTTCCATATAACATTAAAATGAACAGTAAAGGTCAGCTAAACATTTGAGCCCATTCCATTTGGTCATAATGGAATTGAGTATCATGATTCCAAAAACAAATGTCCACTCATCTGCAGATATACCAAGTAAAATGTAGCCCACAACAAGCCACATGCTTGCTCCACTTTGTGATGTTAGGTAAAGGAGAATGCAGTTTGTGAATGATGTCTTGGCCCCTGTGAGGGGCTGTCTTATGAGGAAAGACTGTGTGATCATATATTCTCTGCACTTCAGAAGAATGAGAGATAAATTTGTTGAAGCAGATATAAATCTGGAAGCATGGACAAGGTAGGTGCTGTGGTGGAGGAATCTAGAACTTGGGGGCACAGTCTCAGGTTGTAGTGTCAGCCATTTAAGGCTGAGATAAGATACAAGCACTTCTCTCAGAGAGTTATGAACCTTTGGAAACAAAACCCTGCAGATACTGGAAATCTAAAGAAAAAACAAAATGTTGGAAACACTCAATAGGTTATGCAGCAGCTATGGAGAGAGAAAGTGTTCACCTTTCATGTCCGAGACCCTTTGTCTGAACCAGGAAAGAAAGAAAACAAATTAATTATCTGTTGTCGAGATGGTTGGGGAAGTATATGTGGAACAAAGGTGATATCTCTGGTAGGTTGAGACCAAATTGGCTAATATGGCAATGGATGCTGAGTTATTCAAGGCCAAGATGTACACATTCTTGGACTACGAAGGAATCAAGATTGTAGAAATCAGATAGGAAAATGGAGTTGAGGTCAATAATCAGATTAGCCATCACCTTCTTAAATGGCAAAATAAGGTCTTAAGAAAGTGGTGTGCCAGGAACTGAATGAGTTTGTATTTTCAGCATTTTCTATATTTATTTTAATATATAAAGTTTTCTCACCAATGTCTCCATGCTTTCGACATGTTGTGTGTCTGGAAATCCACTGGTATTATTGTGCAATATCTCATTTGTGTCACACAGCTTGCTGGCATATGGCATGTGTCCACATGTTATACACAGAGTTTACATTTAAATAGTTCTTTAAATGGCAATCCTGATATTATATCTCACTAGCTCTTCCTGATATAATGGAAAATAGCTCCATGCACTTTATTAGCAAAAGGACTTATAGAGAAAGCTAGCATTTCTCTAGTTTGTGCCTACAGCTGAGCCTTGCTCCAAGAGCAGTATGCAAAATGCTATAATTCTTAAAGTGGTACACACCCAATATTAGATGAGTCACATGTGTTACATCAAGGACATTGGGATAGGAGGCACAGAGATGTATACATGTGAAGACCTTATCCACAGAGAGTTTTCAGAGACACAAAATCCTAGCTCAAGTTTTACAAGGTTGTCATCACTGAAGTATGTGACATTCTGCAGGAAAAGTTACAGCCATGCATTCAAGCCTGCACTGTTCTCATTCTGCAGATCAAAGTCATGGTTTTGCTCAATTTCCTGGCATCAGAAACTTTCCAGGCCGTAACCACTGATCTCTGCCACATCTCAAGTTTGCTGCTCGTCACAGTGTGAGAGAAGTCATCCAAGCATTGTACTGAAGGAGGAGTGATTTCATGCACTTTGATTTCAGTGAGGAGCAGGTGGCATTGTATGCAGGGGCTTTGCTGGCATTTCAGGCTTCTCCAAGGTCCAAACTGGCATTGGCTACATGAATGCCCATTCTAAACCTTTGAAGTATCTTCTCAATCAGCAATGAGAGAACTCTCATTGAACTTACTTTGAAATTCAGCTGCAATCAATGAACCTGTTGAGCAGTCCAAGAAACACAATGGGCAATTAATGATTGAGGTTACAAACAATCTGCTGGAAGAAATCAGCGGGTCAAGTAGCTTCTGGGGGAGGAAAGGAATTGTCAACTTTTCAGGTTGAAATCCTGCATCAGGACTAAGAGTGGAGAGGCAAGATGGCCAGCATAAAGAGGAGATGGAGAGTGGCAAGAAAGGATTCCGAGGCAATTGGTGGACTGAAGAGGGGTGTGAGATGACAGGCAGGTAGTGCCAGGTAGGCGAGGAGAGCAGGGATGGAGTTGGGAGACCGTGGCAGGTGAATGATAAATGGAGGCAGACAGAGAGAGGAAAAAGAGGAAAATAAAACCAATGGAACAAGGTGGAGCGAGGGGAATGTGAAGATAGGAGACAGCTGCAGGAGGGACCATCCTTTTAAAATCACTGGGGCCCCAGTTTCTGCACTTCCTTGAATCTCATCAGGACGCTGTTTCCTGTGCTCCTTTAAAACTTATTGTTTTGGAAATCTATTGATTTATTGTACTACTGTATTGAATAACATCTAAAAGAAGTGATTAGAAGTGTTTTGGAATATTTACTGGAGTGACATCCAGTAGTCCAGAAAATGTGCCTGGTTAACAGGGTTTCACTATATTTAAGAATGCTGTTCTCACCTTGTCATATCTAGTGAGGTCAAGAAGGCAACATCCATTATTAAAGATCCCCACCATCCAGGCCATGCCATCTTTTCGCAGCTACTATTGGGCAGAAGGTACCTGAAGTCCCACATCACCAGGTTCAAGAACAACTACTTCCCTTCAACTACTCGGTTCTTGAGCCAACTGGCACAACCCTAATCACTGCAGTTTAGCAACACTATGACCACTATGACCACTTTGATCACTTTGATCACTTTGATCACTTTGAACTAAAATGGACTTTTATTGTTCTAATTGTGTTCTTTCTTGTAAAAATTGAGTATAATTTATGTTTATATTTTTCTTGCGAATGCCACTTGGATGATGCTATGTGCCCGTGATGCTACTGCAAGTAAGTTTTTCATTGCACCTGTGCATACATGTACTTGTGCATATGACAACAAACTTGACGTTGACTTTTTCTGCATTATTCCCTTGTCCTTCAAAGCTTGCTACCATGCTACCTCCTCCTGAGATCTCCATAATGAGTAAGGTTAACATCCACCATTTACTAGTACCAGTGCTGACGTACTTGTGGGGGTAGAGAAATAAGATAGCTGCGTTTTCTGTGGAACATATGAATGGTGAGGCTCTCAGAGAGCCTTGGTGTCCTATCCAGCCTCTCTCTCACCCTCATGTGATACTATTGTCTGGCAGCCATGAACACTATGCATTTTAAGGGTTGAAGTCTGTTGTAATTGCAGCATGGCAACACGTTGGCAGTTGAATGGTCTTGATCAGACTGCTCCTGTCAGGTCCTGTGCAGCTAGTGATTGAAGACACTGTTTAGGGTATTTTTAGGAGCACTTTTACATGGCTGTTTGGAGCCAATTTCCTTAAGTTCTTGGAGCAACCCTATTTTGCGCCAGCAATGATGTTTTACTTTAGCTAAAAGGTTGAAATGCAATTTCTAAATGGATATCTGGAAGTTATTTTTTCAGCCAAAGTACAGTAGTGTAAATTCAGAATTACCTCCTCTGAAAGACTGTGGATATGGAAATAAGGGAAAATTTTAAGGTTGTAATTAATAGATTATTTTAGGTATGGGTAACAATGGATATAAATCAAAGGTAAGTAAAGGAAGCTAAGGTATAGATCAGCCAGAATTAGCACTGCCCCAATGGAGTTACAAGTCTGAGAGACACGATACACCATTGAGGAGGAACAATTGGAAAGAACAGAAGAGCAGGAAGAAGAGGAACCAAGAAGGGCAAACACCGTGCGACATTATGGAATTACTTAATATAATGACTAATCAATCAATGCATTTCACATAGTCCTTTGAGAGTTTTCAGAACTCTCTGAATAAAACAGTGCTTCTATAACCTCTGTACGCATACAAATAGGTTTCAGAATCTAAGTTGCTGTATTATGAATAAGTAGTAACAGGAGTAAATTGCAGGGGAGCCCACAAAGACAGAGGAGTGTTGACGCAGTGTGTGACTGTGAGAGACCCTAAATCACTCTCATCACAGGAGATAATCATTTCTGGACTATAGGAGGAGGGGATTGGCTTGAAGAGTACTTTTATTGAAGACTCCAGCCTGTCTTCTGCCACAAAAAGCATTCGCCATTGACGAAATACTGAGCAAGACAGTGACCAACAAACACTTCCCAGGCAGTCATTGATAGGACTGCAAAAGGAAGAGATTGGGGACTGGAAAAAAAGACTGAGCACAAACACAGGAAAATCATATAAGCCATTAGAGTTTTTTTTAAATCATGGCAGTCACAAGGTCTCTATTGAAGTCCAACAGCTTGCTACCATACTATAAAGGAGCACAATTAAAAATCAAATATATGCCACACTTTTTATGAAAACTATGGAGGAGCATACATGTGATGTTAGAGAAATAAATTGGTTTCAGTTTCCACAGAATATTTGGTATTTTGAAGAGACACGTGAATAGAATTGAATATTAGAAATATGTTAAAACAGGCTAGGACATTACTCAAGGATCATGGCTATGATGTGGCTTGGATATAATGGTTCAAGGGATGGTCTTAAGTGAAGTGCTCCGACAAAACAGTCCACCTAGCCATGCACAACTATTTCCTCATCTCCTCCTTCAGCCCTTTTGAGTATGGGATCTCCTCTAAGAATGACAAATGATAGTATTTAAGATACTTCTGGAAATGTAGATTAGTTCACATGTTGGCCTGTTGAAATAGTGAAAAATGCTGCTTCAGTATCACAGTTATGCATTCAATCAGAATGTAGGTAGATTCATGATCTTCACAGTACTTTACTTCTTCATTTGTCTAGCAGTTCCTGACTTGCAAGGGGTTTGCTATCCTAGCTTAATGCTGAAAGTATAATTTATCTCCCAAGTGTCTGATGACCACCAGCCAGCGATGGAAAAGACATAAGTGAGTGAAGATGAAAAACACAATCACTCTGCCTTGCAGCTACATCTACCAACTGAGATAATGAAATGGGAAATATTTTGCAGGCTGGGAAAAAAAGAGGGACTTATGTTTGTTTCAACATTAGACAGAGGTGCACAGCATCCAGACTGAAAAGAGAAGGATAGCACCTGTTAGGAGAGGTCAGATGTTAGTTCTGCTGCAGAGACCTCAGAAGATATATTCATGAAATGGGCCAGGCCACAGACTACCTTCTGAGTGTGTCCAGCATCTCTGTTGTTATTGCAGATGAATGCTGACTGGAATATATAACCAAGCACTTGGTGCACTTAAAGGTCAGCAGTCTTTGACCAACAACCACTGGGTAGGCACCTCATAGCAGCACCGGGCTCACAGAATGTAGGCACAAATGGAATGATTAGTTTACTTTTGTATGATTTTGCATGGTTTATTTTTTTAAATATGCATTTCTTGATTATTTTTATTTTTGCGTTGTCAGTAAAAAGGTGATGTGGTGGTTGTTGATAGATAACAGGTAAGAAGCACAGGACAGCTTTTGAAAGATGAAGTGCAGTTAAGGTTACTGGTGTCTTTCTTTAATTATTTCATCAAAACCTAAACAGAAAAGGGTTGTCTTCACTTATCTTCATTTCCTTGTTTAGTTCATCCACTTAGACTTTCTCCTCCTCTTACTCGAGTTCCTGCTCTTCAGCTTCTCAGCTGATGTGAGGAAGCAAGACCTACTCCCTCACATTGGCATTATAGCATAGCACTGACCATCCTACTAAGTATCCTGATACCCATGCATCAAGTATTTCACAGCTCCTTCAGTGTAGTCCAGGCAGCAGGAGCACTGCTTGAGTTTGCCAGTGGTGGAGGCTATAATGTTCCTAATGACAGCGCAACTGTCAGAGTAAGCTTGCTCTGCATGTGTACGTGGGTTTCAGACTCAAATCGAGTTATAAGAACGTAAGAAATAGAAGCAGGTGTAGGCCATTTAATACCTTGTGCCTGCTCCACCATGCTATAAGATCATGACCAACTTTTTACCTAGGCTTTGCTTTCCTGTAGAGATTTCTTGTTTCCCTTAATATCCAAAAAGTCTATCAATCACTATCTTAAAAATACTCAGTGACTGAGCATCCACAGTCTTCTTAGATAGAGAATTGCAAAGATTCACTACCCTCCAGGTGAAGAGATTACTTCCCATCTCAGTCAAGAATGGCCAACCCTTATTTTGAGACAGTGAGTCATAGAGCTACAGCATCAAAACAGGCCCTTCCGCCCAACTCGTCTGTGCCGACCAAGTTGCTCTGACTAAGCTAGTTCCATTTGCCTGCATTTGGCCCTTATCCCTCTAACTTTCCTATCCATGCAACTGTCCAAATGCCTTTTAAATGTCATAATTTTACCCACTTTTATCATTTCCTCGGAGAGCTCCTTCCATATAACTCATCACCCCCGTGAGGAAAAGTTGCCCCTCAAGTCCTTTTTAAATCTTTCCCTTTAAACCTGTGTCCTTTCTGTTCTGAATCAGAATCAGAATCAGATTTATTATCACTGACATATGACATGAAATTTGTTGTTCTGCGGCAGCAGTACGGTGCAAAGACATAAAATTCTATAAATTACAATGATAAATAAATAGTGCAAAAAAAGGAATAATGAGGTAGTGTTCATGGATTCATGGATCGTTCAAAAGTATGATGGCAGAGGGGAACAAGCTGTCTCTGAATAGTTGAGTTTGGGTCCTCCTTCCCGGTGTTAGTAATGAGAAGAGGGCATGTCCTGGATTGTGAGGTTCTTTAATGATAGATGCCACCTTCTTGAGACACTGCCTCTTGAAGATGTCCCCGATGATGGGGAGGGTTGTGTCTGTGATGGAACTGGCTGAGTCTATAACCCTCTGCAGCCTCTTGTGATCCTGCACATTAGAGGCTCCACACCAGGCTGTGATGCACCCAGTCAGAATGCTCCCCACTGTACATCTATAGATATTTGCAAGAGTCTTTGGTGACGTACCAAATCTTCTCAAACTTCTAATGATACAGAGCTGCTGGCATTCCTTCTTTGTGATTGCATCAATGTGTTGGGCCCGGGATAGATCCTCTGAGACGTTGACATTCAGGAACTTGAAGCTGCTCACACTTTCCGCCGCTGACCTCTCAATGAGGACTGGTGCGTGATCTCCTGACCTCCCCTTCCTGAAGTCCACAATGAATTCTTTGGTCTTGCTGACGTTGAGTGCAAGGTTATTATTGTGACGCCCCTTAAGCAGCTTCCTCATCGCCATCTGAGATTCTACCAACAACAGTGGTGTCATCAACAAATTTATAGTTGTTGTTTGAGCTGTGCTTAGCCACACAGTCATGAGCGTAGAGAGAGTAGAGCAGTGGGCTAAGCACACACTCTTGAGGTGTGCCTGTGTTGATAGCGAGGAGGAGATATTATTACTAATCTGCACTGACTGTGCTCTCCCTATAAGGAATTTGAGGATCCAGTTGCAGAGGTGGGTACAGAGGTCCAGGTTTTGAAGCTTGGTTATTAGTACTGAGGGAATGATGGTGTTGAACGCCAAGTTGTAGTTGACAGACAATAGCCTGACGTATGACTTGCAGTTATCTGGGTGCTCTAAAGCAGAGTGGAGAGCCCTCGACCCTGGGGAAAAAACTTTGGCTATTCCCCTTATCTATGCCCCTCATGATTTTGTAAACCTCTAAAAGGTCACCCCTTAGCCTCCTGTACTCCAGGGAAAAAAGTCCTAGCCTATCCAGCCTCTCATGAGGCTATGTAAACTCATGGTTCATAACACCTTAATCAGGAGGTGCAGCATCTACTCTGTCAAGCCTCTTAGGAATTTTCTATATTTCAATATCACCTCTCATCCTTTTAAACACAGGTCTAGTTTGCTTAATCACCGTCTGCATAATCTCTCCTCACAGGAGAAACCTAAAATTCCAGAAATCAATCTAAACTCCCTCTGTCACAAGCATGAAAGCACCCTTGGGTACGGAAGCCAGACCTGTACTTAATATTCCAGGTGCAGTCTCTCAAGGGCCATAAACAGATGCAATAAGGCATTTGTAGTCTTGTACTCAAATACATTTGTCATCAAGGCCAACGTACCATTTGCCTTCCTGATTGTTTGCTGTACCTGGATATTAATTTTCAGTGTTCCTTGTATGAGGACACTCAGGTCCCTCTGAATAACAACTTTTATTTGGTCACCATTTGAAATATATTCCACTTGTCTATTTTCTTCCACCAAAATGGGTGACCTAACATTTTTCCACAATATTTTCCATCTGCCAAGTCCTTGCCCATTCCATAACTTCTGGAAGCCTCACTGCAACCTCCTCACAACCCATAATGACACCCAGCTTTGTCCAATTAACAAAGTTGGATAATGTCTCCTCATCGAAATCATTTATAAAGATTGTGAGCAGCTGGGGGCCCAGCATTTATCCTGTGGCACCCCACCAGTCACAGCCTCCCAAATTATTATTCCTTCTCTCTGTTTTTTGTCTCCTAGTTAATCTTCAGGCCATGCCAGTATATTCCCTTCAATTCCATATGCTCTAATTTTGTTTCATAATTTCTTCTGTTGCACCCAATGAAGGCGTACTGGAAATCTGAATATATTACATTCACTGGTCCTTCCTTTCATTCTGCTAGTTACATCCTCAAAGGTCTCCAACAGATTTGTCAAACATGAATTCCCTTTCATTCATCTATCCAATCCTATTATAGTTTTCTAAGTGCCCCTAAGAGATTCCAGCAAATGCTTGTGCTCACTCAGGCTACTTGCCACTGGCAAGATTAAAAGAAATAAAATGTATTTCCTTTGTGTAGGTAGAAGTGCAGTGGTGCCTTGGAAACTGTTTGATCTAGGTTATATTTCAGGAATAGACTGGACAGAGTGAGATGCATTGAAGTTAAGATTGGTATTGGTATTGGTTTATTATTGTCACTTGTACCGAGGTACAGTGAAAAACTTGTCCTGCATAACGATCATACAGATCAATTCATTGCACAGCGCCTTGAGGTAGTACAGGGTAAAAAAAATAACAGAATACAGAGCAAAGTGTCACAGCTACAGGGAAGTGCATTGCAGGTAGACAATAAAGTGCAAGGTCATAACAAGGTAGATTGTGAGGTCAAGAATCCATCTCATCGTATAAGGGAACCATTCAATTGTCTTATCACTGTGGGATAGAAGCTGTCCTTGAGCCTGGTGGTATGTGCTCTCAGGCTCCTGCATCTTCTGCCTGATGGGAGAGGGGAAAAGAGAGAATGACCTGGGTAGGCAGGGTCTTTGATTATGCTGGCTGCTTCACCAAGGCAGCGAGAAGTATAGACAGAGTCCATGGAGGGGAGGCTGGTTTCCGTGATGTGCTGGGCTGTGTCCACGACTCTCTGCAGTTTCTTGCGGTTCTGGGCAGAGCAGTTGCCATACTAAGCTGTGATGTATCTAGATATGATGCTTTCTATGGTGCATCGATAAAAGCTGGTGAGTGCCAAAGGGGACATGCCAAATTTCTTTAGCCTTCTGAGGAAGTAGAAGTGCTGGTGAGCTTTCTTGGCCGTGGTGTCTATGTGCTTGGACCAGGACAGGCTATTGGTGATGTTTATTCCTAGGAACTTGAAGCTCTCAACCCTCTCGGCCTCAGCACCATTGATGTAGATAGGTGCATGTACACTGATCCCTTTCCTGAAGTCAATGACCAGCTCCTTTGTCTTGCTGACATTGAGGGAAATGTTTTAGTCATGACACCATGTCACTAAACTCTCTATCTCCCTCCTGTACTCCAACTCATCGTTATTTGAGATGCGGCCTACTATAATGGTATCATCTGCAAACTTGTAGGTGGAGTTGGAGCAGAATCTGGCCATGCAGTCATGACCATATAGGGAGTAGAGTAGAAGGCTGAGAATGCAGCCTTGTGGGGCACCAGTGTTGAGAATAATCATGCTGGAGGTGTTGCTGCCTACTCTCACTGATTGCTATCTGACTGCCATTTAGAGTGCTTTCCTTGCTATACTTTGGCATTACAGTTGTATCTGCAGCAGTTGGAAGATTTCACCCACTGAGGCAAAGATGTCTCATGAATTGATGCCTGGTGAAGTTCAGGTACAATAATTGCTCCCTGGAGGTCTTTAATGAAGATAGCCTCCTTCTGATATTTCTTTCCCCCTCCATTTTCTATTAGCTCATTATCCTGTTGTTCAAGGTCTCTTTTATTTTCCCAGCTATGTTCATTTCAAAGGAAAAGGCCTTTCAGATCACCCATGCCTACTTTGCACAAATTAGCAAAGAATGCACTTCAGCAACTGTTGTACCATTCCTTTTCACACAAGTAATTATTAAACAAAATTAGAACATATGGAATTGAAGGGGATATACCGAAGAGAAGAAAGTATGCTCAAAAAAGTCTAAGGTGCATCAGGAAATGGAAGAAATAATTCAACCATTAACCTGTTTAGTGTCTTTTATGCCACTTAAGTATTTTTTCAGTTTAAAGTAGGTAGTAGGTTAGAATTTGAAAAATGGCAGGATTAATGTCAATTTATCATTGTGCACCAACATCAATAATTAGCCTGGTCTGCTGGTTTCAATCAATAGGTACATAGACTTTCCTTTGGAATCTTGGTCACTAATTTTGAACATTAGGAGTCCACTTGGCAACTGAAAAAGCAGGTGCTTCAGAGCCCAGTGTCTCCTGCACAAATGGTAATTGCTAGACAAGGATTGCTACATTGTTCTCTCAGTTACACATCTTCAAAACTTCAATCAGTCTGCTCAAGCAAGGCTTTATCTTTGAAATCCACAAAGAATAGTTGTTATTATAATTTTAGTTTCTAACTTTTTTGACAAGTTGACAAATTCAGTTAGTTATCCAAATTAATGGAAACTTCCTATTTTAACAGAACTATATAAGTACACAAAAGGGTGGTCTTACCTACAATAGAGAGTTCTAAACTGAACGAATTTTGTCCCGCTTTGTTTGTTGCAATGCATGTGTAAGTCCCTGCATCGTTTGCTGTAAGATGATCAATCAAGAGCGAGTGAATTCCATTTTCACGCACCAGCATCTTGTGGGTAGCATCTGGCAACACAGGTTTACCATCTAGCAGCCACATAAGGTCAGGGTTTGGCAGACCACTCACCTAAAAGAAAGGGAATATATTTTAATATCCTACAAACCTCCTAAAACCAGAACTGTTCTGATTGACCATCTTTTCAATTTTACCTCCAACAATAAACATTAGGACTACTTACTTTATGATTTTATTAATTGATGTTGCTTCATGCAGAGATATATAAATTCCTTTGCTTCCCTACCCTTCTTTAGATCCTTATTTTACAACCTCATTTTTAATTCCAAAATGTAGTATCTCAGTTAATTGGGCTGAGATTCATTGGTCAATTATACACCAGTTCTCAACATTTATTAATGAGTTCTATTAATTTGATGTAGTCCTTCTCAGTATTGACCATCACTTCAATATGATGTCTCTGATTTTATTTTAATTTTGAAGTCCAAAATGTTAATATAAACCACTTTCCAGCATTATGAATACTATCATTTGCCCCTGCTCACTGCTTTCTTTCTCAAAGCCAGTTAGCTATTCATTTTACAACTTGCCCTCTGACTCCAGATGCTCTGATCTAATTCATTATACTATTATGTTATTGAAGTCCTTTTAGAAATTACAACAACTACAGTATCCTGAAACACAAGAGATTCTGCAGCTGCTGGAATCTGGAGCAACACACACAAAATGCTGGAGGAACACAGCAAGCCAGGCAGCATGTACGGAGGGAAATAAACAGTCGATGTTTCGGTTTGAGACCCTTCATCAGGAACTACATTATCCTTGTCTATTCTCTTAGTTACACCTCTTCAAAATTTCATGAGTTTGGTCTAGCAAGGCTTTACCTTTGAAATCCACAAACAATAGTTATTACTATAAAAAAATGGTTTCTAGCTTTTTTTCTATTTTCTTTTTCAGTATGAATTTCACTTTTTTTCCAAGCACTGGTATTATACTGACCAGTCTAAACTTTGGTGGACATATTCTAGCTCCCTTTTAAATATAGGCACAACATTAGCCATCTGTCAGTTCTACGGATTGAATGAATTGCTAAAAATGCTAATTGTGGCTTTTCTGCCTCTTTTTTAAAAAAAATATGGTTATAATTCACATGGAGTAACATTTTAGGCTCTTTAATATTACAGCATTTGACACCTTTCCCTTTCTTATTTAAGTTGTGGTTATGTCTTATCTAATCGCGTATTCCAATCTAATTTTGACCTAATCTGTGTTTCCGATAAATACTGAAGCAAAGCAGTTATTTAATATTTCAATCTATTTGCTCTCAGTACTTTGATTTTCTCTCTTTGTGGTCAATTCCCATTCTGAGTTTTTGTTTTAACTTTAGTGCCTGTAGAACACTTTGATTTTTTTAATACATTTCCTCACAAATTCAATTTCATAGTTCCTTTTTGTCCCTTTTTAATATCTCCTTGTCTCTTCACATTCTTATCATATTCAACACTGCTTAGTATAAGCCTCTGACTATGCGGCTTCCAGTTTTTCCAAATTTTTATTTATTCATAATGACTTATTAATGTTTAATTTGTGTTTAGCAGGATTTTATAACTGGCATCTGTTGAGCAAAGTTTAGATAAATTCTGGTGCTGCATTATTTATTGTTAGTTATTACTGCCTTTTTGATTTCCCCAAATTCTATTCTGAGCTCCTCAAAATAGTTTCTTCACACCCACCTTTTACCCTGTCTGTCTGACCACGTCATTATGTTAAAGTGCTTCCTTGGTTTGGTTCATTCCCCATAATTAGTTCTAACGGGGAATTTTCCAAAGTCAGTTTTCTTACGTATTCCATTCACTGATCCTCTTTATCAATCTCTTCTAGCCAATTAATTTTGTGATACTTGAAATCTTCCATAATAATTATTATTGTGTTTTAACTTATTCGGTTCCCTAATTGTTGTGCATTTTTGTTTCTGCACCACCCTTCCACTATCAGCTAATCGCTCATATAAGAACAGAAGTGGATAATTCAGCCCCTCATACCTACTCAGCCATTCAATGAGATTATTTTTTTTAAACTTCAGTGCCATTTTTCTGTATTAATCCATAATGTCATAAAATTATGATTTTAATGTGTTGAGACCTTACTTTAAATTGCCTTTTTCCCTAATGTCACTTATACAATCTCTAACTAATTACTCCATCTCCACTTCTTTCTTCTCTGTCTTTTTTAAATACATATCATGGCTTGAAAATGTTAATTGCCAGACCTGATTTCTTCTGTAATCATTTGGCAATAAAACTTATTTCCTGATAATTTGTTACTGCTTCCTGCTGCCCTTTTATTACATACTATGTGCATTGCTGTTAACTCATTTAAACAGCAGTTCCCTTCTTTTCTAATCCTTTTCTAATAGTCCTGTAACATTATATCTTCTCTTCATTTAGTCTATGACATGCTGTCCTTTACCATTTCATGACTACCAAACAACACCTCCAGTCATAAACTGAATGCCTTGCCACCTTCCTATTGATGTCAACCTGTATAAGCTTCACCTGACCCTTCAGTGTAGCTCCTTTTTGCCCCAGCACTGTTGTCAATAAACAAGAAAATGTAATTCCCCCTCTCTCTGGTTTGTCCTTTATCAATTGTTAATTTGCTTAATTTCTGATAATTACCTAATCACCTAATAATTATCAAATTTCACAGGAATTAGGGAATAATCCAAAAATCATGAGATAACTGCAGGCTGGTGAGCCTTATGTCAGTAGTATGGATATTACTAGTGAAAATCCTAAGGGACACGATTCACGTATATTTGGAAAGGTGAATGCTGATCAGGGGTAGTCAGCATGGCTTTGTGTGGGGGGAGAACCTGCCTCACTGATTTGATTGGATTTTTTGAGGAGGTAACTAAGAACATTGATGAAAGCAGGGTGGTAGAGGTTATCTATATGGAACCTCATGGTAGGCTGGTCCAAAAGGTTAAAGCACACAGGATCCAAGATGAGTTGGCTAATTGGATCCAAAATTTGCTTGGTGATAGGAAGCAGAGGACAGTGGTGGAAGGATGCTTTCCTGATGGAAAGTCCATGACCAGTGATGTACCACAGGGATCAGTGCTGGGATCTTTGCTATTTGTGATATATAATAATGAATTGGATGTGAAGGTATGATTAAGTAAGTTTGCAATTACCAGATAGTTGGTGGTGTTGTGGATAATGAAGAAGGCGTTCTGAGCCTGCAGCAGAATATATATCAGATGGAAAGTTGTGGCAGAGTGTTGGCAGATGGAACTTAATCCCGATGAGTGCAAGGTGATCCATTTTGAGGTCAAGTAGGGATAGAACATGTACAGTAAATGGTAGGCCAATGAATATTGATGAACAAAAGGACCATGGGGTTCTTTTTAAACTGTAAACTTATTTTACAGCGTGGTAACAGGCCCTTCCGGCCCAACGAGTCCGCGCCGCCCATTTTAAACCCAAATTAACCTACCCGTACGTCTTTGGAATGTGGGAGGAAACCGGAGCACCCGGAGGAAACCCACGCAGACACGGGAGAACGTACAAGCTCCTTACAGACAGCGATGGGAATCGAACCCCGATCGCTGGCGCTGTTATAGCGTTGTGCTAACCGCTATGCTACCGTGCCGCCCACAAAACCACAGTTCCCTGAAAGTGGCAATGCAGATAAATAGGCTGATGAAGAAGACATATGGCATGCTTGCCTTCGTAGGTCAGGGCATGGAATATAAAAGTTGGAATGTTATGTTGCAACTTTACGAAACATTGGTTAGCCACACGGAGTATTATGTGCCATTCTGGTCGTTATAGTACAGGAATGATGTGGTTGCACTGGAGAGAGAGCAGGGGAGATTCACCAGGATCTTGCCTGGATTGGAGGACTTAGGAACAACTGGATATGCTGTGTTTGTTTTCCATGGAGCGAAGTCAGGTGAGGGGTGGTCTGATGGAGGTATATAAAATTATAAGAGGCATAGATAGGGTAGATGGTTAGAAACTTTTTTTCCATATTATGGGTATAAAAACAAGAGGGCAAAGGTTTAAGAGGAGAGGAAGGAGGTTTAAAGGGGATTTGAGGGCAAAGTTTTTTTTATATACAGATAGTGGTTGATATTTGGAACGTTGCTAGTGGAGTCAGATGCAATCACTATGTTTAAGAAACATTTAGACAGCATTTAAACCGGCAAGGCATGGAAGGATATGGACCTAATGAGGGCAAATGAGATAAATGTAGATGGACAAAAAGGTCAACATGGACATGGTGGGCCAAAGAAACTATTTTTGTGCTGCTCAACTGAGTATTATTGTCTATTAGGTCTTGCTTTTCAATTAAGATCCCAACTCCCGTTACTGTCTGAGTACAACCTCAGTTCTGTTACTGTCTGAGTACAACCTTACCTGTGAGGCTAGTTCTAACATGAGCCACAGCAACTGGATTTCCACCATTCATTTCCAAATTGCATTCCAGCTCTCTCAAGATATTGCTTTCTAGGTCTAGATGTCTTTGGAGCCACTGGACAGAGGCTTTGAGGTGTCATGCCAATACTGCTGGAACTTAACCAGCAAAACTCACATATTTTACCAAAGCACAGAACTAGTAACTGCTGAATAGATGATTATTCAGGTAATAGTAATCTCTGCAGATTTCCTGGTTATATTGCAATTAGATGAATCCATGTACAAGGAATACCAACTCATCAAATTTACCTTACATGAAAAGAAAGAATTTAACACACATTTTCAAAATATTATGAAAGTTATCAAATAATTGCACCACTCTAAATGTATTATTTGCAGGTATCAGGTCCAGCATTTTAATTTTTGTATATTAATCTACTAGTAAAGGAACACTGAAAATGACCAAATGCTTCAAGGAGGTATGGCCCTCAGTCATAACTCAGCAGTTATACAAACTATTGTATAATGTTCTATAGTTTAACAAAAAGCTTCCTAATTAATGTCTCATTGTTAAACTTGAGCACTATTGTATTACTTATTTCCTTGGTGATCTGTGACAATTCTCACCAATCTCTCAGTCCTCTCTCATTAATTTGTGCTGAATGTTGTGGTGAAATACATATGTGCCTGCTGTTCCAATAGTAATGAATGGAATTGATGACAATTATCCAAGACTAATTCTTCTAGTAAGCCAATATATAAGAAAATAGACATCAAATCTTTGACAGTACGCTCTGCTGTAGGACTGGACCCAATAAGTTTCACCTCTATCCATTTCTGGTGACCAACTACAAATACTAGGCAGTCATCAAGCCCCTTCTCACAAGAAACGACATGTACTCTTTGGAAAAATCTTGTTGACTATTTCCAGCTGCAAAGTTGTCTTCACTGGTTTGGTCTGCAATCTTGGCAGAGAGTACCTTTATCTACTCATTCTTCATATAATCCTGGCTAGTAAACAAAACTTCTCTCCATTGCCTTCATTATCACCACAATGTTCATTATGAAGCCCTTTTAAAATTCATCTTCTCAATACACTTGATATGACACCTTTGTTCCATTGACAACTCATATTCTTGGTTATAGTACAAATTATGTTATTTCTCCTTGACAGTATGTCTTCATCTGCACATTTGTCTGATTCAGTCCATCCATATACAGCTTTCTCATATACTTTCAGAATTATATCCTTGGCTATCTCCATTGCTGTAACTGGAAAATCATATATTATTTTTCAATACTCTGCCTTCAATGCCTGTATTTGAATTCTCATATGGTAACCTTGACAACATGTCTGCGATAGCATTTTGTATCAAAACTTTATATTCGATATGCAGATGTACTGCGATACAAGAATAGCTACCTTTGCATTCTTATACAGCCATTGTTGCTATTGCTAACTTAGGAGCAATAATTGACATCAAAAGGCCTATGGTCTTTAACCAAAGTAAATGATCTGAACAAAAGGCATTGATGAAGCTTTTTCACTCCAGTGATGATCCCTCAGGCCTCACGTTCAGTTTGAGCACAGTGTTGATCACTCTACGTCAATATAAGTAAGGCAAACATAATTAGTTTTCCTCGGTCAACATCCATTACATAACTGATTACATCTCACAATTCAAGCATCCCAAATATTTCAACATACATATTGTTTAATAATGAACTCACAGAGACTTGTCTCCCAGTCTTTTCTTACACAGATTATTTGCTGTTCTTCACCCAAATTCCGATTTTCCTTTTGTAGTAACTGATCCAATAGCATAAACACTGTTGAAAGATCTAGCAAAAGTCTAGAATAATATTATATCATGCCTAAGAATGTCCGTAGTTCTACAATGTTTACAGCTTCCTTGTCTTCTCAATTGCTTGCCTTTCTTTGAGTAGTTGTAATCCATTTGCCTCTACATTTTTCCAAGATAAACTGTTTCTTTCTGTAAAATGCACAGTTGCTTCTTTTGAACTTTGCATTTGTTCGTGCAGTTGCATGAATTCTTCTGATATTCAAAGACTTTCTTCTTTGGTACTTGTGGCTATTAGTGCATCATCTTGTTGCAAGAATAATGATGTAGAGCTTGTAATGTCTTGTCCGTTGAAGACTGAAAGATCTTTGGTGACAACTTCACACCATTAGATAGTTTTATAAAGGAGTAAAAACCCTTTTCTGACTCTCTTTATCCACATTCAGCAGAGCATATGCATGTGACAGATATAGTTTAGTGAAAACATTGACTTCTGCCAACCCTGCATTTACATCTTGTGAAATAACCAATAAGTACTGCTCATTGTCATCTGGTTTGTTTCATTTTACCTCATAATCACCACATAGATGTACATTCTTACCTATTTTAACCCACCACCACAGTTGGTGTTGCTCTGTCTCTCTGGTCAGTCTACAATGGAGTTGCATTTTGTTCTAACGCAAAATTAGAACAAAATTTTCTAATTTTGGGCTCCTCAGCACATACGGGGCAGGTGGAGGTATATAGTAGATTAGTTTTGTATATGGATATGAGCATTATAACCTGTAATGTCCGTGGAGGAAGTCCTGAACATATATGCATACTTTCTCATATCCTTAAACACATTTGCATGTCTAATGTGTGATTTTGAAGCATTTGTATCTGAACACGTTACCTGTTATTATCTGAACACGTACCTTGCAGTCTAATCGACAAACTTGTCCTTCATGGGCAACCATGTTACCAGGTGCCTGAAGAAAATGGGGGCAGAAAAATCGCTCCTCTACAGGTTCTTCACCTTTTGACACACGAGACCTTGTCCTATTGTTCAATACATAACAAACTGCATTATTATTGAAAATTACATTGTTCACCTGATTTAACAGCAAAATACAAGCAGTGAAACGTGCTGTCAAATTCAAGATATACAGTCAGACATCATTAGGCTATTTCTGTAGAAAAAAGATCATAAATAATGTTTCAATTGCTAAATCATTGAGAAATACATTTGTAAATTTAAGTTATCATGAACATTTACTTCCGATTTATTTGATATCCCATTACTGATTTGGTTTCTTCCTTGAATTAAATAGCTGGCCTATAATTGTAAACATCTATTCACTTTCCTTGAAAGCACTGTATTCACCCTTTCCTTCAGACTATAGCTATTATTGAGAAGAGGCAATATTTGAAAATAAAGGACATGTTTGTTGGGTTGTGAGGAACAGACATAATGTGTTGAACCCAAGGTCAGATCAGATATGATTCCATTGAATAGCACAGTCGGTTCTGAGGGCCATATGATGCATTCCTGCTCTTATTTCTTATGTTCTCCCTTTTGGGAACTGGAAATGATCTAACAACAAAAATTATCAAGAGGTGTGGACCCATGGTACAATAGGAAGAACAGTTCAAAGCACAGGCAGATGGACTGAAGGGACTGTGGGGGAGAAGCAGGCTAGCTGGGGTGGGGTACTGGAGTACTCCACTTCTGTGCCTGTTTTCATCCCTCTCCTACAAATGGATGATGCGAGGCATGATATTAGAGGTGATTTTGTTATGATTCTTGTTAGTTGCTTGATTATGTGGCATGCCTTAAGCCAGCTTTGATGTGAACTTCAACCCAACAGTAAACTAGGGCTAAAAGGGTGAAATTTATTATTCATTAAAAGGGTGACAGGTGTCAGTCCTGATGAAGGGTCTCCACCTGAAACGTCGACTATTTACTCCTCTCCATAGATGCTGTCTGACCTGCTGAGTTCCTCCAGCATTTTGTGTGTGTTGCTGGTAAAATTTATATGGCAGGTTGAATGGTCCAGGCATGTATTCCCTTGAATAAGGAACATCAAACTTTGATCTAATTCAGGTATTTAAGGAAATTAAACGAATTGATAGAAGCTGATAAAGAGAAAGAAATTTGTCTGTTTGGGATACCCAGAACTAGAACCTTAAAACCAGGTGTAAGCTATTCAGGGGTGATGTCCAGAAACACATATTCCACACACAATGTAGAGGAAATCTGGAAATCTCTCCACAAAAAACTGCTGATACTAATGAGTTGAACATTCAGAAATGAGATTCACAGATTTTTGTTGGGAAATAGTATTAATATATGTGGAACCAAGGCAGGTGGTAGGTGCAAGATATAGATCAATTGTAATTTAATTGGATAGAGGAACATCCTGTTGCTAAATGGCTTATTCCAGTGCCAAACTGTTTGCAATTATTTTCATATTTAGACCACTATGAAAATAAAATTGACTTCATTTAGCTTTATTGGTATTCATTTGTTTTTAGTGGACAGGAGAGGAAACTGTTGCCATTGTCCATTTAGTTGAAAACTAAATGGACTTAGTATTAAGGACCCAAATGCTGATAGACCATTGGCAAATTACTGATACCTAAAAAACCTCTTACTTCCAGTATGTGGAAATGCAAACCCCAAAGAATGAAAAAAAGAGATTACTAACATGAATTTCAGATCAAACCTACCTTTGGCTCTGAACAGCTGGTACTATACGACCACGGAGTGGAGTATTCTGCACCATGAGGTGACCAGAGGAACTGATTCTTCCCTGTGTAACAAAAAACACAGATTATATTCATAATTAGCTCTGGTCAGTGATGATTTCAGCAAAAATAGATTGAAACAAATGCACAGCCCAGCATACAGCATTCTGTGCAGAACACTGCTTCCTTCAGAAACCTGTGTTCTAACCTGCAGTACTTGCCTCTAATTTTGTTAGTTATTAACTTGATTACCATAGAACAATTCAGCACAATACAGGCTCTTCAGCCCACCATGTTGGGCCGACCTTTAAACCACACCTAAGACTATCTAACCCCTTCCTCCCACATAGAGGGATATTTTAAATTCCTCCATATGCTTATCTAACAATCTCTTGAACTTGACCAACGTATCAGCCTCCACCACCACCCCAGGCAGTGCATTCCATGCACCAACCACTCTCTGGGTTAAAAACCTCCCTCTGATATCTCCCTTGAACTTCCCACCCATTACCTTAAAGCCATGCCCTCTTGTGTTGAGCATTGGTGCCCTGGGAAAGAGGCGCTGGCTGTCTACTCTGTCTATTCCTCTTAATATTTTGTATACCTCTATCATGTCTCCCCTTCTCCCCTCATCCTCCTTCTCTCCAATGAGAACAGCCCTAGCTCCTTTAGTGTCTCCTCATAATCCATACTCTCTAATCCAGGCAGCATCCTGGTAAATCTCCTCTGCACCCTTTCCAACACCTCCACATCCTTCCTATAATGAGGCGACCAGAAATGGACACAGTACTCCAAGTGTGGTCTAACCAGAGTTTTGTAGAGCGGCATCATTACCTCGCGGCTCTTAAACGTGATCCCATGACTTATGAAAGCTAACATCCCATAAGCTTTCTTAACTACCCTATCCACCTGTGAGACAGCTTTCAGTGATCTGTGGATATGAACCCCCATATCCCTCTGCTCCTCCACACTCCCCAGAATCCTGCCATTAACTTTGTACTCCGCTTTGGAGTTTGTCCTTCCAAAGTGTACCACCTTACACTTCTCCGGATTGAACTCCATCTGCCACTTCTCAGCCCAGCATCCTATCAATATCCCTCTGTAAGCTTCGACAGCCCGCCACACTATCCACAATACCACCAACCTTTGTGTTGTCTGCAAACTTGCTAACCCACCCTTCCACCTCCTTATCCAAGTCATTAATAAATATCACGAAAAGTAGAGGTCCCAGAACCGATCCTTGTGGGACACCGCTAGTCACAGCCCTCCAATCTGAATGCACTCCCTCCACCACAACCCTCTGCTTTCTACAGGCAAGCCAATTCTGAATCCACACAGCCAAGCGTCCCTGGATCCCTTGCCCTCTGACCTTCTGAAGAAGCCTACCACGTGGAATCTTGTCAAACGCCTTACTAAAATCCATGTAGACCACATCTACTGCACTACCCTCATCAATCTTCCTGGTCACCTCCTCAAAGAACCCTATCAGGCTTGTGAGGCAAGATCTTCACTTCACAAAGCCATGGTGGCTGTCCCTAATTAGTCCATGGTTCTCTAAATGCTCATAGATCC
Source organism: Pristis pectinata (assembly GCF_009764475.1). Classification (NCBI taxonomy): domain Eukaryota; kingdom Metazoa; phylum Chordata; class Chondrichthyes; order Rhinopristiformes; family Pristidae; genus Pristis; species Pristis pectinata. The sequence goes on along the minus strand of NC_067416.1, from coordinate 41,952,043 downwards.
TATCTCTTAGAATCCTTTCTAACAGCTTGCCCACCATAGATGTAAGGCTCACTGGTCTGTAATTCCCTGGACTATCCCTACTACCTTTTTTGAATAAGGGGACAACATTTGCCACCCTCCAATCCTCCGGTACCATTCCCGTGGACAACGAGGACTCAAAGATCCTAGCCAACGGTTTAGCAATCTCCTGCCTCACCTCGTGAAGCAGCCTGGGGAATATTCCATCAGGCCCTGGGGACTTATCTGTCCTAATATTTTCTAACAGCTCCAACACATCCTTTCTCTTGATACCTACATGCTCTAGAACATTAACCTTACCAACACTGTCCTCAGTGTCATCAAGACCCCTCTCTTTGATGAATACTGAAGAGAAGTATTCATTGAGAACCTCACCCACTTCCACAGCTTCCAGGCACATCTTCCCACCTTTGTCTCTCATCGGTCCTACCTTTACTCTCGTCACCCTTCTGCTCTTCACATATGAGAAAAAAGCCTCGGGATTCTCCTTAACCCTACTCACCAAAGCCTTTTCATGTCCCCTTCTTGCTCTCCTCAGCCCCTTCTTAAATTCCTTCCTTGCTACTCTATATTCTTCACGAGCCCTATCTGATCCTTGCTGCTTACAGCTTATGTATGCTGCCTTCTTCTGCCTAACTAGTTGTTCCACCTCTCTTGTCACCCATGGTTCCTTCACCGTGCCATTCTTTCTCTGCCTCACCAGGACAAATTTATCCCTAACATCCTGCAAGAGATCCCTGAACATCAACCACATCTGCATAGTACATTTCCCTTCAAAAATGTCATCCCAATTTACAATCTCAAGTTCTACCCTTATAGCCTCATAATTTGCCCTTCCCCAATTAAATATTTTCCTGTCCTTTTTGCTCCTATCCCTGTCCATGACAATGCTAAAGGTTATGGAGTAGTGGTCGCTGTCCCCCAAATGCTCACCCACCGAGAGATCTGTCACCTGACCTGGTTCATTACCTAAAACTAGATCTAATATGGCATTCCCTCTGTCTGTTGGTCTGTCAACATAAAGGATAACTATGAAATTCCACAGATTTCTACATTGTGAAATACCCCGAGATACCGTAAATTGGAAACTTTGGGCAAACCAGTCAAGCATTTTTGAGTTGTTTTATCAATCACCGCAAGCAGAGTTTAAGGAATTGTTGCCTAGAAATTCATCTTCTAATGTTTTCTATTGTGTTACTCCTTTGGATATGATCATGATTTTAGATTTCTCAGAAGCACTATGCTCACAGATTATCAGTGCACCTCTATTGTAATTTTTCATTTCAGGATATGAGAGCTATGGCAATTATGAGGAAGAGCATACTGCATCATTGTGTCTGACACTGTTATATACCACCTCAGATCCTGACAGTGACATGGCAGAAGAAAGCAGGTTAAAGACATGGATGATAGAGATGCTTGGCATCAGTGGGCTACAGTCAGGTAAGATACATTGGCAATCTAATAATGACACTCCCCAGAGGGATCACACATCAGAACTGCTCCAGTAGATTCAGGTAAGGACTCTGATGGAGACACATGTAAGAGGTGGGAATGCATGGTGAAATGATTTAGCAAGTTGTCAGGCCCGCTTAGTTGAAGGCATAAGATGGGAAGGAGAATAAGGAATGCATTCCCCTTCTCACAGGAAGATGTATGGAGCCAGCGAACACTCTGGAAGGCACATGCCTTTTTATACAAGGGTTTAGCGGCAATCTCTTTTAACAGCAACCACTGGGTCAAGTAACAGCCACCATTAACTCACAGGCAAAGACTTCCTGGAAAAGTGGCAGTATGTACATTTAAGCTGACTTAATTATAGCTTTGGTCCCCGTTACCCATGAGCAGATTGTTGTTCTTCAAGAACAGAGAGATGCCACTCTTGAATAGATTGCTGTTCTCCAGAGCAGAGAGATACTATTTGTGAAACCATTTCTCTTATCCAGAATTGTAGGGATATCCCTGGGGTAACACAGGGATTATGGATCAGACTGCCATACACCCAGAGCAGCGAGGTGGATACTGGTAAAATAATTCTGGAAGCAGACTGCTGTAATGTAGGATATGCTATCCACATTGGATTTGGTCTGCAGGCTGAAATACAGGGAATTCAGTTTAGGTTATAACAGTTTAGAACACCATTGTTGATCTGGTTTCCTGAGATATTCACTGGCATTATGGAAATTGACAATCTCTTCCCTCCATAAAGTACTCTAAGTCTTCCAGCTTGGACAAATGTAGACCCTTCAGGTAAAAAAGCACAGCCTAGTAGTGGCAAAAGGTTGGGTCACTGCTCTCCTCTCTTATCATATAAAGCATCTTCCCCATTCTGCCCCCTCGTATTTCAGGAGCCCTAACAACCTTCTCATAGTCCATTACCTCAGGAACAATGCACAACAACAGCATGTACAGAGAATAGCTTTAGAATAGCTGAAACATTTCCATGAAGCTTCAAAAGGATATTTTCAGACAGTTTCACTGACCTGTCAGTTAATATGGAGAACACTAAAATAAATTGATTGTTATTTTTAATGAGAAATATAGTAAAACCAGTTATCCTACTGAAAGAGCAGTCTGGAAAAGAAAGACGGAAATATCACAATGCCTTAAAATGCACTGAAACTACAGTGATATTGGGGTCTCCTGATAACATAATGAATTCACAAGATAAGGGAGCAGAAGCAGGCCATTCGGCCCATCGAGTCTGCTCCAAGGAAAAGGGAAAAAGAAATGGGGTGGGAAAAAAAAACTATTCTAATCCCATTTTCCAGCCTTATCCCCATATCCCTTGATACCCTGACTATTTAGATATCTGTCTATCTCCTCCTTGAACACCCCCACTGATCTGGCCTCCACTGCTGTGCGTGGCAAGGAGTTCCACAATTTCACCACCCTCTGGGTAAAGAAATTTCTCCTCATCTCTGTCTTGAAACTGTACCCTCTAATTCTAAGATTGTGCCCTCTGGTCCTGGACTCGCCCACCAAGGGAAACAGCCTAGCCACATCTACTCTATCCTTTCCTGTCAACATTTTAAATGTCGCTACGAGGTCCCCTCTCATCCTTCTGTACTCCAGAGAGTAGAGTCCAAGAGCTGACAAACACTCATCATACGTAAGCCCTTTCATTCCCGGAATCATTCTCGTAAATCTCCTCTGAACCCTCTCCAACTCAGCACATCCTTCCTAAGATGTGGGGCCCAAAACTGCGCACAGTATTCCAAATGAGGCCTCACTAGTGCCCCGTAGAGCCTCATCAACACTTCCTTACTTTTATACACTATACCTCTCGAGATGAATGCCAACATAGCATTCGCTTTCTTAACCACCGATCCAACCTGGTGGTTAACTTTTAAGGTATCTTGTACGAGTACCCCCAAGTCCCTTTGTACTACCGTACTTTCAATCTTTTCTCCTTCTAGATAATAATCTACCCGCTTATTTCTGCTTCCAAAGTGTACAACTGCACATTTCTCAACATTGAATCTCATCTGCCATTTCCTTGCCCATTCTCCTAAACTGTCTAGGTCCCTCTGCATCCTTTCTATTTCCTCTATGCTCCCTACTCCTCCACTTATCTTGGTGTCATCCGCAAACTTAGCCACACAACCATTTATTCCATCATCCAAATCATTGATGTACAAGGTAAAAAGGAGCGGCCCCAACACCGACCCCTGCAGCACACCACTAGTAACCGGTAACCAACCAGAACGAGATCCTTTTATTTCCACCCTTTGCTTCCTGCCAACCAGCCAATGCTCCACCCATTCTGCTATCCTACCCATAATTCCATGACCTCTCATCTTATTAATCAGTCTCTTGTGAGGCACCTTATCGAAGGCCTTTTGAAAGTCTAAATACACAATGTCTACCGCCTCTCCCTTATCCACCCTACCTGTGATTTCTTCAAAAAACTCCAATAGGTTGGTCAGACAGGACCTCCCCTTCACAAAACCATGTTGACTAGGTCCAATCTTGCCTTGCGCCTCTAGGTATTCGGTAACCTCCTCCTTGAGGATAGATTCCAATAATTTTCCCACCACTGACGTCAGACTAATAGGTCTGTAATTTCCTTTGTGCTGCCTCCCACCTTTCTTATACAACGGAACTACATTCGCTACCCTCCAGTCCTCCGGAACCATGCCAGAATCTATCGATTCCTGGAAAATAATCACCAATGCCTCCGCTATCTCTACAGCCACCTCCTTCAGAACCCGGGGATGCACCTCATCCGGTCCGGGAGACTTTTCAGTCTTAAGCCCCTTTAGTTTTCCTAGCACCTTCTCCCTAGTAATCTCAACTGAACTCAGTTCCAATTCGTGAGACTCCTGACTAACCGGCACATTGCTTATGTCCTCCACGGTGAAGACCGATGCAAAATATTCATTCAATTCCCTTGCCATCTCACTATCGTCCATTAGAATACCTCCTGCACCGTTATCAATTGGTCCTATGTCAACCCGTGTCTCTCTTTTATTCCTTATGTATTTAAAAAAGCTCTTAGAATCCTTCCGAATGTTGTCCGCCAGCTTCCTTTCATAACTCATCTTTGCTTTCCTAATGACCTTCTTAGTTTCTCTCTGCAGATTTTTAAAAACTTTCCAATCTTCTGTTTTCCCACTAATTTTTGCTACTTTGTACGCCGCCCCTTTTGCTTTTATTTTATCCTTCACCTCCCTCGTTATCCACATCTGTGCCTTTTTTCCATTCAAAACCTTCTTTTTTCTTGGAATATATCTATCCTGCATTTTCTTTATTTCCTGTAGAAATTTCTTCCATTTCTCCTCCGCCGTCCCTCCAGCTAACTTACTCCTCCAATCAATTTGGGCCAACTCTTCTCTCATACCTTTGTAATTTCCCTTATTCCACTGAAATATCGATACACCAGTTATCAGCTTCTCCTTCTCAAACTTGAAACTAAACTCAATCATATTGTGATCACTTGTTCCCAGTGGTTCCTTTACCTTTAGTTCCCTAATCACCTCGGGTTCACTACACAGCACCCAATCCAAAACAGCCGATCCCCTGGTGGGCTCCTCAATAAGTTGCTCCAGAAAAACCTCCCTTAGACATTCCACAAACTCACTCTCCTAAGTTCTACCGCCTTGCTGGATCTCCCAGTCCACCTTCATGTTAAAATCCCCCATAATTATCTTCACATTGTCACTCTGGCACGCTTTTTCTATCTCAATCTGCAACTTATGGTCCACTTCCTGACTGCTGTTAGGGGGCCTATATATGACTGCTACTATTGTCCTTTTACCCTTGCTATTTCTTAGCTCCACCCATAAGGATTCCACTTCCTCTGACCCAATGTCCTTCCTTTCTATTGATTTTATATCACTACTAACCATCATGGCCACACCTCCCCCTCTGCCTACCCGCCTGTCCTTCCTATACACTGTGTACCCCTTGACATTCAGTTCCCAATCACATCCATCATGAAGCCACGACTCAGTGCTTGCAACCATGTCATATTTATTAACCTGTAGTTGTGCCACTAGGTCATCTACTTTATTCCTGATGCTACGTGCATTTAAATATAGTATGTTTAGACTGGTATCTGCTATTGATTTTATTGTACTTCTATTGTTCAGCAGATTATCCTGACTTTCTACCTGTTCATCCTTCTTACTATCTTCGCTACCTACTATCTTAGACATGTTCCTGTAGACCTCATCCCCTATCCTAACATTCGGTATCCTAACATCCTCATCCCCGATCCTAACATTCTGTATCCTAACATCCTGATTTGTTGTACTTCTATTATTCAGTAAATTATCCTGACTTATCACCTGCCTGTCCTTCTTGCCATCCTCAATGGATTCGTTTCTATACACTTCCTCCCTCACCTTAGCATCTTGTAACCTAGCATCCTGGTTACCATCCCCCTGCCAGATCAGTTTAAACCCTCCCCTACAACTAAATTAAACATTCCCGCCAGGATACTGGACACTTTGGAGTTTAGGTGCAACCCATCCTTAGCAAATAGGTCTTGCCTCCCCCAAAAAAGGTCCCAGGTATCCAAGAATCTGAAGCCCTGCACCTTGCACCAGTCACTCAGCCACGCATTCAACTGCCAGAGCTTTCTATTCTTCCTGTCATTGACACGTGGCATGGGTAGTAGTCCTGAGATTACTACCCTTGAGGTCCTACTTCTCAACCTTCTCCCTAATGCCTTGTATTCCTCCTTCAGGACCTCTTCTCTTTTTCTACCTACATCATTGGTACCTACATGTACCAAGACTTCTGGCTGCTCACCCTCCCCTCTCAGAATATTCTCGACACGGTCCGTGATATCCCGTACCCTGGCACCAGGGAGGCAACACACCATCCGAGACTCATTGTTGGTATCGCAGAATCTGCTATCCGTACCCCTTACTATCGAATCCCCAATAACCACTGCATTTCGCTTCCTCTGCTGGACCACAGTACCAGACACGGTGCCAAGGTCCTAGCTGCTGAGGTCTTCCTCTATGAAGTCATCCTCTCCAACCGAATCTAAAATGAGATATCGGTTTTTGAGGGGGACCGCCACTGAGGTGCTGTCTACATATTCTTTATAACTCCTGTCTATCTCCTGCTCGCTCTCCCTAACCAACCGAAGGTCATCCAGCTGCTGCTCCAGACTCTCAATCCGTTCCTTGAGGAGCCGCATCTCGGTGCACTTTGCGCAGATGTAGTTATCAGGGAGTCTGGTCGTCTCCCAGGGGCCCCACATCTGACACTCCAAACACAACACTAATCCCAGATGCATACTGCTGAATATCACTGAGCTCAACAACTAAACTAAAATAATAACTTACCCCCTCTCTATAATCTCGCCTCTTTCCCGCTCTCGCCGAAGCCCGTTGAGCCAAAGCCTAACCCACTCTGCTCCCTCACACTCCACTGCCCGCTCCGACGCTGCCCGCTGGATATGCTCATCTGCTTTTTAAATCGCCCGCGCGCTTCCGAGTGACGTCACGCGCCTGCGCAGTCACTCGCCGCTGTCCCGAACGCTAGAAAGAGAAAAAAAAAACTCGCTCGTTATTTTCCGGCACTCTCCGCTCTCTCGTCGCTGGAAAGAAAACTGAAGGCGAACCTACGACTTTTAAATCGCCCGCGCGCTTCCAAGTGACGTCACGTGCCTGCGCAGTCACTCGCCGCTGTCCCGAACACTAGAAAGAGAAAAAAAAAACTCGCTCGTTATTTTCCGGCACTCTCCGCTCTCTCGTCGCTGGAAAGAAAACTGAAGGCGAACCTCCGACTTTTAAATCGCCCGCGCGCTTCCGAGTGACGTCACGCGCCTGTGCAGTCACTCGCCACTGTCCCGAACGCTAGAATTATGTAGTTTGGCTTTCAGACATATATATTTTTGAGACTTATAATTAAAGACTGGCTTTCAATGATATCAATTGCAATGAAAATGAAAGACAAGCTGACATGTACCAAATACATTCCTCTTAAAAATTTTGGTACTCACTTGGGGGTTTGCTGCCATAACTGTGTAGTTTCCATCATCATCATTAGTGGCTGATTCAATGTACAATGTACATGTACCATCACCTTCTCGCCTCATCTTGAAATGTTCATTCTTCTTGGAAATCTGTTTACCATCTTTAAACCAATATACCTTGAGTTGCAAAGTATGGGAATGAGTTATTGTAATGAGATGTAATCAGCTGTACTTCAGAAGGTGTGTATTTGCATAAATAAATAACAACTGTAGTAAGTGTGGAATCTGAAGGATAACAATAAGTTTAAATATCACAAATGGTAAAAAGCTTACTTTTGGCACAGGTATGCCCACAAGTTTGCAGCTGATGGTTACTGGTGATCCTTCAACCACTCGGAAATGTTTGAGTTTTTTGTCAAAAATCGGTGCAATGCACTTCCCTGTAGGAATATCCTCATGTTGTATTTCATCATCAGATTCATCCACAGGAGTTCTCTCCAGGCGGAATTCAATTTCATTCATAAGTCTTTGCTCAAAGCTGGACACCTTGTATTCCTGGAAACAGAAGTTTCTGCTAACTCATCAATACACTGAAACATTTATTATATGCTATTAAATTGAAGTATGAAACAGAATTTTTAGATGAACTGCAGTAAAATCCAGTATATTGGAAGAAAAGTACTTATGGTGAACTCAAGGTACATTACATGCTAAATGGTCAGGAGACTTACCCTGTAACAAACTGTACCACCTTAAAGGTACAAAGTAGAACCATGAGTAATAGAGAACCTAATGAAGCTGGTGGGGCAGAAATAGTAAGTTTTATTTCTTTTGGAAAACTGCTTTGACAGATAAAACAACCTCAGAGAGCTGTACACTGGATGACAACGAATCAATTTACTTTCTGTTCTTGATATAATTAATATAACTGAACACGTATCCTTAATATTTGTTCACATTGCTTGTAAAAGTAAAAACATGAGCGATAATTGATGAAATATAGAAGCAGAATTTTAATCCTCCAAACAGGCAGGTTTGAGTCAGGTTAGAAGTAAAAGTGCCAAATATCTTAAACACAAAAGCAGTCCACCTCAAACTGGCCCACTGGACCAGTGTGGGAAGTGAAAATTGTTTGGTGGGGAGTCAAATCTGTTTCCAGTAGGTAGTCACTTATTTGTATATTTTAATGATGCTTTATGTTTCAGATTTCTGTTCTGGTTTGAGAAATCCAGCACCTATATTGAGGCTGGGGCAGCTGCAATGAACTTGTAAATACTTCCCTAAACTACAACTATGCCATCAACAAACCCACTGATCAGGCAAGATCCTTTCCTTCATCCAATGCACCTATTGGTCCTCAACAACTCATAAACTCCTTCTGTGCATTCCTCTTCCTCACCAATGTTCTCCCGGGTTCACTGCATTCTTCTCCTCTCTTTCCAGATCTCTCCTGCCTCCCTCATTGATGGCTCCATCTTCAATATCCAATCTCTCTTGTCTTTCCACCAATGTTCTTCTCTAACCCCTACCTATCCTGATACCCCAACAATGAACCTTCAACTATAATGTGAGGAGAAATTTGTGAAACTAAAATTAGAAAAGGTTAAAGAAATTGGTCTTCAAAAAGTAGTTTTGAAGAAGAGTTGTTTGAAGAAGAATAATTTGGAGAAGAGTTAGGTGAAAATGAGGAGCTTAAAGACTGTTTTCTGAGAGGAGGGCTCTGCCATAGATGCTATAATTGAGGATTGCACAGGGACTGGAATTGGAGGAATGAGGGATTAGGATGGGAAATAAGTATGCATAGGTCCTGGAGGTAGGATTACAAATGAAAATGAAGATTTTGAAATCAATGCACTGGGGGATAGAGAGTTGGCACAAATCAGCCAATCTTGAGATAGAGGTGACAGATGACTGTGTAGTTGTAAAGTTTAATTTATATGGATCTTTGCAATAAATAACTCTGTTGGTAATGGTAAGAACGATCTTCCATTTGTTGATTAGAAATAATATGGAGTGAAGGCACTTTTGAAACAAAGATACTTTGAAAGAACTTTTAATTAGTACATAAAGGGAAATGAAACAGTAAAAAAAAGCATGTAACATCTAAATAATGGGGTTCATCTAAGCAACACTGCAACCTCAGGACTGAAAGCTCTCCAAGGACTTTGAAACCCAAAAGACAGCTTCCTTTTTCATGAGCATGAATGTAAGGTTTATAAAATAGACAATTTGATACCTCATGACACCGGCTGAAATATTCCCTGCATCACGTTTAGTAATTTAAAAAAAATGATGACAAACAGCTCTGAAATGAAGATGAATTAGTAAAATATGGCTTTCAACTTAATCTATTATAGACCAGCACTGTTGTGAGTTGACTCTATCAAATATTTAAAGTCCTACAAGCATAAAAATTGCTTAATATATGTCTGATTCTAAATGCAATCAGTTTTGTAAAGTAAGAAAATAGCTCTTGGATCCTTGGGAAGCTCTCATTGGAAATCTGTTCATAAGAAGGAACAATAGTTTATGCATACATGAACTAGATGGATGGTAGATTCATGCATTGGATAGAAAAATGGGAAATGGTTGCATTTAATGCATGCACATGTGAACGGAAGGGTGACTAGTCATATGGGATAGATAGGTTAGGTGATTGAAAGACTTGGTGGGTGGATTAATTAGATAGATTCATGGATCAGAAAGATGGATTGGTTATATGGCTAACCACTGGATTTGCTTCTTTTTAGGATGGATTTGTTGGATGGAAAGGTGGATTATATAGATAGATTGTGTGGACGGATGATGCAATTGGATCGACAGAATGACAGGATCAAGTTTATGGAAGAATTGGAAAAATAAATCAGTAGGATGGACCAAGTTAATGGATATGGTTGAATGGATGGATGATTGAAATAGAAGGAAAGATAAATGGATGGATAGAAGAGATCAAAAGTTGGGGTAGATGGTCAGATGGTTGGTTGATTTGTTAGATGGATGAGAAGGAAAGAATGGATAAGATGGATGTAATTAAAAGATTTGATGGATGAATCACTTGCACAAATCATTAGAGTTTTAGGATGAATGGAAAGATGATTCTGATAGTTTAATAAATTAAATAGGTAATGAATTGGTAGCTGAATTGGATGGATGATGGATGAATGACTCAGGTACTTTTATAAGAGAGAGAGAGATGAGTGGCTTGGATATCATGTCATAAAATTATAGAAGGCATTATCTGTTACGCTTCAGATTGATAACCATACTGAATGCCTGGAAATATAGAACATTAATTTGGTTAGACCATACAATGGTCAGATTGAGCAATGTAATGGAATATGATAGTGAATAATCATATATACTCAGATTTTTTAAATTTCAAAGACAACTTGTAAATAGAAATATGAAATGCAATCTGCCATATATAGACTCCAACCATGCACAAGAATATCAGAAACTCCCTGTAGCATTGTTAACATGTTAATATCTAGCAACTTAATGTAAAAAAAGGTGGGTGTGCTTTGCAGTCTGCATTGTATGATATATTAATGGTGCTTCATTTCACACGGTGTTGATTAGATATAAACGCAGTGAATAGATGCTTATATCCATCTAATTAAGTCAATAGTTTGCTGATAACTTGGTGAATGTTAATTATAGCTGTTGAGTATTTTTAATAGATTTGATTCAAATGGAACTGACAAAGAAAGTGAATTTAAAAGTATGTACCTGCAAATCTGCCATATCCTTTACCTCATGAAAATTAAAGAGTGAAGGAGAATTTGGTCCAAGAAATCTGTGGGCCATTTTATCCTCATAAGTTACTCTCTATCAAAGAGAAGCAGGTGATTAAACAATACTTTTATATGAAGAAAAAAGATTTTAGAATTCTTCAACAGAATGAAAGAGACATCACTTTCAGAAAATTACAATGTCCAACATGTCTTGAACATTAATATAAACTAACAATTACAACCATGGCAAATAATATCAAAGTTAACATGTCCCTATAGTTTCATAGCATGCCATGTTCCTAACTGTTGATTTAGTAAATAGATCCTTTGGGGTAAATTCAATGATTAAAATCTCCCAACCCTCAGACTCATTTGATGGGATTGGCGGGATACAGAAATAGACCAAGTTATGTGAAGGGACTTGAACATGAATCTTCTCCAGGAGTTTGGAAGTCACTTTATCACATTGTGTTTTGTGATATAAACAACTATCCCAAAGGTAACTTCTGATGTTTTCAGATCAGGGAATTAAAATATTATTCTGTTGAAGTGAAAGGACATTTCACAAAGTATTGCTGAACTTTAGGTACATTTTCAGTTCCCTTACTGCAAGAGGTTCTCACCTGCTGCCCAGTGTGGTAAGCATCATCTTTGAAGTTTGATTTTCTATCTAAATCACGTATTACAGCATCCTTGCTTTCACGTATTTCATCACTGGTGGACTCTCGCGGTGATTTCAACACTTTCTTCAAGACACCTTGTGCAGGACTGTATTATTAAATAAAAGTGATGCTCTGTGACATATGTATCAGATTTAAACTATCAATATTTTTTCATTTGAACTATAGTCTCGATATAATTGGTCTGATCTTCTGCTAACCACTGAACTACCCAATTTGCCCATCACCTGAGCTTGGACTACATTGTTCTTCCAGTGTGATCCCATCTGTAGTTTACCTTTAAGAGGCTAGCTGCCAACTAATCAGTCAGGCCCAGCACAGCGAAGGCCCTTTCTGAGCATAAGTGGCTGGCTGCACTCCCACATGGTTTTAATGATTGGTGAAGCTCCACTCTCAGGCACTCCAGGCATGAAAGGTATTGTTTAAATTGAATGTTTATGATCACCAACAACATTTGTAAAAAGGCTCAGGAGATATTAAAAGATAAAAAGCCTAATAAAATAAAATTATTAAATTTTTAAAAAGATTAAAACAGTAAAAAACAGTCACACACTGAAAATAATCAAATACATTTAAACCAGCTGAATTAATTCAAATATGAGTCTATTTACTGTTCTTCTGGCAGCTGTTCCTTCATTTCAATGGGGCAGATATATTTGTGCCATGTCAAACAAACAGATTTGCTAAGCTAGTTTGCTGAACTGGGAAATCTATAATGCCCTGGTGCAGCACAGGTGTGCCAGGGCTGGCACTTAACTGAAGCAGAAGGCTAAACTTCAGTCTGTGCACTATAGATATGTGCTTCTGCCCAGAAGTTTAAAGACCATCAGATTCAAGTGCATCTACTGGCTTTTTAGAAGACCTGCCCCATTATATTCCAAATTAAATTATTAACTTGATACCCTTCAGGATGATGCAATTGGTTAACATACGGCCTCAAGAGCCTGTTAAAACCCAGTCCCTGTGACAGTCTGTCTCTACTGATTGTTAGAATTTTTGTACAATGAGTTTAAGTAACTCATGCGGTTCCTAATGCACATTAACTGACTTCCTAACCTTAACACAGAAATGTCAAAGTTATGGCTGGTATTGTTTGCAGGAAACTCAAGTGTGTCCAGGAGGGCATATTTTGTCAGAGGCACACGACAGAAGACTTCAACCAGCATCTAACCTGGGAACATTGGAAGGTAATAGCGGAAGATAAAGCTGCAAAATCATTCCACTCCTCATCATAGCCTGGAATGAATGAGCAGAGCATTTGCTATTCTGCACAAGTTATCCCTGCACTAAATAAAGGGATTTGTTTCACCTGTTACTCAAAGTTAAATCAGCACCAAAGTAAATCCAAAGTGAAACATATCACACTGAAGGTTATATTTTTTCTTTATCAAATTAACAGTAAAAAAGGTATGCATTATCCATGTCTATGTTGGTTATGAGGTGTTCAGTAGTTTTGAAATCCTGGTATTTGAGAGACAGATCTGGGGACATGAGGAGCAGCTCTCTCAGTAATTTCAAATTCCCTACTTCTCCTTTCGGCCACTCTGATATCAGATGTTTAGAAACAGAATGGTGGGCCTGCATACCTGTTTCATGGCAAAACAAGAAATGTTGTTGGGAGAGCTGGCCATTCTGCCATTTGTGATTAAAACTGCAATATCAGAGTGGGAGAACATAACAATTAGAATTTGCCATTGTGGACGGCCTGAACACTCACAACACAGCCAAAAGAGGAAAATAAGATCCACCATGAATATCTGCTGCTCCTCATTTATGAGCCCAGAACTGTCTCTTGAGTACCAAGATTTGAAAATTACTCAGCGCCCACAGACAACATAAACAGCTCCATTATGTTTGAGTACTTGACATTATTATCTGAATCCACACATTTATAAAAGTGACCAAATAAAATGATAGATAACATTTTACTGTTATTTTAACGAGGAAAAATATAACCTTCAGTAACATGTTTCACTTTGGTTTTACTTTGGTGCTGATGTAACCTTGAATAATCAAGTGAAACAAATCCCTTTGTTCAAAACAAGATAACTTATGCAGAAATGGCAAATCCTCTGCTCATTCAGTTTTGACATTCGTGGGCTCTGCAATGAGTATGGGTTTTGTGATGGTTTCACTCAGTTGAAAAAGCTTCAAACCATTTCTTTAGAACTTCTACAGTTGGTGAACACAGGCCAGGCTGACACTCAGTGTTCAGGAATGGAGATATGACATAGCAGGCTTTCAGGGCAGAAGAAAATAATAGCATTCAACTGACTGAAAATAAAATATATTTGAAACATCGGCTGTGCTCTGAGAATATTTTTACAGGACCCCCTGAAATAAACTCCCAAACTCGCCTTCCTGTGAATAACTGGCTCTGTGCACTAAAAGTTAGCAGGCAGATTTAGGTGTGCACATTTTGGGCACTGGTCATATCCTTTGGAAAGTGGTAACAGGCATGAGGTAGGCAAGGGGTGAGATGTACATCACAGCACATTCTCATTCATCTGTGGTCACAAACATATCTGGCTCAGATTCATTGAAATTGAGGCTTATGGGTGGAAAATCTAGACTTTGGTGTCTAATCCATTGCACCAACTAGAGTTTTTAAAGGAAACAGCTTTAGTCTCCCATCTGCAAATCTCCTCACATCTAACTGCCATTGCAATGTTACCTGTTTTGTAACTGACACTTACATTACTGGAGCACTCTTGGGAAGACCCATTGCATTGGTAGGTGGTGCAGAGGGCAATGATGGTAGCACAGAGCTGAGGAAAGCCACCGGGTTGTGAACTGGACTAGGGCAGGAGCCACCAGTTGGCGATGCAACCCGAGGCTGAAAATTCATAAGTGGTGGAATAAAGGGAGTAGTTTGTCCAACTGCACTTGTTGTTGAATAACTATGTGAGACTGGGGATGAGAAACTGAGGGATGTAACATGATGTTGTGATGCTAGTGTGAGTGGGAATCCAAAATAATTTTCTCTACTGGTCTCTTTCTCTGTTTTTTGAGATATTGTAGTCAATGTAGGCAGAGGAGAAATTGATGGTGAATTACTTCTGATATTCTGAGCAGCAATAAACTGTTTTGGACGGGTATAATTAAATGACTGGGACAGAGTGTTGGTTGGTATTGGTGACCTGCTGGCAGAGGACATCTGCGCAGACTGATGAGGAGTGGAAGTGGGAATATTCATGGTGGATGGAGATTCAGGTGGCAAGGGGGTGGACAGGGATGATGGTTGTGTTGTTGACTGCAGTACAATCGCTTCTTGCTGTTGTTCAAGTAGAACCTGGTTGTGCAGTTGTTGCAACTGGAGAGGATCGCTACACATGGAATAAAAGAAAAAAAATCAAACATGTCAATAAGTTAATTGCAAGTACAGATAGTTGCAATAGATGTAAACATGTATATTAGAACAAAGCTTTAAGCAGTTGAATAAACTTACATGCTAGATTGAATGGTCTACTTGTAACATATTATAAGGATCCTACTGACTGTTTTAAAGATGTACCTGACATCAAATTTCCAATTCTGTTTTTCTTTTAACTCACTTCATTAATTTACACTTAAATCAATCTAGGATTAGCCTAGGGTAAAAGTGATCGTGTTTATTGAAAAATCAGTAATAGACATAAAATTTAGATACAGCACTTACTGCCTCATTCCATCAATACTCCATACGATCCACAAAAATCTTATACTACTCAGGTCTGAT
This sequence comes from Pristis pectinata, assembly GCF_009764475.1. Classification (NCBI taxonomy): domain Eukaryota; kingdom Metazoa; phylum Chordata; class Chondrichthyes; order Rhinopristiformes; family Pristidae; genus Pristis; species Pristis pectinata. The sequence goes on along the minus strand of NC_067416.1, from coordinate 41,936,458 downwards.
AAATGTGAGTAAAGAGTAACTTGTGTACTGGGACCCCTGATAAATATGAATAAGGAATGATTAGTACTGGAGGGCTTTGATAAATGAGAGTAAGAATTGATTGATATTGAGGGTCTTCATAATGAAAGGCAGAAATGATTAGTAATAGAGGATTAGAGAGAATAACAAGTTCAGGAGGGGCTCGTCAAAACAAAGTAAGGAAAGATTAGCACCAGAGGTGCCTTGTAATTGCGCTTGAGAGGTGACTTGTACTGATTGATCAAGAAAATGTGAACGAAGATTGATTGCTCCTAGAGGTGCCATCAACCTCTTTAAATTAGCAAATAACATGTTGCTTTCCTTAGAACCAAGTTACTTAAGCGATCAAAAAGGAATTACCTAACCAAAATAGCATTAACCCTTAAAATGTATTTGGTTACTAAATATTTTTCAAATGTGTGCCTCACCTATCCAACATTTGTAAGCAAATCAGGACATAGCTCTCTAAAATTATCATCCTTGACAACTATCATAACGTGAATATCCCAAAATTAAGCCAAAGTACGTAGTTAAAAACCTTATGCTTACTAGATCCATCTTTTCAGCTTTTCAGGCTCACCCTATTGTATTAAGTAATTCAGTGAACAGTGAATGCCAAGAGTCAACCGTTATCCAAAGGTAAGTAGTAACATCTGGTTTGCAGAATCAGAGACGTTTTGCTGCCTCTTATTATGCCACTTGATTGAGTTCAATAACAGAAATGCAAACATATACCTGTTATCTGTTTAATTTTTGTGTAGATCAGTCACCAAGTCTGAAATAATTTTGTATGACAAATAGAAATGTCAGAAATTTCCTACTGAAACAGCACCTGCTACATTTTGTCCTCACTGTACTCACAGCTGTAGGCTTCCTTTATTTTCAGCTTATACAACTCACTGTACTTGCAGACTAGGTTGGAAAACTTTCCTAATGTTATTGCCAGTGAAACTGCATGAACTTTAATTCTAAAATAATCAAGAACAAATGCATCCTGACTGATAGTTGGGGAAGAAGCACAATGTAAGTAGAAAAAAAATAATCAAAGAGGCAAATGCGATGGCCTTTGCAAAATAAATCCTAGCAACAGAATTGAACGTTTAAGCCCAGAAATTGGATTGCTCCCAAACAGGCAGAGTAAACCTGCATTGCACAGTTAAGGCCAGAGCTATTCATCCCAGTGCAGGTTAGACACAGTATTTAATCACAATTGCTGTGAAGATAACAATGAGCATTCTGAGCCTGCAATACTTTATACTTATTTCACAATGATTAAATGACTCAATAACATTGCACCTTCTGACCCCTTCATGCTCTAATTGCCGTCAAATTTTCAGCTCTCCACCAAGCCAGGACACTTAATAACAATGGCTGCAAGAATGAACAGGGCAACAGAATGAGTTTGCTCCCTACTACATAGAAATGCACCTTGATATTCTAGTGGGTAAGTTTGAGAGAAGGAAAGATGTCCTCTGGGCCAGGGGTGCCATGAGGTCTCCCAGAGCCAAAATGAAGAGCAGGGGGCAAGAAGCGCCTGATGAAATCACTACCAGAACTGACTTATCCTATATCTGACAGCAGTGCTTTAGCCTTTCTGAACTGACACACCTCAATGCACAGATCATACACACATGGATATAAGCACACCAACAGACACAGAGATGCACAAACCACTACTGCCTTTTCTCCAGTCCCAAATCGGTGCTCCAGTCTAAACCCATCAGAATTGACTCTCCCAAAGTGCCGATAGTGATTCCAATTCTGTTTAAGCACAGGCAAAGGTCATTCAAACTCTTCATGGCTCAGTGAAGTCTCAGGACATTCCAGTCAGAGCTCTGATTGCTGTAACCTGGGAGCAAATACTATGCAAGAGTGAAGGGATGCCAGTCCGAAGCAGAGTGCAGTCCTTCAAGAACAGAAGGATGATATCTGGGACCACACTGATGGGTTGATTTTCTGCATTGGCATAGAGCAAGAGACACTGACAGCAGCTATATGATGCAAGTCAATCAATCCATTTTGTGTGAGTGTGAGCACTAATAAGTTACGAATTCTCTTCATCAGGTAAACTCTTTCAAAAGGACTTGCTGGCCATTTCCAACACTGTAATCCTGTATTTACTGGTTTGGCTGTACAATCTTGATAAAGAGTACACTATGTACCAGCTTTTAAAGGAGGATGCACTGGAACTTTCGAAAAACATTAGGATAGATAAGTCCCCAGGGCAAGACGGGTATATCCCTGGATACTATGAGAAGTGAGGAAAAAGATTTCTGTGCACTTGGCGATGATCTTTGCATCTTCACTGGCCACAGGAGTAGTACCAGATGATTGGAGGGTGGTAAATGTTATTCCTTTGTTCGAGAAAGGGAGTAGAGATAACCCTGGGAATTATAGACCAGTGAGTCTTACTTCAGTGGTGGGCAAATTATTGGAAAAGATTCTTAGGGACAGAATCTATGAGCATTTGGAGAAGCATAGTCTGATTAGGGATAGTGAGCATGTCTTTGTGAGGGCAGGTCATGAGCCTGGTTGAATTCCTTGAGGATGTGACAAAACACATTGATGAGGGTAGAGCAGTGGATGTGGTGTACATGCACTTTAGTAAGGTGTTTGATAAGGTTGCCCATGATAGGCTCATTCAGAAGGTCGGGAGGTATGGGATCCAGGGAAACTTGGCTGTATCGATTCGGAATTGGCTTGTCTATAGAAGGCAGAGGGTAGTCGTAGATGGAGCATATTCTGCTTGGAGGTCAGTGACCAGTGGTGTTCTGCAAGGATCTCTTCTGGGACCCCTGC